>NW_026294469.1:73253153-74453153 GCF_007827085.1 Peromyscus californicus insignis | reverse complement strand
CCAGCCTCAATTAGACTTGTCAGCCACAGGAAGAGCAAAGATCCTTGGAGGCAGGTGTGGCGCACAGGAGGTCTGTTGTCATAAAGGCAAAGGTTCAGGTGGAGGGAGACCCAGACTGGAAAATGAGCAGAAATCTGCACAGTGGCAGAGAAGAGATCTCATCACCTGGGACCAATCACAGAGGCTGATAGCCTTGAGCTTGAGCTCAGTGTTGGATCAAACCCTAGAGCCAACTACCTGACATTTCTACTGTATGACCTAGAAACTCAGGACTTGATATCCATAGCTACATCTATCTCTCTGATGTTGTTAATGGTCACGAGGTCTTGAAAGCAGGAGGGCAGGACATCTGTCTGTGCAGTCTCAATGCTGTGATCACTTCCCACATTTCCAATGTGCTTAGGACACGTTCCCAGGTAGTATATTAGTCACCGTAGAGGGTGTGGTACGGACAGTCTTGAAAAGCTGAAAAAAAAAAAAAAAAAAACTTCCCCGCCCACAAACTACAGAGTTAAGTGTGGCCTGCAGGGTCCCCTGGTACAAAAAGAGGAAAGCTGCCTAGACAAAGACACCTCTTGTAGGCATAGGACACTTATTCAATACGAACTCTGTGCAAGCATAAGCCCCAGGAAAGACAAGCATTCAGAAGTTCTATTAAGCATCTGTAGCATCCTTTGAATACACCAGGTAATCTCTAATTTTAGAGGCCACAGGAAAAAAACATTCCAAAGCGAAATCATTTTGTTTTCAATTTTTATTATCTCTTGTGTTGTTAACAATTTTTGCAGTATTCTTATTTTATTTCATTATAAAAATTGTCTACTTTTTACTTCCCTACATTTATATAATTTTACTTATTAATATTAAAATATCAAACAATATTTTTTTCCTTTTTTTCAGTTTATTTTTTCTTCAGCCCCCTTCATTCCTCCTTCTATACTTCTAGAAGCATTTGACCTTACATTACAGGTTCTTGTTTTAAATACACTATCTTTATATTAATGTTCCCCTTGTTCTTAATATTCCCATTTTTTAAAATGTATCTAAATTTATTGTGGATTTTTATTATTGATGTTTTTAATGTGTATGTTCAATTTTAAATTTTTATTCATTTTTTACTAGAATGGAATCACACCACTCTCAGCCCTCCCTTTCCTTCTCCAACTGCTCCAAGGCACCTCCCTCTAATCCCTACTGTGCCCATTCCACTCTCCAAATGAAGTGGTCGGCCTTGAAGTCACATACACACAAGCACAAAAACACACTCAACAGCTGTATCTACGTATTTGTATTATTTGTGCATATGTAACAATAATAACCAAAGAAAAAGAGGCTATCAATTAGAGATCACTTTCATTTCCTTCTAATTTTTTCTAATGTCTTTCTCTACAACACATTCTTAATCATCTTTCCTTTTTAAATTTAACCTTCTTTTTCTTTATTTCTCCATTTTCTCCTTTTTATGTATCATCCAGTTACTATTTTCACAACTAAACCAAATGATGTTTTTTTTTTTTTTTACTTCATAGCCCATCATACAGAATTTCTGGTGATATATTAGAACATTTTAATTGATTTTTAAGGATAGTTGTATATTTTACCTTGTCTGATATTGTTCCTATTATAGCACTTTTTTGTGATCTCTTACTGGTACTAGAGACTGACACTAACAAAACACTCCTTAACAAAACAATCCATAGTAAAACTAGGAGAGAGCCAGACCAACAGATCAACAAATTGCAACACAAGAACATTAAAGAGCAAAGCAATATAACTACTCTACAAGATCAAAATTCTTTAACTACTGAACTCAAAATTAGTGAAATGGGTAAAATGACATGGAAAGACTTAGAAAGTTTTCTGTTAAAAATAATCAATGACCTGGATAAAGTTAAATGCAAGCACATAAATTCATTCCAGAACCCAGAGAAGAAAGTCAGCGATATAATGAAATATTCACCAAAATGGGAAAACAGTGGCAGCATGAAAATAATTTAATGAGGAAATTAGATTATAAGTAAAAGCCAAATAAAAATATCACAAATGAAAACCTCAATGAATGAAATAAAAATGCTAGATAAAGTGTCACTAACAGACTTAACCAAACAGAAGAAAGAATATTAGGGATGATGAAGAGCAAGAATGTGAGCACAGTGTCCAAGAATTCTATGACACAATCAGAAGAAACCAAACCCAGAAGAGAAGTTAAAATACACAATAAAGGCATGGAATATCTATTCAATGGCATTAAAGCATAAAGCTTTCCCAATCAAGAGAAGTAAATGTGAGGAAAAACATAAGAATTATTTAGAAACAAAAATGGAAAAGTTAATGACCAGAGAAGAATCTCCTCATGACAGCTAATGCAAAGGTATCAAATATACAAAGGCCCAATGAAACAAACAAAATCAAAGACAAGGTCAGAATCTGTAAAGGAAAAAAATCAGCTTATTTACAAAGACAAATTATCAGATCAGAACAGCAATAGGTCTCTTATTAGTAACACAAAAAGTCAGGAAAGAATGGTAATACATATTTAAAGTTTTGAGAATAAAAGCTATTTAATCTTCTTTCTCATACCAACCACAATTTCTTCTAAAATTAAAGGGACTATAAGGCAAACAAAAGCTAAGGAAGCTCAGTATGAAACAACCAGCACTGCAGATATTTAAGGAATACTGTATGCAGGCAGGGAATGAAGAGCTCATTATGAAGATCACATACCATGACCAAGTTGGTTTCATTCCAGAGATGCAAGATTGGTTCAATTGCAGAAATCAGTAAACTTAATTCTGAGAATAAATAGACTTAAGGACAGAAATCCTATGATCATTTCAATCAATATAGTAAAGACTATCCACAAAGATTATAATCCATTGATAATAAAAATCCCAACATAATAAAGTGTTTTAGTTATGCTTTCTATTGCTATGATGAAATACTGTGACCAAAAGGCAAGTTTGAGGGGAATGGGTTTATTTGCCTTATAATTCATCATTGCTGTTCACCACTGAAGCAAGTCAGGACAGGAACTCAAAAAGAACAGGATCCTGGAATCAGGACCTGATGTGGAGATCATGGAGCGGTATTGCTTTATGGCTTGCTCAGTATGCTTTTTTATAGAACCCAGAACCACCAGCCCAGGGATGGCACCATTCACAATGAACTGGGCTCTCCCTCATTGATCACTAACTGAGAAAATACCTCACAGATGGATCTTATGGAAGCATTTCCTCAACTGAGGCTCCTTCCTCTCTGATGAGTCTAGCATATGTCAAGTTGACACACAAAACAAGCCAGTACAACTGGCCCCTTGTCAACTTGACACAAACACATTACTATTAAGCCACATTGTTCCTTTCTTATTCATCCCCATGATCTCACATTAAAAATATAAATAAGTTTTAAAATCCCACAGTCTTTACAGATTCAAACACATTGAAAATTTCCTCTCTTCAAAATTTCCAATCTCTTAAAAGTTCAAGTCTGTCACCTGTGGGCTCCTTTTGAAAATCAAAATTAAATATCGTGTTCAAGAGAGAATAACCAGGACACTATCACCATCTGAATCAAGCAAAACCAACCTTCAACTGTATAAATAACTCAATATCCAATTATCTGGGATTCACTCACAGTTTTTTGGAATCTTCCAAGAGCTTGGGTCACTTCTCTGGTTCTACCCTCTGCAGCACACACAGCTTGTCTTCTAGGCCCCAGCTGGCTCTACACTACTGCTGCTGCTGTTCTTGGTGGTCATCCCATGGTACTGGCATCTCCAAAATACTGAGGTCTTCTGTTGCAACAGGGCTGCACTTTCATCAACAGACTTTCATAGGCTCTCTTCATGGTGCCAAGCCTCAAGTCCTTTACATGACTCCTTCAGTCCTGGGCCTTCAACTGCCACTGAGGCTGCACCTTCACCAATGGCCTCTCACAGCCTCCGACAGTGCCAAGTCTCAGCTGCTCTTCACAAACCCTTCATGCCTTCAAAACCAGTACCACCTGGATGACTCTTATACATGACAAAGTCCGGCGGCCAGCACGAGGTACAAGCTTGGCCACCTCTGGAACACAGCTTCTCTGTGCTCTCAGGAAACACTTCCCAGAAGATTTCACCTCAGTGATGCTGGTGTTTTTATAATCACTGATAATTTCTTAGTTTCAGCTGATCAGAATCAATTATCCCAGGAAAACAGTTTAGCTTTAAGTAGTTGGGGTTTCTTGTTAATCACAGCTGATTCTTCAGTCCCAGCTAACCAGAACCACAGACTCTTAATTCAAAATAACAAGTGGCCCTAATAGAGTCTTTAAACTTCCCTCTGAAACCTCACAAGCAAGGCCTCCATCCTCTACACTGCTCTCAATAGTCTTATCTTCTAAGTTCTCACACAACATCCTACAGAGCTCTTAAAACTCAATTGCACTTCTAGCCCAAAATTCCAAAGTCCTTCTACAATCCTTCCCAAAACATCGTCAGGTCTGTCACAACAATACCCCATTTCTGGTACCAATTTGTCTTAGAGTTTCTATTGCTGTGATAAAACACCATGACCAAAAAGCAAGTTTAGGAGGAAAGGATGTATCTGGCTTACACTTCAGCATTGCTGTTCACCACTGAAGGAAGTCAGGACAGGAACTCAAATAGGGCAGGATCCCGGAAGCAGAAGCTGATGAAGATGCCATGGAGGCGTGCTGCTTACTGGCTTGCTTCCCCTGGCTTGCTCAGCCTACTTGCTTATAAAACCCAGGACCAGCAGCCCAGAGGTGGTACCATCTACAATGGACGGTGCCCTCTTTCACCACTAATTGAGAAAATGCGCTACAGCTGTATCTCATGGAGGCATTTCCTCAACTGAGGTTCCTTACTCTGATGACTCTAGCTTGTGCCAAGTTGACACAAAACCAGCCAGTACAATAAGCTATATGCAAGAGCCTATAGTCAACTTTATAACAACAGTAAAGTAATGAAAAACAGTAAAATAGTGAAAAAATCTGCAGTCACTTCCTGTTAAACGATACAATGGTGCTCACTCTCTCCACACTTCTTTAACATTATACTTAAGATGTTAACTAGAGCATGTTACAAGTGAAGTAAATAAAATTTACGCTAATGGGGCCAGAGACATGGCTCAGCAGCTAAGAGTATTCTTTCAGAGGACCAGGGTTCAGTTTCCAGAACCTACATGGTGGGTACCCACAAACATCTTTAACTGAAGTTCCAAGAGATCTGATACTTTCTTCCAATCTCTGTTGACACTGATCATGTTCATTGTTCCTACATGAATAACATTCACAAACATAAAATAAAAATTAAAAAAGTTGAAAGAGTGGGGAATAAAAATAAGAAGTCAAAGTATCTGTATTTGAGATGGCATGACTTCATATTAAGAAGAACTTTAAAAGTCTACCCAAGTACTCCTAGAACACATTCAGTTAACTATCGGAATGTGAAATCAGCATACAAAAATCAGCAGCTTTTTTATTTATCAGTAAAAAAAAAAACTCATTTGTAGTAGTTTCAAGACAGTAAAATACCACAATATAAACCTAACCAAGGAGGTAAAAGATTTTTTTTATGAAAACATTATGCCCAAAAATTTATAAAAAAATCTGAAATAAAAGAGGATGAAAAGAAAGAAGGAAAGAAGGAAGGAAGAAAACTGGAGAGGATTTTAGATAATAAGAGGAACCTGGATGCTTATGATCTGGCAGAATTAGTCTCACAAAAATGACAGTAAACTCCATTAAAATGTCATTAATCTTCTTTACATAGCTAGGAAGAAAAATTCCCTAAATTCACACAGAAATATAATGTCTCTTGAATATTCAAAGCAACTATAGGCAGAAAGAGTAACTTTGGAGTTACATTATCTGATCTGAAACTATACCTCAGAGCCCCAGTATCAAAAGTAGCATGCTACCGAAGACCAGTTGAAAATTCTCAGCTGCTTGCTAACCTGTTCTGGATTTGAACTAGGTTATTTTCCTTGCAACCAGTTAGTTTGGTGAATAACTCCCTAGTTATCTTTTACCGGAAAAAAAAGCTCACATAAATTGAAATATATAGCCTTCTAATTTTCAATAAAGGCATCAAAAGTACATCTTGTGGGCTCCGCAACTATTTGTCCACAGTTCAGAGGTTTCCACTAGTGTGGCTGGTTGTCTCTGTCTCTTTTTGCTCTTCATTCTATGTGCTCTTTCTTTGTGTTATTTCTTTTTTTTTCAGATGCCATAACTTTTTTATTATTAAGAAATTTTCAATTCATTTTACATACCAACCACAGAATATCCCCTCCTTCCTCTTCCCGCCCCCCAGCGTCCCCCCAACCTACCCCCCATTCCCACCTCCTCCAAATCATTTTAATATGAAAAATTAAATTAGATTAGTATAACACACTGTGCATGGAAATGCAACTCAAAATGAATTAAATGCCTTAATTTTAAAATGTGAAGTTCAAAACTACTAGAGAAAAACATAAAAAATACTTTAAGATATGAAGTTTCTGAATCTGCCTGTTCATTCATCTTAGAATCTATATGTTTCTGCAAACTGTGGAAAACAGTTCTGAGTTATTTATAAGTCTTCCTGTCTATACTTTCTTGACCAATGAGGCTAAGTGGCTGCACTAGGATCTGAATATGTATCAGTCTGAGACCAGCTGAAAATTCTCAGCTGCTTGCTAACCTGTACTGGATTTGAACTAGTTTATTTTCCTTGCAACCAGTTAGTTTGGTGAATAACTCTCTAGTTTTGTGAGTTGTAGGAGAAAGGCCAACCCTATCTAACAAGAGTAAATGCTGCAAAATTTATCTTCATCTATATCGTCAGACATTTATTAAGGCATGCGTGGTGAAGCCTGAGGTAACAAAACAATTTGTAAATAACTGTAGAATAACTGTCAAATATTAGAAAGGACCACGACCTGATTACACATTTTCCCTTCCTAAGCAACTATACAAAATGATCGAGAGTAGAAGACACAAATCTGTAAGGGATGGGAAGTTAGCTAAGTGTACAGAGATGTATGCCACATGGCTCAGTGTATTGACACTCTTCTCTCTATGATCAAGTCTCTTCTTATCCATCCCTAGAATATCTGTCATTAATACAACTATCTTACATTTATTTCGTGACATACAGAATTAAAATTAATGCAAAATAGTGGGCTAGGAACACTGCTCAGTTAGTAAACTACTTGGCAGGCAAGAGTGGTGACCTGAGTGTGATTCCCCAGCACCCATATAAAAGGCTGGGATTGATGTATACACAAATACTCCTAACACTAGGAAAGTGGAGATGGGAGGACCCCTGCAGCTGGCTTTCTGATCAATCACACTAGCTGAACAGGCAAGCTCCAGGCTCAATAATGACCCTGTTTCAAAAAATAAGATGAAGAGCAATTGAGGAAAATATCCCCTATTATCAATCGCTGACCTGCACACTTTCCTATGCACATATGTACATGTAGCCACACAGACACCCACAAACCCACAAATTATGATGTAAAATGCTAGAGAGGCAAGTAGCTCAACCAACAATAAAAAAATAGAGTGATATCAGGTGACAGGTGATGACTAGGCTTTATTATTTTATGAAGGGCTTCGTTCTTTGGAATGGGCTTTCCATTGAGACAGTGTCGTTTGACCTTGATCTCTCTCTTCCACATACTTCCCTTTAAGGATTCATATGAAAGATAACTGCACTGAAGAATGGAGGGAGTTCCACAGTGTCAAGGCTGGTGACTAGGCTGCTTAATGACCTCAGCAAGGAAGTATTCTTTCTCTTCTCCTACATATGCCTCCTTCTCTAGAATCCCGTGTTCTCAATGACCAAGGGCTGCAAGAGTTTCATGCACTGTGTTTCCCTATCTGTGAAATGAGCACACCACTTGGATGACCCATTTTGGAAAGAGGAATGTTCTCAATAGTAACATCCAAACTTCAAAGATCAAAAGAGTTGTCCTTGATGGCTCATGGATGAAAACAAAATATATCAAAAGACCATTTAAAAATAACTGCTTGTAGAGTGAACATGATTGCCATGGTCACAATGCAAAATTCACTCACCTGGCCTAATTGAGATTTTACGTCTGTGTCACAGAGGATAGATTATGAGGGCCAGAAGAATCCCAGGTTCCATACGACACAGACAAAATTGAACTTAATTTTGTGAATGCAACCATGTATTTTTCTTAGTGCATTAGAAACATAATTTTATGATTTAATTACCTGCCCAAATAGTCCAATTTTCTCTGACTTCTCATTTTTTGCTTTGTGGCAAAACCTAGAAACTCACCCTGTGACATTAATGTATTGAATACCAATTGGAATTTGGGAGTGTTTTTTATAATACTGTCTCTCTGTCATCCAAGAAATTTTGAGACAGTGTTATCTCATGTATTCCCGGATGGCTTTGAACTTTTTATGCAGCTAAATATGACCTTGCCTCCAGTTTCCTAGGGCTGGGATTGTAGGCATTTTTTTTTAAATCACTATCTCTGGTTTATGTAGTGGTGTGCATGGAATGCAAGGCTTCGTATATGCTGTTAAAGCACTTCACCAACTAAGATGCACCCTCAGCTCAGGTCTTCAATCACTGTTGATGAAAAAAGCATGACCTTTTAACCTCATTCATGATAATATATAACTGGGACACAGGGACATAAGGGTGTTGCCCTGGACCACAGCACTTTATAAATTGGAAAGAATTTTAGTGAGTGACAGGGCTTTCTGTAAAGAGCTTGGAAGCTTCTGCATTCCAATAGCTTCCACATACACAGGTCACACACAGGCCCTGTCCAGCGAAGGTAGGACTCAAACGGAGGGAGGCAGTATTAAAAGAAAGCATGTCTGAGTAGTGCTCAGCCCGGCCTCCATCGCTCAAGTAGAGTTTGCTCTGGGAAGGTCTAGAGTTAAATGTAGATGTGTAACAGACACTCCAAGGCATGTGACAGCCGTGATGCAAGTGTGTTGCTAAGAAACTGTAGCTAGAGCAGGCAGGGAAGCCACACTGCCAGAAAGAGGCTGGCAACAAGCTTCCGTGCTAAGACACGTGAGAAGCTGGTCAGGCCCAGCAACCGTACGTCTGTGCTTTTGGTCTCTTCTTTTGTTCACTTGGATTTGTGTTCTCATTGATAGTTAACATGAAGTCTTGTCTTTCATGGAGGCTCGAATTATTAAGCCCCTACTCTTTACATATAAATAGATGAATAGTATAATCGCATGCCTCACATATAATCTCAATCCTAACAATGCACGCAAAGAACGTCTATTACCATTTATGCATGAGGAAATAGAACTGTAACACCATTAACCGGCATGTTTAAAAATAAGCACAGGTGATTGTAAAACATTAGTCAAAATGCTGTTTCACACTATACTTTAATAACAATGCTCTGTAGCTCTGTTAAATGACAACTATGTGCTGTAGGATGAGTCTCAAGTTTCTTTGTTGCTCTAATAGTTTTGTTGTGTGGGCCCTGACTCTTTCTAAATTTCTAAATTAACTAAACATGTTTTTATGACCTTCATCCTATTAACAATTAAGGGGGCAAACAAATTCACCGGCATTTTTATTTGGGGCATGGTTTTGTACAGAAGGGTTGTGAAACCCTTGCATTGAATTTTTTTTTTTTAAATTATATATTCTTTTAGCTGGCACAATGGAGATTTGAGCCAAATAACTCGCTTTTAGCAAGGCAAGTGCTCTCTCAATCAACTGTGTCATCAACTCTTTCTAAAGCCTCATTTTGAGACAGGATAGCCCTAAATTTCCTAGGTTAGTTTATAGCCAGCCACGCTTCGGGTTTTATTTCCCCAGGATCAAGCAAGATAAGATTGTGACTGTGTCTTCCTCATTTTCAATTTTTATCATAAACACATGCTCTCTTGCTTTAAACGGTTAATGTAGAATAAGCCATTGGCTCCAGGCTGGTTCTGGGCACTCCTCATTTGGGGATATTTGCCTTCAGAAATATTGGTGCTGTTATTGTGAGCCCACTCCAGAGGAAAACTCCACACACCTTGTGACGAATATCAACATATGTTGTGTGTGTGTGTGTGTGTGTGTGTGTGTGTGTGTGTGTGTGTTGTTGGTGTTGTTGTTGTTGCTAATGCTGCTGCTGCTGTTGCTGTTATTGTATGGGGTTGAGGATATGGCCACATACCTGTAGCTGATGTTCTTCATCCCTATTCAATGAAAATAATTTAGCTTCCTCATATATAGTCGCTTTAGGAATAGTTCTGTCATACACTTTTGTTCTGTAGATTGGGAGAGGGAGCTACAGAAACTTGCCTCTGAATCTGAGAGAGGAACACAATAACAGGACTGTTCTGTTAGTTTGGACTGTTATTTTAAATGACAAGACAGAAGTGCTGTCTGGACCATGCAAACACCATGGTCATCTTGAAGACACCTAGAAGTAGATCGCATGGAAGGAAAGAGAAGACACAAAAAAAGACCAGCCTGGAGCTCAGCTCGTATTGCATTACTCCCCAACCCAGGGTACTGTGCTGCCAAACCTGCAGGGCTTCACACAGATGCTTTTGATAAGTGGCGGTTTGATGAGTGGTCATAGATACAGACATTTCCTGATCAGCTTTATACCATACCTCAAAAAGCACACACCTGAGATTATCAGTGCAAACCTGTAGTGAATACTAGTCAGGAGTCTGAGATAGGTGGATTATGAATTTGTTGACAATCTGGGAAAGTAAGCAACAAAATGTGTTTATGATAGGGCCCCCTTAAGCTAAAAAATTCATATTTTAGCCGGGTGGTGGTGGCGCACGCCTTTAATCCCAGCACTTGGGAGGCAGAGCCAGATGGATCTCTGTGAGTTCAAGGCCAGCCTGGGCTACCAAGTGAGTTCCAGGAGAGGTGCAAAGCTACACAGAGAAACCTTGTCTCGAAAAACAAAAAACAAAACAAAAACAAACAAAAAAATTCATATTTTAACATATCACAAGATATCGGAAATAGGTATATATATCATGTTATATATGCTTGCACGATTCTTAACTACATTGTTTCACCCTATGAATTAGATATATAGTTTCTGTGGTGAAGTTTGGAGAAAGGATGTAACATGAATATTAAATAATTAATTCAAGAAAATATGAAGAGTTACATCTTCCTAAACCATCTTAAACCAAGCTTCATTGTAATGTAAAAACAGAATGAAACCTCATTAACGAACAAGCAAAACTCAAGAGCAGTGTAACTCATGACCGTATATGAAAAATAGTCAACAAATTGCTATCGGCTGTACACACATTGCCACAAATATACATACTTGGCATTACTGAGATAACTATACACATATCAAAGATATGTAAATATGAATCACATATGAATAGTATATAGGGCGTATCCAAGAAGAATTTTTCACAGTAGCATAGGCATGTTTTTCATGACAGATATGACCTCTAATTTACAAACCTGCAGACAGGCCAAGGAACAAGAGTGAAGCACTTTTTAAAAGGAGAAAAACATTAGATGAAACATGATACCTATTTGTAAGTCTCTCTATGAAGGTACAATAACCAAGTAGTTAACTAGTTGATTATTAGTTGGGGGAGTGATATATACATCAACAGAGTAGAACAGAGTGCAGAAATACAGTCACAAAATGTAGCAGATAGGATTTTGACAAAGAATATTATAATTAAGTGAAGAAAATGTTAGTCTTCCAATAAACTGTTAAAAATGACTGTTACAAAACTGAAACATGATCTGTACTATAAGTCTGAAATCATAAAATATCAAGGCTTTCTTACTTTCCAATGAAATCTCTCTAAACTAGAATCATAACCATGATAGTCTATGTAGATATAAAATGTAAAGGCATTTTTCCAAGGTGGCCGCACCTCTAGGGTAGCCAAGAGGTCTAGAAATCTATTGTTTCTGTGGTGAATAGGACTCCCTTGGTCTATAAAATCCTACTTAAACCCATTTCACCTTGACTCCTATGTCTGCTGTTCCCTTGCAGCCTCCTCTTTCTAGAGTAATGCCTTCTTCCTATTCCAAGTTCCCATACAAACATCAGTCACTGTTTGTTCCCAATTAAGATCTGTCTTAGAAGGAGTCCTTCCTGGATGTCAGCTGGGGGGGGGGGTGTCTGTTTTCAAGAGTATTAAATCTTCTGTGTTTACCTTCTCTTCTGGATATGCAGACCCCCAGGATCCTTCAACAGAGATAGAAAATGAGTCCCTTACTCTAAATAGAAACTGCAATGAGTGCGAAACTTCATCAAAAAATAGTATGACTCAACACAAACAATCACTACATGTGTCTGTCGGCAACATTTTCCAGTCAATGAGTATAACATTGGAGACCATCATTATTATTTGGCTTTTGTTGGTTGTTTGGTTTTTCAGGAGAGTCAAAGGCCAGATTGTGAGATCTTCAATAGAAATGCTCAGAACACAAAGACTGCTAGGTAACAAAGGAGCTTTATGACAAGTCCCAGCTGATTGACTCCAGCCTGATCACAGGTTCTGGGAACCCTTCTGGGGGAAGAACTAAAAGGAACTATTTTGATTATTCAGGCTCCTTTCATATCCAAGAGAGACCTTTTTGTGTCTCTAACAAGACGAAAACTTTAGAGGCAAATTTTTTGACCTATTCCCAAAGGAGAGATTGTGTTTTTGTTGAGTTGTTCATTTGTTTTGTTTTTATAAGCTATGCCCTCTTACATCAGAGTGCAAAGAAAACTTGTTTGAGGTGATCAAGTTGGTTGTGTTAGGCACAAGCTTGTGGGCCTTATGAAAGTGCATTGAGTATGGATAAAAGGCATGTTCTCACTGTAATAAAGCTCTGGGCATGGGAGAGAACAAGAATAAGTATCTAGCTATGTTTTCTTAAATGATCACAAACATATTAATTGCATTACATGAGATGCATTTGTTGTGTTACTGATGCAATTATAGTGTATACGTATGCTGTACTGCGTGTGAATATGAGGTACTGGATCAAATCTATTATTAAGGTCTGCAATTATAACCACCAGTTGCCCTAGCCTTAATCTACTAGGATCACTTTTACTGTTTACAGATATCACCGTGATTGTGAGTGCACCTTCTGAGAGGAGCCTTATCTGGACTTAGGTATGTCCACGTTGCCCTTTTGAGAGAGCTCTAAACCTTTGCTCAGTTGTACTTCTACTGCAAGCCCTGCTTCTGGCACCTGGACTGGGAGTACCATTCTTCTGCATTGCTTCTGGCACTTGGACTCAGAGTATCATTCTTCTGCATTGGAAATGAGTTTTTCCAGGAGAGAAAGTGAAACCCCAGGCATTTACCTCTACAGCATGCCTCTTACTTTTGGTTACATTGCTCCAGGTTCTGGTTTCCAGCACGTTCTATTGCAAAAGGTAAAAATATGAACATCGCTTCTCATAAATGCATGGATTAATATTTTCAGTGGCTGCACATGAAAATAAGCATGTGATGTTTACTTACAGAGATCTGAAAGATGGCTGGCATCTGTGATGGTTACCCTTGATTCTCAATTTGATTGGATTGAAGGAATTTTACTGGATTAATATTAAGAGTATGTGGGAGGGCATTTCTGTAGAATGCTGGTATGTGTGACAGAAATTGAAGGGGGAGGACACACCCTGGAAGTGAAGAAAACCAGCCAATAAGAAAGAAAATTATATACATGGAAGTTGAAAGAGGAAGATCATAGGGTTCCTCTCTGCTCTCTGTGATTCCTGGCCCCAACGAGCTGCTTCCTCCATCCCATGCTCCTACTTCTATGATGCTGTGCTTCCCTTCAGGGCCAACACAATGGACCCAGCTAGCCAGGGGCTGAAATATCTGTTACTATGAACTAAATCAAATACTTCCCACTCCTTAATATGTTTCTATGGGATACTTTTTTTTTCCGTAGGTATGATTATGATTTAAGAGGGAAATTTGCACTAATGAGCTCATTTGTTTGAATACTTGTTGACTAACTGGTGGCGCCATTTCTGGGGACCTTTAGGAGGTGGAGCTAAAGTAGAGGTAGTGGAACAGCAATGGGTAGGCTTTATGGTCTACAGTTGAATCCTGCTTGCAGACACAGCTCTCTCTGCGTCCTGAAACACCCATATATATGCAAGCTCCTGCCACTGTGAGGAGCTGCTCCACCAACATGCCTTCCTCACATTGGAGGACTGTATCTCCTAAAATTGTGAAATAAAATAAATTCTACCTCTGTCGGTTGATTTTGTCATTCTTTGGTCACAGAAGTGTAAAAAGTAATGAATACACTGGTAGAGGTCATTCCCCAGGCTAGTCTGATGTAGCTAATGGAGGAAGGTGCTTCTTTTAAACACATGTTTAAAGTAAAGAATACATATCCAGATAGGATATAGCCTTATGTTCCAATGAATATAAACTCTGGTTAAATGGCTCATTTGGTGTTTCACTTTCTATGACACTTGAAACTGAAAATGTATCAAGCCACAATTCCTTCATTCCTTCTCCTACAGAGACTGTCAGTTTGGTCACTGATTCTCTCTCTCTCTCTCTCTCTCTCTCTCTCTCTCTCTCTCTCTCTCTCTCTCTCTCTCTCTCTCTGTGTGTGTGTGTGTGTGTGTGTGTGTAGACCAGAGAATGACATCTGTGTTTTTCACTATCATTCTCTATCCCACCTTCTTAGGCAAGGGTCACTCACCAATCCCATACCAGAGCAATTGGCCAGCACATTATTTTATCATCATCTCTCAAAGACAAAAGTCTATCATATGTTGATGTTCTAATTTTTTATATAACACACTGATTCTGTAATTCTATGATTTCTACTTTTAAGTTCTCGGAAGATTAATAAACTACAATATAACAGGCACTGTTCCTGACACTGTTGATAACAGACCTAAAGAAAACTAGAATGGACAAACAAGTCCAGTTAATGTGTCTATTGGACTCTTCTAGATTTCTTGTACTTCCCTAAATTATCCTCGCAGGAAAACCTCTACAAGGTTTTATTTTGTCCGTTTCTTAAGCACAAAATCGAGGCCCTGGGATCTGAAGTAAATTAAGAGTTTTGTTCAGTTCTGGCTGAAATGGATGTCATGTACCCTTTGATGAAAATGCTTTCTATGAATGCATTATCAGGGTTGGGCGATGACTCAGTGGAGGATGTCTTGACTAGTGTTTGCCTTGTTGGGTATTATCCCCAGCATTGCAAAAATAAATAAAAACAATAAATCTCATGATGAAAATAAATAACTTCATTAAGGGGTAAATCAGTATGTGGTACAGAAGAATCCCAGAGCCCTGTGGGAATTCAAAGTAAGAAAACTAACCTTCCAAAGAGCTGCTATTAACTTCTTATCATTCCCTTCCCTAATTAAATTTCCCCTGAACTTTTCAAATGAAATTTTTTGACTTGTAATTACAAATATTTTCCTTTGGTTATAACATCTCCAATTCTTTAAAGAAGATATGGATAATGTTGAAAATGACTGACAAGTATTTTTAATCCTTCATACTTTCATAAAAAGGTGATGTCTAGACATATGGGTAAAATATACATGATACATTTCTTAGCTAATTGTCAGTGTACTGCTTAGTGACAGTGCTTCTTGCCAGGCTATCTAAATGTCATTAAATCCTGAAATTCTCTACATAATTAATAATACTAGATTGAATGGTTTGTAGCTGAGCAATTTTCTATTTCCATTCTAAAGAAAGAACATTAATCATTGCTCCTTCAGAACGGAATTGCTGTTTAGGAAAGTACCTAAGTGTCTCTGCTATTAGCAGTGGCATGTAATACATTTGCTTGACTACAGAAAATAAGAAACAACAGTGTCCATTTGTATGGTGCTCAACAGCCTAAATCTTCTCCCCTGAAGTACAGAGTTGCTTACTGTTTGGGGGTTCATTAACTCTTACGTGACAATAGCTTAGGGTAGGAATACTCTCTTAAGAGTATCCTGGCACACACACAAAGAAAAATCCAATCACTCTGGAACCTTTTGGAAACATTTCAACATGTGAATTGCATTTGTTCTTCGATTTTCTCTCTTCTTTGGATGAGACTCAATTTTAATTCCATGTCTCATTTTGGAAAGTTAATTGAATCCCTGGCTTAAACTACCAATCAAAAGAGAACTAGTTTACTTACAGCAGCTATATTAATTCTTACATAGCTTTACTTGTTAAATGTGCATTAAGGTTGTTTACCTTGACAATCAGAAGCAAAGAAAACATCAGTAAAGTCAGTCTCTGGAGAAGCAATAAGCCCTGTAAAAAGAGAATCACTGAAATAACTGTTTTAGATTGTTAAAGCAGCAGAGTTCTCCTGCATGTGAATTTCACTCAGAGACAAACACTTAACATCTTAATGCAGAACACAGCATTAATTTGATGTATTCTTACAATGCTGACATTGCATTCATTGATTATTTAAAATGAGCAGTTCAATATTTTTTGCTACTGTGACATCAATGATAAAATGCAATGTTATTTTACTCGTAAGATTATACAAGGAATGTGTGTAATCAACACAGACACCATCTAATCCTTAGCTTGACGTTGTGGCCAATACCAGTTATCTCAGCATTCCCGAAGGGAAAGAAAGATTTTGAGTTCAAGATCAGTCTAGGCTACAGAACACGTTTGAGGCTAGCTTAGGGTATATGACACAGCCACAAATGAATAACAAACACACAAGTGTTGTTTCTGCTGACTTGCATACATTTGACCTGAGTCTGTTTCTATAAGTCTAAAATTTTCCACCCATGCCTGAATCCCACTGAAAATTTCCTTCTGTGAGAGGATCTCTCTCTCTCTCTCTCTCTCTCTCTCTCTCTCTCTCTCTCTCTCTCTCTCTCTCTCTCTCTGTGTGTGTGTGTGTATGTGTGTGTGTGTGTGATTTATATCTATTTAGGGTCCTTGTTCTTTCATATCCTACTTCCTGCCCCCAAGATTTTCTCCATAATGCAAATGTGCCTGCTGTCAGTATTTTAAGATTTTGCTAAGGTCTGTGGTGCGTTCGGTGAACTGTACCTTGATCCAGACTTCCACTGTCTGGTTAATGTGAAGAGGTTTATAGGTTAATAACTAGTCATTTCTCATGTTAATACTTGAGGTTACTCTGCCTGCTGTGCAGGCAATACCATTGCTACATGGTGGACAAGTTCATGCTGTGAGAAAGATTCCATAGCTAACAATACAATGCCCCCTCCCCAGTCTCTCTCACCATATCTCTATTCTCTCTCTATTACTTTAGTTATGGGACTGATCACATCATACTCTCAATTACAACATTTGGTTTTCTCAGGGACAAAGAAATACCCATATTTGGGAACTTTGTTTGGGTAACACCACTTTAATGTCCTTGGAGCACCTATGCGTGGTGACACTTGTGAGCGGTTACACGGCACTTCTGCCTTTTCCTACCTTTGCCTCTGACTCAAGAGTCTCCACTGATCCCCAGCATTCTGCTTACCCACACACTTGCAGTCCTGCCTCTGGCTTCTACATCTTGCTTCTCCTTGACACGTGCTGAAACTCACAAGAGTAAAACGTTCAGTGATGACTACTTTTGGAAGGCCAAACTCTTCTTAAGTTGGTAACTGAAATTGGACTCATTAAAAGCAGGGAAATAGAGACATTCTTTAGTGCCCCAGGGTCCTCAACCCCATACCACACAACCTGTCAGATTCAGGTAAACTCTCCAGTTCTCTCAGTCCTCTGTTACCTGCTCCAAAACTCCTTCACAGGTTTAGGGTAGGAGCCACCTGCTTGTTCTCTTTTGCCTTGTTTCTGAGGTGCCACCTTTTAACTATAAGGAGAGGAAGGTTCACAGGTCTGTCACCCCAGCACTCTGCTATTGTGACTCTATTTGTCTTTTTATTTTTCTGATAATGCTGTATTGAATAATTTTTAAAATTCAGTTTTCATAAGATCATACACATGCATTTTGTTCCAAAGGCAAATTTTAATACGTATAATATGAGAAAATATGATGCCTTTAGAAACATGTAGCTTGCTTCAATGCATGTTATGGGCTTTACCCATTTTTGCTGCTTCTTAAAACTTTACTTTAAAGGTCAATGCTATCTTATGCTGTTCTTCTGGTCCACTGAATCATGTGATGCAGACATTCTTCTGTATGTACATCATTTCTGGTAATACTTCACTAGAAAATTTAAAAGGAAATGAAACATATTCAAAAGTTGGGGGGTTGCTGTGAATTGTTTTGTTTATTTTTTAAAAAATAAAGCCAGGAACCAGTCTAGCCTTGAACTACAATAACTTCCTACCTCAGCCTCCTAAATCCTGAGATCACAGTCAGGTATTATCATAGTCTGCACTTGTTATTCTCCACTTAAATCAGATTATCTTCCCTTTGTTTATGACATTCTTTGGCTGTGTAATGTCCTTCAAATCTAAATTTCTAGCAGAAAAAAATTAGTTCTTCAAATTAAATCTTCCCACTCAGTCAATCCTGTGCTCTTGACATTGCATTCTTAAACAAAAACCAAAACAAAAACCTGGTTTTTATTTTTTTCTTTGAAAATAAGATACAGAAGAATTATCCCTGTGTTGTTAGAATATCAAAGACAAGAGCAGACAGTCAGGACCACAATGAGGTCAGTCTATGGAGGAATTACTGATAGAAGAGATGAGGTCCTAAGTGGCAGTAAGATCGGCAGGTTCTGGCAAATGGGATCAAAGGAGCTTTTAACAGTGGAAGCGAAGGTGGCTTCATCCAAGCTAGCACATGCCTGCTTATCTCAAGCTGGTGTCAAACACTAGCCCATAACAGATGCTTACAGAATCATAGCATATCATAAACCCTCTCATTCAATCAAATCGTCCTATTTATTTAAATTTCCTAGAACTGTGGGGAGTAAACTAACCAGGTGTGTTCAGTTTAAGACAGCTGAGATCAGGTTCTTATAGACTTGTAAAGCTCATTTAGGCTTGTAAAGAATAAAGAAGCATACACCCACAGTGGCCTTATAGTGCTTCCAAAGAATATCTCAATTTTGGCTCTTCACATATCTTAAATACAAACAGGATCGCATGTGACTCCACAGCTCTGGTCTCTAGGGTGAAAAATATACTTCAACCCCGACCTCTTCGCTGACATGTCTGGCTTGCAATAGGAGCAGATTGTTGAAAATCTGAGATGGACCAACAGGATGATCAGATAATTTCAGACTGGCTACATTAAGCAGTTATTGCAGGTGAAATAATGAGAGAGGCTATGAGGTTATTATCTAAAGGAAGACAGAAGATCAGGCTAGAGTGAGGCTGGAGAGTGAGATCTGTAAAGTATTGCTTTTATGTTGAGGACTGAAGACCTAACCACAGTCCAGCTAATAGAGAATCCCATCAATGTCATGACTTGTATATGTTAGTGTACCCATTTAGATTAGGTGTGCCGGAGCCCTCTGAGACATCTATCTCCCTTTCAATTTTCAGTCTCCTCTTTAATCTTCAGTTTTCTCTTTTACTTTGCTGACTTTTGCTCACTTAAGGTCTCTTACTACCAGGAGGACAAATATTCAACTGATTGCCTTCTGACCCTCATACTGCTTCTTCCATCTCCACTCTCTGCCCACTGTACTTTGTGGGGTTATCTTTTATTCATGAACATAATTTTACTGATATATCTTAAATATATTTGAAGTTTAAGGAATACTAGCTCCACACTTAATGCTGACTGGCCTTACTCATGTACCTGCAGCTTTCTGGTCCCTGGAAAAGATGATGGGGTAGTGTGTTGTATCCCAGGCTTCCCTTTCTCAGAAACAAAACCTCATATACTACAGGTCCTGTGCTGTGGGATGTTCTGGATGGCAAATGTGTTGCTGATTGGTCAATAAATAAAACACTGATTGGCCATTGGCTAGGCAGGAAGTATAGGCAGGACAAGGAGGAGAATAGAGCTGGGAAGTGGAAGGCTGAGTGAGATAGACACTGCCAGCCGCCATGATGAGAAGCAGCATGTGAAGATGCCGGTAAGCCACGAGCCACGTGGCAAGGTATAGATTAATGGAAATGGATTAATTTAAGCTGTAAGAACAGTTAGCAAGAAGCCTGCCATGGCCATACAGTTTGTAACCAATATAAGTCTCTGTGTTTGCTTGGTCGGGTCTGAGCAGCTGTGGGACTGGCAGGTGAGAGAGATTTGTCCTGACTGTGGGCCAGGCAGGAAAACTTAAGCAACACACATAAGCAGTTTTCTTTAGAATAACTATGTGATCATTAGCTTTAATTATTAACACAATAATCTATAATCACCCAGGAAGAGTCTCAGCAAGGCTTGTCTACATTGGGTTTGCCTTCTGGCATTTCTGTGTGGGATTGTCTTAAATTATTTGATGTAAGATAATCCAGCCTCCAGCTGCCAGCTCTGTATCCCAAGCAAGGGACGGGTTCTGTGCTATCAGAGTGAGGAAACTGAGCTGAGAAAAGGAACTAAGTTGTCTGTATGTATGCATTCATTTCCTTCTGCTATTGACTACGGATGTGAACTGACAAGCTATTTCTTCCTGGACTTCCCCACAAATATTGACTGTAGCCAGGAATTGTGAACTGAAGTAACCCCTTATAAACTAACATAGTTGTTGTTGAGGTATTTTTGTCACAACAACAGAAAGGAAAGCAAACAAGACTGAGGATCTTATAGGATACACATTCTTATTTAACTTAATAAGGTTCCCAAAGTTCTCAATAATGATGACATTAGTTTTGGTAAGACAAAAGAAAAATGAAAAACGCTTCCTTTGAAAATTATGTACATGTCAAGATCAGGACTCTTCAAGTTTTAACGTATCCCAGAGGAATTTATTAACTACTTTATAACTACAGATAAGGCAGACTCTGGAATACGTATGATATAGAATTGTCAGGAAAACCAATGGGCGTGTGTATTATGCTGGAGAAATACACCCAATACTTGATAGTTTGAGAGATAGGTTTCTCTGACTTTGATTGCAAATTACCTATATTCTGATGACATCTATGTTTTTACATTTGATTCAATGTATGCATGTCCTCTATATAATCTTTTATGTGGATAATTCAACTTTTGTTTCATTACTACATAGCTAGACTTGGACTGGCCATAAACTGTGGTCAGGATATAATATATGAAAGAAGAATAAAAGTTAGAAAAGTGTATTTCTCACAAGGAAACAATTGATTTCTAGACAAAATCACTGAGAGTGCTGCATACACATATTTAAAGTAGCTACTTCCTACTCATGAAATACAGGTTGATTTATTCACAAAATAAACAGGGCAGAGATGAACCTGGAACTTGTATCATGCTCTGTGAATCTAATCAACCCACTTAGGGTTCTTTATAGTGTGAGATCTGAAGAACCACAGGCACTATGACTTTCATAGTCTAATGGAGCAGGCTAACCAAAAGCTGTCTTCAGTAATACACACACACACACACACACACACACACACACACACACACACACACACACACTAAACAATATGGAAATTTCAAAAGTGGCAAAGCAGTCAAGAAAAATAAACCATTACTTACAATAACAATTACAAAATGTATTGAAAGAGATTCCTTTGAAGGTTTTTATTTAGAAATGTGGAGACTCTGTAAGTGCTTGCACGGCTTTTTCAACAGTGTTTCATCTTGGAAACTCTGAGATTAGTCTCAAGTCTTGTAAAGTACAGTGATTACATTGACAACTGTTGTATAATGATCACCCCTCCCCCCAAAAAACCATTGCCTTCATTATCTCTGTATTGATCTATATTTTCCAATTATTTGTAACACCTTGAAGTATGTCTTTCTGGCTCCATAACAATGTGTACATTCTCTTGCTCCAAGCAAATAACATCTGAGTTAATCCAATAATTAATAAACTAATTAGATCATTTGAATGCCTCTGGCAAGTTATGACTCAGGGATGATAAAAACAAAATTAGATGCAGCCTTGTACTTACGTTATATATGTTTTAATAGGGATTGGTGACTAAGCTATGAAGGACCACTCTGATATATAATCAAGAGTATGACACATGTATAGCAGGGTGCAGATAATTAGAGGCAAGTCTTTGAATTTTTTTCTTATCAGGTTCCTCCAGGAAAGCAGACACCTTATGGTCCCTTAAATAAAAAGCAGTGTTTCTCCCCAGTGAGCTACAGAAATACTTCACATATCTTTGAAAAATCTGGAAAGTTAATATCAAAACATTTTAGTTGGCTTCAACATAGACTAATGGAACAATTAGGAGTAAAAATGTCATGTGATTATTAACAAATAAATTTAATAGTTATTTTTAGGAACTTGATGAATGCAGAGGGAAAAAAGGCATTTGAATAGTACAATTTCCTGGCAAGTTCAACAAAAATTTGGTGTATCTTTTCAAGCTCTGTAAGTAAAGCTTACACTTAGCTGAGTTGTTAGAAGTTTAGCCACAGCATGTGGGTCAACAGGTGAAAAATAAATAACTGTTTTTGTAGCCGTAGGTGATGAAAATGTGATTTTAAAATAGTTAATTTCAAATTTATCTATTTGGCCCAACATGAAAAATAGCAACAGTTACTTGCTTGCACTTTATATTTAGGAAACTGGTAACTACCTTTACGAGGGGAGATGCCACTGTACAGCCAGGTGGTGTTTTCTGAGCACAAGGTAATAAAATTCCAAGTTAAAGACAGACGATCAAGAGTCTGATTTAGTAAGTACAAATTCCATTATGTATTTAGAAAGTCTTGCTGTGGAACACACATTTTAATATCTGATGCTGAACAAAATAATCTGGGCATAGAAACATAAGTGTGACAGAATTCCACTCTAATGAGGAATATTGGCAGTTTTATAGCATAAAGTTTGAGAGTAAAATGATCTGTTTGAGGTTTGAGAGAGTACAGGAATAAGAAGAATGAGAAAAAAAATGAACATGATAGATGCTAGTTATATGCTGCATATTTCTTAAAAAGTTAGAGGTAGTAATTTTGAAATTTAAAAAGAAATTAGAAAAAATATGGCACTAGATGTATTTAAATCAATTTAAGCAATATAAGTTAAATGTTAAATTCATTTAAACACTAAATAATTTATAACTATATAGACAAATCACATGACATTTCATAAATATACATATGCTTTATATATTGCTTACAATATGCTTAATTTTAATAGTAAAGGTATTAATATATCACCAATTATTTTTATTAATGGTATGAAGAATAGAACCTATATATTATATAGTTAATATCATATTGAGCCATTGAACAGCAATTAAGGACTTTACCATAATAAACAATTTTATGTTTTCCCTAACATATTTATTAAAGTAATAAGTGATTTAATTGGACAATATTATAAAAATTACAGCAAAGCCTCACATAATCATCTCTTTTATAGAGATTACTTTTCTGGGAAGTGTAAATTTATATACCATCTCTAAATGGCAAGTTGGCTATTGAGTCTTATAAGGAGAACATTGCATCATTCCAAGAGCGGTGGTAAGTGTAGACAGTCAAGAAGGCGTGGGGTCCATCACTGAAGATGGTGTTGAAAAATCAGAGGCGACAAAGGATCTCGGTTCTTCCACAGTGTGTGAGCTACCCTGTGCTCTCAAGCTGCATCACTGTGAAAGAAGCTGTTAGAAGGATGCCAGTGTGACAAAATCCGGGTCAGTCGGGTTTGATCACAAAGACAGAATTCAACCCTGGGCATGGTATTTCACACCTGTAATGCCTCCATCTGGAAGAACAAGGCAATTTGTGTCCCAAGTGTTCAAAACCAACCTGAGCTGGAGTGACACTTCCTTGAAAAAAAAGGAGAGGGAGTAGAGAGGGAGTGGGAGGTGAGAGAATATCATGGTGATAATATGAATCTGAGCTTTCACAGACAAATCTAGTGAATTTCACTTTTTGAAAGAACTACAGTATGGAATCTGAGTTATCACTTAATTTAGTAACAAACAGTATTTATTCATTTATGTATTTATTTGGTAGGAACAGAGAATGGATATTTGAGCATCTATCCCCAATTGAACATCAGATTCTTTCATATCGAGCTACATTTCAAATTACTCCACCATGTTTCATTGTCATGATGCTAATGAGAATAAATGTTCAGCTTTTATTTTACTAGAAAAAAAATACCCTATCAGGGTCCATGAAAGATATTGTGCATTTTCTGCCAGTATACTCATAATTTTATTTTATTGTCATTTATTGTTGGTAACAAAATATTATGCTATATACAATATCATTTAAAATATTGGTACTTTTAAAAATGGGGGCCATTTTAGTAAAGAAGGGTTGGAGAGCAATAGAGAAGGGAATCCCAAGGTACAAGTGATCTGTTCCGAAGACTGGGAAGCTGATCTCTTTATGGAGGGGGAGAGAGGTAAATACGGAAGATGGATGGGGAGGGTAAAGGGGAACAGCAGGATGTGAGTAATCCAATGGGGAAAATGGGAAAGGGGGGCCCTCTTTAGGGGGAGGGAGGCAAGGGAAGGAGGGAAGTTGGTAAAGTAACAATATGGATGTCTAAAAAGCTATAATGAATTATACTAAAACTCAATAATGCAATAATGTAATTAATTATGTGTATAGATATAGGTAAAGAGTTTTAATGAAATTTCCTAATCTTGGCTGATGGCACTCCCTCAAAGAACCAAAGACCACCTAACAAAAATCCCAATACCAGATATTAAAACCCCTCTTTTGAGCTGTTAGCCAGAGCTTTCCAAGAGACTCCCAAAACATGCAGCCTATTGCTGTTGCCTTTAGTTAACACCCAGATATGGAAGGTAAGTCTCTGTTGCTGAACACTATGCACTTCAAAAACTGGGGCAGAGACCCCTGAGCTGGAACTGTCCTGAAAGCTCCTTCCAAGGCAACTAACTTTCATGTTACTACAAACATCATGCAAGCTGCCAAAGGAAAGAGGCAACCAACAGTCCACCCAACTTTCTAGCTATTAACTACATCAACAGCCTGCATGGCGTGCTAGCCCTAAGGCTATAGCACTGGTTCAAATACCTTGGTACTAATCAACATCTTTCTAATTGGACTTAAGACTTGCTCAACAAGAGGGAATCCTACTTAGAACTAGAAACCAAATTAAATATCCAAGAGTGGTGAAGTCATGGGTATTGGAGGAAAATCTACAACTACTACTTTGTCAAACCAGAATAATCCATAATAGCAATCTAGATATTTGACCTTATACCTAGAGATAGATATAATCTTTACCCTCATCAAGGAAACTTCTCTTTGCAACAGATGATACCTGAACCAAAAACTACAACTGTAGGCAGAACTTTCTGGCCCACTAGCAACTCTCAAATACCTAATAGCCACCTCCCAAATAATTGACTTAGAGGCTTAATAGTACTTATAAATGCTTGGCCGGTAGCTCAGGCTTATTACTAACTAGCTCTTACACTTAAACTAACCCGTAATTTATATCTATGTTTTGTCACATGGTTTGTGTCTTGTTACCACATTTTCTATATGTCTTGCTTCCTCAGTGGCTGGTGGCATCTCCTGACTCTGCCCTTCTTCTTCCCATGACCCTCAATTTGGCTTTCCTGCCTAACTTCCTGCCCAACTACTGGCCTGTCAGCTTTTTATTAACCAATGAGAGCAATACATATTTATAGTATAGAAAATGATTGTTCCACAGGAACAACAAACCAAAATGCAGGGTGTGGAGCCCAGTCCCAATGATATCTCTCCCTACCTAAAAAGAACTGCCGTTATCTGGAGCTCTGCCTGGGACCCGGCTGTGGATTCCTGCATCTGCTTCCTTCAATCCCTGGATGCTGTGAAGGGAATGGAATATCTCTTAATAATAATAATAATAATAATAATAATAATAATAATAATAATCATAAAAAAACAAAACAAAACCTGCCATAACTAAGGCACAGGAAATATTGTGGAAAGGGGGACTGAAAGACTCTAAGAGGCAGAGGGTGAGGGAGTTTGCTTTGAGGCTGTGCATCTGAGTGACATCAGAAGCTGTACTCACAAGGCCTCACCACCATGATGGCCCAAATGTGACCTGAACAAGGACAACACCAATAGACACACCAAAATGGATAGTGCCAAGCCCATGAGGCCTGAAGACTTGAAAAAGAATGACAGGCAACTAAGCACATCTAAAAGTGGAAGAAACAGTCTTCCTCAGGGAAGAGCACATCAATTGGCTATATATATATATATATATATATATATATATATATATATATATATATATATATATATATATATATATATAGCCAATATAATATATATATATTTTATATATATATATATATACACACACATACATACATACAATAGTAATTAGTGAAAAGACCGTGAATTTGAAGGAGAGTTGGAGAAGGGTATATAAATGGGTTTGGAGGGAGGAAAGGAAACGAAGAAATGTACTTAGATTATAAACTTAATAAGAAAATTCTACTGGAAGACATATTCTTGCTTTATCA
Organism: Peromyscus californicus insignis; assembly: GCF_007827085.1. Classification (NCBI taxonomy): domain Eukaryota; kingdom Metazoa; phylum Chordata; class Mammalia; order Rodentia; family Cricetidae; genus Peromyscus; species Peromyscus californicus. Next base: position 74,426,708 of record NW_026294469.1, on the reverse strand, counting down.
CTAAAACATGCCTTTTGGTGGGAAATATATTTTTTATCTGAATAAATGCAGGTATTTTTTTCTTTTTTCTGTACTGATAGGTACTTTCTGTGTTGTTTCTGCTGGAATTTGTCTTGTCTTTGATATTTAAGATTATTTCTTATGTTTATACAAATATGAATGTTTTCATTTGAGCTCCTGAAGCTATCTGGTATTCATAGATTCAGATTTTCATCATTTGAACAGTTCTATTTTTTTACATATTAGGGTAACAAATACTGATCCCTCATTCTCTTGGTTATCTTAATATGAAAGAATTATTAAGCATTTACTTCTACTTATCTCTTTGTCATAGTGACAATTCTTCAATTTATATTTCAATCTTATTTACAAATCATACAAAACTTTGTTTCCTATCTTGGGTAAGAATTTCATTATTGGATTGACAGTGCAATATGTTTGCAGTTTCTAAACACACACACATACAGAGAGAGAGAGAGAGAGGAAGAGAGAGAGAGAGAGAGAGAGAGAGAGAGAGAGAGGAAGAGAGAGAGAGAGAGAGAGGAATAAAGAGGAATGTAATGGTAGACTTTTAAAAGTAAAACACTTTTGCCTAATGTTACTTGGTTGTCATGCAGGCACATCTCTGTGTAAAGGATAATTTCATCAAATGGATAATTTCAATAAATGGTGCTAGAAAAACTGGGCTGTCCATATACAGAATAATGAAATTAGACCCATATCTGTCACTCAATACAGAAGTCAACTCTATTGATGTTCCAGATTTCAATGTGAAAGCTGGAACACAGAAGCTGCTTTAAGAAAACAAAGGTGGTGCTCTTCCAGATGCAGATGCAGAAGAGGACTCTCTGAATAGGCCTCCATCTGCTCAGGAGTTAAGTCTAACAATGCAATATCAAAACCCTAAAAAGCTTCCATGTAGCAAAGGAAATACTATCCCTTGTCCTGGAAGCATGTCAAGTGAAAGAAAATCCTTGCCAGTTATATGTTAAAAAGAGAATTAGTATCTAGAACATATGAAGAACTGAAAAGACAAAAATAAAATAAAAAAACAAAAAACAAATGAACAACAACAAAAGTAACCAACCAAATAAAAAACAGAATGAGGAAACAAAAAACAGGCTACAGATCTAGACAAAGAATTTTCAATAAAAGAGATAAAATGTCTAAAATTTACCTTTAAAATTATTCAACATCTTTAGTAATCAGGATAATACAAATTAATGCTATTTTGAGATTCCATTGTAACTCAGACAGAATGGATAAGATCAAGAAAACAACTTACTACAAATGCAGACAAGGATGCCACCCTCATTCATTGTTGTTGTAATTGCAAACTGGTACAGCTATTATGGAAACCAGTGTGGAGTATTCTCAAAAAGTTAAAAGTAGATCTGCCGTATTGCTGCTATACCACCATTCACATGCGTGTGCCCTCAGGATTCAGAATCTAACTGTGGAGACACTTGCTCAGCTATGCTTGTCTTTATTCATAATAGTTAGGAAATGGGAACAACTTAGATATCCTTTAACTAAAAAACTAGATACTGAAGATGTCACCACATTTTGTACATATACAAAATGAAATTATCTTCAGCTGTAAGGATTATCAAGAGGATCTTTAATTGAGGCAAGAGAGAGAAATGGTAGTACAGAGAGGGAGGAAGGGAACATAAATAACAATATGTTTGAAAAAGCCATTGGGAAACATTATTTTATAACCTTACTTAAAATACATATAAACTATATGTGTGTTTATACTGAATATACTTCACATTTCAGATAAGGACTTGGAAAACTTGAGCTAGAACTGATCTAGATTACCTAAGGTTAGCTCTTACGGTATCTGCAAGTTCTATGCAAACTGCCAAGGAAGAAAGGCATTCCATAGTCCTACATACCTGTAAAGTCTAAAAACCACAGCAATTGCTAAGCTGGCAAAGATAGTCAAATGTTACAATAGTGGCATTTTTATCTGGGACTTAGCTACAGCTGTCTAATTGGACTTAAATGCTACCCAGTACAAGGGAATTCATGCCTGGTACTGGAAATCTAGCCAACTCCCAAGGGCTGAGCAGTTCATAGACTCTAGAAGGAAACGTATAAATGCTAGATTCCTAAACCATTATTATTTCTAACCTCATTCTAAATACTTGTTTTTGTACCTACAGATAAGTGTTGCTCTTCTCTCACATCAGAGAAGTTGGAGGTTGTTACAGAGATTCCAACCTGATATAATTCATACAAAAAGTAGTCATGGGGTTCCTGTCCCAATTAGTAAATCTGCAATACAACCTGTATGCCTAAGGCTTAAGGAAAATCGTGAAAGAGAGGAAAAAAGATTATAAAAGCCAGAAGATCAGGGTAGCTACTGCTAGATAGTGTCCCCTCCACTTGACAGTGAAGGTGTGCCCTTGAAATCTCAGCAGTGTGGCCCTTAAACAAGACCTGCTCAATGACAACTACTGGCATTTCAGTGTGAATGGGGAAAATTTCACAAGGCTCCACCACAAGGTGACTAGCTGGCTGCAAGTCAATGAATGGTTACTGAGAGAAGGAGAATTAGTTTTCTCCAGGGGTCAGTTCCTTGATAGGTTATCAAGTCTCAAATGACCAGTCCTAAACACAAGTACAAAGTAAGTAGCCTCAGCCAGTTGTGTGTGTGTGTGTGTGTGTGTGTGTGTGTGTGTGTGTGTGTGAAACAATAATAATCAAAGAATACATCATGAATTTGAGAGGTAATAGGGTGCACAGGAAGCGTTAGATGGGGAGAGGGGGTAGTAGAAATGATGTAAACACAGTCCTCATACATTATCAACAATTACATTTAAAAAAAGATAATTACTTTCATTTAAATGTTAATCAGCACTATGACTCTTAATTTGAATATGAAGGCTGTTCAAAAGATGAATGCACTTATCACCCACTCAAAGGTTCAGATGTAGAAAATTATTTCCCCCACACAATGATGGCACTGCATTTCCTTTTGTTTTTCCTTTGCAGAAGCTGTGTGAAGTGATGTCTAAGTTATGCTACATGAGTATGTAAGAGGATTTAGTAATGTCTGAAAAATGACGAATAAAATAATTTATTATAGTATTGCAGCTGCCACTATGCTCCAGAAAATATATATGAAGGCAGTCATTGTATCTTCCAAGTATTTCTTATAATGTGAAACTTATTTTCAGTGTGCTTTCCACATGGATTTAAAATGAGTTTGTTTTTTTTTTTTCAGATTACCAAAGTAATTCAACTCACCAATGTTAAATCATTCTCATAGTTCTAAGCTTGCCATCTTCTATGCCCATTGTCCTACAATGAGGAAAACGATGTCAGATTATCTGTAATGTAAATCCCAGCTATTGAAATGAATTCTTATGTTTCTTTTCTCTGGATTATTTTGTTTTTGTTTGCTTGATTGTTTGTTTTCTAAAGAGAGGGAGAGAGAGAGAGAGAGAGAGAGAGAGAGAGAGAGAGAGAGCACAAGCATGTAGAGTGGGGTTAATGGGAAGGAGTTAAGAGAGAGGAAACCATGATCAGAATATATTCTAAGAAAAAATTTTAATAATATATAATATCTGTTATTGAGAATAAATTATTATTTAAAATAAAAACATATTATTGAAAATACTATATGAACTATTATTTATATATCTTTATATATAATATATAAACTGTGAGCTAAATGAACAATGGAAAAACATGAACATGTTCACAGTCTGTGTCAATCATGAGCTTGATGTCTAGACAGAATGCTCACCTGAAAGGCTCAGAAATTGGTTTTTAGTTCTCAAATAGGAAAATTTATAGATGGTAGCCAAGAAGCTGACAATGGCAGTGATCTCAAACCATTAATACTGTAGAAAGACACAAGTTAGTGACAAGCTTTCAGTATGTTTTATATTTTAAATGGTTCACTTAGTACAGCACTATCACTTAATGTTCATATATACTGTAACTGGTTTGTACTTCCCTAAGACCACATCAAGGAGTGTTTTGAATAAGCTCCATTACATCAATGCCCACGAAGCTAGCTTACTTCAGCCATTTCCCAGGAGGTCCACCACATGTAAGATATGCTTAGTCCTGAAATCATGACCATAAAAACATAGACTCCGTTCTGTCCCATTTGTAATTTTATTTCATTTGGTGCAAACCTTCTGGTTCTGAAATCCTGCACATGTATTTGTTGGCATGATTATGGAACATGTCTACTCTTCTATAGTCTGTAAGTAAGCATTGCTCAGTTCACTTATGCACACCCTTTCTAAAACATACTATCAACAAACTTACTCTTGTTGAAACATAAAATACATATCCAAATGCTTTTTAATACCATAAAGATAATAAATACATAAGCCATAATCAAAATATATCAATAACATAATGAAAATAAGCACAATATTAAAATGCCACAAAAAATGTAACTGCTTCCTTGCATACCATAGAACACATGGCAAACTCCATACTGCAGGAAAACTCCTCAAGGTTGGCCATCAGGATCTGACAAAGAACACCAGAAACATTGCAAATTGTTTTGCTAAGCAGCCAATCCATGCCCTGTTCCCCAAGGGTAGCTACTCTTCTTACTTTGTATACATTTTCAAGAAATTAAACAAGGTAATTTGACTGACATTTTAGGATGCATGGGATGCTGCTATTCTATACCAGTAATGTAACATATTTTATGATGGTAGGTGTCAGAATGAATATTCAGCTGGCAAAATACTGTGTAATATGTGTGACTCATTGCTGTGTGTTTCTAGTTGGGATACATACCTTAAGAGAAACAGAGGAAATAGGCAAATTGTATGCAGTACAGAAGCTCACTGTGCCAGACACCGAGGCAGATTCACAAGCTAGGACTTGTGTCCTCCTGCCTCAGCAGCTGTGACCAGACCTAGTTAATAGGGTTAGTTAGAATTCTTCCTGGGGCAAACTAACACTGGAAAGTGTAAGGTATGTGTACAGTGAGGACACTGTACAGATTACATACATAATTCCAACATATAATGGCATAGGATATACATTACTATTCCAGAATGTAGGGAAGGGAGTATAGTGAGAAAATATTAGACCAAAGCAAGACCAAAAACTGGGTGAGCAAATTCCAAACTCTGCATCTCCGTGTCAGATATAAAAATGCTTGAGAACTCCAACTCTTTTCAGTTGTATTGACTGCAATATATTTCTTTCTCTTGGGCTATTTCCACTCCCTGTTAGGAGCCTTCCTCAGAAGGTTTACCTCAGCTCTGACATCTCCAACATCTTGGAGTCTCCAAAGCAATACAGGCTTCAATTTCAGTTTCATAAAATGGACTCTCTAGGCTCCCATTCAAGGTCACCCCTGACAAATTTCTGCCCTTAGTGGCTTTCCTTAATCATGCCTCGACTCTAAAGACAGAGCCATGTGGCTGAAGCTGCCAAGTTCTGCCATTTGCTGGGACTGGAACATGGTCCCCCTTGTCCAATTTCATCTTCAGTAACTTCCCTTTTCCCACGGTTAGACCAGGCTGGCCTCAGTCTAAGAGATTTTCCAGCACTAATTCCTTTTCACAAGTGGGAGACTTAGCTGGGTGGAATCTTGTCCTGAGGTCACCACTCCTTTTATTCCATTTCTTAATCTGTTTATCTCCTTGAACTTGGGACTTAGCTCCATTCCATTCCCTGGTGCCCCATTTCTCCTTAAATTTTACATTTTGTAATTTGCCCTGCTCAACTTGCTCCTTTTCATTATAAATCTTCATTAAAGTTAATATTAATATCCATACAATAGAGTCTATACTAGATTGTTTTGAGATGTCTTCTGCCAACGGAATTAATCCAAAACTTTTCACTTTACCCTCAGGCAGACTCTTTGGACAAGGGCAAAAGGCAGCCACTTTGTGGACCCAGATATCACAAGAAAGATCTCTAGACTACATACTAAAACTAGTCCTCTCTGAAATCTCTTGAGCCAGCCCCCCACAGTTCAATTCACTCTTAGCACCACTGTCTTCCATGTTCTTACTAGCATGGCCCATTAAGCAGTGCTTAAAGCATACCACTGCTTTTCTAACCCAAACTCCCAAAGTCCAAATTCCTCCAAACAAAAATATGGGCAGGCCTTTCACTGCAATACTCCAGTCCCTGGTGTGAACTTTAGTCTTAGTTGGAGTTTCTATTGCTGTGAAGAGACACCGCAATCATGGCTACTCTTATAAAGGAAAGTATTTAAGTGAAGTGGAGGCTTCCAGTTTCAGAGGTTCAGTCCATTATCCTCATGGTGGGACATAGCAGCATGCAGGCAGACATGGTGCTGGAGAAGTAGCTGAAAGTCTCACATCTTGCAGGCAACAGGAAGTAACCTGAGACAGTGAGTGGTATCTGGACCATATATGAGACCTCAAAGGCTGCCTCCACGGTGACACACTTCCTTTAACCAGACCACACCTACTCTAACAAAGCCATGCGTCCTAATAGTGCCACTCACTTTGGGGGCCATTTTCTTTCAAACCACCACAGGCATGTGTATGTTTGTGAGTGTGCAGGTACACTTGTGTGTGTACATACATGTGCAGGCCAGAGGATAACTTAAGGCACCATTCCCTGGAGCTCTGTCCACCTCCATAAGGCAAGTTCTTCCATGAAACCTAGAGCTTACCAGGTAGGCAAAGCTGCCTGTCACATTGAGCCTCAGGGATCTTCCCTTTCAATATCTCTGGCTGAGATTACAGGCAAGTGCCACCATTCCCAGCCTACTATTTAGCTTTTCCATTGCTATTTTAAGTACCCAGAATATCATTTGCTTTGCCCAAGATAAAAGTCTACATTCTTCTTTTTTCACTCAATCAGTTTATTTGGCTTGTTACCCATTCTGATCATGGGTGTACTCTCATAGGTACCCAATCCATAACTTCTCCATGGATCAGAAATGTATTTGTGGATGATGATAGAAAAGAGTCCTACACTTCAAGTATGTGAAACAAGTTACTTTGTGGGATGTCTTTCTGTAGACTGTGAATATATGTTGCTATGATTGGTTAATAATGAAGCTGCTCTGGCCTATGGCAAGTCAGGTAACAGCCAGGAAGTAAATCCAAGAGAGAGACAGGAAGAAGAAAGGCAGAAGTGGGAGAAATGCCAGCCTGCCACCCAAGGAGCAGCATGCCAGCAGACCCGTAACACCATGGCCATGTGGCAGAGCATAGATTAATAGAAATGGGTTAATTTAAGATGAAAGAGCTAGCTAGCAAGAAGCCTGAGCCATAGGTCACACAGTTTGTAAATAGCATAAGTCTCTGTGTGTTTACTTGGGACCAAGTGGCAGCAGGAAACAGATGAGAGAGATTCGTCTGGACCGCAGGGCCAGGCAGGACCAGAGAAACATCCAGCTACAAGGTTACAATAAACAGATCTTAATGTCATGTGATGATCAAACTTACTGTCCCAATAGGTTTATGGTGTGTTTGTTTTTGTTTTTATTTTCTAGTACCAATCTTCCTTCTCCTTAAAATTTCCCAAATAGCAATTCTAAGAACAAGAGAAATGATAACTGTTCCAGTACATGATGCTATCTTAAACATTTTGTAATTATTCAACTATTCTAACACATATTTTAAATTTTATAAAAGAAGTTTATCAGCATATTAAAAATAGCTTGTGATTACAATTTTTTTTTGTCATTTTAAAGCATTCAGAGTCAACTAACTAACGTTTTCACAATAACACTGTCTGCAGCTGTATTATGTATGTGGATACTTTGTCACTGATGACACTGCTTTGATGAAGGCTACTGTACTCTTGTGTTTAATTAGGTACCCATATACTTCAGCGCACATGGCTACGTTGGTTCAACCTCTTAATTCCAGCCTCATCAGCATCCCATATGCAGAGGCATTCCTGACTCCATGTTTACTTAACTCTTTTCTTGCTAATCCCACAATGTGACTTCAGATTCCCACCTTACCTGCTAATAACCCACACAGAGAATAACTCATCAGTGGGCACACAGTTAGCAATGAATTTTCCATGCTCGACACATTCAAACTCCCCAGTACCCTCCCTTTCCAGCTCTTGGAATGGAAATGATTCACAAGTGACCTCATGAGTCATTTATTATAGGTATTTGGAAACTGTGAATCACCACAAGAGCTGCCTGCCCATGAAAATGTTCATTACATTGCAATGTGAACAAAAAACATAAAGCTTAATGTGTAAATTGTAGAAATCCAGGATTTCTCTAAAAACGGGAAAAAGTACATTTTTTGTTCAAATTCATCATCTATTCTTTTTGCATACATGTTCATAGGCTTCACTTCAAATGTATGTATTTGAAGAATACTTCCATTCTGCTTCTTTTTTTTCTTTTTTTTTTTTCCTTTGGTTTTTTCGAGGCAGGGTTTCTCTGTGTAGCTTTGCCCCTTTCCTGGAACTCACTTGGTAGCCAAGGCTGGCCTCGAACTCACAGAGACCCGCCTGGCTCTGCCTACCGAGTGCTGGGATTAAAGGCGTGCGCCACCACCGCCCAGCCTGTTCTGCTTCTTAATTTCTATCCACTCTGTACCCCCCACCCCACCCCCACCCCCCGCTTGCTGTGTGTACAGCTAGAACATCGCTCTGAGCACTACCTAGCCATCCATATTACACATCTGACCATCAGTTCTTTAGAGACACACTTCCAAATGGTGTGTCTGAACAACACTAATGTGAGCCTCTTATGGCTGTACCCCTGTAGACCTCCGTGAAAGTTTCAAAGGAACATCACCAAGATCAAGATCGCTGGGTCACATCATCTTTGATTTATTAATCTACTCACATGCTGTGGGAACTATTCCTTAATGATTGCAGCAGTTGCTATATACCACAGCTGGTAAATATGAAGAAAATTTTTATTGTTTTTCTATTATTTCTGAAGAAAGATCATTTTTTTAAACATTGACTGCATTTGTTATTCCTCTGGTATTCTCTTATGTAAGTTTGTATCTTGGTAACATTTTCATAGATGTTCCTGTTTTATTTTAATGGTGTCTAGTATTCAATTAAACATGCACATTTATATTATTTGAGGTATTACCAATATCTCTCTTCAAGTGATCTGATGGTTATATGGTAGTTCAGTATGTATTTGAAAATTACACATCTCAAAAGCCACATTTCATTGGAAGAAGACTAATGTAATTATAATTGTGTTGAGATGTATAACCTGAATGGTATGATACTGCAGTTGTTATGTCTTTTATTGAATAGGGATATTTTAGATATGCCAATCTCTCTAAATTCCATGTATTTAAACAATATCTTCTATTGTTGATATGGAAAAAAGAAGAAGAAAAAGAAAAAGAATGTGCTGGAGGTGATGACTTATGCACGCAACACTGGCACTCAGGGGCCTGAGGCAGGAGCATCTAAGTTCCAGGTCAGTCTGAGCTATTAAGAAAGAAGCTGTTTCAAACAAAAAAAGCAACTTTTTAATGAAAAGATTAAGTATGCACACTTAGTATTTTTGACAAATCATTCATAAAATGTGATAGCATATACATGGACAATGTGTTTTCGTGTGTGTGTGTGTGTGTGTGTGTGTGTGTGTGTGTGTGTGTGTGTAATTTGTAAGCAGGCTTGATGACTCAGCTTGCAATCTCAGTATATGGGAGACAAATGCAAACAGATCAGGAGTTAAAGGGTACACTTGGCTACTTATTGAGTTTGAGGCCAGCCTTTACCATATGAAAGCCTATCTGAGAACACTAAAAGCAAGTTATTTATTTGATAAAACTTAGCTAAATTATAGTAGCTGAGTTACTTCAAGGTCATTCTGCGCTTACATATTATTCATGTTTAATATTATTGGTTGACAGTTTACTTTTCTAAATTGTCAGTTGGTTTTAGACTAATAATTATTCCATTTCATATTGAAATTTATCATCACGAAGCTATTATTTCTAATTACATATTGAGACAATGTAGGCAGGTCCATCAAATAATCATTTTTCCTTTGGCATTTGGAAAATGTCAAAAAAGAAGCTAGCTGGCCTATCAGTATATGCTATTCATGTCCTATAGCTCCCATAGTTTTCACTAAGAATTCCAGAGCTCCTGGGTATAGCTCCATATACACATACAGCTCTGATCTTATGCACCCCAAGGCTGTGCCTTGTTCATTTCTCTGGGCCCCATCCTTTTTCTGGTTGAGTAAACACAGAAAAGCTCCATGCAATACTGCATGAAAGTAATTTGGATACACTTAAAGTATCCTCCATAGAACAAAACCTGTCTAGTTGCTCAATAAATAACAATTATTAATATTCCCTGCAATTTTCTCTCATGTCAAGGTACATAAATTTCTCATCTTCCCACTGAATTCTTACTTGATGATTTTAGCTTATAAAGATCTCCAGCTCTTCACATCTGCACCCTAGATGTGACTCATAAAGACTTTAGTACTTAATTATAACATACACTGTATCTTTTAAAAATATTTTATAGGCATTAACTATGTATCATTAAACACATAACAAGGTGCTAGGTAAAGAGATCACTTTTTCTGCTTCTTTTGTGATAGCCACACTGGAGGTGGGAGTAGTAAAAAAAATTCTGTCAAGATTATTCTCTATGAAGAATAGCAATTACAAAGTAATTTAAGAGAGCACATATATGGTTTGCAAGGATTGGCACTTCATGAATATTTAAGAAGTTCCTTTTGATTTTTCATGAGAATGAATATGAAGTCCTGAGAGGTTATGATCAAATGAATAAGTCTAAGGTGAGATACTAAACTTTTAGCATGACCCACATGGTAGCTAAAATGTATTCTGGCATGCTGGTTAGTTTGTCAGGTATGTCTAGTGTTGAAGTTGTATGTATGTTTGTGTACATGACCAATTTAAGTGATCAGAAAAGAATTTAAGACTTCATTTGTTCAGAATATGTTTTAACACAGGCTGTATTGATTTTATCTAGTGGAAGATCAATTATATATTTTCTCTGAACTTCCAGGTGCATACAGCTTTATTAATTAAACATAGAAACTTCCTTTCTTAGACATGACTGTCTTTTATCAGAATCCTTGTGAATCAAGACAGAGGGGATCATGAAAAGTGAAAGAGATTCCTTTGGAAACAAGTTGTAAATCTTGAAAGGACATAGCCACTTCCTATAATTAATTAGATTTCCTATGAATACAATTGCTGCCTTTGGACAACCTTTAAGAATTATCTGAAATACAGAAGTGTTAAGTTCTCATGTCTAAGGGCTTCCAAAAATATCCAGGACCCAACTTCAATACAAGCTGCTTAGTAATACAAGCTGCCCTTTAGGAATACAACTCTCCTCTTCTCATGTCTCACCTCATAAGAAACCGTGTAGACTGTTTTCAGTTTCGTTTGTAAGAAGGAATTCACAGAACAGCCAAACACCCACAGTGTGGCGGTCACCTGTGGATGGGAAACAACCTTCGAACTGCTGGATCAATAGCACAGCAGCCTAGAAGGCTGACTTCTTGTACGCCTAGGAAACATAAGTTGTCATGAAAATCACATGTAGCCTAGTAGATAAAAGATCTGTGCCTTTAAATGTCCAAGGTGGATACAGGTCTGCTTTGCTTAAGAGACTGAGAAAGCAGAAATAAGCATAAGTCCAAAGGAGTGGAAGGTTTTGTTTTTATTTGTTTATCTTTTAGTGATGAACAGAAAATGTGTGAACATCATGATCACTCTTGATATCATTTGAATAGGTTTTAAATCTTCATGGTGTTATTTATCCTGGTTAGAACTTTCAGAAAGATTTCAATTAATTATAAGAAAGAAACTTACAATAGATCTACTGGAAATCTTCCTTATTAGCAACAAAAATCATTTGTATCTGGGTTAGAATAGAGTATAATTGATAATCAAGCATAGTAATTTGGGCACTATTAGGAGGCTGGAGTAGGTATGGCCTTGTGAGAGGAAGTGTATCACTCTGAGGGTGGGCTTTGAGGTCTTATATATGCTCAAGCCATGCCCAGTGACCCAGTTCACTTCCTCTTATCTGTGGATCAAGATATAGAATTCTTGTCCTTCCCCAGAACCATGTTAGTCTGCATGCTGCCATGTCTCACCATGATTATAATGGACTGAATTTCCGAACTGTAAGGCACCCAATTAAATATTTTCCTTTATAAGAGTTGCTGTGACTATTATGAATTATTGTACGGGGGACCTCCCGAGGCTATCCCGCACATGCAGGGAAACATGCTGGGCACTGGCAGGCTTGGCATATGCATGCCATGTGGACATGGCAGTGGTAGCAGCAGCCAGTAATTCGCAACCCAGGTGCTACATTTATCTGGAGAGTTTATTATAATAGAGAGATGGAGAGAAAGATAGGAAAGAGAGAGAGAGAAGAGAGAGTAGGAGAGAGAGAGAGAGAGAGAGAGAGAGAGAGAGAGAGAGAGAGAGAGAGAGAGAGAGAGAGAGAGAGAGAGAGATCAAGGGTACATCTCATGGGAGGAAAAGCAGAAGAGAGAAAGGAAGAGTTTTTCCTTAGAATGAGGCTTTTATGTCAGGATACAGGGTGGCACCAAGGGGTGGGATTTCAAGGGATGGATCAGAATACCAACATTCCTCCTTTTTAGTTATTATAAAAAGAGGTGGTTGTGGGAGCAAGTGGGGGAACAAGGGCGCTGAATTCTCGAGACTACTTCAAGCTGACAAGGGGTGAAGTGGGAAGGGGGCAACCAGGAGTCACACGGGGCAGAAAAACTCAGGAACGTTCCCTGAGGGAGCTGAGGAGGCAGGTTGCAACAGTGGTGTTCCAGGAGTTTGGGGGGAAATGGCACACCAAATCAGGAGTATAGACGCCATGGCATCTGCTCTTTCTCTGGAGGTCAAGCGGGAAATGAATCTACAAAATATGCTAAAAAAAAAATAGGTGAGGTCAGAAATGAGCTCTGGAGATTGTTACTTTTCATCAGACCAGATTTCTTGATGCCATAGCAAAACTTTCCCCAGGAGCCTGTTAGTATCTGCAAAACAGGTGGAATGGATTTACATCATGGCAAAAGGGTTAAAAATCCATTTAGGGACTCTTAAGAACTCTTTGTAGTCAATGTTCTATCAGTCACCTCGGGTGACTGTCCAGGCAGCTCGCTGTTTCTGTCAACTCACATTTTTTGGAAGTCACTTGTTTGCACTTCCTGTTTTTTTTAGGTAATATTATTTCCTTCTCTGGTCTCTGAGGGAGTTGAAGATTAGATAGTTATAGTTTTCCTTGTTAAGAATTTCAGAAAGGAAACTCACTAAAGAGGTATAAATTGTATAAACTTGAAAGATATTATAAGATAGTTTTCTGTTGGTAATACAAGTTAGGAGAAAAAGTGAATCAGGTACATTTTGGACTTACCAAAATAGGATAGATAATGGAATATTTTCTGTGAATTTGTCAAATGCAAATGGATTAGACATTGTTGAGTAATTTATTGCTTATATATATTGTATATAATTATTGTACTTATTGTGTATATTTTTTCTCATACTAATTATACTTTTTTCTTTTTTCTTTTTATTAGAATAAAAGGGGGAAATGTGGTGATATTTTAATTGTGGTGAAATGTGATTTATTTGTATGTTAATAAATAAAGTTTGCTTGGAGATCAGAGGTCACATAGTGAGCCATAAACAGAAGTCAGATGGTGGTAGCACATGCCCTTAATCTGATCACATGGCAGGCAGAGTCTCTATGTGGTCAAGGACACAGCCAAGTGTGGTGACACACGCCTTTAATCCCAGTACCAACCATAGAGACCTGGATGTCTGTAGAGACAGGCAGTAACGAGGAAGTGATGTGGCTGGGCTTAGAACCAATGAGAAGGTAGAACAGGAAGGCAATAAAAGCACAGTTTAGATAGGAAGAACCTCTCTCTGGGAAAGCTATGGCATGGTGGTAAGTTAAGGCTAGTCGTGGATATTTGCTATTTCTCTGATCTCTTCGGCTATTACCCCTGTATTTGGCTCTGTGTTTCTTATTTAACAAGACTGTTTAGAAATTCATCTACATTTATCAAAGCTGCATTTATCAGTATTAAATCCTTGAACCTCTGGAGTTATATCTGAAGCCAATCTGTCTAATACCATGAAGTCTGTGAATGAGGCATACCTGTCTGTTGGTGTTGGGGCTGTTAAACTGATACCCTAGTCATCAAACATCATCAGATCTGAGAAGAATAAATTTAAGAAGTGAGACAGCTTTCCAGCTACCTAGTCAGTAATCCCAAGTCTCTTGTGGTCATTGTGAATGGGGGCAGAAGCCCCAAAGGCAGCACTTGTTCAGCTGATAGGCCCAGAAGATCTGACAGATTGTTTTCTGTGGAGTAGAAATTTGGGGAGACTGACACACCTTGACTTTGCAGTATGAGGCAATTGGTCCTCCATTGTTTCACTTATTCACAGTCTGGACAGGATCTCAGCTTTTCACTGTATGGCCAGCCTTGCCATAAGCTTCCAGGTGGAAGTTCTTCTGTGGCCATCTGTCTTCTTGGAGGAGATACAGGATGCTGCCAGGAGCTGACATGTCTCTGTATTATAAAAAGGCTTTTATATTAAATGCCATATTCTCAGATCTCTACAGGTGTTCAAGGACTGGGGAAACAAAATCTGTTAGATGTATTTATAACTTTGAGAGCCTATATATGACTTAATCTGAATATACAGGTTTCCCAGTCAGTTACAGCTTAATGAAGTTATTAAGGACACGGAGGTTCACATTCTTAAGCCTGAATGGAACTTGAGTGAGGAGAGACATTCTTTAAGCTCTTGGCAGTAATATCTGAATCTATTACTATTTTTAAAGTCCTGTAGCTATAGTTCTGATCTTTGAGCACAGCCAGATTATAATCCTGAGTGATTATATAGAAGCAGTTATTTCTTAAGCTGCCTCCTGAGAAGGCAAAGAAGAGAGGCAGGGAAAGATCCCCAGGCTGAATGAGAACAGGAGAAAAGGGGCTTGTGAGTCAGAGTGCAGCCCAACTCTGAGAAAAGGAAAAGGACCCTCTTGGTGGACTCCATGCCAGGATTTCCATCTCTAACCTAGTCCTCCACTCTGGGAATAGGGCACACAGGATGATGCATTTTCCATAGCTGCTTCAAGCTGAAACAGGGCACAATGGCCAAGAGGACTCTGGCTAGTTAAAAGTAAGGAGGGAACCAAGGCATGTGGTCATCTGAACTGGCTGTAGAGCCAGGGAACAACTATGTTTGACTGGGCTGGTCCACATCACACAGACAGGAATCTCTGCTGAGATTCGTAGCAGGGAAAGTGCTACAAGTTGCGGTCCACACCTGCTGCTTCGGTGTTTCTGCCAGCCTGCTTAAATATAGACGAGATGGGAGTTAAAATTTATGAATTTATTTGGAGCCTTTTGGCCCATGATCTTAATAACTGGAAAGAGGAGGAGTCCCAAAACCAGGAGAGAGATATATAACATCCTTAGGAACAGACAAGTGAGAAAAAAAATAAAAGTTGTAGATAAATCAGTATTATCAATAAATATTGAAATCCAAATCATGGAAAAGCAGGTAATAGGTAGCCAAGGAAAATTTAAAATCCTGAGCTTGTGACCCAAAGTGTATCAGAATTGTATTATCAAATAATAGACCTCGACTGGACTTCTGTCCCACCCAGATGGCTTGAACCTGAGAGAAGCATCTGGGGAACACCAGTTCAAAGCCAGAGGACTTTTCCTTGGTTCATAAAACAATGATGAAACAATGCACAGCAGGAAGTGATTCCATAACTTCTTCCATACAGATGTCCTGAGCATCAAGTACCCTGCCCATGCAACCCTTAGTAAAGATGGCAGTGAGGTCATATGACCTGCATATTTTGACCTTAGCCAAGATGGCCACTAGACCCACATGGTTGCCCTTATTTAAGATGGTGGCTTGATCATATGATTGCCCTTATTTAAGATGGTACCACCTGACCACATGGTCACCCCTATCAAATATGGTGCCTGACAAATATGTTCATGTGGCTTTTTTCCCCCCACATAAACTGAGCAGATAAGGATCAGATAAACTGAAGCATTTAAAAGTCAGTCAGAAAAAAATACAGAAGGCCATATCAATCATACATTTCCATTCACACATAAGAAATAGACATGTAAAAAAAAGATAGAGAAGTAGCAGTGCAGCTGGGCAGGAGACAGGGATTCCCCGGGCTGTGGCATGGTGTGAGCAGCCACAGGGGAATGAACCCAAGCCATGGGTTAGCGGCAGTGGGTCGGAGGGCCATAGGCACATTTTTCCACAATGAGGTATAAGACCCAGCAGACTGACCTTCAGCATCCTAGAGGGTCAGCAAGGGCCAATGATAATGGCACAAGATAGCCAATGGAATTAAGAGGGCACAGGCCATCTCCATATGTAGTCACATAGGGATGGGGACTGAAAGGCTATGGTACCAGCAATTAAAATGAGATGAGTCTGACCTCCAGCATCCCAAAGAGTCAGTGAGGACTAATGAAGGGCACAAGATAGTCAATGGACCATCATAACAAAGGCTATGGGCCGTAGAATTGAGTGTGCACAAGCTATCTCCATATGCCATCACATATAGAAGGGGGCTGAGGGGCTTAGAGCCCAAAAGACACATGGTACCAGCAAGTGAAACAAGAGGAATCCTCATTTGTAGGAAAATGGCCAGAAGGGAAGGGAGCGATCTTCCTGATCTGGTAGGGTAAAGAGTCACTGGTGGTGCTCCAGCCTGAAAAATGGTGAGTGGTACAGAATCCCAGAGCTCCTCAGATTGCCAGTGGGCAGGAGAAAGCAGTGGGATTGCCTGGTGACATTGGTGCCAATGTTATGAATTATTGTGCAAGGGGACCCCTGAGGGTATCCCGCACTTGCAGGGAAACATGCTGGGCAGATGCATGCCATGTAGGCATGGCAGCAGTGGTGGCGGCCAGTAATTCACCACCCAGATGCTGCATCCACGTGGAGAGTTTGTTATAATAGAGAGATGAAGAGAAAGCTAGGAAAGAGAGAGACAGAGAGAAAAAGAGAGAAGAAGAGAGAGAGAGAAGAAGAGAGATCTAGGGTGTGCACCTCTGGGAGGAAAGCAGAGAGAGGGGAAGGGGAGGAGCTTTTCCTCAGAATGAGGCTTTTATGTCAGGATGCAGGGTTGTGCCAAGGGTCGGGATTTCAAGGAGCGGATCAGAACATTAACAGTGACCATGGTGTCTCTTCACAGCAATAGAAAGCCTAACTAAGACACATATGTTCACTTTTCAAAATAGTATCTAAAATAGAGTTAACATGCCTGATGTCTTAGATTACAAAGTACATTTCCTTTTTGCATTCCCATTCAACTCATGAAATAATCCCCCACACCTTAAGCACAGTTATTGTCTAGGCAGAGAAATAAATGACCCCCAAAGGGAACATATAAGAGAATGTTTGTAAATGCAAGGACATCAATGGAAATTCTCCTTTCCACATTTTAAAATTTATTCACAAAATTTAATTTTTTGTAGTTGTTTAATAGTTTCATGTATTTATACAATGAAATTTAGACATTAGCATCTGTTGTCTGAGGATTGGTGGGATGTTCTTTACTGGAAAAAGGGCAACTCATCAGGGACTACACCATGACATAAAATGAAACCACCTACCCAACAAATCTTTATTGTCAACAGTCCTTCAAAGAGGGGTGGAGGTGGAGCCTCATGGGTCCCTTCCTGATCCATTTTGCCATGTCTACGCAGATAACCACAGCTCTAAAGAGTTCATAAAGACAGCAGTGAGGTCAGGTCCAGAAGGCGTGCAATGAAGTGTTGCTTTTCTCCTAATTTTGCAATGTCATTAGAATATGAAGAAATCACTTCCTGATGAACCACCTTTGTGGCAGTAGTTGTTCCTTCCCTTCCCTTCGCTATCCCTCCCCTCCCCTATTTCATCTGCACATCACAAGTCTAAATCCAGATTCACAGCCAGGAAATGCTTCCTGAACCATCTTTGCTGGGTAAGGTACTTCTTTGCTTCCTCATCCTCTTCCCTCCCATGACCATCCCCACACCCACATGCCTAGCTCCAGACACAGTCTAAAATGGTTATGTCCACAGCCATAGTTGCCTGGTAAGTCTCTCTTTCCATTTTCCATCTTTCATCCCCACCTATTGTCATTTCTGCATTCACAGACATAGCTCCAGATACACTGCCTCCAAACTTGCTTTGATCTTAAGCCACTTGTGACTGATGAGGCACCCCACACCATAACTGCACCCATGAACCTGCACCAGACCCCTGATTCAAGAGCCATCTTTGCCTGGACAAATTAAACAGCTCATCCCCAAGCTTTACCTAGAGCTAGACTCTAATACCCAAACCAGGAAAACACACACACACACACACACACACACACATACACACACACACACGATACTGACCAATAGCCTTGATGAACATGGATGAGGAAGTGCTGAAAAAAATACTAGAAACTGAATACAGGCACATATAAGAATATCATCCATAATATTTGAGTTGTCTTTATCCAGGAAATCCATGGATTGTTCAAAGTACTTAAGTTAAATAAATTCAGTAAATCATATAAATGAACTTAAACGAATCACATGATTAACTAAATAGAGGCTGAAAAAAGCCTCTGACAAAAATTCATCATGCTGTTTTGATAAAAGCAATGGAGAAAGAAGGGCTGGAGTAAATGTACCTCAAGATAAGAAAATTTATGTATTTTATAAATATATCCATTGTGGCTGGGCTCTACAGCTTTGCACTTTGATTGGCAGTGTTTTCCTTCCCTCAGGGACTATTGTCTGAATAATGGTGAGAACCAGAGCATCAGAGAGTGTGCTATGAGAATGTGACTCCTGGTAACGTCAGAATCTATACCCATAAAATCTCATCAACTGCCAAAACATGAGCTGAACAAGGACAGCAACAATAGACGTACCACAGTGGATGGGTGAAAGACAAGGAGGTTTTGTCAACTGTAGACAAAAACTTCAGGCAACTCAGGAATGCTGATAGTGGGAAAAATAGTCTGTCTCCGGGAAAGCACATAGATTAGTTAGTACCCATTACCAAATGGTCAGTCCTGAAAACATGCATACAAGTATACATTATACAGACTAAGCAGGTTACAATTGGGAATATATAATGTGTACATAACAAACTAATAAAAATTAGGTCATGAACTTGAAATAGAACAAGAAGGGTTTAGATGGAATTACAAGAAGAGGGAATGGTGTATTTATATTAAAATATTAAAAATAAAAGAAATAGTAAAATTCATTAAATATGACAAATACACAGCAAATCATATTCTATGGTGTGGAAAAACTTACAGCTAATCCCATTATAATCTGGAAGGACAGACTGTCCACCAACCCCACCTCAACTTTTCAGTTTTCATGAACACATTCTCCTTTACAATAGGCAAAAAATAACTTGGAACAAGGTTCTTCAAGGAGGTAAAAGACCTTTAAAATGAAAACATCAAATCACTGAAGAAAGAGATTGAGAAAGTCATTAAAAACCAGAAAGCATGCCGTGTTTATGGATCAGTACAATTAATCTGTGAGAATTATACCAAAAGCAATTCACAGGTGCCATGGAACACAAAGTGCACACATCATTCTTCATTAAAAAAAAATCCTAAAATTCATATGGAAGGAGAAAAAGACCCTAGGTAGCCAAAGCAATCGAGAGCAAAATGAATACTGAAGGGATTGCATCCAGATTTCAAGATATATTGTTGGGCTATAGTCATAAAACAGCATGATAGTGGTGCCTCTCCCCTCCAATAAAAAGACATATAGACCAATGGAATAAAATAGATTTAAAAAACACGAGGACACATAACCTTAGCCATCTGATATTTGATAAAGAGGCCAAAATCATACAATGTTAAAGGACAGCATCCTTAACAAATACTAATGGGAAAAGTGGATGTCCACATACAAGAGAATAAAATTGGACCTGCATCTCTTGCCCTGAAAAAAAGTTACATTCAAGTGGATCAAAGACTTCAATTTTAATTTTGAAATGATAAAACTTCTAGAAGAAAATATAGACAGTATTCTAGAATACATGGATGTATGAAAAGGCTTTCTGATTAGGACTCTATTTGCTTAGTAATTAAAACCAACAATTGACAAGTAGGACTTTATAACTAAAGATCTTCTGTACAGCTAATGGAACAATCAAGAGTAGATGAAATCCACAGAGTGGGAGAGAGTCTTTGCCAGTGATACATCAGACAGAGGATTATTATTCAGTATACAAAAAGAACTCAAAAATATGTCAAAGAAATAAATGACCCAATTGAAAAATGAGCTTAGTATTGAAGCAATGAGATCTCAACAGAAGAAATAAAAATGGTTAACAAATACCTCTGACAGTATTAATCATCTTTAGCAATTAGAGAAACACAAGGCAAAAGAATTTTGAGTTTTCATTTCATCCCATTCAGAATGGCTAATACCAACACAACTGACAAGAAAGACTATTGTTAGAAATGCCAACTGGTGCAGCTACTCTGAAAATCAGTATGGCAAACTACCAAAAAACAAAAAACTATATGACTCAGCTTTACCACTTCACAGCATATGCCTGAAGACTTGACATCCTGCTGCACAAATCCTTGCTGAGCAATGTTCAATGCTGCCCTATTCACAATAGCTAGGGAATGAAAAGTAAATGTTCTTCAATAAATGAAAATATGGTACATATACACAATGGAATACTTTCCTGTAGTAAAGAAAATTTGCAAGCAAATGGACGAATCTACCAAAGACAATGAGTGAGGTTAACTCAGGCCCAGAAATACAAATGTGCTTTCTCTCTCATTTGAGGATCCTGGCTCCAAATCTTCAGATGTGAATATATAATACAGAGTAACTACATAAGCCAGGAAAGTATAAAAGGACCATTGTGGAACAGGGATACTTGAGAGGGGAATAACAGTACACAGATGATATGAAAGGAAAAATTGAAAGATGAGGACAGGGCTCCTTCTGGGAAGGGGAATTGAGATCAATACAGATGGAGAGAGAGAGAAGATACAAATAACTGATGTCATTTGATCAAGCCTCAAGGAATCATATTAATTCTTATTTACCTAATATTATGTGCCATACATATAAATGTATACACACACACACACACACACACACACACACACACACTCCTTAAAAAAAGTTATTCTATTTTCAACACTCCCCACAAGAACAATAAATAAACCAAAACACCTTTAGCATACATTAGAAACTCTCTTTTGAATGCTTGTTTGGAGTACTCTATTTGACTCCCAGAGAGCAATTGTTGTTACTCTTGATTGCCTCTTAGAGGTAGAAGAGAAGACCCTATTGTTGAAGATACTCATGTTTAGGACAAAGGACTCTGGTGGTTTGTACTGAACTTAACCTAAAATCCTTTTCCTGAAGTCTAGCTTTCATAATACCAGAAACTACTATGTAAGTTATCAAAAGAAGCAGAGCAATTAATAGTCCTTCCCAGGCCTGACATTTATGAACAATAACAATGACCAACATGGCAAGATATCCTTATAGGTTCAATAGAGGTCCACACATGTCAGTGGTAACCAACAGCTGTATAACTAGACTTAACACTTGTTCAACAAGAGATAAATTGTGCCGGGCGGTGGTGGCGCACGCCTTTAATCCCAGCACTCGGGAGGCAGAGCCAGGCGGATCTCTGTGAGTTCGAGGCCAGCCTGGGCTACAGAGTGAGTTCCAGGAAAGGCACAAAGCTACACAGAGAAACCCTGTCTTGAAAAACCTAAAAAAAAAAAAAAAAAAAAAAGATAAATTGTGTCTGGTACTGGAAATCTAGCCATCAACTCAGGCCTAGTGTGGCTACGGATCTTAATTAAGGACCTACTCACAATTTTGATATAACAGCATATCCTACCTACATTCTAAAAATCAATCTTATACCCAGGGATAAGAACAATTCTTACCCCACATTAAAGAATCTTCTCTTTACAGCAAATGGAGACCATCACAGAAAACAAGTGAACACAATGCAGAGATCAACAGAACCTGAGGACTTCAGCTCCAATGGATATATTTGCATCACAGAGCCTGCATTTATAGCTCAGAGAGCATCTCAGAAAAGGGGGATAGGCTTAAGAGCCATAATACCAGGAAGTCTGCTGGGAGGCTCTGTCTCCTAGAAATGGCTACTAAAACACAACCATAACAATGACAATATTGACAGACATGGTAAGGTGGAAGGGGGAAATTTTCATAGGGTACTACCCCTAGTCTAAGAACTATAGCCAACTAATGACTGCTGAGAGAAGGAGAATTAGACTTTCTAATGGATGAGGTCCCTAATTTATTATTTAACAAAATTATCAGTCCTGAAAATATACAGAGAACAAAAATGTACACAGCATGTTTTACTTATTGGTGTATATGTAGAGGCATCAAGTTTATAGTAAGAAAGACATGGAAGATAAAGGATATTGGAGGTGTTAGAAAGATGAAAGGGGAGAGTAAAGTGATGTGCAACACGAAGTAACCACAGAAACCAGGACAGTAAGTACATTTTAATTAAAATGAAATAAAAATATATGAGGAAATCTATACAAGATACATAGTAATTTTATTTTTGATGTTTTAACTTATACCATAGTTTTTAAAAGGCTTCCAACTATATTTTATCCAGAAAATAGAGATTATATGCTTTTATGATTTTAGAATATAAATTCAAATGATGCTCTGTGTACTCTGTCTTAGTTTGGAATGTCAGGTTCTATGACACACCTAAAAAAAACCATCTGTGAAAATATGTCAAAATTTGAATATAAGTAGATAGGAGACAGGAGAAAGGATAACAAAAGGAAATAATTTATTCATAAAAGGGGCTTATCACCAACTCCTTATCCTCAATAATAACTGCTTTGACCATTCTAAAAATTTTCCCTCCCTGCAGGCTAGTAGACTATCTGCCTGTGTGTTCCTACAACCATTCTTATAAAATATATTTACCAAACTCTCAGATATTCCTTCAGAATCACTGACGATATCTTTAAAGATGCATAGAATTTGAGTCTGGTGGTGAAGCAAGTGTATAGTCCTAATACCTTTGGAGGCTGGGGCATGAGCATAGCCACAAGTTTGAGAACAAATTATAATATAGAGATTTCAAGGCCAGTTTGAGCTACACAGACAACTGCTTTTTCCAATTAGTATTAACATTCTTGTGCTTAAATACAGATAATTATAGTAAAATGCATCAAATTTTACCCTTTTGAATAATATGCATAAAATAAATTTTACTTGTTGTACCATGTCAAGATGGCACATTCATCAAAAAAAGTGTTTCTTTGGTGTGGAAAGGCCTAGCACTATAGCTCTATGTACTTAGCTGATCTGTCCATTTCTTTTTTTGTGGTGGGCATCTGTTTAATAATATTTGGTTATATGTTTCTTCTGGTATTTAACTTCATATGACTATTTCCCTAATGTTTTTGTCTAATCAGACATGTAGCTAAAGGCACTTTTATCATATTATTCAAATGTGAATGTTCTCTGTCCCTGTGTTAAAATGTTGATAAAGAATGCAGTTTTCATAAAACAAATGGGTTAATTGCATGCCTTAATTTTAAAGCTTGAATCTTCTTCAGCCCCAACTCTATGTGACATTAGTTTCTGGAATTCCTTAAAATTAGTCACAGGATGGGTGAACACAAGTGTAGCATCAGGAGCTTGTTTGGCGCTGCTGGTATCTACTGAGTAACAAACATTTAACTTAACAATGCAAGACAAAGTATTTGGTTATCACTAATGATTAAATAACCATAACTGATTTTTTAATTTTAAGATGCAGGAACATTTTCATATATGGTGGAAGAAATGTAAGACAAAACATGCATAGGACTAAAGTCCTGAATTACTAGCAAAATTTAAAGTGCAGTATGATTGTTCACAGATTGAAATATCTTGAGCTGTGTGTATAGGAAAAGAACTATTTTTGTTTCCTGTAGATCTTCATTTGAAAGATATAGATCTACTGAATGTTTACAGTGTATATTAATTCTCTTTGTTACATAGTTGACTATGGAATATTTTGAATAGCAGAAGGCTATACGATCAACATCTGGCAATTTGAATTTTCCAGCAAAGACATTTTGGACAATGAATTACTTTACTGTTGAGAGTGTTCCCCAGTTCATGAATAAATATCATGAAGGAATTTTGTCTGCAGAGAAAAGTGACCTCTGTCTATTATATGATATCAGTGAGAATGTTTGACCTTCCTAAACCCTTGACACAAAACATAATATGAATGTAAATGAGTTCTGGAATTCCAAAATAAGTTCCCTCTATGACACTCTACACTGCATTTTGAAAATCCAGCCAGAGAGAGGCAATTCAAGGCATTCCATAGAAGGAATCCAACTCAATTCTGTTTCTAGCTATTTAAAACAACAAAGGCTAAAGAGAACATTTTAGAAAGGAGAGAAGGAAAGCAGGCAAGAAGAAATGGAAGCAGTCAGGGAGAAAGCCAGGGAGCAGATGAGCAAGAGTGAGAAATAAGACCAATGTGCTTACACCATGAAGTCAGGGAACCATCCAGACGTCTCATTGGGTTAGGGTCATGACCTGAGATTGATTGCTGGAACACTCATGGTAGAAGGAGAGTACCAACAACCTGTAGGTTGTTCTCTGAACTCTGTGTGAGCCTGTGGCACACATATACATAGTTCTCCCTTCCCTCCCTCCCTCCTTCCCTCCCTCCCTCCCTCTCTTTCAAAAACACATTCCACAAAGTAATTTTGCATCCAGAAGAAGATTAATAGAATGATTTTTTTCTTATACATAAATATATACCAAATCTCTTAGGCACAAGTGCCCTTACTTTCTGAAACACTGAGGCAAAACCAGAGACAGAATGGGGTCTAAGAACCTGAATGCATAAGAATCCTGAAAAAGAAACAATGTTATGTAAATCTACATGAGAAGAGTAGTGCAAACAAAGATGTGGATCTGTGTTAACTGTGGGGTTACAAGGAAAATGAAATAGCACACCATGCTTAGAGAACAAGGATCCAGGGAAACAGGGGTCCATCCAGAAGAGGCTTCAAAAATATAGGGCACTGTCACTATCTCAAGGGGTCACTTTTCTATTACAAAGAATGAAGGAATAGTAAAGAAACATTTAGGTTTTCATAAGAAAAACCTGGTAACGAGCAAAATTTACACAGATTTATATGGATGGTACACAAGAAATCAGTAAGAAAAGATGATTCTACTAAGTTTGAAAGAGCCAACCTCAGGGGGACAGCAGGACAGAGCTCTTATGTGATGTAATCCTAGCACTGCCTCCTTGTGAAGGACAGTAAACCCACCCCTACACAAAGACCATAAGTGACCAAAGCAAAACAAAATTGGGAGTGAGAACATTGGCCCTATCCAAGGAAGCACACACCAATTGGTTGCCCAATCAAATGGTCAACCCTGGGAACATACAAGCAAGTAACCTTATATGGTCTGAGCAGGTTATATTTAGGAAATTATAACATATATATTATTATATATTTAATATTTATTTATATACAATATCTTATGTACATGCATACAATAACAATTAGTCAAAAAAATGACCATGAATTTGAAATATACTAGGGAAGCTTATATGGGAGTGTTTGGAGAGTGGAAAGAGAAGGGATAAATGCAATTACATTATAGACTCAAAAATAAAATAATAAACTTGACTACTTTTTTCTATCTTAAGAAATATCTTGGACAGATTTTTCTAAGTGGCTTAAAATAATGAATGACACAGTTCTCCCAACAAAGCAACCATCATCAAATAATTTGTATTTGACCCTGAAAATTTAACAGCTTTTTAAAGCAATTAAGTCTAATGATTTGTGAAGACCAAGTTCCTAAGCGAAACAGTGTAGCTATATTATTAATATCAACCCAGAAGGATTGGGAAATCGTTTATCTTCATTACATTGCCCCAAAACTTTCAATGTCTTCTTTTGATTAAAACCCAGTATATGTTCACACAATGTCTATTACAGGCCAGTCCCACTGTGACCCATGCTGGAGGCACAAACAAGGATTTATAGTTGTCCCAAAGTACAGGACACTCTGCTGTGTGACCAAAGCCCACTTACCTGAACTGGGGAACCATAACAGACCAAATATGGCTACTTTCAATGTCTGTGGTTTGAACCACACACTCTTACTGTGGTTTCTTACAGGAATGTAAGTACCCAGTTCCTCATGGGAACCGGGACAACTCAGGCAGCTGTGCTATTAAAAGCCCATCCCAACATGGAACTCATGAAATCTGGAGCCCTGGAAATGTCTGTGGAGCTTGTATGCAGTCCCACTGTTCAGGTTCCTTACCTCAGGAACCTTTACTGGCTTTATAACTTCATAGAAACAGGGGCCTTATGGATTTGATACTTTTTTTTTTAACATTTGAGTTATTTTCCAAGCCTTAAGATGTGCCTCTTCCAGAATGCCCCGAGTGTTAAGGAGCTTACTTCCAGGTGAAGAAACTCCTTATGGAGTTTATATTCTTTGTGGCAAAAGTTAGCCACTAGGCAAGAAAATGCCCTTATGCTGACAGTATACTGTCCAAATGAACAAGCAGGGCACAAAAGAAAGGACTGCAAAACCTTGCCACAACACGGTAGGAAGGCCCTTTAGAAAATCCTGCTCCACAGATGAGTCTGTCAGGTATGCTAGGCCTGCAGGCCAAAGATGAATGCCCCAATGTTGCAAAGGAACCTTGGGTGACTGTTCAGGCAGCCAGCTGTTTCTGTCATTTCTCACATTTTTTGGAAGTCACTTATTTACACTTCCTGCTTACTCATTTAATATTATTTCTTTCTTGGGTCTCTGAGGAAACTGAAGATTAGGTAGTTACAGTTATAGTTTTCCTTGTTAACAAATTCAGAACAGAATTTAACCAAAAAGATATAAAGTTTATAAGTTTGAAAGGCATCAAAAGATAGTTTTAGGTTGAAAATAAAAGTTAGGATAGAAAGTAAATAAGGTACAACATTTTGGACTCACCAAAACAGAATAGATAATGGAGTAAGTATTTACTCTGAATCTGTCAATTGTTTATTCACTGGACATTGTTAATACAATTCTTGACTGTATATATATTGTATATACTTATTATACTCATTGTATAAAGTTTTTCTAATATTAGTTATAAACTTCTTTTATTATTTTAGACAAAAAAGAGGAATGTGGTGGTATATTGTGTACTCTAATAAAATTTGCGTGAAGATTAGAGAACCGAGCAAGCCACTAGGTTAAACATAGAGGCCAGACAGTGGTGGCACTTGCCTTTAATCCTAGCAGTCTGAAGGCAAAGATCTATCTGAATCTCTGTGAGTTCAAAGCCACCCTGGACTACATGAGATTGACTAGTCTAGGAGAGAAATAGAGTCAGGCTGTGGTATTACACACCTTTAATCCCAATACTTTGGAGTCACATGCCTATAATCCCAGCACTTAAGATCTCATGCTTTCTGGGGGGAATACACACATGCCTTTAATCCCAGGACTAAGAAGGAAGTGATATGGCTGGGTGGAGAAAGGTATATAAGGCATGAGGAGACAGGAACTAAAGCTTTTTGGCTGAGGAAGCTCTTGGTTAGAGACTTTTCAGACTGAGGAATCCTAGAGGTAAGACATTACTGTGCCTTGTTCTTTTGTCTCTCTGATTGTTCAGCATTTACCCCAATATCTGGCTCTGGGTTTTTTATCAAGACCATTTAGCATTCGTGTTACATCCAGGATGGAATGTTTGAATTTTGGGAAATGGCTACACAACCCCCTACGCTTACTTCCTTCCTATCTTTAATTACTTCTTTTCTTCTTCCCATCAATTTTTGGGAGCTACAGTAGTATATAAAAGCCACAACTGGTTAAATAAAACAGGACCTTCCACATTTTGCTGTTGCTTATCTGATGGGAGTCCAAATAATGATCTATATCCACTTAAGAGAGTCACCTATGTTGGGTGCAGACCTACCAGTGTGGCTGTTTTAAGAACACCTATCCTACCAACTCTAAGGCTTCAGTCATCATTCTGCAAGCCTATAAACTTATTGATTCTTCAGGGTGAACTTGGCAGGGTTGTGTCTCTGTTTGTTGTTGGTACCACAGGAGTAAGTAAAAGATGTTGGTGTTTGTCCCTGGGGAAGCATTACAGCAATAAATTATATCCATTTTAATTAATAATTATTAACAATTCCATTTTGATTGCTCAACACTTTTGATAATTTATTGATGAAAAACTCTTGACATGCAAATATCCCTCTTTGCCTGCTATTCTTCAGCATCTATTCAAATTTCATGTGCATTCTTCCTCCGTTGTGCTCCTCTGCTCTCATGAGAAGATTGGCATGGCAGGCTTTTCTTTACACATGAACCTGTACTATAGTACCTAAGTCCCACTCACATGTCTTCGTCAGGTTGAAGATGAAATATGGAAAATGTGTGCAAGTTCCATGTACATCGTATACCCTTTTAGTTTTTCAGGATATAATAATATTTGATAATGACATAGTATAGTCTAATAGCAAAATCATTATAATATACTTCTAAAATACTAATGATATTTAAGAGAGCTTTTCCCTTTTAAAAAATTTATACTAAATTCTACCTTCTCCTTCCTCTAATTCCTCTATGTTTGTCCACTGCTGTGGAATGATCCTCTATTACACTGTAAAGATTTGTCACTCACATTGGTTTAATAAAATACTGGTTGGCCAGTAGCCAGGAGGAAGTATAGGCAAGGTGACCAAAGTAAGAGTGCTGGGAAGAGGAAGGGCAGAGTCAGGAGTCACCAGCCAGACACAGAGGAAGCAAGATGAGAAAGCCATATTGAGGAAAGGTACCAAGCCATGTGGTTAAACATAGATAAGAATTATGTGTTATTTTAATTGTAATAACTAGTTAGTAATAAGCCTGAGCTACCTGATGATCATTTATAATTAATATAAGCCTCTGTGTGGTAATTTAGAATGTGATTGTTGAGTATTTGGGAATTTCCAGAGGGACAGAAACTCCCCTCTGATTGCATATGGCACCCAAATGTTTGGCAAGAATTTCTACATAAAACCTGAGAAAGCTTAAAAAAGTATTCTAGACACACAAGAATGGAGTCAAACTTAGTTTCTTGGTAACTTCTTTTTGTCTGGTGGGCTCTGATTGCTAGCAATGAGCTGAGGCATGGCTCCTTTAAGAGATGGCTTTCCGACTCCACATTAGTGGCAAAAAATGGGCACCTGTTTTAAGAGGCCCTACTACCAAACACTTATATGGTTTTTACAAATGGGGGGTCAACACACTACTTGGTGGCAGCATGGACCTAGAAACTGTCCAGAGTTGAGACAATACACATGGCTCCCACCAGTTCCTCTGCCGTGAAGCTGGACTCAAAGGAAGCCAAGGAATGGGGCAGAGCCAGCCACTTTGGTCCTAGTCACACAGCTTAGCAGTTTAGAGACTCGTGTGGTTAGAAAAGATAGAGATGTTCAGTAAAGACAGATTCAGCCAAAAAAAAAATAAGTAAAAACTCTAAACAGTTCACAGTGTCTTTAAAAATATACATAGGCTTGGGAGAGAAAAGCGAAGGTATAGACATTCACAAAAAGCAATATATACTTTAAAAATAATGAAGTCCTTTGAAAGGGAGTAAAGTAATATAAAAAAGTGATAAAGATGGAAAATACACAGAGAGTCTGGCTACTATTTGTTAATGTGTTAGTTTTAATTTTTTTGATGGCTAATTAACAAATGATAACTGTTGTGAGACACTGGATTATAAAAGCTTCTGGATTGAACCAAAATATATATATTTTTAAATGTCTTAACTTCAAAATTTAAATCAGAAGATATGTTACTTTGGGAAAGAGGTTCTGCTTTGGTTTCCACAGGAAATATGTGGCTCTGGATTCATTCTGAGTTAAGAAAACTCAGGTTTGATCAAGAAAGAACCCCTGAAAAATCTCATATGTGAAGGGATGGATCAGATGAGCCAACATTTCAGAACACCTCTGCTCCAGTTTCCTTTGACTTCTGCATCCAGAGCAGCTTCAAGGCTGCTGGCTGAGTGAGCTAGCCTCACAGAATACTCCAGTCAGGACTTAACCATAATCCTAAATTTTTTCAGGGTCCCCCCAAAATTACCAGTGCCTCCAATCAACAGGATGTAGTCTAGAGAACTACAACCACA
This sequence comes from Peromyscus californicus insignis, assembly GCF_007827085.1. Classification (NCBI taxonomy): domain Eukaryota; kingdom Metazoa; phylum Chordata; class Mammalia; order Rodentia; family Cricetidae; genus Peromyscus; species Peromyscus californicus. The sequence continues at coordinate 74,396,487 of NW_026294469.1, read as the reverse complement.
TTCCCAAAATATTGGCTATAAATGTTTGTTTTCATTAAAGGGGGGTTGCTTACAAATTATTACTGGTCATGATCAATCTCTTCCTAAAAGAAGAAAGGGAAATATGATATAGAAATAGTGGGGAAAGGGGCAGATTTTTTAATCTACTTTAATCCAAAAACTATTAATCTTTCATATTTTATAATAGTATGAATTTGGTCTATTGCTACAAATTTAAAGTTAACTTTGTTATACTGTATGTATATTTCTACATTTGTTTGGGGTATTATGTTTATGTAGCTCATTTAAAAATGTAATATATAATTAATAAATACATATTAATAGTCATCAGTAACAGCAAACTTACAGTCATGTTAGTTATGTTTTCAAGATCACACAGAGATATATTTCAGATAGATAGGCAGTCTTCAAACACTTCAAAGACTAAAGAATATGGCATTTAAAATGTTTTAATAACTTAGACTTTTCTTGACAGTGAGACACATATGCTCCTGGCAGCACCAATTACTTCAAAGAGGATGATGGGCACTGAAGAAACTCCTTATGGAGTTTGTTTTCTTTATGGCAAAAGCTAGCCATGTGGGCAAAGAAACTACCCTTGTCTCAATTGCTGACAGTTACTGTCCAAACTGGACCAGCAGGACACAAGAAAGACAACTGCCAAACTTTGCCAAGACAAGGTAGGGCAGTTCTTCAAAATTCCCTGCTTCATAGGAAAGTCTGTCAGACATTCTAGGCCTGTAGGCCAGAGTTGGATGTTCCAATGTTGCAGAAGAGCTTTGCATGACTATCCAGGCAGCTTGAGGTTCCTGTCATTAGGTAACATTTCACCCTTCTGGGGCCTTTGATGGAGCTGAAGACTAAATAGTTATAATTATAGTTTCCCTTAGTTATAAAAGAAAGTAAATTAGATACATAACTTTAGACTCATCAAGATAAGATAGATAATTATTTTCTCTAGTCTTCCCAAATGCAAATGGATTAGATAGTATTACTATAATCCTTACTTAATAACTGTTTTTGTTGTATATAATCTTACTATGTTAAAGTTAAAACCTTCCTTTTTAAATAACAAAAGGAGGCAATGCTGTGGAACAATCCTCTTGTAAGCTGTAAAGATTTGTCATTCAAATTGGTTTAACAAAATGCTGCTTGGCCACTAGTCAGGCAGAAAGTATAGGTGGAGCAACCAAACTAAGAATTCTGGAAAGAGGAATGGTAGAGGCAGGAGTCACTTGTGAGATGCAGAGGAAGCAAGATGAGAATGCTGTACTGAGAAAAAGTACCAAGCCATGTGGCTAAATGTAGGTAAGAATTATGGGTTAATTCATGTGTAAGAGCTAGTTAGTAATAAGCCTTAGCTACTGGTCAAGCATTTATAATTAATATATATAATCTGTGTGGTAATTTTGGAAGTGACTGCTGGGTACTTGGGAGTTGCTGGCAGGATAGAGACTCCACACGAATTACATTCCACCCTTCTTGCATTCATGACCTTTTTTGCTTTAATTATTTTTGTTATGTTTATGTGTGTGCAAGTAAATATACTAAATACATATACAAACAATATGCTATATAAATATATAAATAAATATAAAACTACAACCTGTTGAGATCTGTTAGTGTAGCTCACAGTATGTTTTTAGGGCTAACCACTTGGTATTGGATAACAAATTATGGGTCTTACCCTTGAATAAGACAGATTATTCCTTCTCTACAGCCACTAACTACTCTAGCTCTTCATCCAGTAGTAGATCCTGAGAGCTTTCTGCCATCCATATTGGCATGTTGACTAGTGTTATTATTGTTCAGTTCTTGCTCAGACAGCCATACTGTTGACATTTCTTGAGTACAGCTTCCCCATCTTATAAACATACAATCTTGTAGCTGATACCCTGGTCCTCTGGCTGTTAAACTTTATTGCTTTCTTCCTGCCATATTCTCTGAGTATGAAATGTAGAGGTTGTATTCTAGATACATCAACTGGTGCTGGGCACGTTATGGTTCTCTGCATTGTGACCAGTTGTAGATCTCTGTATTAGTCTGTATCTGCTATAAAAATGAAGTTTCTTTGATAAAGGATAACAGCTATAATTATCTGTGAGCACACAAATATTAGTTACAATGCAGTAAGAAAATAGACTGGCTTAGGAAAATGGCAGTAGTGGGATTTCCTCTGTGTTCCATGGCTTAACAAGTTGTGGACATACAGTTCAAGGCCTAAATTCCTACTCAGTAGTCCCTAATTTCAATTAGAGTGCTGTTGGTTAGTGTCAAGACACAAGTGCCACTGTTGCGCCATTAGTGATACCTTGCCATGCTGGTCAATGTTGTGGTTCTTAGCTGTCATGTCACAGCCAGGGAGGACAACTGATGGATTTTCTCCCTCAGCAGTCTGCAAAGCATCTTCCTGAACTACAAAAGCTAATCCTCAGGGAGGGGACTTCTGGGTCAAATTCAGCTCCATTCCTCAAATCCCATGTCCAATGTGTAGTGTCTTTTGTAACAGGAATTTATCTTTAAATTCTTGGAGGCAACCAAGGGCAAAACCAATATTCTATATTGTTTTGAAATTCCTTGGATTTTGCTGACCAATAGTTTGAAATGAGTTTATTGATTATTCATGCCTGGTCTTGAGGATTTTGTTAGATTGTCTGTGTGTGTGTGTGTGTGTGTGTGTGTGTGTGTGTGTGTGTGTGTGTGTAATGTCAATTTAGGTAAGCGTGGAATAATATGATTCCCTATGGCATTTTCAGTCATCTTTAATGTTATTGACCCCCACTCCCTCCCTTGTCTTCAGTATTACCCTTCCTTCTCCCTCTCTAAAGAAATCTCCCTTCCCCATCTTCTATCCTACCCTTCATAACACCTGTGTTCTGCTGTTCCCTTCTCTAAGGTCTCCCAACCTTCTCAGAGTTCCTCTTTACTTTACTGATAACTCCAGTTGTTCCAGGTTATCTACTTCTATTGAAAAACTTCACTGACTTTTGTATACCTTGATACTATTTAAAGGAAGTACATTTTCTCAGTTTGTTTGTCTTAGTGTGTAGTTTAGTTTTTCTTTTTCTTTTTTTTTAACTACTATTTTCATTTCTCTTATTTTATGGGAGTCTTCCTACTTATTCTCCTCACTACTCTTCAGTGTGTAAACTCACTGCATTAACAGTAACAATGGTTATACAACAATGCATTTCATTTAGGTACCCAGTAAGTTTTAGAGATAGGAGAATTAGGTAACATTGGGATAAATTTATTTCACAGTTTTATAAAGCTACAATAGTTAATAACTAAGAATATAAAAGAGGTGGGGAAGAAAAAAGAAAATATGAAGAAAAGTTTGAATGAGAAAAAATTATATATCTTGAAGCTGTTAAAAATAATAAGTAAGATATTACAGAATGGTGTCCAAAAGGGAGATTCACAAAAGACTATTGTGGCAAGATGTAATTAAAACCAACTAAACAGATAAAATACAAAACACTAAATGAAAAGAGAAAGAAGTCAAATGAAATAGTAAACATGGTGATATCAAGACGTGGTTCCTACCACACCCAAGCTTGTTTGTTGCAACCTTTTCTGTAGTTAGAGTAAAAACTTTTAGGTTTGAATGCTTTTACAAGTTATATCCACGTGCTCTTCCTGCCGAGAGATATTTCTGTGTAGGACTCAGGTGTCTGGGGTAGATTCTCAGTCTGAGAGCCCCTGCTTGCCAGCTACAGCTTTGTCTTTGGCATGCCAGTAATCATACTTTCCAAGAGGAGCTTCCTGTGTTTGAGACTCTGAGGCTTACAGAAGGTGTGCAGACATTTGTGTTTATCTTCATCTGCTGTTTTTTGCTACCTCCACTGGCCCCTTTGCCAATCCTCCACAGCTCTTGCCGGAGATTACTTGAAATTGAGAGATTATTACAAATCCAATTGTGATGTGACAGTACTGCATTTTGATGTCAAAATGGAACATTGTGATGGAACAGTTAAGCTATTTGATGTCACAGTTCACCATTGTGAGGGCAAAATGGAGCATTGTGGCAACACAATGGAAAATTGTGATAATATAACCCATCATTGGGATGTCACAATTAATCATTATGATGTCACAATTCACCATTGTCATGTCATGATGAAGCAAAGGGTGGCACATTGAAATTGTCTTCAGAATCATCTTACCTGTAAAATTATACATGGAGTTAATTGTGAGATTTTTTAATATAGAAATATATTAGTTGTTTTCCTACTTTTAGGGAGCACATGTGCATTCAAGAAGAGAACTAAATATGCTAGCAAGCTCAGTCATGAGTGTTTGAACAGCAAGGACAAAATCAAAGGCTTAAGTATTAAAATAGAACAAAATAAGATCACATTTCTTTCAAAGGTAAAGTTGATTTTCATCATAGTCATCATTTTATATTACTTAAATACACAATTATTTTTAGGCTGCACCAATGAGCTTCTCATTCCAGTGCATTCTATAAATTTAAAGGAGTCAAAGACACTGACACAGTCATTTATCTTGCTTTCAGCCCTACTGGAAGGTACCACCCATGTGATTTGTAGAGGTCTCTTCCAATTTCCATAAATAAACAAAAATTTAGGAAGAAAAAGAAGAAAGGAAGAAAGAAAGAAAGAAAGAAAGAAAGAAAGAAAGAAAGAAAGAAAGAAAGAAAGAAGGAAAGGTAATGTGATTCTCTGGTAATTGTGTGTCTTTTTATTAATTTTCCAAATTCATAACATATTTAAATAATCAAAAAGTAGAGCAAGCATAGAACAACCCTCAACACATCTTTTGATGTCTGTTTTTCCTTCTTTCTCTGTCCATAGTTGGGGGGTGAGAAATTTCTGTTAGTGAAAACCTGTTTTATTTTATTTTGTGCACTATACTCGGATTTTAGGTTGAGTTGAAATAGCAATCCAGGTGGTTTCTGAGCCTGATGTGGAATGTTCTGTGCTTCTAATTCTAGCACTCAGGAGGCTGAGGCAAGAAGATTGAGTTTTAGACCATCCTTGGCATCTAGCAAAACCTGTCTCATTAAATCATCCAATTGATCAATCACTGAAATTTCTGGTGTATTTGCTAACAGATTGTTCTTTTAAAAATGCTTACAGGCTCAAAGCAGACAAAATCCCACCAGGAAAAGAGAAAATCAGTTTTCTCCAATGAAGGGTCACTAGGTATGTTAACCACTCAAGGGCAGGCCTTGTGGTTTTAGGATTTTTGTTGTTGTTTTGTGAGCTTTTCATCTTGATTTTTGTTGTCTGAATGAGTTTTGTTCATTTGTTTTGATTTTTATTGTGTTTGAGAAAAAAGTATGTGTGTGTATGTGTGTGTGTGACAGAGAGAGAGACAGAGAGAGAGAGAGAGAGAGAGAGAGAGAGAGAGAGAGAGGAGAGAGAGAGAGAGAGAGAGAGAAGCTGGCTAGGTAAGAGTATGGAGAGAGGAGCTGGGAAGCATTAAAGAAGTGGAAAACATAATTAAATAAAACAATTCTTAGTTTTTTTTTTTGTTTTTTTTTTTTTGGTTTTTTTTTTTGGTTTTTTGAGACAGGGTTTCTCTGTGTAGCTTTGTGCCTTTCCTGGAACTCACTCTGTTAGCTCAGGTTAGCCTTGAACTCACAGAGATCCACCTGCCTCTGCCTCCCGAGTGCTGGGATTAAAGACATGTGCCACCACGCCCGGCCAATTCTCAGTTTTTAAAATATCTCCTAAAGAATTTTAGACTTCTGGTGTATTTTTAGAATAAACAGCCAAATAACTCCTATTTAAATATATGCTTGTATGTGACCCAAAGTCTGTAACATTAGGATTGTGTTAAATAAATAACCCAAATAAATAACCTGAGATGTATATATCAAGTGAGACTCATGTAAAAAGCCACTTCTGGCCTCTTACTCTTGAAGTATGTTAAAGAAAAACAGAAGATTCACAAGTCTGTCCATATGTGCCTTTTCCCTATAGATTGAGAGGATAATTGATGACACATGAAATTGTATTAGCTTCTGAAATGCATGAATCCCGTGAATTTAATTCCTCCCCCAGGCAGTGGCTACCAAGGTCATAAGGTCCACATGTGACTGTGTAAGACAAACTATACATTCATGGACTAGTCTATACCAGTGTGGACCAAATGTTACAACTGATGAAGTTATTCCGAAAGAAAAACCCTTACCAACACACTGACCAGGCACTGGGCAAAATATGGTTGTAATAGTAAACAGCGCCACTAAATCGAGACCTGCCTCGATGGTGAGTACACTTTTTCTTAACCTATATTCCTAATCCAATCTGTGAATGTCAATGTTCTGCTGTGATTTCAGAACACAGTCTATGAAGGAAACGCTGACTATGATAACTGTATTAGCTACTTTTCCTGTTACTCTCATAAAATATCCAATAAAAGCAACTTTTAAAAAGGAGGATTTATTTTGGCCAACAGTTCCTGGGTCAAATCCCTTACGAGCCGGCAGCAACTTGAAGCAGTTCATCACGTAGCACCCTCAATCAGGAAGCAGAGGGAGATGAATTTGTTAGTTAGTGTTCAGGGCCTTCCTCTGCTTTGCTTACTTCACAATCCCAGTCCATAGGTTGTTACACATTAATAGAGATTTACTAACGTCAATTATCTAATCTATGTAATCCCAGACAAACATTTATCAGAGGCAGGTTTCCCAGTTAATTGTGACCCTGTCAGGATGACAGTATTAACTTTCATGGTTATAGCCTTAGGGTGGATGACAACAGAAGAAAGATTGCATGGTCAATATTTTGCCAAGGGGAAATAAACTCCTTGACTGCTACAGGGTTCTTTGTAGCTAGAATTAAGTTCATTCTGAATTCTATTTCTTGTTAGACAATGTGCTGCATGTGAACAAAACCACAGTATAAACTTTCAGGAGACTGGTTTTTCTAAGAATATGACAGAACACTGCCACAGCAAACACAGTTTGGCTTCAAGCTGTCACCCTGGGGCTGAGCAAAGGACCCGCTGATAAATGCTCTGAATGTGTCGCTCTTGCAGAGATGCAAAGCCAGTGTCAGCCTCTCTCAGCATCCACAAGAATTACTGCACTTTGGGAGAGAAGTAAAATCTCAAACATCCCTTTACATTTAAAGGTCTGGAAATCTCACTTCAAATTTTACAAGTTACTGATGTATTCAAATCGTTTATACCTCGTTCTTTCAGATTGTGTGGCTTATTATTCAGAAATATGGTATTGAAATCCCGTTTTCATTGGCTATATTATCCCACGTGACCCATAACACAAGTAAGCTTTAAGTAAACAATCAGAAAAGCCTCGATCTATCACTTAGAAGAAAATCAATTGCCTTATTTGAGACTTATGAAGGAAAAAATAACTACCTTTTCCAAGGTAGTATAAAACTTTTATCTTAAAAAATTAACCTAGGTATGTGAATAAAAAACTACAGGAATAAATATTATAAACTCTAAGGGAACATAGTATGCGTATTACCAGGGAGTCAATGAGAAAGGATATTATGTTCAAGATATTGAAATAATTTATTATGTGACATATAGTAAAAATACAAACAAAAATTTGGAGTCTAAAATAATCTGGTTAGTATTCTAGTAAATCAATACAACTCATGGTTGTCCTCTCAACAGCCGTTGACTGCCTGTTGCTTTCCATGTAAGTGTGAGGTGTTGGGAGGGAGTGGGGAGGACAAAGGGGAGTTGGATGGGGGTCAGTTAATATGTACAATGCTCCAAAGAATAAGTTACAAAATATAAAGTCAAGATACATCCATCACTACTTACTTGCAATATTGTCTTCAGGTTAAACATACCTTTCCTCTCTTTGGACTAAGAAATCTTTCACAGTCTCTTCTTTATCTCACAAATCTAAGTAAGGATGACATGATGAATACATTTGAAACCTGAGAAATTAAATTTCATTCTTGCCTTAAGGCTTCTAGGCTAAAAATAAAACTAAAATGTTCATTTTTATAGCTCATGTTTATAATACTGAATAAATTGGAAACTTCTGAAAAAAAATATCCTGTCTGATGGTTGCTTCTCTGTTCATTATTTAAACCAAAGTTTAATAAATTGTTTCCAAATAACCACAAAATAAGGACAAGGGAAAAGCAAAACAAACAAACAAAAAACAGATAAAGCATTAAAAGTGAGCTGTGTTGAGGACCGGAGAACTAATGATATCGTGAAAATCCCTGGGAAAACATTCATAAAGGATCAAAAACCAGAGAAAGAGCATCTCTTGGAGACTAGATTATAATAAAGCTATTTTCTAACGTGGCCAGGAGACTGATAAGTTTTATAAAGCCTTCATTTAGCTGCTTTGTGAGTCTGGGTCCTGCATCATCACAGGCACACTCCTGTAGGAGCAGGGAGGAGATCTGGTAGATGCGAGCTCCCTGATCTGCCAGTTAGGCTTCTGCTTCCAGTTCTTTGCATGTTCTTCGGAGCTGAACAGCTAGTGCCTATGTAGACCTTTAGGGGCTGAGCACGGAATACCGTACTTCACTGGTGGTAGATTTCATGTTTTGGAGGGTTTACGAAGGCATACCCTCTCTCAGGCACACTCTTGCGTGCCAAGGCATCATCTGCAGATGGTTTGGCATGGTCCTTATCGGCTTTGCTTATGAGTGTTTCCGTCTTTGTTACTGCGGGTGTGAAGTTTTCCCAGGAGAAATGAGCTTTGCTGGATCCTGACCAATGAAGCACCAGGGAGATACAATGTTTGGACATTTGAGACACTTAAATAGACTGTGAGATTTATAAGCTCCTGAGTTAGTTGCTCAGGCTCTTATTAGTAGAAAAGAATAAAACTTTAATTAAAAATAAAGAAAAATCACAAAGCCATCTCTAGCTTTTTATAAAATGTCACAAAATTCATTTGAGTTCGCAAAAAGCATATGAGGCTATGACAATCGTCTCTCTTCACAGGATCACGAAGGATGCCCAAGGCATTTGTGTTTATGTTGGTTCCCAATTGCTTTCCTTCAGTGAGCCACTGGATTTTTGTTTTGTCTCCTGTGGTCACCAGCTCCTTTCCGCATGGCTGTGATCCCTGCAAATCGCTTCGTTCCTATATTGCCACCTACAATGATCGGGGCAAACCCATAAGGAAGGGTCAGTGTACTTTGATGATTAAATTGATAGGAGTTATTTTACATTGAAAGCTTACCAGTGGAGAGTTCAATGTGGGCTAGACTGATGTGTGCATGCAAAATGGTACATTAATGTTAGAATATAACTTGGTAGTTTTGTGTTGTTTTGTTTATAAAATTAAACAGACTCTTAGCTTATTGTGTACAGCAGTTGTACTCTTCAGTGTTTACCCAAATTAATTGAAAATTTATATCCATATAAAAACCTGACTGTGGATGTTTTTCCTTGCGTTATAGACAACTGCCTAACTTGGAAGTCAGCAAGGTATTCTTCAAAGTTGAATACATAAATAAAATGTCGAAGGGAATAAAAATCTTGGAGCCTAAACTTAGAGAACTACAGGCTAGGATTAAGGACTGCTGAGAGAGGGTGAATAAATCTTCTGCAGGGATGAGCACCCTAACTGATTATCTAAAAACAGTGGTCAGTCCTGAAATCATAGATGTATAAGCAACACTAATCAGATTCAGCAGGTTGTATTTAAATTTTAATGCATATCTCTCTCTCTCTCTCTCTCTCTCTCTCTCTCTCTCTCTCTCTCTCTCTCTCTTTCTGTGTGTGTGTGTGTGTGTGTGTGTAAACAATGACAAAGACAAAGTGGCCATCCATGTGAGAGGGAGAAGGAGGGAGCATGGGAGGGATTGGAGGGAGGAAACAAAAGAAGGGAATGACACAATTGTATTTTAATTAATTTTTTGAAATGAAAATAAGAAAACATCAAAAAATGAATATCAAGATAATGAAATAAGTTTCCCCTTTGCTAAATCTATGAATCCCTCCCTCTCTTTTAATCCCTTGCATCTGATAGCATTTATGCTAACTACAGAGTTTTGCCCATTCTATAATGTCATTGTAAGCAGGATAATACAGTATGGTCCCTGCTTTTTTCAGCTGGGTCCCTGCACTTAGTATTATATGTTTATATTTTCCCCATAAGTCCTCCTGATGTAATTTCAATTATTTAGAGAGATAGATTGATTAATAGATTTAGCAAAGAGAATTTTTATGGTTGTTAAATCATCCTTTAAGAGACTGTAAGTATTGGTGTGGATCCTACAATGAAAAACCCGAGTCAACACTAATCATGTGTCAATGATGGCTCATTAATTATACCAGCTATTCTACACTGGCACGGAGTGTTGAACATGAGAGAAATGGAAACATATGTGAGCAGATTAAGGAAAAATATCTGTACTTTCCACTCAACTTTTTGTGGAAACTTAAAAGATTTCTAAAAGGAGTTCATTAAAAATTTAAGGACCTACAAAAGTCACTTGGTCATCCTTGCTGGTAGAAAAGTTACTTGCCTGGATTGTCTTTGGGATATCCAGCTGTAGTCTTTCCAGTGTCTCAGTATATAAGAGTTTTTTAATTCTCTCCAGCTTTTCTTTATATAATAGCTAAAGATACAGTGCACAAACAGTTTTGTTGTTATATAGTAACAGCATTGCATTAAATGAAAGATAATTTACACATCCCAGCAACAGGTTTCATCTTCCCAAATAAAAAGACTAAGCAAGGCATTTCCTTAAGGTAAACTATTCATCTAGAAAATGAATATCTGTCTTACATAATGATTTCATCTTGTAATATACCCAGTAATAGGAGTGTAGAATCATATAGCATCTCTAGCTTTAATTTTTTTTAGAAACTTTCCTACTGTGGCTCAGTGTGACTATATTAACCACATCCCTAACAGCCTGCAAGTGTTCACTTTTCTACTCCATGTCCTCAAGTATCATTCATTATGTTTTCATCTATTTGACAGCAGCCCTTCTACCAGGTACGTGGTGACACTTATGGTGGTGCTGATTTGCATTCCGGTGATGGTTGATGCAGTGAGAACTTTCTCATTTATCTTTTGGCCATGTGCGTGTGCATCTTCTATGGAGAAATCTATGAGGTCCTTCATCCAGTTTTACAATGAATTGTTACTTTATATATGTATATATACTGAATTGAGTTCCAGGTATATACGTTTTGTGAATACTCTCTTAGTCTGTAGATTGTGTCTTCTCTGTTGCTTTGTGAAGCTGAAGGTGTTCAGTTCAGGGCTTCTATCATCTTTGCAGCGTTGTTCACAGTAGGCAACCTAAGGTAGAATATCTTGAATGGTAAAAGAAAGCATGATAAATACATACGATTGGGAGTTGAATGACAATAGTTCTGCCATCTGGTTCAACATGGTTGAGGCAGGAGGAAATTGTAATAAATTACATAAACCAAGTATAGACAAAACACATGCTGTATGATCCATCTTACCTGTGGAATCTAAAATTTCCTAGACCATAAACAAAGAGCAATACGCTTGTTATCGGGGCCTGGAAAAGTTCATTCCAGCATATCCACAGCTTCAGTGAGACAGGCAGAACACATTCAAGCATATCCACAGCTTCAGTGAGACAGGCAGAATATATCACAGCATATCCACAGCTTCAGTGAGACAGGCAGAATATATCACAGCATATCCACAGCTTCAGTGAGACAGGCAGAATATATCACAGCATATCCACAGCTTCAGTGAGACAGGGAGAACACATTCCAGATATCCACAGCTTCAGTGAGACAGGCAGAACACATCACAGCATATCCACAGCTTCAGTGAGACAGGCAGAACACATCACAGCATATCCACAGCTTCAGTGAGACAGGCAGAACACATCACAGCATATCCACAGCTTCAGTGAGACAGGGAGAACACATTTCAGAGCTCTCATTCAGGACAATTTATTTATAGCAAATAACATACTGTATATTTGAAAATTATCTAGCAAGTATATGATACTCATAGTCCTAACAAATTAAGATAAAATTGTGTGATCAGGGATAAGTAGGTTGTTTTAATTTAGTTATTCCATAATGCATGCATATATAATATTGTTGTATTGTGCTTCATACATATGCATATAATTTTCTAAGCTATGAAGAATTATTAAATACAATAATATAAGTTCTTTCCATAAAAATATAAGCTTTTACTGTTTATCCAAAATAGCACTTTTTTTCCTCTAAGTGCCTCAGGACTTATACAGGGTTTCTGTAAAATTCATCAGTAAGTTTATTATGTCTGTTTATAATTACTGAGTCCAAGAAAATAGGGGAGCAAGAATTAATATTTCATGAGGCCACAAAGTTTGCATGCCTTGTACCACTGAGAAGTGTCAGTCACAGCACCAGTGACAAAGTATCAACAAACACTATCTTAAGCATTTTAGGAGGATTTTTATCTTCTTCTTTCATAATACACATGTATACCTGAATGTAAGATTAGCTTAACATAAAGTTAAAATATGTTAAAATTATTGTGCATGATATTCCATTGTTCTCATAGCTTGTCTCTTTAAACACTTATTATATTCATTTTTGTGATAAAAAGATAGAAAGATTTATAGTGTCAGGATCTCAAAACAGGATGATTCCAGTGGTTCCAGTTCATAGGATGATCCTGAAATACTTGTGGGAAATACTTTTAAGGACAAGAAAGCCACAGTCTCCTCCTGCCTTAAGCAAGGAGGAAGTGATTTCTCTAAAAGCATTTGTGCATAATAGTCACTTATACTCTCTTAAAATATCCACTGGGAATGCCCAGCACTTATTTTAACACACAACATTTTAATTAATGTGAGGCTGCTGCATCCTTTTCATGCATATACATGGTAACCTTTTAGCAAAGTGCCACTGTGGCTTAGGCTCCAAAAAGGCACAGAGCCATCCCACCACCCCACCTGGTGAGCTATCATTACCATTGTGTGGTGTGGAACATTCCCACCCACACCCTGGACCGCAGGCCCTCATTACTCACAGAGATAAATGATCCTCACACTCAGTAAATTACCAGTTAGTCCCTTCATTCTCCCCTAAGTACCTGTCAGTTTGAAAATGCACATATAAAAATATATTTTAAAGACAACAGCATTTTCCATTTTAGAGGTTCCAAAGCTAAATTTCAGTCTTAACTGAGAGACATCTGTGAACACATTATCATTAGTCAACAAGTTATTTGCTCAAAACAGTATAAGAACTTGAAGCTTGGGAAGACACATTTGCATGATAATTATCTTTGATATATTTCTGAGGCTTTTCTTATTGTACTAAAAATCTTATAAAGATTCCTTGAAGGTGTATTCAATAAAAAACAGGAGGACTTTTGCATTTCCTTGATATAACTTCAACATGTCCACCACTATTTCAATACATAGGTTATATTTAAATAAACACATCTTATGTCAGGAATAAATATCAAAGAAGCACATGTTTTTAAGATTTAATTTTTTAAACTATGTGTTTCTGTGTTGGTTTGTATGTGACGGCAGGTGCTCACAGAGATCAGAAGGATGGGATCCTCTGAAGCCAGTGCTTCGGCAATTGTTAGCTAACAAATGTGGGAGCTAGCAACTGAACTTGGGCCCTCTGCAAGAACAGTGGGTGCTCTTAAACTGCTGACGCATCTCTCCAGGCCCGTATTGAAATATCCGGAAAAACTATACATATTTTGTGGCTGACTGACAAAGGTCCACATAAACCCAAAGGCTTAGTTATACTTTGCCCCTCTCATGCCCTCATCAGTTTTATTCAGTTTGGTCACCTGACGTCTTTAACCTGTCATCAAGTTCTCTTCATTCTTCTTTTCCCGCCAGTGCTTGGGTGAAAGCTGCAACCTCTGCTGGGCCAGAGAGGTATTTTTGTAATTATTCTCCTATGGAAACTTTTGATCCCCCTCTGTATCGTTCATGAAATAATTGGAATGGTCATTTCTGGAATCTCTGTACATGACGTAATTGCCTGTCTCTACCTTCTGCAGCTTCCTGTCATACTGTGTGCTTGTTTCTCACTGCAGCTCTTGGCTTTGATGTGCACCCTCCCTCCCATTAGTTCTTGCCTATGAGACTGTTCTTAACCTTGTTCTATATCACCCACCCACGCATGCTCTCTGCTCCCTCTTGTCCCTGGGATCCATTCTCTTCCATAGACTTCACAGTACTCACAGTAGTTCCCAGTGTGCATGAGGGCATCTCACAACTGAGAGTTACCAAGTTCCCTTCTTGTCATTTTTATTTTTCTTGACATCTAATGAAACTGTCACCCTGCCCCAAGTCTCTCCAAAGAACTTACTCCTCTCCATAGACGATGGTCATGGGATGTTCCTTTGATGATGTCCTTGAAGAATGTAAGTTCTGAGCTGCAGGCACTGCTCATGCTGTGTGCCTCTACCTCCTCAATCCCTGTGAGGATTCTGCACAGACTAAGGTTTCAGTGGAAACTCAGGGAGACAGAGACATTAGAGAAGACTATGTGGCTGACTGAATTCTAAAAGTTTAAGTAAATGACAATAAAATAGATCTATTTTGTTTCTTTGCTATTTTAAATCAAGTCCATAGTAAAAGTAAAGGGAGTCTAAAGGCTCATTATGGCTCATTGCTTGCTGTGTATAATTAGTCTAATGACAAGTCATTCAGGGTTTTTATATGTTTATGTGCTTCTGGTTTTTGCTCCCTTACCATTTTGTTAATTATTTCTTTTACGTTTTTGAGATTAAATTTAATTACATCATTTCTCTTTTCTCTTTCCTCCTTCAAACCCTTCCATTTACCCCTCCTTGCTCTCTTTCAAATTCATGTTCTCTTTTTTTGTGAATTGTTGTTACATGCGTTTATGTGCATATTTATACATATACATTCCTGCTTTTAAAGACCATCATTTACTGCAAACTGACTCACTACAAAGGTACATAAATATATATATATATATATATATGCACATACATTGTGCCCAAACACACACGCACAAAATGTCATAACAGCATTTACTTGCAGTATGTACTTAATAAAATGCTACTCTGAATTCCATTTTTTATTACATGGGTTTATTTATTTTATGTTTTGAGGATGGTGCACTGCAGCTTGGTGTGGAAATCAGAGGACAACTTGTGGGAGTTAGATTTCTAATTTCACTGTGTGAATTGAACTCAAGCCTAGTCTTGGCTGTAATTACATTTATCTGCTGAGTTATCTCATTGGCCTACACTCTGGTTTTGTATGTACTTACTAATAAGGTGTTTAAAATATTGCTGTCTGTGTAACATGAATAAGGCTAATAAAACTATTATTTGAACATGATTCATTTAATTTTCTTCTCACTTAAAATGAGACTATTTTCTGTTACATATGAAGTAGCAGACAATGTCTGAGCAGGATTTTTACTGCTGATTCTATGCCAGATACTCATAAATCTAGTCAGTCACTAGAATTGCATACAAAGAGCCTGATAAAAGCACAAATTCCAGGACTTTTTTCCCCAACAATCCTCATCCAGGATATTTTTGTAGGGCCTGGTACTCTATAGTGCTCAGAGTGGGTGATGCTGTTATAGACTAGAATTGTATCTATTACAGATAGACAACTTCCCTGGACCATGATGACATATTCTCCCTCCTTGTCAAATGTATCAGGAAAAATGTTACAAATGAGATTTCAGAGGGAAGGTTTCTTCTTTGTGATTAATTCCAGAGACACCCCGTTTGGAGAGATGGTTGAAATATAGGCGCTGCCTTTTCCTCCCTCCACTGATAAAACTCAAGATTGACAGACACAAAAATGAAGCTCTTCAGTCAACCTCCAGGTGGGTCTGTGACAGCTGGAAAAATGCAGCTAAGAATCAGCTTGAAGACCAAAGTCTGTAGCCTTAGATTGACACATCATTTCCTTGAAGAGTTATATTAGTCCTCAGCATCAAAATTATTTCTTGCCAGCAATTCTAGGAGAAATACCTAAAATCATAATCTGTCACTCGGGACTGTTGAAAATAATATGTATTCCTTTTTATTATTTTAAGATGATCCTATCATGTACAAAAGTTTGAAATTCCATGGCCTTTCGTAAATACTTTCTGTGTAACTTACCTTAAACAAAAACAAAGAAAAAACTGACCCAAATAGACGACTGGTTTCCTTCTTGGCCCATTTTGGTGCCGAAATGGATCCTTGCCCAGTGATGCCTAGGAATTCTTGATGAACATTTATTGGCCCCTGGAGCAGAACATTCAGTTAAACAAACAGGTGATTGCTGAGTTACTGAGATCTCGAGGAAGGCTGCCCCAGTGGCGAACTAAAGAGGGAAGTGTGAAGGAGAGAGCCTTGTCGAAAACCTCCACCGCCTTCTGAATGACAAGAGACCTCAAATGTCTTCCGTGGCGGTTCCAAGCATGGAGATGAGGCTCAGGACTCTCAGTTCGCATGGGAGCATTCAAACTCCATTACTAGTACCATGCAAGTTGTCCTCTCAGTGGGCCTCTGTGGGAAGAATGACTACCAAAGAAAGTCCCGGGATTTCAGCTCTCCCCAAACTGGCACTAATCCTTGCATAACCTCCCAACGCCATCAAAGCAGCTAAGAATCCTCTGGAACTTTCATGTAAATTGATAATACAGCTAATAATCTGCAATGGAGAATCTGAAATAAATTCTTATTTATCTTTATAAGTTAATATTTATACTGCCAATTTATTTGACATCTCACTTGCAATACACAATGGACCCTTTTCAATAAAGCCTGTGAAGGTAAAAAGACTCTTTGCACATCTAGTTCCTGAGCTTATATGTAACTCTCCTCTACTCTGATGTGACCTACCTCATAGTAAACATCCCAGGCTCTTGTGTAGTGAGCAGAAGAGGCGGGAAGGACAAAAGTACCAATTTCTAGGACTTGAAGTTTGATTCCCTGAATCGTCTTAGGGGCTATCATGGAGGTTCTTTGATGTTCATTCAGCATTTCAGCATTACTCAATATTTAAAAGAAAATCTAGGACAAACTAAATTTAGTGTTTGCTCTTCCAGGTACTGTCTCTGATATCTTTGTTTACTTATTTGTCTTGAAAGGGTACAACTGTTTCCTCTATAATTTCTGGAGAGAAAACAACTAGTTTATTAAAGTATCAGATTTGTAAACAGATTAGTTTTTTTTTTTTTAATTACCCTCGTGGTTGGGATTGAGTCTATGGTTGTAAATTGACCTTATAGATCTAACTAGTAACAAATATCTATCATGAACTGAAATACAATTACCCTTGGCTCTATCTGTAAAAGTTCTAGCCTTCATGACTGCATATACTCCTGGAATGACCTCCATCCTTCTCTGTTGAGGCAAATATTACTAGGTTTAATCAAAGCCAACAATCAAAAGGCAAATGCTCTTTCTTTGTTGTAATTTTTCTTCTTTGATGAAAAAATAATCAATTCTCTTTTATAGAACATGAACTAACACAGAGTGACTTTTTCATTTTGTGTAATTTAAATTTTGTATGATATTACTATGCAGTTTTGCAGTAATAATCAATATCAGATGACACCCATTTCTAGATATTGCTACAGAATCTTTTCATTTTCATTTATTATTTAATCTTTGAAAGTTTCTTCTTTGTTTTTTCCTAGATTATTCCTTCTGTCTTGATATTTTTGTGCTTTAAAAGACATGTTAAAATAAACTACCTGATGGTAATAAAGCAGACACCAGAATTATTTCCCAGGATATATAGATTTCATTGTGTGGCCAGAGCACTGCATGGCAAATACCAGGATATCTGTATTCCAAGCTGATCAGTTTTGTGGAAGCATGTAATTTTAAAAACTTCTCTCTTGTGCAAGAGCTTCAGCATCTAGCCACAAACTACTATGGCTGCCACACAGAATGGTGTCTCTACCTTGCAAATTTTAAAATCAAGTTTCAAACACTTGAATGAATAGAACTGAGCAAGTTTGGGGTTTAGTCAGTGTGGAATAGACTGCATATATGATGAGTGACAGTGCCTCTGACTTGTGCCCTTCTATTAGAACAAGGGTGTCACAAAATGAGGCCTGCTGAGTCAGTCCCCAGCTCTCACTACCATCATTACTGCCTGTGAGGTTGTGGTCCAGGTCAATCAGGCTCCTTTTGCTCCATCCATGTGTAAATCTGTGGCATGATCCAAAATGAGTCTATGAAAATTCTTTGGTCATCTAAATTCTGAAATATTTATATTTTATATAATCATAAAATTATATAAATTTTTCTATAATTTCATATAAGTTTTATATGATGAGTTAGTCCAAGAAGTTCTTATTAAAAAACACCTTGGGGCCAGTCAGCAAATTCTAAAATATTTATACTCCTAATATATAAACAAAAGTGAGCAAATAAAAACAACAGTGTACCACTACATAAAAGGAAGAGAAATATACTAATAGGAAACAAAGAGAAAATGGCGATTTCACAGTTTGACTTTGATTTTCCAACATGACAAACTAAAACACAAACATGAGGGTCAGTGTGCTTTTCATTCAGACAGACCAAAGGAGAGAGGCTGTGTCATGTACACACATATTGTTCACGTCAAATATGAATATTTAATAGATGTATATGGCATTACATGCTAAAAGTCATTGTGCAAAATAACAAAGATAATATTGATTACCTTAGGGGCAATATTATTTTTTTATGTCACTTCAAATATAGATTTCTCCATGGAGCTGTTCCTAGGAAAACATTCAGGAAAATACGCTGGTGCGGCCCTAAACTGTGATTCAGTTAAAGCAAATCTGTTGGAGTCACTGCCCCCAGCAGGATCTGTGCAGGATGCTTCTTCGTGAGTGGCATAAAGTCATGGAATTAGCGTGTTCAGGATTCACTCTTGTTCATGGGGCTTCACTCTCATAGCCTCTTCTTCAGCGTGTTGCACATCACGTATGGTGTGCACTGTCTGCAATCAGTGTAGTTATGTAACTCACTTATGTCACATACTCCCTTGATTGCTGTGAAAACATTATTTTCCTGGGAAATTTTAAACCATCACCTCCTTAAGGGCATTAATTGAATGCCATGTACATAGTTTATGCCTGTAATCATAGCACTCGGGAAGCTGAGGCAGGAAGACTTTGGATTCTGAGTTCAAGGCTGTCCTGGGTTATGTGGCAAGACTTTTTTTCAAAACAAACTAGTAAAACAAAACACCAAACAAATTAAATTTTATGTTTGAGACAAATACCCACACCCTCTGACCACAATCTTTAAAACTAGTGAGAAAAAAAGAATATATTAACATTTCTCTTCTCAAACTGTGGCCTTGTAGCAGGCATTTACACAAGCAAAGAAATTTATTTACAAGTTGAGGTACTTTATTTTAAAAAACTAATTACATTTTATTTATTCATTTACTTATTTAATTTTAGGGGTCAGAGTTTGGAGGACAATTTGCAAGAATCATTTCCATCCTTCTGCCATGTATGTGTAAGGGATCAAATTTAGTTTTTTTTTATGCTTGGAAGCAAGCATCTTTACCTACTTGGCCAGCTTACTGGCTCCAAGTAGCTTTTTATCAAGAACTTCTTGGACTAATTCATCTTCGTAGCCTCTGCTACTTAGTTAAATCGTATGTGACTTTTAAAATTGTAATATGTAAACTCTTGAATTCCATGTTATGAATTTGGTGTTACGGAGAGAACAGGACACAACTGACGAGAAAAAAAGTATATTCTTACTCCAGCAGAAAGAGAATGACGTTGTTCATCAGTCCTGGTTAAGTTTAATGAAAGCACATTCCAGTGCTGTCCCAACAGCTAAGTGAGTTACTTTCCTCATACAGAAGTCATCTGGACACCTTGCCTTGGAGGCTGCTTGACAGCTTGTTCAAGGAGTAACATTTCTCTGACCTTGTCTTTTATTTTTTTTTCTCCATTTCAAAGTCACATGGGAGTCTATGAGAAGACATTTTAATTTGGGCTGTAAGCATTCTCGCTCTGTCACACCCCAGCATATGGCAGAAGCATTGCTAGGTGACCTAGCTTTTAGGTCAATCTTTTTAGGAAGAAAAAGTCAAACGTCTTACACTCACAAACAATCTATCTGCCAATAACAGAAAAGTCACATTACATTGCTCTTAAATTGTGTTTTCTGGAACAACGGTAACCTGTGTTTTCCCACCTGATTGAAGTAGCATATCTACGTAATCACACTGTTTTACTGTATGGTAAGTTAAAAATACTATAAATGTCTATCTCCTTAGAAAAACAACTTTCTTTTCATAGATGTATGCCATTGTTGAAAATAATGTCACAGGAGGAAGAGGTAGTCAATTACTATACTAACAGGAATTGCTTATCTTTCAGGCACACTCTTGCAGATACAGCTGTGGGTTGTGAGGCACACAGCTGTAGACTCTGGATGACTCTATGACACAGGCTTGTAGGTCATGTCTTTGGGGTTCTGAGGCAACACTTGTAGGGTGTGGCCTTAGCTGACTTTGAGGAACACACTTATAGGGTACAGTCATGGGTGGAGTCCATATCATCTTTCCTTTGGACTAGGGGCTAAGAATTGTGTCTTAGGGGAACTGTGGTCAGCAATCTCATGACATCATGAGGTTTGCAGGCAAATGGATGGATCTAGAAAAATCATCCTGAGTGAGGTAACCCAGACTCAGAAAGACAAACATGGTATGTACTCACTCATAGGAGGATACTAGATGTGGAACAAGGATGACTGGACTGTTACTCACATCACCAGTGAGGCTACCTGGAAAACAGAACCCCAAGAAAGACACAGGGATCACCCAATGACTGAGAAATGGATGAGATCTACATGAACAATCTGGACATGAGTGGGGGTAATGAAGGGCGAGGGTCGAGGGAAAGAGAGCTTGGGGGAGTGGGAGATCCCAGCTGGATCAAGAACAGAGAGGGAGAACAAGGAATAGGAGACCATGGTAAATGAAGATCACATGAGAATAGGAAGAAGCAAAGTGCTAGAGAGGCCCACAGAAATTCACAAAGATACCCCCACAATAGACTGCTGGCAATGGTCAAGAGACAGCCCGAACTGACCTAGTCTGGTGATGGGATGGCCAAACACCCTAATTGTCATGCTGGAAACCCCATCCAAAGACTGAGGGATCTGGATGCAGAGATCCACGGTTAGGCCCCGGGTGGAGCTCCGGGGAGTCCAATTAGCGAGAAAGAGGAGGGTTTATATGAGCAAGAATTGTTGAGATCAAGGTTGGATAAAGCACAGGGACAAATAGACAAACAAATGGAAACACATGAACTATGAACCAATGGCTGAGGGGTCCCCAATGGGATCAGGCCCTCTGAATGGGTGAGATAGTTGATTGGCTTGATCTGTTTGGGAGGCATCCAGGCAGTGGGACCAGGTCCTGTGCTCATTGCATGACTTGGCTGTTTGAAACCTGGGGCTTATGCAGGGTCGCTTGGCTCGTCCTGGGAGGAGGGGACTGGACCTTCCTGGACTGAGTCTACCAGGTTGATCTCAGTCCTTGGGGGAGGCTTTGCCCTGGAGGAGGTGGGAATAGGGGGTAGGCTGGGGGGAAGGGGAGGGGGGCTGGAGGGGGGAGAACAAAGGAATCCGTGGCTGATATGTAGAACTGAATTGTATTGTAAAATAAAATAAAATAAAATTTTAAAAAAAGTTTCTCAACAGTCTTATCAGGAACAACTATTGCTTAGGCAAGTAGAGAGTACTTTTAATTTATCTAAATACACTTTGAAGAATGTGTTAGCTATATACATATATAGGACAACAATTCAATTAGAAAATAATTTACCTCTGAATATTATTGAAAAATATTAGCTGTCATCAAAGTATATAAATGTGAGTTTCACTGAATTTACTACTTTTAAAATATTCTTTAAAAATCAGTCATATTGATTTTCTTGTATTGATATTTACAATATGATGTTAATCTAATGTTGTTTTAACCATTTATAGTTTTAGAAGCTTTAAACAAAGTATTTTTTTCCTTTGGTTTATAATGACAGATGAGAGCTAGAAGGCTTAAAGACAGATGTCTAGCAAATAGTCTTCTGTGAGTACGTATTTTTAAAAAGTTTAATGTAGCTATTATTTATGTATCCATCCGTCTCTCACTATATATGGGTGTAATCAGGAGCCCTGAAGATGGTGTTGGAAACCTGGAGCTGGAGTTAAAGGCTGTTGTGATCACCTGCCATGGTGCTGGGAACTGGACTGCTATCTTCTGAGGCAGCAGCACAGACACCTAATCACTGACCAATCTCTGTCCAACATCTATGATTATTCATTTTAAATTACTTTAGCAATATTAAAATTTATAAACACCATGCATGCATGCCTTTACCTGTAGTCACAGATTGTCCAATGATGCTGTTCTATCATGCTGAGCTATAATTGTCAATATTCTTACCTTTCCCTTATTGAATTCTATTCAATATATAAATATTTTATTAGTCATTTTAATGTTAGGTTATATTGCAAGGTGAATAGAAAATTTAAGATTACAATTTAATTTTAATTTTTAAACTACAATGTAATTTAATTCAAGTCATTTTGTTCTTTAGACTGTGATTATAAAAATTTTTATTATCAAACCTTTGAGGTGATAGTTAAAGTATAATTTGATTAATTATATTTTTTAAGTTTTGTAATCTTGAACAATTTGTCAAACAAAATCAATTTGCTGCATCCACAGAAATACATTATGAATTTTAATAGTCCTAAATCATTAAAAGTAAAACTAGGTCTTTCATGTTTCATTAACATGGTTTCTACATAATTATGGAACAGAGAACAAAACACAGAGTTGTTTTTATGCCAAAGTCAAATCATTTTATCTACCAAAGTATTCTCCTATATTTTAAATTGTGTATGGACTTTTAAATGTAAACAAAACTGTATCTTCATATATTAGAAAATGTTCTAGGTCCTTGAATTTAAGAACCATGCTTCTTGCTTTCCTTCTTTTACAGAGGCTAGAACCATCACCCGAATGGAATCAACATTTATCCATGTCCAAAAGTAGAAAGGATAAAAGTCAGAGAGGTATGCAGACAGGAAGAGCTAAAGGAACACTCCCATGCATAAAGTGTGAAGTCTTTCATGTGTTTCTAATAAGAACTGTGGTACTTACATCAAGGTTTCCTTATGGAGCTCGTCTAATTCTTAGTATCCTGACTAAGACAGTTTGTGTTGGAGTCCTATATACACAAGATTTAAAAAAAAAAAATGAAAGGAAGTAGTTACTTGGACTGTAGGACCAGGAAGCAAATGTCCATGTAACAGTCATTGCTGATGAGAAGATTCATTCAAAACACTCATTTCCAGAAAAGGAACAAGAAACAATCACCATCTATTGAGAAATGACATATCCTCTATGCTGGAAACTAATAAAACACCTCCCAGTGGTGCAGAGAAGAAAACGAAGTGTCAAACCAAGCTTCCATCAGGAGGCCAATTGAAGGTGACCTTCAGAAGTCAAGGCTCTTTGAAAAGGTGGGAGAGAGAGATTGCTGCATCCACATCCACTACTCTTTGAAGAAACTTCTCTGACAGGCTCAAACAATTAAAGGCCAAGACAGCATGGAAAGAAAATGGAAATAAAAGAATAAAAGCAAAGCTTGGCAGATCTTTCAGTGAAACCATTTTCCCAAAAGGGAGACGATGCTACTCCAATCCCAGTAATCAAGGTCCTAAAATATGAATCCACCTTCAGAAATTGAAGGAAGGAAAGTTGAGCTAAGGCTAAACATGAAACATATTATCCTAGTGGTCAGAATTCCTTGGATCTCAGAGAAATAGGCAACTTATATGAATAAAGGACTTGAGTCAAGGTGCTGTAGTCACTGCTCTCTGATCTCAGAGCAATACTCAGAATAACCTGCCATCATCATTTCTGAAGTTCCCTGGACTCTTCTAATAAGTGCATTTGTGTCAGGTTGCTGTAATTAGTAAGTCTGGCACTTTGCCAGTGGTTACTCATATTTCAGAAGATGAAAACTGAGAAATGATATTTATATGGATTTTGGTCTAATATCTTTGGATGTGGGAAAGTTCATACAAAGCTTTGGATATGTGGAAGTATGAAGAACATCTACTTCTAGGTGGTCTGAGAGAAAGTAATGTAGGTCCCTTCAACCTTTAAAGTTCCAGAAGAAAGCTCCTAGAATAGGCAGTCAAGTTTATCACAAAGACTCAACAGTGTTTCAAAGGAACAGGGAGGCTTGCAGCACCCAAGAACTATTTTTGTTTTATCATAGTACCAGTCCCATATTTGGGATGCAAGGTAAAATGGACAATTTAGCATTGAGGCACATTAGTAAACTTATCAAAATTCTAAACATGACGCATAAAGATAAATTATGACTGTCTGGGTAACTTATAGTACATAGTAAACTATGTGTCTGAGCTAATATATAGTTGCTTTGTTTCTCCTTAATTTTTGAAAATAAAAATACCTCTTATTAAGTATATGAGAATAGTAGCAACCATTGATGATTCTTCATGTTTAACTAAAAAATGTCTACAGTACTTAAAAAATCTACTTTTCATTAAGAAAAATATGTTTTCAAAATGAGCTTTATATATATATATATATATATATATATATATATATATATATGAAGTTATATTTCACTATATCCACATTATAACACTTTAGTTTTATTGGTTTCCAAGTTATGCTCTTAGTCATAAAACTTATAATAAATAAAATTTAGGGTATGAAAAAATGTCTCAGAGGTTAAGAACATGTGCTGCTCTTACAAAGGACCTGAGTTTGATTACTAGAGTCCATGTCAGATAGTTCAGAACTACCTGTAACTATAGCACCATGGGATCCACCAACCTTTTCAGGCTTCCATGAACAGCCACACACCCTTGGCATATACTCACACAGATTTCCACATACACATATAAATAAAAATAATACAAAATATAGAATTATTAAAAGTTTAGTTAATTTAGTTTAGATGACCTAATGCAAATAAAAAAGCTAGTAATTTTATTTGACTTAATTTGAAGAAAAGCCTATAGCATTTCACTCCATAGGAGTAAACTCAGATCATTCTCTTCATTTCAATTTTAAGCTCACAAGTTCCATCATTATAACCCTCAAGAACAAGGAAATATATATAAACTATCTTAGCACAGGAACGACTATTGACAACATTCAACATGCCTTCATGATAAAAATCCTGGATGGAACAGGACTAGAGAGAATATACTTCAATGTGATAAAGGGTATAATATGATAAACTCACAGATAATATCATCCTAAATGGAGAAAAATCCATAGTAATTTCATTAAAATCAAGAACATGACAGATTGTCTACTATCCTCACTCTTTTTCAATATAACGTTTGAAGCACTAGCTAGAGCAAAAAGACAAAAGAAGGAAATTAAAGACATACAAATAGAAGTTAAATGATTTTACAAATGATAGAATATACTTAAGAGTTCCCAAAATTTCATCAAAAGGCTTTTAGAAATGACCAACATATTCAGCAATGTGGCAGCATGCAAAATAAATACACAAAAATTGTTAGCCTTCCTATATAATAATAAGAACAATGCTGATAAAGAACTCATGGAAGCACCCCACAGTAGCTAAAATAAGCAATCCAACGTCTAGGTATAAACCAAACCAAGGAAGTGAAAGATCTTCACACTGAAAGCTTTAAATCTCTGGAGGAAGCAACTAAGGAAGACACAAGAAGATAGAAGAGCTTCTGTGCTCATGGATAGGTACAATTAATATGGTGAAAATGTCCATCTTACCAATGGCAATTTATGGAATTGAAGCAATCCCAGTCAAAACCCCCATAACACTTTTCTTAAGCATAAAAAAATTCCTAAAATTGATATACGTGGACTTGACACATAGTAAAGTAGTAAGAAAGCAGGTTAAGCAGGCCATGGGTAACAAGCCAGGAATCAGCACCCCTCCACGGTCCCTCCTTCAGCTCCTGCCTCCAGGTTACTGCCTCGTTTGAATTTCTGCCATGATGTCCCCCAGTGATAGAGTGTGATGTGGAGTTGGAAGATGAAATAAACCCTTTCAAACCATGTTGCTTTGGATTATGGTGATTTATTACAGCAATAGGAAAGTAACTATAACAATATAGAAGCACAAAAGATCCCAAATGATTAAAGTAATCCTGATCCAAAAAAAAAAAAAAAAAACAATGCCAGAACCTTTACAAGGCCAGATTTCAAGCTATATGGCATAGTTGTAAAAGTAAAACCAGCATGGTACTGGCACAAAAACAGGCATGCTGATCAATGGAACAAAATAAAATGCCCAAACATGAGAGTATGTAATTATAGCTATCGGATATTGGACAAAAATTCCAAAAATGCACACCAGAAAAAGATTGCATCTTCAACAAATGGTGCTGAGAAAACAGGATGCCCACATGCAGAAGAATCAAATTAGACCCGTATTGTCTTAGTTAAGGTTTATATTGCTGTGATAAAACACCATGACCAAAAAGCAAGTTGGGGAAAGAAGAATTTATTTGGCCTACACTTGAGTGTTGCTATTCATCATTGAAGGAAGTCAGGACAGGAACTCAAACAGGGCAGGATCCTGGAGGCAGGAGTTGATGCAGAGGCCATGGAGGGGAGATGATTACTGGTTTGCTTCCCATAGCTTGCTCAGCCTACCTTCTTATAGAATCCAGGACGAGCAGCCCAGAGATGAACTTCCCACAATGGGCTGGGCCCTCCCCACATTGATCACTAATTGAGATAATGCTTTACAGCTGGATCTCATGGCGGCATTTCCTCAGCTCCGCTCCTTCCTCTCTGATGACTCTAGCTGTGTCAGGTTGACACACAAAACCACCCAGTACACCTAACATTCTGCACACAATTCAATTCCAAACAGATCAGAGACCTCAATTTGAAATCCGAATGTTGAAATATTTTAGAAGAAAACATATGCAGCACTGTAAGAAATGGGTCCAGAGAAGGACTTTTGGGATATGACTACATTTGCTCAGGTATTAAGTGCAACAATTGACAAATGGAACCCGGTAAAATTAAAGTACTTCAGTGTTGTAAAGAGAAAATTCAATCAAGTGAAATGGGAGTCAGTACAATGGAGGACAGTCTCTGTCACCTCTACATTCCATTGAGACTTACTATTAGGAATACACAACCCAAAGTATGAAGGGTCTATAAATAAATGACCCAGTTAAAACCGATTATGTATCTGAACAGAGAGTTCTCAAGAGAAGAAATAAAAGTTATTAACAAATATATTCTCAAAACTGTTCTTAAATCCTTAGCAATAGAGCAGTGCACCATAAAACTACTTTAAGATTTCCCCTTACCACAGCCAGAATGGCCAAGAAAACATCTGACAACAAGTGTTGATAATGAGGCTGTGAGATGAAAACACCTATTCATTGCTAGTGAGATTATGAACTGGTATAGCCACTATGAAATTCAGTGTCAAGAATTCTTTTAAAACTAGCAACCTATCTACCATGTGACTAAATAATTACACTCCTTGGCATATGCACTAAGGACTCAAAATCTCACCACAGAGACACTTGGTCAGCCATGTTCATTGCCAATTTATTCACAATAGCTATAAAAAAAAACAAATTCCTCCAACTCATGAAATGAATAATGAAAATGTGTTCTATACACCCATCGAAATACTACTCAGTTCTAAAGAAAGGAAAAGTGTGAAATTATCAAGAAAATATACATAATTGGAAACCATGGTAATAAGTTAGGAAATCCAGATTCAGAAGGAAAAAATGGCACATGATCTGTATTTGTGTATCTCTGAATCTTCAGGTTTAAATTTATAAATTGAAATAGTATCCAAGGAAGACAGGGAAGTAGAAAGGAACCGTGAGGATTGGGGTGAAAGATAGAGGGTGAATTTGGAGACAAGTGTTATGGAGGGGAAAAGTAAGGTAGGGCTTCAACTAGAGAGTGGGGAAAAGGCTAGTACAGCGGAAAAGAGAAGATAAATCTAATGATGGTTTTAAAAGTCATAAATAAACATTATTTTATAACCTTAGAAATACACACTAAAGTACATGCACAAACACATGAGTGTGTACATATGTGTGTATGTGTGTGTATATAGGCATACATATTTAATGGAGTTACATCCCTTGGGTTGATGACACCTTCCCTTCTATACTTAGCCATGCACTATCTTTTTTTTTTCAAGACAGGGTTTCTCTGTGTAGCTTTGCGCCTTTCCTGGAACTCACTCTGTAGTCCAGGCTGGCCTCGAACTCACAAAGATCCGCCTGCCTCTGCCTCCTGAGTGCTGTGATTAAAGGCATGCACCACCACCGCCCGGCATCCATGCACTATCTAATAAAATTCCCAGTGCATGCATGGGAAACCTCCATTGCAGATTTTAGTTAGAAGAATATGGTGTGTTACATTGACAGACTTTCGTATGTTGAACCACCCTTGCATCCCTAGGATGAAGCCTACTTGATCATGGTGGATAATTGTTTTGATGTGTTCTTGGAGTCTGTTTGCCAGTATTTTATTGAGTATTTTTGTATCAATGTTCATGAGGGAGATTGGTCTGTAGTTCTCTTTCTTTGTTGTATCCTTGTTTGGTTTAGGAATCAGGGTAATTGTAGCCTCATAGAAGGAGTTTGGTAATGTTCCTTCTGTTTCTATTGTGTGGAATAATTTAAAGAGTATTGGTATTAACTCTTCTTTGAAGATCTGGTAGAATTCTGCGCTGAAACCATCTGGTCTTGGGCTTTTTTTGGTTGGGAGACTTTCAATGACTGTTTCTATTTCCTTAGGGGTTATTGGACTATTTAAATAGTTTATCTGGTCTTGATTTAACTTAGGTATGTGGTACCTATCCAGAAAATTGTCCATTTCTTTTAGATTATCCAGTTTTGTGGAGTAGAGGTTTTTGAAGTATGAACTGATGATTATCTGGATTTCCTCAATGTCTGTTGTTATGACCCTCTTTTCATTTCTGATTTTGTTAATTTGGATGCTCTCTCTCTGTCTTTTGGTTAGTTTGGATAAGGGCTTGTTTATCTTGTTGATTTTCTCAAAGAACCAACTCTTTGTTTCATTAATTTTTGTATTGTTCTCTTTGTTTCTATTTTATTGATTTCAGCTCTCACTTTGATAATTTCCTGGCGTCTATTCTTCCTGAGAGACTTTGCTTCTTCTTGTTCTAGAGCTTTCAGGCATGCTGTTAAGTCACTAGTGTGAGATTTCTCCAACTTCTTTATGTGGGCATTTAGTGCTTTGAAACCTGGGGCTTTTGTAGGGACGCTTGGCTCAGCCTGAGAGGAGGGGACTGGACCTGCCTGGACTGAGTCTACCAGGTTGATCTCAATCCTCAGGGGAGTCTTTGCCCTGGAGGAGATGGGAATGGGGGGTGGGCTGGGGGGAAAGGGGGGGGCGGGAGGGGGGAGAACAAGGGAATCCATGGTTGATATGTAGAATTAAATTATATTGTAAAATAAAATAAAATAAAAAGAATATAAACTTTTCCCCCCAAGAGTCTGGGCACTGTCACTGCCCTAGGTTTCATTGCAGACTCGAGGGTAAGACATCATTTCCTAAACATGCCAAGCAGTTTGAACATAGTTCATTCAGGATTTAAGCTGACATTGACATAAAATCATCCCAGAGGAACGACGCTCATAGTATCAGAAGGCTCTATGCATGCCACCAAGGACGGGGAGGAAGCAGTGGTCCTACCCAGAGATAAAGCCCACCTACACAACAATGACTGGGCTGGCAAGATATTCACAATGGTGCAATAGTGGTAATTTTATTTTAGAGGTAACCACAGGTGTCTAATATAACATATCCAATGGCCCACAGCTGGAGAAGTCATAGACACTAGAAGAGCAAGGTCTGCTGCCATTATCCTGAATCAATATGTGGTGATATTTTATTTGTGCAACCCAGTAAGGTTTATGTGAGGATCAAAGGAAAAAGCCAGCTACTATATTAAACATAGAAGTCAGGCAACAGTAGTGCATGCCTTTAATCCTATCATTCAGGAGGCAGGGATCTGCCTGGATCTCTGTGAGTTCAAGGCCATACTGGGAACAGAGCCAGGTGTGATGGCACACACCTTAAATTCCAACACTAGTTAACCATAAAGGTCTGGAGTTCTGCACAGACAGACAGGAAATGACAGAGCTAGGCAGGAAGAGGAAGTGATGTAGCTGGACTGAGAGAGCAAATAAGATAGCAGAACAGAAAGGCATATAGGCATGAGTATACAGGAAGTAGGTCTCTCTTTGGAAGCTGGGTGTTGGTAAGGTGAGGTTAGCTTGTGGCTTTTCCTATTCCTCTAATCTCTTGGGTTTTAACCCTGACATCTGGCTCTGGGTTTTTTTCCATTTAATAAGACTGTTTAGTAATTTGTATACATCAATATTCTTTCTAACTGCATTTTAAATACCTATCCTCATACCCAAGGATAAGAGTGGCTCTCAGCCCTCAGCCACCATTACTCTAGCATATTTTGTAGGCAGTACATTATTGTATAAAAAGGCTTTTTGACTGACTTGGTATTTATATTTCTCTTTTGAGAGTGTGGAGAGTTTCTCCTGTACCATACATGCTGGAATATAGGTGTGAAGGCTTTATGTAGGCATTGACTTTACATCTCCATTTTTTTTTTTTTTTTGGTTTTTCGAGACAGGGTTTCTCTGTGTAGCTTTGCGCCTTTCCTGGAACTCGCTCTGTAGACCAGGCTAGCCTCGAACTCACAGAGATTCGCCTGGCTCTGCCTCCCAAGTGCTGGGATTAAAGGCGTGCGCCACCACCGCCCGGCTTACATCTCCATTTTTAATGAGTTGTACAGGTGTTGTCTTTAGCAATGAAGCCTTGCTGTCAATTTGTGCAAAGAAACCTACAGTTTTGGCAATAGTCTGAGTTGTTTGACGATTCTCATGTGATATCTTTAGCCAAAAACTCAATTAAATGTAACCGAATCCCTGGACTGGACACTTTGTTTGGTGACAAGAGATGTCCAGTTGGGACTTGGTCTCCTCCATTATTTGGTGATTTCTATTAGATCATCATACATATATACACATACATATATATCATATACATATATGTATAAAGTTTCTACTATATTAGGTGTCCAAACTATCCCTCAAATGTCCCCTCGCTTTAGCTGTCTCTCCCTGTATTCCACCCTATAATTTCCTCTCCTCTCCCCATTCCCAACTGAACTTTCTATTCCAGCCCTTCTCCATATACCCATAGCTGAGTATTCTGTCTCCCCTTCCTAATGAGATCTATCTGTTCCCTCTAGTCCACTACTCTATATCCACCCTCTGTGGTTTTGTGGATTATGGCTTAGTTATAAGTGTCATCATAGCTAATATCCGCATATAAGTGAGTACAAACCATATTTGTCTTCCTGAGTATGGGATACCTCACTTGGGATATTTTTCTAGTTCTATCCATTTACCTGAAAATTTCTTGATGTAATTTTTCTAACAACTAAGTAATAATCCATTGTGTAAATGTACCTCATTTGCTTTATTAATTCTTCTGTTGAGGCATAATTTTTAATATGATGATTAGAACAGCAACATGGTTGAGCAAGTGTCTTTGTTGCCTGATGAAGCATCTTTTTGAGTATATGTCCAAGACTGGTAGAGCTGGATCTTGAGGTAGATCAATTCCCATCTTCCTGAAAAACCACACACACCATGTGACTCAAAACTGCTTGTAACTTCAGTTCATGATTTTGTATTGCCTTTGGTTCTGCTGGAAAATGCACACAAAAGCACAAGAAAAAATATGTGTGTGTGTGTGTGTGTGTGTGTGTGTGTGTGTGTGTGTGTGTGTGTGTGTGTGTGTATAAAGTGATTGTTCGAGACAGGTATTATGGAGAAGGAAATACATACATATATACATACATGTATATGTATGCATATAATATCATGACTTTTAAGATGCTTGTCTCTTAACAGGACACAGAAAATTTTTATGAGTACCAATTGTATTGGAAATGGTTTATGTTAAGATGGTCCACTTCAGCAGAATACTAAGACCTGTCAGTTAATATGAGGAAAGGTGAGTGTTGATAGAGAAGTCAGAAGGGAAGAAGGAAAAAAAATCACTCTTAGTTCAGAGACAATCAGAACATCACAGGAAGTGACTCTCGAAGTTTTGGGGACAGTACCAGAAATACTTCAGGGTCTTACAAAAATAATTTGTGCTATGAAATACATGAGAATTCCCCATTTTGCTCCTTTTAACTTAATTACTAGTCATGTTTTCCGAATTTATCACTTTGAAGGACCCTTCAGAAACATTGTGTCCTGAGATAATGCACTGGCATTATTTATTTCTTGGCATTCATGGATGAAGTTGCATATGATTTATGAGGAAGTATGTTAGAAACATCTTTAAAAGCCATTTGCAGGAAAAAGGATTTATATCATTTAATAAATATACACAAAACAGTTCATTTGCACAGATAATAAGATATATCATTTTTATTTTAGCTATGACCTCACTGATTCGAGCATCTTAAATAGTATGAGGTTTGTTTAGTATTTCCATATGTCAGAATTTAATATTTGCATAGGGTCATTGGTTCATTTACAAACCAAATAAGTAGCTATACACAAGCAAGTTAGGATTTGTCCTTATTATCTGAAAAGAATTTCCATGTGAAAAGTTTAAACCGTAATTATAGCTACAATGAAGTATGCATATAAAATATGTATTATTACTGTACATATTTGTAAAAATATTTAAATAGTATCTTAGCAAATAGAGCATGTACATTTTTCTTAATGTCTATATATATAAAATTTCATTTAATGCTCAAGAAAAAAATATTAATGTTATTGATCCATTTTATAGATGGTACAATCATATTTGTCGTATTAACACAAATGTCTCATAATTTTCAAAGTAAAACTATGATTAATAAGAGAATAAATTGCTAAGAAGTTTCTACATGTAGTCAATAAATAACTAGAACTTATTTACATTGTGTTTCAGTTTCATTTCCATCACTGAGATAAGATGCCCAGACAAAAGTAATTTGAGAATAAAAGGTTTACTTAGCTCACAATTCCAACATAGAGTCCCCTATTACTAATACACTACATTAAACATTCAGTAAAAATTAACTATTATTTTCATCAGCCTCTTTTCTAACAATTACTATGATGGTTAATCTGCACTGCCGATTTCACTGGAACTACAATAGCTTAAGTCGAGGCCCCTATCTGGGCCCATCTGTAATACGATTGCCAAAGAGAACTGACTGAGGGAGAAAAGTCTATCCTGAGTGGGGCAACAGCACCTCACAGACTGAATAGAAAGGAGAAAGTCGGACAACCAGTGAGCATGAGTGTTTTCTTCTCTTGCTTCCCGGCTGTCATGCACGCGTGGCTCTGTTCTGCCATGAGGGAGGGAACCTCTGAGACTGTAAGCTATAATAATATTTTCCCCTTTATTTATGTCAAGTATTTTGTAGCAGTACTGAAATATTAACCACACAGGCACACAGCGCTGACTAAATTCAACAATGCTATGTTCCTTTGATGTTATGGTAGTTTATATCATCCTTTGCCTCATGTTGCTGCCTAACCCCTGTCCCCAAGCACACTGGGTAATCTATCATCAACCACTACCCAATCAGCTAAGCAACACATAATGTCATCCAGACTTTTTCTCTTTGTTATACTCAAAATGAATTAACCAAGTGCAACAGCTACGGTATAGACGCAGATCTGAGTTCAGAGAACACCTGCTGACATTTCCAGATTCTCGGGTATCAGAATAAAGAATTATATCAATGATACATGGTTAGTTCTCACCTCATACAAGTGAAGACCATTTGAAGACCATTTACTAAGGAGAGACACCCCTGAGAACAGGAGTGAAGTGCTATCCTAAGGAAAGGCATCAGCTCAAATATCCAGTTCCACAAGTCCCACGAACCCTTATTTATCAAACACTTGGTTTTCCTCACATTTGTGTGCTCTGGGCATTTCTTTTGCATGCCTAGATTGTTACATTGGCTAGCAAGGGAAGGCTTCCAGGTTCCTTTATCAACTGGTTTCTTTCATATGTTAATCTTGATCTCTCTAACTCTCTCTCTTTCCATCCCCACTCCCCTGCCCAGCCCCCACAGTTACAGACATCTTATAGCTTACTTTATTATGGATTTTGCTCCTATTTTGTAGGAATAGTTTAGTTTGGGGGCATTAGAAGCAATCAATAGCATATACTAATATCTCCAGTTTTTTTTTTTTTTTTAAGGAATGTGCACATTTGTCAATGCTTAAGAGAAATGTACATAGAAAAGCAAAACAAAACCTATTAATCCATTCTGTTTCAAACTGATAACTGCTGCAAATTCTGGCACTGGGTTTAAAGCATCTTAAATGAAAGTTGTGGCTGAATCTCATTGCTTCTGAGGAAGAAAATAAAAGATAGTTTTAAATGAAAACCCTCAGAAGACTAACAGAAGCAGAGTGAATCACTCAGTGAGCCAGGTTCTTACTCACCTCTTGAAGGATAACTAACTTGTTGCTAACTCACACTTTAAAATCAGGAAAGAAACCACCTGGATCCAGACACATCCCTTAGCCCCTTCCACCATAACCACTGAAATGGTCATAGTCTCAAGGTTGAGCTCAGTCATCTCAGTTGATTGAATCAGGGTGAAAATGAAACAGTCTCATAGATTTAGGAAGATGTCATCAGAAAGTTCCTTAACTGCTCATTAGTAAGCAGTGCTTTCTTTATGCACTACTAGCTATGAAATGAGAAAGATATAAAGTCGCAATTGCTGCCAGTGATCATTTGGCGCCTGGAAAATAAAGCTTATCTTCAAGAGAATAAAGCATGTTTTCATGTGCGTATTCTGAGTTCATTCTGCCCTCGCGTTGGTTATCCTATGTGGTACAAATAGTAATTGTTTTCAGGCTGTGCCTTGCCAGGAGATACTCACTTTTACAGTCAGTTTTCGACTACAGCTTAAGAATACAAGATGACTGTGCACCTGGGTGGACAGGTGAATGGCACAATCTGTCTTGTACCCTCTGTACAGAACAGAGTGATAAATGACTTATCTCTGTCATCAGAAAAGGTGCAACCCTATGCATTTGTTAGCATAAATTGGGACTACCAAGAAACCTTGTCTGAAACTTATCAGCTACAGCAGACCACAGAAACAGTGTACGCTCTTACCTGAATCCCATAAGGAGATGACCACCTAGCACGGTGATGGCAATGGCCCTCACTGCTCTTTCATCTGATCATCCCCTGTGTGTACCAAAGGACTTACTGGCAGAATTTTCAGGTGCTCCATCTCAGCTTGGTCCTCAGTGTTCATGTCATCAATTATAATCGTTATTTAGTCATCCTCTTCTTAGCTATCTGAACATGTGTCCATCACTGGGACCTGGTCCCGTCATTTCATGTTTATAACTGTGCAGCCTTACTCACCAACCTGTGACAAACAGCAGCCTGAATCACAACAGCAGTAACTTCTCCAGCAGCTGGTTATCTCACCTCTCAAAAATCTCCCGTTATATATTTATAAACTTTCAGTTTTCATGCTGTGCTAACTTCTGAAAACCCTGAACCCTGCTGTAGCCTCAAAGCCCATTATAGCCATCCTGTAACTAGATATATAGATTTGATAGATGATACATAGATAAATACATAGATGATAGATAGATAATATAGATAGATGATAAATAGATTATAGATAGACAGAAGATAGATAGAAAGATAGGTAATAGATACATGATATATGATAGAGAGATTATATATATATATATATATATATATGTAGAAAGATAGACGACAGATATAGGATGGATGGATGGATGGATGGATAGATAGATAGTAGACAGATAGATAGATAGATAGACAGGTGATAGGTACAGTAATAAGAACATACCAGCTGCTCATTACATGTTTTGTCACCACAACATAGTGCCTTAAAAAAGACTTTGTATTGACCCATTCAAATGTCTGTCCATCAGGAACGTTCTGCAGAGCTAGGGGAATTGCTTAGTTGGATTCCAGACACCACCATAAAGTCAAACATGGTAATGTGTGTCCTTAAGCAAAAGGATTCTGAGGTGAGATGGGAGACAGAGATAAGAGAATTAACAGAAGTTTGCACAGCAACTAGCCTGGAATACACACAGTAGTCAGTATAAGACACTGCACCTCAAACCCACTGTCAGGCAATGTCTTCTGACCTCCACATGCACACTGTAGAACATGCACTTCCATATTTACACATACATATAAGCAGACATGTACATATATCATACATACATATTTATACATATCACACTACAGACACAAAGATTTTATCTTTAAAGAATAAACTGCTACCAGCTAGGCTCTGAAGATAGAGCGACAGACAATTGTTGCTGTTCCTTTTGCCCTTAAAGGAGAATGAGAAAACATGGAAAATGAAATACTGTGAGTATATTTAGGAAAGGAATGTTTTCTGTAATCACAAAAAGTCAGCAAAAGCCAAGAGCCAATGGGTAAATATACAAGATAACATAATTATAACCAATTTTGAGAATGAAAGACAGAAACATGCTTTTCCAGGGCATAAAACTGTCAAAATACAAATAGCCGGGCGACAGCAAAAATATCAAGGACGAACATATGCTTAGAGTACTGCTGACATCTAACACTAGCAATTTGTAAGCTTGTGCAGCCAAATCTATTCTATTTCAAAGCATCCTCTGTTAGCTACATTTTTGTTGCTATGACAAGCTATCTGAACAAAACTCATTTAAATGAAGAAAGATTTATTCCAGCTCGCAGTGTCAGTGGTCAGCTGGCTCCATTTACCTTTCCATCTGTGGCAGTGGAGAAACATCATGGCAGAAGGGCAAGTAGAGGAAAGTCGCTTCTTCCATGATGTCCAGGAAGCAAAGAACCAGCGTGTCTTCTAAAGGCCTGTCTTCAGTGACTTACTTCTTCTTGCTCCTGCACCTTAATTGCCTATCAAGTATAAGCTTATGCTATTACTTAATTAATATGCTAATTAATGTAGCTAATACTGTAATGACACAATGGTACTGTCAGCTGGGAGTCAAGCCTTCAGAACCGGAACTTTGCAAGGACATTCTATAATCAAAGCATGACACATCTGTGTTTATTTATTTGCTTGTTTATTTATTTTTACCTTTACAGATTTGCTGAATATGCTCAATATGCAGAACTACACTGTATTATTTTGGGGGGTTAAATGCTTTCTTGTATGCTTCAGGAATGCACATTCAGATAACTAAAGTCCCTGTTAGATTCTGAAGATGAAAGTATTTTCATATGAATTCCTTCAATCATAGGATCCATAGAGTATGCTTGCATGCACGCACACAAGTGATTTTAAATACATCACAGCTGGAGAATGTAGTGTGGTCATTAACCTGAAAGATTATGCCTAAACGGGTTGCAAAGAGACTGGAAGGAATAAAGTCAATAGATGTGGTCAGAAAACAGTGGCTGGAAAAGAATTGTAGGTAGAATAGTCATGAATGGGTGAGAGAATATAAAGTGAACGGATGATTGATTGATAATTAGATATATAAATAGATAGATTATAGATAGAATAGATTATACAATGCAATAAATAGACAATAGACAAATGTATAAATAGGAATAAATTGATGGTAGAAAACTGACGATAAATATATATAAGTAGATAAATGTATGCTAGAATGAATGATAGATAATAGAAAGATAAATGATGATGACACATAGACAGGAAAATAGATAGATAGATAGATAGATAGATAGATACACACATATATACATACATACATACATACATACATACATACATACATAGATATACACACAAAAAACAGTTTATATATGTGTGAAGGCAGATAATAAGAAAGGTCAGAATGAGGCAGAAGTAGATATTTTTAATGCCAGAATAAAATGAGAGAAAATTACGTTCAATATACTGTTTGTTTGAAAGTTGAGTAAGAAATAAGGTTTCCAGGAATAGAGACTTGGAAACAACTAAATCTTACATAATATGGAACATAACTTCTTGTTTCTGTACCATAATCACACACAAGTTTAGAACTTATGAAATTAAATATAATGTGGAAAATATGAAGATAAAAATATTGTCAGTATTCTGAAGAACTGAAGAGTGGTCAAAGCAGAGCTTTGGTGAGGAAGTACTGAGAATGAGCACTCAGCAGAGGGGCAGCAGGGGAAACACTGAGACCAAGTACCCCACAGAAAGAGTACAAAGGAAGTACTGAGATTAAACACTGTGCATAGTGAGAGCAAGAAAGTACTGCAACTGAGCACTTGGTAGAGTGAAAACAAGGAACGCTCCGAGACTGAGTACTCCTGTGAAGTGAAACTCTGAGACTAAGCCCTCTGCAGAGTGACAGCAGGGAGGTGCTGAAGTGGTAGCTCTGCAGAGTAATAGAGTGACACACTAAGGCTGAACACTGCAGTGACAAAGGGAAGTACTTAGCCTAAGCACTCAGCAGTGACAGCAGGGAAATATGGAGGCTGAAAACTAAGCAGCAGTGAGCAAAGCAGTGATATTGGAAAGTTGGGAAACTAGAAATGCTTGCTATAATAACTATGATGGACAGGGGAATACGTGGCTGGTTTGTAAAATTAAATTAAATTATAAAATTAAAAAATAAACAAATAACTATGATGGAGAAACCAACTGAAGCAGAACCATGTGAACTTTTGTTTCTCTGAGATCTGGCTTTTCTTTCTTTTTATTCATCTATCTATCTATCTTCTGTCTATCTATCATCTATCTAGCTAGCTATCATCTATCTATGTATCTATGTATCTATCTATGTATCTATCTATGTATCTATCTATGTATCTATCTATCTATCTATCTATCTATCTATCTATCTATCTATCTATCTATCTATCTACCTATCTATCTTATTCTTCTCTCATTCCTTACATCCTTACCAGAGTTTCTCCTCCCTCCACTCGTCCTAGCCTACCCTCATCTTCCCTTCTCCCCTAGATCCATTCCTCCTCTGTTTCCCTTCAGAAAAGAGCAGGCCTCTCAGAGATATCAACTGAACACAGGAGTAACAAGTTATAATAAGACTAGAAACACACCTTCTTATCAAGGCTGGATGATGAGACCCAGTAGGAGAAAAAGGGGCAAGAGCAGGCAAGAGTCAGAGGTACCCCCCCACACACACACATACACACTCCCTCTGTTAGGAGTCTCACAGGAACACTACACTACACACACACACACACACACACACACACACACACACACACACACACACATACACACACACATACACACACACATACACACACACACACATACACACACACATACACACACACATACACACACACACATACACACACACATACACACACACATACACACACACACATACACACACACACATACACACACACACATACACACACACATACACACACACATACACACACACATACACACACACACATACACACACACACATACACACTCCCACTGTTAGGAGTCTCACAGGAACACTACATTACACACACACACACAGACCTAGCTCAGACCCATGCAGGCTTTATGATTATTGCTTCAGTTTCTATGAGCCCCTATGAGCTCTGCTTAGTTGATTCTGGGGGCTGTGTCTTTGTGGTATCCTCTACCTCTCTGGCTCCTACAATCCTTCCTCTGATCAGGTGGGGTTGGGTGAGAACAGGGGAGGAGGGATGGAGGGAGAGAGTAATGGGAGAGACAATTGTAAACTGGGGAATATCTGGGGAGTGATATGGAAATCTAGTGCAGTGGAAACTCCCTGGAATCTGTGAGAGTGACCCTAGCAAAGAATCCTAGTAATGGGGATTGCTGAGCCTGAATCTGCAATCTTTGGTAACCAGGAAAGGCTTCCAGTGGTGGGATTGGGACATCAACCCAGTCACAAAACCTTCAACCTACAATTTGTCCTGCCTGCAAGAAGTGTTGAGGTAATAGTACTGCAGACAATGTGAACTTTTAGTCCTGTATGAATGACATACTTATCAGAGGGACATTTGGATGATCTTGTCACCAGCCCAGCATTTGAGAAAAGTGGTAAGACATTAGACTCCAAAATGCAGCCTTCCTCAACACCTGCACAAATACAGTCATTAGAGAAGCGAAGCAGGGAAGTATAAAATGAAAAGGGCCGTTTACCTCTGAAAATGGTACCAGGGAAGTTGCAGAGTGAGATGAAGGCCTGTTTTTTCAAAGCACAGTGGTTTATTACAAGAATATTAGGGGATTGAGAGGGGAAAGCTCTGTCCAGATGGAGCATGAGTTAAACATGAGTACTGGATACTTCCCTAGATCTCTGCATCAATCAGCCAACTTTTGGGAATGTGTTAAATGAAGTCTGCATTTGTCCACACAGAAAACACCATTGTAAATGAAACATGAAGAGAGGATGCTTTAAGA
Organism: Peromyscus californicus insignis; assembly: GCF_007827085.1. Classification (NCBI taxonomy): domain Eukaryota; kingdom Metazoa; phylum Chordata; class Mammalia; order Rodentia; family Cricetidae; genus Peromyscus; species Peromyscus californicus. Next base: position 74,356,083 of record NW_026294469.1, on the reverse strand, counting down.
ACAGAGACGGTTACATAGTCCATGGGTGATTTTCAAGGCTGAAGTTTCTCTGCATTAACGAGGGAGCAAATAATGAATGGATATCAATATAGTTTTCATGATTCAAGCTAAGGACTATAGAGTAACCAGTGCTCTTTGAAGAAGTTGCTAGAAAGACAAGCAGTGTATATGGTGTTAGAATCTTGCTGCCTTTACAGACATAATACTCACCTGTGAATCTGATTTCAATTCACATGCCAACTGCTCGTCTAGAGATATTTCTTATATAGTGACATTCTAATGCAGTCATCAATCAAAAACACATAATGCTGACAGATAAGCACACATTTTTAAATGTTTGTTTCCAAAATCAGTGACATTCTATCAGACGGGATATCTCCATTCATGCAAACCCTTAGATTTCTTACATGACATTCATTTGGGCTTCTGAGGCTTACAAGATACAGCAGCAAGGCTAATAAAGACAGACATTATCAGGATAGACACTGGGATTTGCCTCTTAAAAAAATCTCTGAAATTTGTGTGCATATGGCTTAAGTGATGTGCCTTTTATATTATACACTTAGAATTGAGTAACTTGCATTGCCTTATAACATGGAAATATTTTAATAATTGTATGATGGTAATTAAAAGAGGATTTCTTTTTACAACATACTTTAACAATTAAAACAGTTATTATTTCAGGAAAATATATTTGGGCCACAGTGATACAAAAGATATAATAACTAACTCAAACTCTTGACTATTCATTATCTTTAACAGAAAACAAAAATGGGATAATTAAGGCAGGGGTAATGTCTTTTCTATATCACAACCAAATTTAACTTTGTGCATATTGTAAACTCTGCTCTATATGTTTACATGAAGTAAAGATTGTGTTAGAGATTGAACAGAAGAAAGGGCAATAGGTGTTTCTGATAGTATCAGCATGTATAGATGCTCCAGGGAATAATAAATACACCTGAGTATGGTGGTATTGTGTTCCCCAAAATATTGTGCACCCTAATAAACTTATCTGGGGTCAGAGAACAAAATAGCCACTAGATGCAGAGGCTAGAAAATGGTGGCACTCATGCCTTTAATACTATCATTCCAGAGGCAGAAATCTGTCTGGATCTCTGTGAGTTCAAGGCCACATTGGAAACAGTAAGGCATGGTGGCTCAGACTGAAATCCCAAGAAGTGAGCCTTTAATCCCAGAAAGTGATAGCAGAAAACAGAAAGATATATAAGGCGTGAGGACCAGGAACTAGAGCTGGTTAAGCTTTTAGGCTTTTAGCAGTCATTTAGCTGAGATCCATTTGGATGAGGACTCAGAGGCTTCCAGTCTGAGGAAACAGGATCAGCTGAGGAATTGGCAAGGTGAGGTGGCTGTGGCTTGTTCTGCTTCTCTGATCTTCCAGCATTCACCCCAATACCCAGCTTCAGGTTTGTTTTTATTAATAAGACCTTCTAAGATTCATGCTACAACTGAGTGTTAGCAAGTTTTACTCAAATCTTCTCATCATAAAAAGGGGTCACTATTTAAATAACACAGTTTTCTTTCCACTTGTGAGCAAGGAACTCTACTCCCTCTACTCAGTTCTCTACTAAACAAGAGAATTAAGCTAACTAGTTAATGAGTGAACAGAGACCTGACAGTAGTGATCTCCTTAATGCTTTTTCCCCTGGAGTCAGGACAATTCAGGAATTCCAGATTTATTTTTTAAAGAAGTCACAAGTCTCCACTTACCCAGTCAAAGGGTGAAAGAGGCACCTTGGGATAGCAAGTAACAGAAGAAGCTGTGACACATGCATTCCTTCTTAGCAAAGACCCTTTTCAGGAATATTTCATTCCACCATGGTATTGCAGCTATGGATGGCCAACTAAGCAAACAAGTAAGAACGATGAAGAGGCCCAAGGTTCTATCCACTTCAGCATCATGGCTTGGGGTAAGAGGATGTCAGGAAATGAGCAGGAACCAGGGAGATATTGATTAGGCCAAGATGTATTATGTGACTTCAGTGAGGATTAATGTAAAAGTGATTTAAAGAAGACAGTTGATTCACTAAATGGGAGACTGAAAATTTACAAAATATTCAAAGAAACTCCAGGTTCAGGAAGCCCCAGGTTCAAGAAACCCAAGGTTCAGGAAAAAACAAACAACAAACAAAATTAGTTGGATGAACAGCAGAAAATGGGAAAAATAAGTCTAATAATAACTCAAATATGTCAACAGTTGAAATAAGACTGTATGCTCTAAATATATAAATAAAAAGATTGTCGAGAGTGGGTTACAACGTGCACTCATAAAAACTTCTCTGATTACGTAACAGAAATATGATCTTAGTATTATGGATGCATTGGGTTTTGAATACAAAACCTATAGCTCAACCAGTAATCAATTATGGATATTAAGATTATTAAATTTTGTCTTGAGGGCTAGAGAAATGGCTCAGAGGTTAAGAGCACTGGCTGCTTGCTCTTCCAGAGGACCTAGGTTAAATTCTCAGCATCCACATAGTAGCTGGCAACCATCTATTAGTCAAGTTCCAGGGGGTGAAAGTTCTCTTCTGGTGCCTGCTGTCACCAGATATGCACATGGTGCATAGGCATACATCTGTATATAAATAATGAAATAGTTTTAAAACTCTGTTTGGAAAACGATATTGTTTTACTGAGTTAAATTTAAGTCAAGGCTGTCCTCCAGAAGGTGAATGGATTAATGAGCTAAATTTCATTCTTATGGCCAAATAATATCCAAACTGAAAGGCATGATTAGCTTCACCATGAAAAATATAGAAGAAATAAATGCACATTCCCATGTAAAAGAAGAAAATCTGCAAAGACTACATGTTGGACTGTTCCAAATAGATACCATCCTAGTATCAAAAATGTATTTTCAAATATGACAAAAGACAAGTATCAGGAATATATTTTGAAAACCACCAAAATTGAGCCTTACAAGAATCCATGTAAAACGATCCAGGAAATAAAATTAATTTGCACATTACCAAGAATGACTTGGGTCTTCCCATTACAGAAAGCAATAACTCTTTGGATAGTAGACTTGCATTTATCTTTCTCCCCATCTCACAGTGAGTAAACATGTCTGCTGTGCAAGCCTGATGATCAGCATTGGAACCCAGAACACAGAGTAGAACTCCCAGAAGTTGTCCCCTACCCTCCACATGCGTGCTTGTGCTCACACAGATGCACATGTCCCACATAACACATCATCATCATCACATGTAAGCGCAAAATGTTACAGATGTTCTGAAGCTAACATGTAGCCACCACAAACTTCCACAATCCAAGTACTTTAATTACTTGGATTTTTATCCCAGAAAATGAATAGCCTCTTTTGTGAGGATGTAGCTGCTGGTAGAATTCCATTATCCAGTGGATGGTTCTGCATCCATTCACAAATGGGCAGCACTAATGGCACTAGTAGAATTATTTTAAATAAGAGACAAGAATTGAGGAGGAAGTCATAATGGGAAGAATCTGAGAAGAGTTAGAAGGGAAAATGGGAGCATTTATGATTATATTTCAATATATACATGTATGAACTTTTCAATAAAAAGATAACAATTTAAAAATAATGTAGAATTCTTCTAAATGTCAAATAAAAAGTCACTGATTAAATATTTTGAAGACGTGCATTATGCTGAACTCTGATATGAGTTTCACAAATCAGTCAATAGAAGTGGCACATATTTAAAAATAAAACACCGTGTGTGTTTTATTTTGAAATGTAATTGGCCCCCCATAATCTTGGAAGAAGTGTCATTGTGACTGTGGGCTTTGGTGTTTCCTATGCTCAAGATACCTTCCAGTGTCTGAATCAACTTCCTGTTGCCTGCAAGATGTAGGATTTTCAGCTATGACTCCAGCACCGTGTCTGCCTGCACACCACCAGGCTCCCCGTTATGATGAAAATGAACTGAACCTCTGAAACTCTATGCAAGCCACCTCAGTTAAAATTTTTCCTTTATAAGAGTTGCCATGGTCATGGTGTCTTTTCTTAGCAATAGAAAACCTAAGACACCACATTACAGATAAGTCACAAAATTTTATACCTCTCCAGTAAAGAGTTACCTTCAGTGGAAGAGTTTGCAAGCACCCAGTGTAATTTAAAATGTAACAAGCACATTTGGATATAAACCTACATATAACTGAAATATTTTAATTATCTAAAATTATGCCACTTTTCTTGTAGTCCACCATAACTAAAGGATAAATCAGAGAATAATGTGAAAGCCAACAACTAGCCCCAAAGTAGGGCATCTAGGTAAAGATGAGCACTCCACAAGCAACCTAACAAGACAAGGTTTGTGATACTTACACCACAGCTAGCATTAGCTCACTGCTGGATATGTGTGTGTGTGTGTCACTGTGCTGTGATGCCATCCGTCCTCACAATCCTTTCACTGTCAGCAAATCTGATAGCTACAGTGAGGGAAAAAAACATGTAAGTCAAAGCAGACACTGCTCTCTCTTTCTCTCTCTCTCTCTCTCTCTCTCTCTCTCTCTCTCTCTCTCTCTCTCTCTCTCACACACACACACACACACACACACACACACATACACACAAACATGAACGCACACACATGTGCACACTCACAAGCACGCTCTGATAATACTTCAAAAGCATACATATATATTCAGACTTCAGCCCTCATGAGACCATTGATTGTTGTTAATGACACCAGTTTTAGAAAAAATACACACTTTTGAAGTGGAACTGTGATATCAACAGCTTACCTGTTTTTACCAAGTCAACATCATTGATAATGAGAACACAAAAGATATGTTATTTTATGCTTTTTATTTGATAACCACAAGACTATACAGAATAATCTACCACATTATTAATGAAAGGAGAATATAATAAGATTAACTATAAAATTAATTAGCAAAATGTAATTGCAGAAGTGAATTCATTATTTAAAGCATGAATTTACCATAGTAGAAAAGAAATGTTACCTCAAGAAGGGAGAATAAAAGTCAAAGACCTATAGTAATGACTATATGAATTAAGTATTATTATTTTCAGTTCTGAATCTGTGTTTTCATATCTGACATGAAAAATATTTCAAACCTTTCATTTCAATTAAAATTAATTGAAAACATATTTAAAGCACATCTTGATCTCAGATGTCACATAAAGATAGTAAAATTACCCCTGTGTTACTTTAACATTCGTGAATATTATCTCAAGTCTCTTGTTAACTTTGGTTTTCTTAAAGAATATTAATTTAATTAGCTTATGTGAAAGAAAAAATAATGACAAAATAAATATATATATATATATATATATATAAGATATTTTAAATAATATATCAAATATTTCTACATTACCTTTTTAAAAATGTGATTTTAAAAAGTTGATATCTGTAAAGAAATAAAACATAGATCTATAAATTACAGCTGAGTAAATGAATGATCTGTAAGAATTGCACAACATTTGTTACCACTGAACACATCACTTCCATGTCTCAGAGAAACGCTGTGTATGTAGGACAGAGCTCAGAAGGTAGCTTCTCTCTCCAACTCTTTTTTTTCCTTTTTTAAGCATTTTTTATGCATTTTACATACCAACCCAAGATCCCCCTCTCATTCTTCCTCCAACCCCACTCAATATTCCCCCTCCATCATCCCCACCTCCAAAAAGGTAAGGCCTCCCATGGGGAGTCAGCAAAGCCTGGTACATTCAGGTGAGGCAGGTCCAAGCCCTTCCCCCTGCCTCAAGGCTGTGCAAGGTCTCCCACCATAGGTAATGGACTCCAAAAGGCAGCTCATGTACCAGGGATAGATCTTGATTCTACTGCCAGAGATCCCTTAAATAGACAAGCTACACAACTGTCTCACTTATGCAGAGGGCCTCATCCAGTCCCATGCAGGCTTTACAGCTGTTGGTTTAAAGTTCAAGAGTCCCCACTATCATGGTTTGGCTGTCTCTGTAGATTTCCCCATCATGATCTTGATGCCTCTTGCTCATAGAATCCCTCTTTCCTGTCTTTGACTGGACTCCTGGAGTTCAGTTGGCCTGGTGCTTGGCTGTGGATCTCTGTACCTGCTTCCATCAGTTACTGCATGAAGGCTCTATGATGACAGAGTATTCACCAATCTGATTACCTGGGTAGGCCAGTTCAGGCACCCTCTCCACTATTGCTAGTAGTCTAAACTGGGGAAGTGGGAACTTCCCAAGCACCAGGTTTCTCCCTACCCCCCTGATATCTCCCTCTATCAAGATATTTCTTTCATTGCTCTCCTACTCTGTCTCTGTTCCAGCTCGACCATCCCATTCCCTTATGTTATCATCCCCCATCCCTCCCCTCTATGTTATCATTCCTCCACCCTTACCCCCAGTCTCCTCAGGAGATCTCATCTATTTCCCTTTCACAGGATTATCCATGTGTCCCTCTTAGGGTCCTCCTTGTTACCTAGGTTCTCTGGAGTTGTGAGTTATAGTCTGGTTATCCTTTGCTTTACATCTAGTATCCACTTATGAGTGAGTACATACCATGTTTGTCTTTCTGAGTCTGGGTTACCTCACCCAGGATGATATTTTCTAGTTCCATCCATTTGCCTGCAAATTTCATGATGTCATTGTTTTTTACTGCTGAGCAGTACTCCATTATGTAAATGTACCACATTTCTTCATTCATTCTTTGTTTGAGGGGCATCTAGGTTGTTTCCAGGTTCTGACTATTACAAATAAAATAATGCTGCTATGAACATAGTTGAGCAAGTGTCCTTGTGGTATGATTTAGCATTCCTTGGGTATATGCCCAAGAGTGGTATAATTGGGTCTTGAGGTAGATTGATTCCCAATTTTCTGAGAAACCACCCATACTGATTTCCAAAGTGGCTGTACAAGTTTGCACTCCCACCAACAGTGGAGGAGTGTTCCACATCCTCTCCAACATAAGCTGTCATCAGTGTTTTTAATCTTAGCCACTCTGACAGGTATAAGATGGTATCTCAGAGTTGTTTTGATTTGCATTTCCCAGATGACTAAGAAAAAGTTGAGCAATTCCTTAAATGTCTTTTGGCCATTTGAGATTCTTCTATTGAGAATTCTCTTTTTAGCTCTGTAGCCCATTTTTTATTTTATTTTTATTTTTATATTTTTGATTGTTTGGTATTTTGATGTCTAGTTTCTTGAGTTCTTTATATATTTTATAGATCAGCCCTCTGTCAGATGCGGGGTTGATGAAGATCTTTTCCCATTTTGTAGGCTGTCATTTTGCCTTATTTACCATGTCCTTTGCCTTACAGAAGCTTCTCAGTTTCAGGAGGTCCCATTTATTAATTGTTTCTCTCAGTGTCTGTGCTACTGGTGTTATATTTAGGAAGTGGTTTCCTATGGCAGTGTGTTCAAGGCTACTTATTACTTTCTCTTCTATCATGTTCAGTGTAACTGGGTTTATGTTGAGGTCTTTGATCTACTTGGACTTGAATTTTGTGCATGGCACTATGAATTTATTTGCAATCTTCTACATGGATAATAAAGGAAATTTACAGCAAACTGACAGCCAACATCAAATTAAATGGAGAGAAACTCAAAGTGATTCCACTAAAATCAAGAACAAGACAAGGCTGTTCACTCTCCACATAGCTATTCAATATAGTACTCGAAGGTCTAGCTATAAGGCAACAAAAGGAGATCAAGGGGATACTGTGGTAGTATTGTGTTCCCCAAAATATTGTGCACCCTAATAAACTTATCTGGGGTCAGAGAACAGAACAGCCACTAGATAGACATAGAGACCAGAAAATGGTGGCACACACGCCTTTAATCCTATCACTTGGGAGGCAGAGATACATCCGGATCTCTGTGAGTTTAAGGCCACACAGGAAACAGCCAAGCATGGTGACTCATGCCTTTAATCCCAGGAAGTGATGTCAGAAAGCCGAAAGGTATATAAAGCATGAAACCCAGGAACTAGAAGCATTTGACTGGCTAAGCTTTTAGGCTTCTAGCAGCAGTTCAGCTGAGATCCATTCGGATATGAAAACTCAGAGGCTTCCAGTTTGAGGAAACAGGATCAGCTGAGGAACTGGTGAGGTGAGGTAGCTGTGGCTTGTTCTGCTTCTCTGATCTTCCAGCATTCACCCCAATAACTGGCCTCAGGTTTGATTTTATTAATAAGACCTTCTAAGATTCCTACTACAGGATACAAATTAGAAAGGAAGAAGTCAAACTTTCACAATTTGCAGCTGATATAATACTATACATAAGTGACCCTAAAAATTCTACCAGGGAACTCCTACAGCTGATAAACAGTAGTGTGGTGGGATACAAGATTAACTAAAAATAAATCAGCATCTCTTCTATATACAAATGATAAATGGGCCAAGAAAGAAATCAGAGAACATCACCCTTTACAACAGCCACAAATATTATAAAATACCTTGGGGTAACTCTAACTAAGCAAGTTAAAGATCTGTATGACAAGAACTTTAAGTCTTTGAAGAAAGAAATTGAAGAAGATGTCAGAAAATGGAGAGATCTCCCATGCTCATAGATAGACAGGATTAACATAGTAAAAATGGCAATCTTACCAAAAGCAATATACAGATTCAATACAATTGCCATCCAAATCCCAACACAATTCTTCACAGACACTGAAAGAATAATACTCAATTTCATATGGCAAAACAAAAAAAATCCAGAACAGCTGAAACAATCCTGTACAATAAAGTAACTTCTGGAGGCATCAACATCCCTGACCTCAAGCTCTACTATAGAGCTATAATAATAAAAACAACTTGGTATTGGCCTAAAAACCGACATGCGGACCAATGGGATCTAATTAAAGATGCTGGCAATAATCTGCACACCTATGAGCACCTGATTTTTGACAAAGAAGCCAAAACTGTACAATGGAAAATAGAAAGCATCTTCAAGAAATAGTTCTAGCATAACTGGATATCTCTCCAACTCTTAGTGGGAAGCATGGGGCACTGTCAGCCTGTGACCTGTTTCCCATGATGGAAGACTTACACTGCTTATATTCAGTGTCTGGGCCTTTTGTAGTATCTCTTGTTTTTTTATCTCCCCACATTTCTTCTCCATTAATATTTTGGGGTATCTGGACTTGTAGGTTCAGGACAACAAGCTAAAAGGAGAAAGCTATGGCAAAAGCCCTACCTTTCCTACTGACTCACACCTAACACCTAGCATCTCATCTGCCACAGTATAATAGATACAACGGATACAAAGGTCCACTCAAGTTCAAAGATGCAAGAGCCAAAGTCATACAGAAGGGAGCTCCCAGGGAATGGAACAAATGTGAGGAGACCAATGTACTCAATATTAGGAATAATCACCTGTTACACTAAGGCATTTTAGAGTTTGGGTGACACTTGTAATCAGTACAATAAAATAATAACTTTGAATTTAAAAAATGTGCTGTTTTGCTAGTCAGCTTTTTGTGTTAACAGAAATTTCTGAAATAAATCAAATGGATACAGAAAAAATGTTGATTTTGGAGGTTTTAGTTCATGGTTGCTTGGGGTTTATTGTTTTGGAGTGATATCATGGCTTAGAGTATACTGTGGAGAAAAGCTTCATGCACCCCAGAACAAAAAAGACAGAGAAGGATTCCCAAATCCCTTTCATTATTTTCTACTTCTTAAAAATTTACCAACTCTGAATAAAAGCAGCAGTGAGTAAATGAAATAAATGATAGGGACTAGACCACAGAGTGTGTGCTTCCTGTGGAAGAATCAAGATTCAAGCTATAAAATGTAATTAAAAGTGGTTAAGAGACAAATAATTCTATGGGTATTTGAAAAAGACTTAAGTAATGGCATTATTTTTGATTCATCTAAAATTACATCCGCACCTTATTTAAAGTTGTGCTGCTTTGTAGAGAGCCCCTCAAGCTTTCCACAAGATCTCTAGATACAACATGGAAACCTCCTATTGAATTGTTGGTCATGCTAGTCAGAGAGACTCACAAAACAATACAGGCTATTGTTGTTGCCTTTGGCTGCCTCTCAGAAGTTGAAGGTAAGTCCCTGTTGCTGAAACACCATGTTCTTCAGACACAGGACTCAAGGTGTTCAAGCTGAATCTGACCTGAGAGCTTTCTTCCTGCAGTCTATCTTTCATGGTAACAGAAGATTCTATGCAACCTGCCAAGGGAAGAAAGGACTCAGAAGTCTTGACTAGCTGTGATGCCTTTGAACTACAACAGACACCAGCATGACAAGAATCCCTAAAGGTGCAACACTGGTACTCACATCTTAGATGTAAACAACAGTTGTGTAATTGAACTTAAGGCCCACTCAACAGAATGGAAATGATGACTATTACTGGAAATATATCCAACTACCCAGGGATGCTATGGTCATAGTCTTACAGGAGAAACTAATGCTGTCACTACTTAAGCATAATTCCTAAATGTATTCTAATTAAGCATAATTCCTAAATGTATTCTAAAATGTATCCTTCTGCCCACAGATGAATATCACCCTTACCCCTTATCAGAGATACTTCTTTGCTACAGATGAGACCATACAAGGGAATCTCATACAGAAAAATTACAAAATTTACAAAAAAAGGACCTATGAAATGTTAACAAATATGAGACAAATAGTTTGTAGAGTTCAATTTTAAAGATCTCAGAAAAAATAAAAGTACTGAAATGAATAAACAGAAATTAACAAAGTAATTTTTTTTTTAAATTTGGAAATTTTTACATTAGGGAAAATACTGTTGCCTTTTGGCTCTCATTTCAAAGTACCGAAATACCATTCATTATTTTCAAATTCATATTAAAATCATAAACTGTGTTCTTGACTAGAAACATTTCTAAAATATATTCATATATGCTATAAGTAGGAAATTTCAAAATAATTTAGGGACATTCCTGATAATTACACATCATTTTAAAATTACATAACAAATCTGTTGGATGATTTTGTATCTAGGAAGATTTTTAGCCTATATTCACACACTGATTGAAGTGCAAAAATATTTTTGGGCCATTGCATAATATCTGTACGACTATCTATAATACCAAGAATCTAGTTTCATAATCTTTTGCCTATACAGAATTTTATGGCATGGTGAAAGGATACTGAATATTGATGGTACAAATTTAAAGCTTATTTCAATACTTGGGAAGTGTAACATGGAATATTTATGATAACTATAATATGCATAATCTTTGAGAAATGTAATCTATATGGAAAATGTTAAGATTGATTTTAAACCATAAGTTTCTTTCAGTCATGATGAACCCACAGAGACCAGATCACCATTTCATTTCTTGTGGCAAAAAAAATAGTGAAAGAGGAAAACTGCTGTATTTGCTTACTAGAGTAAAATCCAAACAAAAATTGGATTAGTGGTAGGAGCATATTCTCTCTTTTCCTCTTAATTGAGGTTAAATAACATTTTAATTGTTGCTTGGAAGATCAAATATTGAAAAGTATCTATTTACTAATCTTAATGATATTTAAACTTGTGCTTAAGAAAGATGCATATGTACTGGATGATTTAAGGTGGGAAAAAAGTATAGATGGGTAGATGGATAAATATTTGGAGTAAGTAGTGTGTGAATGGGTGGATGGATGGATAAATGGATGAATGGATGGATCGATGGACTGGTAAATGAATGGATGAAGAGATGGATGCTTGGTGAATGTATAAATGAATTTAATGTATAGATAGTGATTGGTAGGTTGGATGGATGGGTACATGGATAGATACAGTGGGGTCTATAGATAGTGAGTAGATTGATGGATATATAAATGGATAGGTGGTTGGATGTATAGGTAGGCAGATTTTGGATACATGGATGTGTGTTTGAATGAATAGATAGGAGATAAAGTAAATAAAGAACCTTATACATGCCCCATGAAAAGATTAATCCTGCAGCCGCTCATACTTGTACACTACAGACAGTTTTTCTCCTGTTAGGAGTAGAGAGGAGAAAAATAAAACACATATGAAAAAAAAGTAAGAGATTTAAAGAAACCAGGAAAAGATGTAATAATAAATGAGGTGCCATAGGTTATATTACCATTATGAATTTCTTCACTGTGAAGTAGAATGTGTGTAAAAGGCAGAAATTTGTTACTTCTTGCCCTCTTATTTCTGACAGTACAGACTAATTTCATTCTCTCAGAACAAAAATGTAGCTGGGCCTTAAATCTTAGTGACCACTCAAGAATAAATATTTGAGAAGCCTGAAATTCAGCTCATTTTCAGCTGCAATATATTATAATATGTAACATATTAAATTTTTATTTGCCTTTCAGTTTATAAAAATGCTATTTGAAAATATTGAAGCCATTCCCTAGTAATCTGTAAAGAGGTTAGAAATCCTTTATCTGTGAACTATCAATTGGTAAAGCATGTGCATCTGATACTGTGGATTTTCATAGTGGAGATCTAGCACCACTGGCCTTGTTCTGCACTGCTGTTACTGTTGTTGTGTTTGATTACATGACAGAAGGGGATTGGAGTTACTGGTCTTGTACACAATTAGAGAAATATTTACCATGCACATCTCCTTCCTGCAAATTCACTGAAAACACAGAAGCCAGGGTTCAGATAGTGCTCATCTATTAAGATGCCTCAATGTAATTTCAGATAGAATGCCTTCTGTCAAACCTTGACTCCCACAAGGCTTCTGAAGAACACATTAATCAAGCAAAACTAAGTTTATTTGATTTAGTGCAGCAACAGAGCACACCATAGTCACAGAATCTTAATAATGTGTCACATCAGAGAAATAAAGAAAGAAAATGCAGAATTTAGAATCATGGCTACCTGAACACAAAGCAAGTCCATCAAGCCTGTTGTCTGGTAGGGTTTGGGCAGAGCTTATGATATTTCATGGACTCTATTTTATTTCCACCTTGATCTACTGCATCTTTTTTATATATAGATGTTTTGACTTGTGTGGTGTGTATCCTTTGTTGTCTTGTGACTGTGGAGTGAAGAGATAGTCAGATCCCCTGGAACTGGAGTCATAGATGGTTATAAACTACTATGTGGGTGCTGGGAATTGTACCAAAAACTTTCCAAAAAGCAGCTGGTGTTCTCAACCACTGAGCCATCTTTCTGGCTTTAATATATGACAAGTATTAAGGTCTAGTTCCATTCTGGTGTTCTACCCTTACTTGGTCTTTATTAGTACTTATAGTCTATTCTGTATAAATCTTTGTAATTTCTTAATTTGGATGATTTATATCCTCTACTTGGATAGCACTCATATCTATTTGTGTTTGTCTACATCATATGGCCTGTGAATATGTTTTTATTAAAGATTAATGTGGGAAGGTTCATTCATTCTTGGTAATTCCATACTTAGGTACATGGTCCTGGATTGAAACCACGCTAATCAAGCCATGGGGGGAAAATTAGGAAGCTGCATTCCTCTGTGATTTCTGCTTCAGGTCTTGCCTCCAGATTCCTGCCTATCCTAGCTTCCCTGGATAATGGGTTGTAAGCTAAAATAAACTCTTTCCTCCCCAAGTTGTTTTTAGTCTCTGCTTTACAATAGCAGCAAGAAAGTTGGTTCCAAGACTATGGAGTATTGCTGTGATAGACAAGGTTGTGGAATTATTTGAAGGTCTGGAAGTGCTCACAGCTTAATGAACTATTGTGGGATCTTGGAAGATAAGAATGTTGTGAGAAAAACAAAGGATGCAGGCCTTGATAGAGATTTTAGAGCTATAGAACTAAACCTTGGATTTGCTTAATTGTGAAAGGTATTTCCCTTTTGAAATAAAAAAAAAAAATTAACTTTTTTTTTTTTTTAGTTTTACAGGATCCTATGGTCACGAAACTTTGAATATTTAAAGAGATACTGAACTTTTTGTTATGGAATGTTTTTGAGTGCTGTGAGACTTTGTTAAAGTTGTAATTTATATTCTGATAATAACTTGGGAAAAACTAAGAAAGGAACGTTTATGGTTTAACAAACATGTGTTTGTGTTTCAAAATGACCACACATCATTTGTGCTGGTTAGTTTTTGACAGCTTGACTCAAATTAGGGTCAATAGGAAGAGGGAACCTCAACTCAAACAGTTTCCAATATGGTGGCCTGTGGGCATGTCTCTACAGCATTATCTAGATTAATGGTTAATGCAGAAGAGCCCAGTCCATTCTGGGCAGTCCCCTGCTTAGGCATATGGTCCTGATTTGAATCATAAACCAAGACAAGCAAACCTTGAAAAACGAGTCCATTATAATTACTTCTCCAGTCTCTGCTTTGCTTCTGCCTCCAGCTACTGTTCTGGCTTCCCTTCATGAGGGACAGTAAACTATAAGGCCAAATAATGCTTGCCTCCTCAAGTTGCTTTTGGTCACGGTATTTATCACAAGAAACTAAACTATTACATTGTATTGCAAGATTGAATGTTCCCAAGTAACTTCTGCATACATAATTTATTTTAATTAGGCCTTCTCCTGGTCCTGATTTTCCATCTCTATCACTCAATTATGTGCTTGAAACTTTCTGCCCCATTATTCCTCCTTTTTCCTTTTATGCTCTACTATCCTTAATGACTGCTTTTTCTTTACTTCCAAAAATGTTGCATAGCCACTTAGACACAAAGGCACTTAACCCTCCAAAAGAACAGAAGCTCTATGAGGACGAGAACTTGTTTACTGAAAAGACCCATGGCTAGCCAAGGATCTGATCTTGTCAGGACTTGCATAAAGAGATTCATGCTGCTACACCAACACATCTTTAAGTCTTGTGTACAAACACACCTGTGGGCGGTTCTGTGTTGTGGAAGGCCCACCCTCAAACACACTAATCCATACCCTGAGAACCTGAAGTTATAACCCTTGACCTTTGACTCTGAAGGCTCCCTAGAGATGAAGTTCTCTTTCACCAAAGGAACCGGTACATTCATCCCTGCTTGTCTTCCTGATTACTGGAGGCCTTCAGTGAAGCAGGACTCAAAAAAGGAACTGCAGGTGAAAGTACAATGAACATGTCTTGTTTTAAATGCAGCACAACTCTCTATAACATAATTCATAAAACCATTTGTGGGCAACCTTGATTTCAAGTCAGTTTTAGGTTCTTACATTAAAGAATGTAGTCAGTTTAAAGACATAAGTAACTGAACTCCAGCATGTGAGTTTACAGAATGTACACAGGGCAGAGGGAATGATCTGGATTAGAGTGAGTAGCCACCTGTGTAGACACTAACTAGTTCTTGGCAACTTGATAAATAATATTTTATTTCAGATCTATATCTTCTATAACATACATATAAATGTGTCAGAACTAATATAGAATAAAATGCATTTTATTCTTTTTCATTTATTAAGCTTTTGTATTTCCTCATGAGATTTGGTCATTCTTAACAACTGATTAGATGATCTCAAGAAAGCATAGTGCTTAGCTCTAGACAATTTGTTAAACATGAATCTCAATTCTAGTGAACCATGGTGTGTCAGGTGTACTACAACACTTAGCACACAATCAGCACACAGAAGAAGAAATGCTAACACAATTTTAGTTGTCATTGATGCACTGGTGTTCAGCAAAAATAAAGTATTATGTTGCATATTAATACTATTTACTGGCTTTTTAAATGTCAGTTCAAAAGAATACTAATGATACAGCATGTAGAATTCAGCATTCTGGATGAAGATTGCTGCACAGAACACTGACTTTGCCAAAAATCTGGAACAGTGTTGGCTGTTTTCTATGCACTTTAGCTACACGTATAGATGAATAATTTTCCATGATAACATCACTTATGGTGTTTGTGTATACAAAGATGAAGCTGGATTAAAGAGTCGTGTGTGTGTGTGTGTGTGTGTGTGTGTGTGTGTGTGTGTGTGTGTGTAAGACAGATACCATATATGTGTCTGCTTTTAGTATATAAATTTAGTATATATAATGTTATAATGCTATATACACATACCATACATGGAGGTGGAGAGAAGAAATTAGAAAATGTCTCCTTAAAGTAGGCCTGTAGCTAAGTTTGTGTAGCTAAGTCTTATTATTTCTTAATAAGTGATTGGTGTAGAAGGGCCCAGCTCACTGAGGGTAGTCACAGTCCTGGAGAAGGAGCCTGGTTTGTGTAGGAAACCACGGGGTTCAAGCTAGTCAGCAGCATTCCCCTGCGGCTTCTGCTGAAGTCTTACTTCCAGGATCCTCCCCTGCCTGAGTTCTTGCCCTGACTTCCTTCAGTGATGGACTGTTGTCTGGAACTGTAAGATGAAATAAACCCATTTCTCCTTAAGTTGCTTTTGATTGTGATGTTTCATCACAGCAATAGAAATCTAACTAACATAAGTTAATTTTGATTAAATTTGTTATATTTTATTGTCCAGAATTATAAATACATAGACTCAATATAGCAGTATGTGTGCATATGTAGGTAAGCTAACACAGATTTAATTTTAGCTGGCCTAATCTATAGCTTCTAACGCTATAGATTAAAATTTTACTTATTATACAACTGCTTGTATTAAATCCAAAACAAATTTAACATCAATGTGTCATAATCAAATAACAAAACATATTATCTCAAATCTCTCTATTAGGACTTTCATGAGATACTTAAGTTCAAAGCCACATTCTTATAGATTTTCATCCAATATCCTGAGTTTCTCTAATGTTTACTTCAAGATTAGGTTCCAGATGAAGGATGCATGCACACAGTGTCAGATGACAACTTATATGACTTTGAACAGATTATCACATGGAACATTGGCCTTGCTGTTTCATGGCTGCCTAGGGTTAATCACTTGTTAACTACTGTACAACATAGAACTACTGTGAAGATGGAACTTATCTTCCACATAAAACATATATATAAGAAAGCATATTTCTCTCTTTTGGCATCTGTGGGTGACCCTTTACAAGTCATCTGTTCATTGCTGGCTGCAAGACTGAGTTGTATCTAGTCCATCGTCCATCATTCTATATTTAACAGTAGTTTTCATTATATAAGAATTACTTGCTTTTGTACCTTCTGTGTTCAAATCTAAATCATAATACACTCCAATTAAATATACATTTTTTTTGTTGTTCCTGAGTACATAACAAGGTTGTCCAATACTTGGATGATTTTATTTGAAGTGACTTATCTGAAGGAATCATGTGGATCTGGGCAGTGTGACTCAAGAAAGTAAATTAAAAGATGACAAATTACTGGTTGCACATAGCAATTTAAGGGAAGAGTTTAAACTTAGATGACTGGATCTTTTTAAATAGCTGTGAATCATGATCTGAGAATAGGAACAAATATTACTTAAACAATTTAAAATGTTAATTTGATGTCTCATTCTGTTTTATCAGAACCTACTGAATTATTTCAATTATTTCAATAATGACCTTTCTGAACTTTAAAATTAAAATATCCTAATGCTTATACCATATCAAATGAGACATACAACACAGAAACTAACAACAAAAATGAAAGTTTGTTACTATAGTCATGAATTAATATTTTTATCCTTGGAAAAATTTTTAAATTCAAGTTTACATTTCTGATAAAATACTGTGTTTCAATGGTACAAAATCTAAATGAGAATTTTTTTATCACTTCCACTTCCCTGGCTTTCTGAACATAGATGGGCAGCATTTTTCTCATGGCGTGAAAAATTTCTTGTGATTTTACTGAGAATGTATTCTAAGCTTTTATTATGATATTTATGTACCTCTATGGCCATAATCTGAATTTTATGTGTTTTTATTGTGTCTCTGAACACCCCCATGTCTAATTCATGGACTTTTATTAATTTATTAGTGGCTTTTGCTGAGGAATACAATCCTTTTCCTCTTTCTTCTGGCTTCAATATTCTGTTTTCTATATAAATTACTGTATTAGTGAGATATTTCACTGAGGCAATTGTTTGACATTTTGAGTGTTCCGTTTCTAACAACTTTTCAGTTGGCTTTTTCTTTCTTTCTTTTCTATTTTTTCTTATTAATGTCAATTTTATACAAACATATACAATAATTATGTATATATATGTGTATATATATATATATCATATTCACTATCCACTGTTTCTCTTATAGCTCTTCCATGGTTTCTAGAACTTTCTTCCAACCCTTTTGCCTTTTAAATAATGTTTCTCATGTGGTATATTCTGATCACACAACCCCCTTCCACTAACTGCTCCCCTATACACACCAATTGCCCCACTCCAAGACCATTCTCTCATTCTCTCTTTTAAATCAAACAACAACAACAAAAATAAATAGGAAACACATACACACAAATGAGAAAAACACAAAAATGGGAAACAAAATATAAAAGCAAAACATCAATAAGACAAAAAAGCATGCTAAAAAGGAATTCAATACAAATACTCTGCAATAATAGCAGTGAGTTTGTTTTGCTGACAGAATACTCCTGGGCATGGGACATACCCTATGATGTGGTTAATATATTCAGTGAGAATCCACTTGTAGCTAGAGTTTTCCTGCCTGGTCCACAGTCAGGACAAATCTCTCTCACCCGCCAGTCCCACAGCCGCTCAGATCCAACCAAGTAAACACAGAGACTTATATTGCTTACAAACTGTATGGCCGTGGCAGGCTTCTTGCTAACTGTTCTTGTATCTTAAGTTAATACATTTCTATAAATCTATACCTTGCCACGTGGCTTGTGGCTTACCAGCATCTTCACATGCTGTTTGTCATGGTGATGGCTGGCAGTGTCTCCCTTTCCCTTCCTGTTCTTTCTTTTCTCCTGTTAGTCCCGCCTATACTTCCTGCCTGGCCACTGGCCAATCAGTGTTTTATTTGTTGACCAATCAGAGTAATTTGACATACAGACTATCCCACAGTATCCACTGAAGAAAACATTTTTTTCCCTTTGACAGCAGGTATCTATTACAAAGAAATGGCTTTCCTTTAAGCATGGGAGTTGTTATCATTTGCCCATCTCTTGCTGGGGCCTTGTCTGGTTTAATCTGTGCAGATATTTTTCATGCTGCCACATTCTCTGTGAAGTAATATGTACATCTGTGCTGTTGTGTCTGGAAGACACTGTTTCTTCAGAGTCATCCACCACCTCTGGCTCTTACAATCTTTTGACCTCCATTTCCTCATAGATCCACAAACTTTGAGGGGAGAACTATAGTCAAAAGTTTTCTCTGGTCCCACCCGGCCCCACAGACTCACAACCACTTATAAAATAATCACTCAGAAGCTTAATATTACATACAAACTGTACAGTCTATGGCAGGCCTCTTGCTAGCTAGCGCTTATATCTTAAATTAACCCATTTCTATTCATCTATATTTTGCCACATTTTCCATGGCTATACTGGTCTGCTGGCATGTTGCTCCTTGGGCAGCAGGTTGGTGGCATCTCTCCAGACTCCGCCTTTCTCTTTCCTGTCTTTCTCCTTGGATTTCCCACCTGCCTCTCTAAGCTGCCTTACCATAGGCCAAAGCAGCTTATTTATGGGAAGAACAGCTATTTATAGAGTACAGAAGGACATCCCCCAGCACTTCTCCTTTTCTATCTAATCAAAAAGGAAGGTTTTAACTTTAATGTAGTAAAATTATATATAACAAACAGTTATCAAGCAAGAATTACAGTTACAATATCTAGTCTAATTGTATTTTGCAAAATTAAAAAAAAAAACATTTTATCATCTATCCTATATTTGTGAGTCTAAAGTTTCAGAAGACGGCATCTATTTAGGACTAAGGGCTCTAAAATCTGAAATCTCTAACTCTTTTTATATTTTTCTGATTTGGGTCTCTGTGTACTAACATCACTACTGCAGAAAGAAGCGCATCTGATGATTGCTGACTAAGAAATTGATCTATTGCTATAGCAAAATGTCATTAGCAGTCATTTTATTATAATGTTCCTTTATCCTACAATTGTATTTGGTTTTCCCTAGTCCCATGGCCTATCCAGTCTCAGGTCTTTGACGATCTAGCAGTGTTGACCATGTGTTCCATCTCATAGTGCTGGACTTACGTCCAATCAGAGAGTGGTTGGTTAGTCCCCATATTTGTCCCACTATATTGCACCAGTATACTTTGCATGAAGGTCACCATTGTGGGTAGAAAGTTTGTAGCTGGATTATCTTTCTCTTCTGGTAGTATACAGAGTACTTTTTGGTACTACAAACACAAGTCAGTAGGGGTGAAGTCTCCAGTTAGGCACCAGCTCAACCTCTCTGTATTTGATGACATATGTATAGTCATCAGCAATAGGGCCTTACAATTAGTTTGTGGAGAGCCACTAACAGGCATGGCAGTTGCTGGAGGTGCTGAGGTTTCCATGGAATACCCTTTGGCCAAAGACACGCCAAAATATAACCCATTGCTGACACTAAAGATTTTAAGTGGCTTAAAATATCTAGTTGGGGAGCTATCACCACTATTATTTGGTGATTCCATTTAGATTTTTCCCATATGAAACTTCTACAGTAGCAAGTTTTCTGCATGACCCTTTAGAGTGGACATTACTCAAAACATTGAAAATCCATCTACTAACTGATTCAGTTCTACTACTCTTGGGCGTGTATCTGAGGGATTCTCAATCCTATGACAGAGATACTTGCTCATTCATGGCCATTGCTGATATATCCATAATTGCCAGAAATTGGAAAGAACTTATATGTCAATCAATTGATGAATGGGTAATGAAAATGTGGTACATTTACACAAAAGTTTTCAACAAATACTATTATGAAATGCCCAGGCAAATGGATTGAGCTGGGAAAAAAAATCATTCTGAATGAAGTAATTCACACCTGAAAAGAATAATATTATATGTTTCCTCCTAGACGTTAGCTTTCAAGTCTTCAATATGTGTGTTTCAATCTATTTAACCATGGGAGTTATGTATAAGAGGTGATGGGTAAGCATATCTTTCCAAATATTATGGAGAAACTGGACTGGAAGAATTAGATGAAGAGGGGGGAATGGAAGTGTGTGTAATGGAGAGGACACAAAGAAGGACAACTAACAAGAAGGACCATTTGAGTCTGTAGAAATTTCCTGGTGGTGTCTTTACAATCCTTTATGTATAAAGTCATATTGTTTTCAAGTAAGGTTACTTTGATTTCTCCTTTTTCTATTTGTATCCCCTTGATCTCCTTCAGTTGTCTTATTACTCTAGCTAAGGCTTCAAGTACTATTTTGAATAAGTATGGAAAGAGTCATGTCCCTGATTTTAGTGGTATTGCTTTTAGTTAACTCTCCATTTAGTTTGATGCTGTCTGTGAGTTTCCTGTAAATTTTCTTTATTTCATTTAGCTAGTTTCTTGTATCCCTAATATTTCAATGACTTTTATCATGAAGAGATGTTGGATTTTGTCAAAGGCTCTTTATTCATCTAATAAATAGCTCATAGTTTTTCTTCAGTGTATTTACATGGTAGATGGTGCTAATTAATTAAATGAAAAAAAACCCAACATACTGAAACCTCTGGGACAAAATGAAAGAGGTTCTAAGAGGCAAGTTCACAGCACTAAGTGCTTACATTAAGAAACTGGAGAGAACTAATATTAGTAACTTACAGGGAGGCCAAAAAACTCTAGAAGAAGAAGGAGGAGGAAGAGGAGAGGAGAAGGAGAAGTAGGAGAAGAAGAAGGAAAGAGAAGGAGAAAGAGAAGGAGAAGGAAAGAGGAGGAGGAAGAGAAGGAGGAAGAGGAGGAGGAGGAAGAAGAAGGAGGAGGAGGAGGAGGAGGAGGAGGAGGAGAAGAAGAAGAAGAAGAAGAAGAGGAAGAAGAAGAAGAAGAAGAAGAAGAAGAAGAAGAGGAGGAAGAAGAAGAAGAAGAAGAAGAAGAAGAAGAAGAAGAAGAAGAAGAAGAAGAAGAAGAAGAAATAACACCTTAACACCTTAAAAGAGTAGATGGCAAGAAAAAAATCAAACTAAGGTCTGAAATCAATTAAATAGAAGCAAAATACAATACAAAGAATCAAGGCAACAAAGAGTTGGCTCTTTGAGAAATTCAATAAGATTGATAAACCCTTAGCTAAATTAGCTAAAAAAAATACACAGAGAGAAAATACAAATTAATAAAATTGGAGATGAAAGGGACTACAACAGACATTAAAGAAATCCAGGCTCATAAGGACACAAGTAAAACTGTGAACTCTGATGGGCGGTAGTGGCGCATGCCTTTAATCACAGCACTTGGGAGACAGAGGTAGGTGATCTTTGTGAGTTCAAGGCCAGCCTGGTCTACAGAGTGAGATCCCGGAAAGGTGCAAAGCTACACAGAGAAACTCTGTCTCGAAAAACCTGGAAAACATAAAATAAATGGATACATTTCTTGATATGTATGACCTACAAATGTAAACTCAAGATCAAATCAGCAATTTAAATAGTTAACTCAAGAACTTCAGTGAAAGAGAAGCAGTAGTTACAAATCTCCCAACCAAAATAAGCCCAGCAACATTTGGAGTCTGTGTAGAATACTACTAGATCTTCAAAGGGGAATTAACTCCAATACTCCTCAAATTATTCTGCAAAATAAAAACTGAGGAATATTTCCTAATTCTTTTCATGAGGCCACTATTGCCCTGATATCTAAATCACACAAAGACCCAATCCCCCCCAAAATGTAGGCTAATATCCCTTATGAACATATAAGAAAAGTTCTCAATAAAATACTTGCAAATTGAATCCAAGAACACAATAGTCTTTTCTTCACTTATTCTATTCTGTCTTTATTGAATTCTATTTTTATATCTTGCATTGACTTCCTTATTTCATTCATCTTCTTGGTGTTGGAGTTGTTTAACCAGATTTATTATGATTCTTTTAAAGTTTTTGTCAGAAAGTTGAGTTGTTCTCATTGGTATCCATTATTATGGAATTAGTAATTTCTGAAAGGAATGACTTGTTGTGGATTTTTGTGTTGTTTGTGTCTTTTTACTATGAAATTTGTACATTTGCAGTTAGATGGTTTTGAGCCTGGGGCTTTGGGTGTAGGAACTGCTCATTTGTCAATGCTCAGAACTGGAAGAACTGTGGAAGTGTAAGCAGGGGATTCAAGGACAATATATCCTAGACAAGTACTACACACCAGTGAGCTACAATCCCAGGTTCTTCTTCCTAATTTTTATTTAGAGATAGGGGTGTGTCATAAAATTTCTCAGGCAGAATTTGTTTTTATAACCAAGACAGTTCTTGAAGTCTAAATCCCCTGATCCTAGTTTCCCCAATAATTAGCTTTGCAGGCATGCAACACCAGGCCCAGTGCTGAATTTACTTGTATTTTACTTTTTAAAGGGATTAATATTTTAATAGTCTCTTTAGAAAACTTGAGTTTAAATTTTAAATTTTTCTTTTCTTTTTGAGATTATAACATAATTATATCATTTCTCTTCTCCCTTCAAACCCTCCTATGTACATTTTTCTTGTTCTTTTTCAAATCTCTCATCACTTTTTCATTGTTACATATACATGTGTGTATATACATACATATAAATATGTACTCCTAAATATGTAAATACAACCTATTGCTACTTGCTATATTTTTCAGGACTCAACGTTTGGTTTTAGATAAGCAAATGATATGTTCTCCATGGGAGAGACTATTTTTCTCCTGCTCTCAGCATTCCTTAGGTACCTGTAATTTTTTCTGTAGGCTTGATACCTCATGGACTTTCCTGGTCTCCTTTAGCATGCCTATTGTTATTATCTTTGTTCAGCTCATATTTGTACAATCATGTTGGTAAGACATGTTGGATATAGATTCTGACAGTACTAACAGACACAACCTCACAATAAGCTCCCTGATCCCCTGGTTCTTACAATCTTTCCATCCTTTCTTCTAAAATGTTCCCAGAACCTTAAATGTGAGAGGGTTTGTGGAAATATCCACTGAGACTAGGATCCCCATGTTTGAAGTTTGATTGGTTGTGATTTTCTGGAATTATCTTCATCTGTTGAAAATATAAGTTACCTTCATAAGGGGTAAAGTCTCTACTTATCTGTGGGTATAAGGACAAATATTAAGAATGTATTAAACTGGTTTATTAAAGTGGGTGGTTTTAGGTTCTTCTCCAAGATTTATGACTTCACTAACCCTGGGTAGATATCTAGGTTTCCAGTACTAGACATAAAATCTCTCCTATTGAGCAGATCTTAAGTCCATTTAGAGGGTTGTTGGTTACTACCAAGGTACACATGCCACTACTGTACTCTTAGGATGATTGTGGCATGTTGGTCATTGTCATGGTTTATAGTCATCATAGCTGGGTAAGACTATTGGTTGCTTCTTTCCTTTGGAATCTTTTACAGAGTCTTCTGCTACCATGAAAGCTAGTTCTTATGTAAAAGAATGGAATTAGAATGAGCATATTGAGTGAGGTAACCCAGACTCATAAAGACCAATGTTACATGTTTTCATTCATGGGGAGTTTTCTAGCTCCAAATCTTCAGATATGAGTACATATCTTAGAGTAACTGCAAACATCAGAAAGTAAAAAAGGGACCGGACCATTCCTGGTGTTGGGGATGGAGAATCAATAGAGAATGGAATATCAGTATACAAATCATGTTTGAAGAAATGGGAATAAAACAGACAGAAGACCCTAATTGGGAGAGGAGGGGATATAAATACAGAAGAAGGAGAGAGGAGGATAGAATAGCAGTAAAATGGTATCTGAAAAAAGTCATAAGAAAATAGATTACTAACTCTCTAAAGAAAACTACAATACAGTACAGCTGTGTATAAATGCACATACATAGTTTACACTTACTTTCCTCATCAGGACCGACAATAATAATGCCTTCAAGAGCCAAAAAGCCATCTAACAAAACCCCCAACAAGAGACATGAGAAGTCTGCTTCTGAGTTCTTGATCAAACTTGTCAAAGAGACTCCCCAAATACTACAGGGTATTTTCCTTGGTTGCCCCCTAGAGGACACTAAGTCCCTATTGAAGATGCCATGCCTTTTAGACAAGGGGCTCAGAGCCCACTGAGCTTGAATTGATCTGAATCCCTCCCTGAGGACTGGCTTTCATCATAACTACTTTAATAATTTAAAATGTTGTTTCACTAGGGAAATGTCTCAAATGAACAAATGCTTTCCATGCAAGCACGAACACAGAAGTTTGGATCCCTAGCACCCGAGGAAATACAGAGTGGGCATGGTAAAACTTCCTGTGTTCCCAGGGACAAGAAGGTAGGATGAAAAGCAGGGAGGCAGAATAACTAGAGCAATATGGGTAGCTGGAATAGCCGAATAAATGAGCTCTGTGTTCATTTCAAAGACCCCACTTTAATATATAAAGCAGAGAGTGGAAATAATACTAGACATCAACTTCTGGCCTCTACGAGCAGGTGCATAGGTACAAGACATGCATAGGTACACACATGTGTGCCTATACACATACAAATACATCCATATACTTGAAACACGATTATGATAAATATTCTAAGAATTAATAGCTACCAATATAATTTCTAGATTAAAGCATTATAACTTTTACTTGTAAGGGTTTTTTTTTAAAATGCTTTTTGATAGCCACTGTGAAATGTTACCCATCCAGTGGTCAACTGTAAATGCCCTTAGTAACAGATTTTAAATACCACAGCTTCTTTAAGCAACCGTCAAATTTATATATAGCTGTTTATTAGGTCATATCAAAAGCTCAAAAAATTATACCAGAAAGTGTTTGGCCATTTACTCAGTTTCTATCTACTCTTGTAACTAGGTAAAATAATACTGATGTTGTTGATTAATCAAACACAAGTTTATGTTATAAGAAGAGCAAGTAGATACATTTCTGGTATGATAGGCCAGGATTAATATTTGCTATCATTTGGAACAGAGCTGGTCAAAGGAAGTGGGTAGAGATGAAAGGATCTCAAAACATGTACTTCTACTAGTAAGTGCTTGTTTTCTTGAGTGAAATGGATACAGCTCAAATTCCCCTATATTAATTTTCTTTCCTTCCAGCAAGAATAGAAGGGCCAGGTTTGTTTCCCCCTTCTCTAGTGACCCTGGAGAGATCTCTGGGGAAATCATACAACACTTCCTGAAAGGTTTGAAATGAATTTCTGTCACTACCAAGCAATTTTCTTGTACAAACAAAAAATTCTTTGCTCCCCGAGGCTCGCCCTACCGTTTAGTACAAGGGTTGCAATATCTCTGTTTTAATTTCCATGGCAAAGTGGCTGCCAGCTGGTCTTACAGCAGGATCGCAAGGCTTTAAATGCTGCTGTCTATGCCATGCTCTCTGAGTTCATTGGTGAGCAAACATTATATTTATAAGTACTGAATATCCTCTCTGAAGTAACAGAGAATAGTAATTTTGCATTGCTTGTGTGTGATCAGCATTCACAGCTCATTAAAACTCTCAAGAACTAGCAAACACATTTTCACATCTGTAACCAACATGACTTGAAAGAAATGAGTCATCTCAAGTCAGTACTGCGGTCTTGCTTGTGGATTTGTGATTTGAAAGATGAGTAGGAGAAATGAAACAAAGACACAGCGATGCCTATTCAGTATCTTTCTATTGGCAAATCATCTTCTACAGAATGGGAAACAAACTGCTTCATGTCAGTAAGGTCATTCGTTTAAGGATGGCACAGCCTGTGCTGTTGGGGCTAAGTTTATTACCATTTAGTCATAAATCAATAGTAAAAGGGAAGAAATTTTTTTACAGAGTTTAGATGGTGAAACTGTTTTCTTATCATTGATCTTTGATCTATATCTATAATAAAAACATAATCTGAAATTAATTTTTTTCCTGATCTAAACTCACTATTTATGCTAATGAAAATATAGTGATGACTCCTGTGACTAAGCAAGAGTTAAAAAAAAATGTTGCTAGGTGATGTCTTTTGAAAGATTATGCAACTTCAAATTGAAGAGCAACACTGTGTCATAAAAACTAAACCTCACATGTTGGGTGAGAGTCTCTAGATTTCTTCATTCCGTTTAAATTTGGCCCAACTTTGCTTCCAAATCATGAGTAAAGATGCAGCTTCAACTGTAGATTCTCTGATCCCCATCTCAGATTCCACTCTGTTAAAAGGTTGTATTGTGATCACTTAAATCAGGAACATGTATTAGACACACGTGCTTGCATGATTTTCAGTAAGGTATGTATTTGTAGTAGGAACTTGGATGCAATTCAACAATACAGATTAATATAAAAGGTAAGGTATGGGAGATGAGAAAACAAAGTGGATTTGTCTTGCGACTGAAGAATATGTGGAGGAAATTTAATTGGAGAAGGATGTTCTAGCATGGAAATCTGACTAATGTACTCTACAATCCATGGCTGGCTGATAATGGTTCAATGGTGTGGATCAAAAACAATAACACAATGCTTTAGAATTTTCTCATATTTCCAAATCCATTGCCACACTTCTACTAACCCTTCGCATGTTTTCTAGGTGTTTCTTTGGGCTGTCTCACCTACATAGTTCAGTTTCCAGCAACTAGGAAGTAGCTTATATTACAGATAAAGTTTCATATAGGAAAATAACTGTGTTTTAATTTCATCAACAATACAGCTGTTCTTCTTAATTTCCGGATCCAATACCTGTGATTTTCTTACTCCACAAAATTTAGTTGTAACCCCAAGTGATTTTTAAGCCACTTTCCAGATCTCCCATGGCCTGCCGTGTACATATGACCTGAAGAGAACCAAGGCTATGCCTTCTCATTCAGCTCTCTAGCTGTATGCAGCACAGTAATTGCCCTTCCTGTTAGGTATCTACTTGTGAATTTCTACCTTTATTTACTACGTTTAAGTGATTTCATAGTTAAAACAACACCCACACATTCTGAATAAGCCCTGCCCAGTGTTCTAAAGCATTGGAGGGCTCCAGGGTGCCTCCTGATACATTAGCAACCTTCTCTTGACCCAATTTATACATAGCAACGTTGCCAAAGAGGGCCATGGTCATAAATCAATAACATATGTTAAATGCTGTATTTTTAAAAGGAAACGTACAAGGGAGCAAGGTTCCATGTTGATTCAGTGTTGAAAAAGTAGCCAGAGGCTTGTGGGAACCTAATTCTATATTTCCTAAACACCCAATGATTCAATGTTTGCTATCTCTGTACTGGTAATAAATATTAGTTTCCTTTTACATTTCTGCTTTTCAATTCCTTCCTGCTTCAATCAGATGGACCACTTCTTTTGGCTTTAGTGTTTTTGCTGTACTTCATTTATTATCAATGGATACATAAGAGAATTGTGAGACATTATACTCAAAATATCAGTTTTACTTGCTCTTTATACTTGGCAAGTACATATATGTATATGTATATATGTATGTATATATATATATATATATATATATATATATATATATATACTCTTAAAATATTTTACTTCTAATATATTAGAACACGTATTTCAGATTACCTTGAAATACTTTAATAAACTGAAAATAAAACATTTAGTCAAAGAATTCAGTTGTAGGTTTATTATAATCTGTGTGTATAGTGGTCTATAGCAGCTGGAGCAGAGAATAGGAGTGACAGGTGCTCCTGATACCAGAGCCACTCTCTTGTTACCATTGTGTGGTAACAAGAGTGAGAGCCCAAAACTGCTGTTTACAAAAGCAGCCTGAAGAAAAGCCTAACAGCCTCAAAGACGTGTCCTAAGCTTCTTAAGTATGCCATTCGTCTCTCCTTGAATTCCTCACAGGCTTCTCTATACCTATGTGACTATTGATTTCACATGTGGAAGTTCTACAATGTGGAACAACATACAGGTGCACTGACTGATGTCACAGCGGTTTCCCCCATTTAAGGAAAAGAGGCTGAGAAGAGGATGGTAGGGAGGAAGAAGAAGAGGAAGGCTGAATGAACAGCAGGCCTCATGTAATGGTTCTGGGAGGTCAAAGCAGCTTCCATGTCTCAAGGTCAGTGCGTGATTCCGTGTGCAGTTATACAACACTATGCCGCTCCCAGCTCTAAATGCATACGCCGTTCTCCTGAGAAGGATTGTTTCTACCTCTTCTCAATTAAACAACTCTGTAGAAGTCAGGCTCAAAAGCTCTTGCTAATATTTATTTTTAATAACATATATGAATAACAATGATGCACATTTCATTTTATTAGGCTTAAAGTTTCTGTTACTTGAATTTTAATGACAGCATATTTTTTTAAATATCACTTTTTTCTGAGGTTATACATATCTGGGCTCAAAATGGACTGTTCATTCTTGATCATTTTATTTCAAATGGACAATTTTCCCAATTCTGTATGATGTGTAAAAGTTGTCTTTCAGGAATTATACAGAAGATAAATGAGGAAAATTAAAAATAAAGTCAAGACAAACACAGAGACATTGCTTCAAAAGTAGTATTGAAAGATAAATATTCCTCAGGAAAGTGCTTTTAGATAAACACTCTCAAAGAAGAATAAGAAATGTATTAAAATGTTATGGAAACATGATTATAATAAGCTAAAGCAATACTGCCCCTAAGTGTATAGCTGGAAGACTCTAAGTTTACAGAAAAGAAAGATGCTTGCACATTTGTGTTTACTGGTACACTATACACAATTGTTGTGAAATGGAAGTAGCCTAGCTGTTGCCTTGGGTACTTTTCTGCTGCTGTGATCAAACACCATGACCAATGCAACTTACAGAAGAAAATATTTGACATACAGTTCCAGAGGGATAAGAGTTCATCATGGTTGAGAGGGATGGCAGTGACCAGCAGGCACCATGGCAGGAGTAGGAAGCTGAGAGATCTCATTTCACCTGCAAAGAAGAAGCAAGGAAGCAACCAGAAAGTGGGGCCAGGCTATGAACTTTCAAACCCCGACACCAGGGGCTTTCTTCCCCCAGCAAGGGTGTTCCCCTCCCCCAAACAGCACCACCTGGAGAGCAAGTGTTCCATCAATAGAAGCATTTCTCATTCAGCAGTGCCCAGCAGCTGTTAGGTGAGAACGAAAATATGTAAGAAATGCATAACACATAACAGAATTTTATTCAGCTTTAAGGAAAAATGAAATCATGACTTTCACAAGTTAGTGGATACAGCTAGAAATTATTGTATTAAGTGAAATATTCCAGATCAGAAATATCACACTTTCTCACATATGTAGATCTCACAGTGGGTATAACTATGAAAACATGAGATTTTATGGAAAAAACATCACTGTAGAGAATAAAGAATGGAAACATAGAAAATAAAAAGTTATTTGGCCTTTCAATGAAGAATTATGAAGGAAATACATGAGAGAAAAGTGTGTATGTTCAACCTTACTCACAAGAATCAGATCTTGCTGTACTAATGTGGTCTAGAGACGTTATTATAATGCCAGGATGTGACAGACACAGGAGGAGAACAGACATGCTAGACAGGAATCTGCATCCTAATAATTGTGGAATAAACATGACTTTGATGAAGAACATATCCATTAATCTTGCTAAAACACACCAAAATTCATGAAAGGGATTTTGTGTAACAAGTCTAA
The DNA here is from genome assembly GCF_007827085.1 of Peromyscus californicus insignis. Lineage (NCBI taxonomy): Eukaryota > Metazoa > Chordata > Mammalia > Rodentia > Cricetidae > Peromyscus > Peromyscus californicus. Next base: position 74,325,708 of record NW_026294469.1, on the reverse strand, counting down.
CTCCTTTGCCTATTTTTGTTTGTTTTAGTTTTTTCTGGAAGTAAGGTAAACAACATTGTTGTTTAACATGCTATGCTTTTTATTGGAATATTTCTGAAGTGCAGGATTTGTCCATGCTCCCAAAGCTTGCTGGAGAAGTTAGCCATCCAAGGTAAAAGCAACTAAGCTTTCAAAATACCCTTTCCATATATTATAATCATTAAATTAAAATTCTTTTTGAAATACCTAATGCTGGCCTGTAACTTCAGAGGTTTTGTGGCAGTACAGCAGAAAAATCTGGTGATGGCAAGTGGAGGAAAGCTTCTAACTCTCTCTGCCACTAGCAAACAATTTTCTGGTTGAATTATACTCAGGGAGACATGGATACATGGTACATGCCCCAGCTACCTCGTAGAAGGTAGTTTATATTACTGGACGGCAAGCTAGCAAGTTCATGGGTTCCTGAATTAACCCACTCTCCAGTTTAGAAAGTGATATAAATTAGAACTCAGATATCAGAGAACTAGAGTTGTAAAGCAGTCAGATTCATCTTACCTTAAAATAAAATGGTTTGCTATAGAATCCTTAAGAATTTCAATAACAACACTGAACTCAATTTCTCTGTAGGAGAAAGAATACTGCTTGGTGACAGGATTTTTACACTTGCTGTCTGGGATGGTTTCAAGAAGTCACTAATGGGCCTCCAGCTTTGAATCAGAAGGCAATAATAACTCCCTAAGTATTAGCCACCAAACGCATTCTTGAGAAATTTCCTTACACGTGCACCAGAGGCTGCTGTGGGATGCCTTTCCGTATGCTGTGAATATGTGTTGCTCCCATTGGCTAATAAATAAGGCTGTTCTGGCCTATGGCAAGGCAGCTTAGAGGCACGCAAGAAATCCAAGGAGAATGCTGGGAAGAGGAAGGGCTGAGTCAGGAGTTGCCAGACAGACACAGAGAAAGCAAGATGAAAAAGAAGAACTAAGAAAGGGTACCATGTGGCTAAACATAGATAAGAATTATAGTTTAATTTAAGTATAAGAGCTAGTCAGTAATAAGCCTGAGCTAATGGCTGAGCAGTTATAATTAATATAATGTTCTGAGTGATTATTTTATTAGCAGCTATGGGACTGCAGGGCTGGGTGGGACTGGAGAAAACCTTCCAGCTCCAAGAAGCTAGTTGCTGCATGAAGTTACATATGGAGGAATTGCAAAACACTGAGCTAGTGATGTATCTGTGATTCAGAAGCAATTGATAACAATTTATGAACAGCAGCTTTTCACGACCGATTCCTGCAAATTCTTTTTTAAATTTATTCTTTGAGAATTTCATGCAGTATATTTCTATCCTATTTGACCCAGAGCCTCCCCATCTCCCTACCCATGCAACTTCATGTTATTTCTCTGTCATAAAAACACATAAGCCAAAAGAAAAAATTTTAAAAAAAAAAAGCAGAGTCAGATTTATGTTGTCCAACTACTCCTGATTATGAGGCGTGTTCTGGAGTGGGCTTGATATACTCAGTGTCATGCAAGTGAAAAAAACTGATATTCCTTCTAACAGAAGCTCTCATTTGTGAATGGCCACTTGGCTAGGGGTGCAACTTGTGTCAATTCCTCTTCCTTTGTGCTGGGAATTTGTCTCTTTGACTTGTGCTTCTGCCCTGTTGTTCCTGGAAACTGATGCTCCCTTGGTGTTTTCCATCACTTCTGCCTCTTATTATCTTTCTGAACCCTCTTCCATGTAGTTCCCAAAAGCTTCAGTGGAGGGATAAGTACTCCAAAGTCTCTCAGCCTCTGCATGTTCTCCAGTTCTTGGTCTCTGTGTTATCATCTTCTGTAAGGAGAAGCTTCTCTGGTGAGGGTTAAGGTATGCACTGATCTATGGTTATGTCAACATGTTCTAAGGAGTCATTTTATTGCTATGTTCTGTTAGAAGAATAATAATAGCAGGCTTTCCCTTACTGTACATGAACTATCCTTTCTCAAGTTCTTAGAATCATTAACTATACCAAGTATGGGTTTCATCTCCTGAAGTGGACCTTAAGTTCAAACAAAAAATGGTTGGTTACTCCAATAACAAATGTGCCACCATTGTAGTGTGGATATATCCTGCAGGCATGTTATTGTCACAATTTGCAGGGTTCATAGATGGTTAAGATTGATAATTACTTTTCTCCTCCAGGAACTTTGTTACCACCTTGAACATGGTGGATAATCTTCTAGATGTGTTCTTGTATTCAGTTTGTAAATATTTTCCTGGAGAACATTTACATCCATGTTCATAGTGACATTGACCTATAATTTCTTTTGTTGCTGTTCTGCCTGTGTGATTTTGGTCTCAGTGTAATATGGGCTTTGTAAAAAGAAATGGAAATGCTCCTTCAGTTTCTTTTTGCAGAATAATTTTAGGAGTATTGGTAGTAGATCTTATTTGTGATTCTGGAGCAATTCTACACTGAATCCATCTGGCCAGAAGTTTTATTGATTAGCACATTGTTTTTTTAATATTTCTATTTCATTAATTGTTATGGATCTTTTTAATTGTTAATTTCAGTTTGATTTAACTGTGGCAGGTCCTACATATCAAGAAATTAATCCTTTTCTTTTAGGTTTTCCAGATTGGTGGAATGTTACTTTACAAACTATGTCCTTATGATTCTTTGAATTTCTACTCTCTGCTTTAATTTTCTTTATCCATATTTCATTTTATTATTATTGCTCCTTCCTCTCTTGCTTTTGATTAATTTGGCTAAAGGTTTATCAATCTTTATTTCTTTTAAAGAATCAACTCTTCATTACTTGGGTCTTTCCAACTTTTTTGTTGTTCTTATTTTCTTTTTTTAATTTTTTTAATTCATTTTACATAACAATCACAGATCCCCCTCTCATCCCTCCTCCCCAGGGGTGGATGGTTTCAGTGCAGAATTCTACCAGAATTTCAAAGAAGAGCTAATGCCAGTACTCATCCAATTGTTCCACACAAGAGAAACAGAAGGAACATTACCAACCTCTTTCTATGGGGCTACAGTTACCCTGATGCCCAAACCACACAAAGATGAAACAAAGAAAGAGAATTACATACCCATCTCCCTCATGAACATTGACACAAAAACACTCAATAAAATACTGGCAAATTGAATCCAAGAACACATCAAAAAAATCATCCACCATGTTGTTCTTTTTTTGCATTTCATTAAGTGTAGTCCTAAGTTTGATTATTTACATTCATCTACTCTCCTTAGATGTGCTTTTTTTTCTTTTTAATAAAGCTTTTAAGTGTGTTATTACTGTTCTTATACGGGATCTCTCCAATTTTTGATGTAGGCACTTAGAGGTATGAACTAAGCTACACCCATTGTTGTGGTCCATATATTTTGATATGTTGTGTTTTCATTTTATTCCATTCTAAAAATGTTTTAATTTCCTTTTTGATTTCTGTCTTGACACTATTTTCATTCGGTAGTGAGTTGTTTGACTTCCATGATTTTGTTTACTTTCCATTGTTTCTATTTTTTTTGTCAATATCCAAGCTTAAGACATGGTAGTCAGAAAGGATGTAGGATGTTACTTTAATTTTCTTCTGTCTGCTAAAACTTTCCTTTTATCCTACTATGTTGTCAATTTTGGAGAAAATTCCATGAGCTTCTGTGAAGAAAGTGTATTCTTCAGGGTTTGAATGGAATGTTCTGTAAATGTCTGTTAGGTCCTCCTGCCTTACGAATCTCTTTAATTACATAGCTTTTCTGTTTAGGTTTTGTCTGGATTATCTGTCCTTTGGTGAGAATGGTTTATTGAAGTCATTTACCAGCACATATTAAAAATCAATATGTGATTTTAGATGTCACATTGTTTCATTTATGAAATTGAATGTCCTTTCATTTGGTGTAAAAATCTTTAAACTTACCACATCCTCTTGCTAGATTTTTTCTTTGATGAATATATATTGTCCTTCCCCTATCTCATCTGATCAATTTTAGTTTGATATCCATTTTGTCAGTTATTAAAATTGCTGCACCTGCTTGCTTCTTGGTTCTGTTTGCTTGAAATACCTTTTTTTCATCCTTTTACCCTAAGATAATATCTGTCCTTGATGGTGAGGTGTATTTCTGTGGGGCAGCAGAAAGATTCATTTGGTGTTCTAATCCAATGTCAGTCTGTATCTTCTTATTTTGGAATTGAGATTGTTAACATCGAAAGCTATTATTGAATAGTATCTATTCCTGTCATTCTGTTTTCTCCTTTGACCTCTTTTAGTCACCTGGGATTATTTATTTCTTGTATCCTCTGGGTTGTACTTAACCATCTTTTCAAACTAAAGTTTTCCTTTCAGTGTTCTCTGTAGTGCTAGACTAGTGGATTTAAATTCCTTTAGCTTGTATTTTTTCAGGAAGTGATTCTGCGTTCACCTTTGGTTATGAATGATAGTTTTGCTGGATATAGTAACCCAGGCTAGCATCTGTGTCTGTTCAGAGCTTAGAGAACAACTTTCTAGGCTTTTCTGACTCTCCTAATCTCCATGGAAGGCCAGGTGTTACTGCAGTGGAGTTTCTTCACACATGACTCAGTCTTATTCCCTGGAAGCTTTTGACACTTGTTTGCTTCTCCGTACATTTAGTGTTCTGATTATTACGTGTCACAGGGAGTTACTTTTCTGGTCTTGTGCATTTGGTGTTCTCCAAGTCTCTCACACCTTTATAGGTATCTTTTTCTTCAGATGTGGAAAATTTTATTCTATGATTTGTTTAAAATATTTTCTGTGCCTTAACCCTGGATTTTAATCTTTCCTCTATACCTTTTATACATAGAGGTTTAATCTTTCCGTAGTGTTTAAGATTTCCAGGGTATTTTGTGACACGGTTATTTTAGATTTAAATTTTTCCTTGAATTAATTATCTATTACTTCTGCTTTGTCTTGAAGACCTGAATTCTCTCCTCAACTTTATTCATTCTGATGGTGAGGCTTTCCTCTGACTTTGTTGTTTGACTGTCTGAGCTTTTCAGTTTGAGTTTTATCTGCTTGGCTTTTCTTGAGTGATTATATTTCTTTGTTAAATTCTATTTGCATATCTTACATTGATTTTACTATTTAATTCAACTGTGTTTTTATGATTTTCATTGAGTCATTTAGTCATTCTCTTTATGGTCTGTGAATATATTCATAATTGCTATTTTGAAGTCTCATGTCTCATGTTTCAGCAAATTGTTTTTCTCAGGGAATATTACAGTAGGGTGCTGGTTTCTCAAAGGGGCATATGGTGACGGTTGTTCATGTTTGTGTTTTTGTGATGACATCTGTGCATCTGTAGTTACAATGTTGGTGGTACTTCTTGGTGTGGAAATCTATGATAGCCTCTGTTGGGTCTGTGTTTGGTCCATTGATGTCTACTACTTCAATCTATCAGTTGTGGACCAGTTCAATAATGATTGGTGGTTTTCAGTCTTGGAGCCTCTCTGGATTTGGATACTCATACTCTACTCCATGCTAGGCAGTTTTATGTCAACTTAGAACAAGCTAGAGTCATTTGAGAAGAGGAAACATCCATTGATAAAAATGTCCCTACCAGATCAGCCTATGGTCAAGCCTGTTATACTTTTTCTTGATGACGGATGTTTAAGGACCCAACTAACCATGGGTGGCATCATCCCTGGGCAGGTAGTGGTGGGCATATGAAATATTCTGAGCAAGCCAGAAAGAACAAGACAGTAAGCAACATTCCTCCATGGTATCTGCATTAGTTACTATCTCCAGGTTCTAGCCCTGAGGTCTTGTTCTGACTTTTCTTCATTAGGGACTGTTATCAGGATGTACATGTTGAAATAAACACTTTCATCCTCACAGTGATTTTCTTCGTGGTATTTTATTATAGCCCTGGAAGTCCTAGCTAAAAATGGCTCTAGTTTGTCCAGATTTGAAGTTCTTGTTGAATTTTTGGGTTCAGATTCCAAGCAATCCCAGATATGTTGAGTAGGGAAGGGTAGGCCAGCAGGTAGGGGAAGGGGATTGACCAGGGAGGTGTTTTAAACAGGGCTCTAGCTCCAGCTCCAAGGAGAGCAGTGGAGGCAGATCTTGGAGGAACATGGGGTCAGCATCACAAGTGGAGACATGTCCCTGGAGGAGCAGCTGAGGTGGTGGTAATGGCAGGTCAGGGAGTGTCTTAAGGAGATGAGAATGGAGGCGGGGGGGGGGGGGGGGGGGGGGAGGAAGACACAGGTAATCTACTGAGTGCCCAACAAGTATGGTGGCTGTATGTCCCCTGGAAGACAGAAGGTCTGGGGAAGGGATGGAAATGGGCAGGGGGGGGGATGTTTAAGGAGGGTTTCAGAGGCAGACTTATTTTGCAAATTCTTGAGCTTCATGGCATGAGTATGTGTAAGGATACTATGCTGCAAGGGGCAGTGGAAGAGGATACATATTCTATTAGGATTAGTGTATGTGAGACATTCCGTTTTATTATTTTTTCATTTTTGTATTTAGCTAGTATATTGTGCATCAGTGGCATAGCCATCAACAATGTGTTACCAATTAACTGTAGCTAATTGTTAAGTACATTTAAATATGTTTAAGTATATGAAATTGCATGTTCCCCACAAGTTTTAATTTTTCTCAATAAAATTTTGTAGGATAGCTGGAAACAATTTAGAAATAGCTACATCTAAGCTTAATGGAAAAGAGATATTTTTACAATGTTTTTATGAGGAGCATTTTTTAGGTCAAATATACTTTCTAGTATCTATTTCTTTTTTTAAATTTAATTTAATTTTATTTTACAATACAATTCAGTTCTACATATCAGCCACGGATTCCCTTGTTCTCCCCCCTCCCCTTCCCCCCAGCCTAGCCCCCATTCCCACCTCCTCCAGGGCAAAGCCTCTCCCAAGGACTGAGATCAACCTGGTAGACTCAGTCTAGGCAGGTCCAGTCCCCTCCTCCCAGGCTGAGCCAAGGGACCCTGTAAAAGCCCCAGGTTTCAAACAGCCAAGTCATGCAATGAGCACAGGACCCGGTCCCACTGCCTGGATGCCTCCAAAACAGATCAAGCCAATCAACTGTCTCACCCATTCAGAGGGCAGTATCTATTTCTAATAGGAATTTGGTTTGGTAAGTATGTTGCTTGCCATGGGTGTTTCTTCTCACTTTAAAAAAAAAAAAAGTAATAGTAACTTAACTTTTTTTTAAATTTCTTCTTTTTTTTTAAATTTATTTTAATTTATTTTGCAATACAATTCAGTTCTACATATCAGCCATGGATTCCCTTGTTCTCCCCCCTCCCGTCCCCCTCACCTTCTCCCCAACCCCCCCCCCCCATTCCCATCTCCTCCAGGGCAAAGCCTTCCCCACAGACTGAGGTCAACCTGGTAGACTCAGTCCAGGTAGGTCTAGTCCCCTCCTCCCAGGCCGAGCCAAACAATCCTGCATAGGCCCCAGGTTTCAAACAGCCAACTCATGCAATGAGCACAAGATCTGGTCCCATTGCCTGGATGCCTCCCAAACAGATCAAGCCAATCAACTGTCTCACCCATTCGGAGGGCCTGATCCAGTGGGGACCCCTCAGCCATTGGTTCATAGTTCATGTGTTTCCATTCATTTGGCTATTTGTCCCTGTGCTTTATCCAACCTTGGTCTCAACAATTCTCGCTCATATAAACCCTCCTCATTCTCACTAATTGGACTCCCAGAGATCCTTCAGGGCCTAGTCGTGGATCTCTGCATCCAGATCCCTCAGTAGTTGGATGAGGTTTCTAGCACAACAATTAGGGTGTTTGGCCATCCCATCACCAGAGTAGGTCAGATCGGGCTGTCTCTCGACCATTGCCAGCAGTCTGTTGTGTGGGTATCTTTGTGGATTTCTGTGGGCCTCTCTAGCACTTTGCTTCTTCCTATTCTCATGTGGTCTTCATTTACCATGGTCTCCTATTCCTTGTTCTCCCTCTCTGTTGTTGATCCAGCTGGGATCTCCCACTCCCCCAAGCTCTCTTTCCCCCCAACCCTCGCCTCTCATTACCCCCACTCATGTCCAGGCTGTTCATGTAGATCTCATTCCATTTCTCTGTCATTGGGTGATCCCTGTGTCTTTCTTGGGGTCCTGTTTTCCAGGTAGCCTCCCTGGTGATGTGAGTAGCAGACAAGTCATCCTTGTTTCATGTCTAGTATCCTGCTATGAGTGAGTACATACCATGTTTGTCTTTCTGAGTCTGGGTTACCTCACTCAGGATGATTTTTTTCTAGATCCATCCATTTGTCTGCAAACCTCATGATGCCATTGTTTTTCTCTGCTGAGTAGTATTCCATTGTGTATATGTACCACATTTTGTTTATCCATTCTTCAGTTGAAGGGCATCTGGGTTGCACACCTATGAACATATAATTTTTGACAAAGAAGCCAAAAGTGCACAATGGAAAAAATAAAGCATCTTCAGCAAATGGTGCTGGCAAAACTGGATATCAACATGTAGAAGGCTGCAAATAGATCCATATCTATCACCGTGCACAAAACTTAAGTCCAAGTGGATCAAGGACCTCAACATAAATCCAGCTACTCTGAACCTGCTAGAAGAGAAAGTAGGAAGTAGTCTTGAACGCATTGGCATAGGAGACTACTTCCTAAATAGAACACCAGTAGCACAGACTCTGAGAGAAACAATCAATCAATGGGACCTCTTGAAACTGAGAAGCTTTTGTAGAGCAAAGGATACGGTCAACAAGGCAAAGCGACAGCCTACAGAATGGGAAAAGATCTTCACCAACCCCACATCTGACAGAGGACTGATATCCAGAATATATAAGGAATTCAAGAAATTAGACATCAAAATGCCCAACAGTCCAATTAAGAAATGGGCTATAGAACTAAACAGAGAATTCTCAACAGAGGAAACTCAAATGGCTACCGAAAGACATTTAAGGAATTGCTCAACATCCCTAATCATCAGGGAAATGCAAATCAAAACAACTCTGAGATACCACCTTACACCTGTCAGAATGGCTAAGATCAAAAACACTGAAGACACCTTATGCTGGAGAGGATGTGGAGCTAGGGGAACTCTCTTCCACTGCTGGTGGGAATGCAAGCTTGTACAACCACTTTGGAAATCAATATGGCGCTTTCTTAGAAAATTGGGAATCCATCTACCCCCAAGAATCTAGCTATACCACTCTTGGGCATATACCCAAGAAATGCTCAACCACACCATAAGAGCACTTGTTTCAGCTGTGTTCAATATCAGCATTGTTTGTAATAGCCAGGAACATGGAAGTAACTTAACTTTTATAGCTTTATTTTACTGAAATTTTTCTATTTTATTACCAGCTAAGGTATTGTTAATCCCTCACCTTGCCTCATCTATAAATTAAATTTCCTCACAGATGTAAGTGCATAGACACATGCATAAAAGTTAGCTGGGTACTAACTAGTAGGTACTTCCTGTGTTATGCCTCACAGGACACCTTACAGATCCAGAGAGGGCTCCTGTGAAGTTCTCTCTCTTTGTGACACATAAAGGTCTTGCTACTGTGTCATCTGTCCTTACATCTGGGAGAAACTCTCTGCTGCAGGACTGCAAGCAGGGTCAAGTGGTAGGAAAACTGTTCTGATCTACCCAGTCAGGTGTTGGGGCAGAGGCGACTCTTTCTGATTTTCCTCGACTTGACTCTTCCAACCTGCAGCTCCAATTCCACACACAAGCTGAGAACTGGATGAAGGACTCAGTTTCCTCCACCTCCTAGGCTTCCACTGGGTAGTACAAAGGGCAGCCTCCCAGCCACTCCTCCCCATTGTGGGGTTTCTGCTATGCTGAGTTATGACCAGTACTGGCTGCCTATTTCCCCTGCCAATTGCATTGTAGCAGCAGGCTGGGAGCAGCAGTGAGTGGTGTCTTTGTTTTTCCACATTCACAGGGAAGGACAGCTTCAGGTTATGTTTGAGGTAAGGTAATAACAGGTGTCAAGGGAAGGATGTGTGACAAAATGAGGTGTCAAGGCTAGTAAGTGCAAAATCTGTAGCACAGGCTGGCAGGGCTGGCAGTCAGGGTTTTCCAGTCTGAAGGAATGGCTGGTGGAATTGTCCCCCCACCCCACCCCCACCCCAACAGTCAGCTGTTTGGGCTGGTTCTTGCTTTCATTAAGGCCTTGACCAAACTGAATCAGGCCCACCTACATTATGGAGGGTAAAGTATTTTTCTTAGTGTAGTGATTTAAATGTTAACCTCACCAACTACATGAGTGTGTGTGTACATATGTGTGTGTGTGGGGGGGGGGGGAGATTGTACATGTATGTATATGTGTGCATATTTGCTTTCCCACAAAATTAGTATAACATTTGTTAAATGCCTGAGTTCTCTGGTCTATGCAAGTTTATTTATTGTATCAGTCAAGTATGTAAAATTAATTTATGCAAGTATTCAATTTTAAGCCTTGTCAAAAATGTCTGAACTACCAGAGCATCAGCTTGTTACCTCTTAAGGTTTCCCTAGGTGGTGACTCTGGCCTTCTCAGCATGACCATGCTCACACATTTGGGTCCTTCCTTGTTATCCACATTAGCAAGATGTCCATGAAAGAAGCAGAAAATATAATTTATCTTAGACACTCATCTCAGAATGACCCTTGTATATATTTTACTGTCCTCTGTTGGCTGACAAGCCAGACTGGATACCTGGGCCTGCCTGTGGAAAGGACGTCCTTTCAGTGGGTGAATGAAAGGATGAACCTTGAAGATAAGCTGCAAGGTCGGTTTCCTAATATTCTCAGAACTTTTCAATGAGTGAAATATCATGACGCAACTTTGTTAGCTACAAAGTTCATATTTGAGAATCACAAATTATAAAAACAAGCAAAAAATCACCAAGAAAACATAGTGCTTTGAATAAGTTTATGATTTTGTATTGTACTATATTCATAGCTGTCCTGGGATACATATGGTCTGTCGCTCAGAAGTTGAATATGTCTGCTAGGAAGCTGGTGTCCACAATTGCCAGGGAGACAAGTATATTCTCATGTATATTCTTTTCCTTTATTCGTTGCCTATTGAACCAAGCCACAGATGATAACCAGAAAAGAAATTTAAAGTTACCGTCAAGAATTGAAAGAAATAACTCCCCAAAGGTCACACCATTCATCTCTTTACCATGATATCTTCATTACTTATGCAGAGCAAGAAGTGCACACCAAATGTTCCAGCCTGTTGTCATTCCTTACAGGAAGCACAGGACAGCAAACCCTCCATCAAGCAGGTCTCCAGTGAACTAAGGTGGTGGGTTTTAATAGGAACAAGAGGCTGACATTTTTCGTGGGCTTTGCACTCTGATCGCAGACAGGTGGGAAACACAAACATGAAAGGTGTTTTGCAGGAATCATGTCATTCACCTTCCCCAGAAACATTTCCTGTCACCACATTGTAAGGAACAGGCACCCCTTTCTTTATTCCTCAGCAGACAGCGGAGCTTATTCAGTTCCTCATTTCCAATGGCAGATGAAAAGTCCATTGTGTGGAGATATGTGCATGCTATATTTACATTTGAAAAGGGCCTTGTGAACAGCTACAAGACCTGTGACACCTAGTAATTGCATATTCAAGTTTTATAATTGCTAAATTTTTCCTCACCAAAAAAAAGTAGTGAAGTTGCCTTATGATGGTAGCAGGCTGAAGTAGATCATCTGTGTCTCCCATGTGCATTCCCTCCTCTTAGTTATATCAATCAAAGGATCCATTTACAAAAGCGCCAGGAGAAAGTTTTTCCATAATGGAACATGAGTTTTAACAATCTCTGTTAGTGAGCAAAGGACAGAAAATAAGCAAGAGTTGAAGTCATGCTTCACAGGGTGACAGATGCTCAGAGCCGGTGAAAACTGATCATTTACACTGCATTGTCCAGGTGCCCATGTGTCCATCAATACATGCCTCCAATCATTTTAAGTGATGCTACACATCTCCATGAGGAACTCGTCCCCTTTAATTATTTGACGGAAGCAGATCTGTGTTTCACTCAAACCCTAATGTTTACTAGTAGTAAAAATTGTTTTAATTACATCTCAGCATCTTCTACAAACTGGGGATAACTACAGTGTCTCAGTAGATAGTTTGCACAACATACTGATGACTTAATGGACGTATTTAGTAAGCAATACTTAAGGAATTGAAAGAGAATTTTCTCAGTTTTATTTTCTCATTTTCTTTTCAGAAACATGGTCTCTTGTAATTGTCGCAGCCTAGCCTCCAACTCATGATTTTACCAAGTATTTGAACTTTTGATCCTCCCGTCCCAACCTTCCAAGTACCAGGACTACAGGATTCTACTCCCATTCCTGTTCTATATTGTTAAAGAGGTCTATTCCAGGGCTTCCTGCATGCCAAAAAAGCATTCTAACAACTGAACCACATCCCCAGACCAATTTTCAAAAATTTAAAACATAATTTTCCATAAATTCTTGAAATGATATGGCATTTCTCAAATTTACTAGTATTCCTGAATATAATACATATATACATACATAATACACCCAATATTTTCACTGTATTTTCTTGTCTCAGTTCATGTTAAAGCAGAAGGTAGAGTTTATAAATACACCATCAGGTGATGTTAATTTCAGTATAAAAATTATTCCTAATTTAGGCTGTCATCTTCTGTTGCTTTTGTTGTTTCTATAGGAACTCTTATCTTTGGTAAGAGTCATTCTTCATTCGTTCCAGTCCATAGTCTGTGTTGTCTGTACAGTCAAGTCTAAGCCACAAACTGACTTCGATTTATTCATTCATTTATTTAAGCCTGACCACAGTTTCCCCTCCTTCCTCTCCATTCCCTCCCCCTAGGTCCCCTCAGCTACCACCCCTCACATCTACTCCTCCTCTGTTTCTGTTCAGAAAGAGGCAGCCCTCCCATGAGTATCATCAAAGAACGCCATATCAAGTTCTGGTAAGACTAAGCACCTCCCCTTGTATTAAGGCTGGGTGAGGCAACACAGTATGAAGAATAGGTTCCCGAGAGGCAGCCAAAGCATCAGGGACATCCCCAGCTCCCACTGTTAGGAGTCCAGCAAGAAGAACAGGCTGCACAACTGTCACATATCTGTAGAGGGCCTAGGTCAGTCCTAGGCAGCCTCCCTGGTTGTTGGTTCAGACTCTGTGAGTTCTTATGAGCCCAGGTTAGTTGATTCTGTGGGTTTTCTTATGTTGCCCCTGACCCCTCTGGCTCCTACAATCCCTCCTCCCTCTCTTCTGATGCAGAGATTCACAGCTAAACATTAGGCTGAAACTGATTTTTATGGACCTTTTGGAAGGCGAACTTCCGGTTGGATCTGCATTGTGAATATAGAGGCAGATTTGATGACCAAGGAGAGGAGTTTTTCTCTGGTTCCTCTCAAAGCCATTTGGCTTGGTAGGTAGGAGCTGTGACTTTTTCTGGTAACTGAGTCATCTCCCTTCCTTTTTTGCTCTCACTTCGCTTAGTCCATGCTGTTTCCTTTCTTTTTTTTTTTTTTTTTTTTTGGTTTTTCGAGACAGGGTTTCTCTGTGTAGCTTTGTGCCTTTTCCTGGAACTCACTTGGTAGCCCAGGCTGGCCTCGAACTCACAGAGATCCGCCTGGCTCTGCCTCCCGAGTGCTGGGATTAAAGGCGTGCGCCACCACCGCCCGGCGCTGTTTCCTTTCTTATCTCTTTACACTTCATATGATCTTCACTTATTACAAAGTAGTAGTTTCCTGCATACTTTCCAACCATTAAAAAATACAAGCAAACATGTTAGTTCCTATTCTGCCCATAAACAATAGTGGGATTCATGCTGTGGTTTGCTAATGCTGGATTCTAAATGTAGATAGATAACTTACAAGATGTCATGAGTCTATAACAATATGATGGACAGATCAAGAGAGTCAGAGACCAAGGGAATAAAGGAGAAAGTAAAAAGATCAAACTCCTGTATACAGATGTGCAGCAGTTCATAAAATTATGGAAATGCAGAACCATAATGTCAGCCCATTGTTCTGAAGGGTGAGAATCTAAGATCAAATTGGTCACAGATTTGGTTTCTTGTTTGCTTTGGGTGGGAGGTTAGGTTCCATTTCCTAGTCCTCACTCTTTGATACCCAGTAGAATAGATAAGTGAACCTCTTTGGGCTCATTGTGGTACTGTTCATGGTTCTACTCTCAAGATCTAACCACTGGTCATCAAGAGTAGGATTTTCACAGATAAACTTGAGGTAGCACAATCAAATTATAGCACCCTGAAATTAATACCTAAATCAACTAAGAATTATCACCGAATGCCAAACTTACTCATACAGTGTAATCCCTGTATCTCCAAGTATCATTCTTTATCACACTTGTGATATCGAGAATCACAATTATGAAGAGAGAAATTTAACTTTAGATAGATTAATCAGGTGATTGGCAGAGAAATAACATGCTTAGTTCCATCAACAATAGAATAAGCCAGGATAACTTATTTTATAATGGAAATAAACATGCTTACCTGTTGTGTTCTTGCAGAGAAAAGTTTCTCTTAGTAAAGCTAACAATCATGTGAAAACAATCAGAAAAACATTCTGTCAAAGTTTGCCTTGGGATATTTAGCAATTATCAATCATGCAAGACCAGGACAAGATATTGGGAGATTTGAAGACATGACAGTCATGTAAAATTCAGGAGCCCTAGTTGTGTTGGGCTTAGAAATTAACATATAAGGAAAATTTTAGAGTCACTGATGAATTTCAGTGTTAATTATATGTTATCTAATTATTGTTATGCATCATGGATATGATAAAGACACGGTGATTCTGTAAGTTGTTCCTATTGTTTGGTGATACTTGATTATGGAAATGTTAAATGACAAATGACCTACAAGTCAGTTTTAAGTAGTTCATGAGAATAGATACATTAGAAAGATACAGTAGAAAGATGAGTAAACAGGAGTGTATTGATTATTCAAAATCTCAATAAAAATATGTAAATACCCTCACATTGCATGAAAATTATGATGCCAATAATTTATTTTGGCTTGCTTTTTTTTTCTTTTTAACGTTTTGCTTGCTATGTGACTTGAATATTGTGATAATTGAATGCTATCACAATGATATTTACTTTTCTTATAAATTTGAATACTTTCTACTATTCTTTGAAAAAATATATCAGAATTATAAAAATGGCAAGTGGCAAACTTTTTATTTTTCGCATAAAAGCCACTCCATTCTTTATTTCATTTGGCAAGGAAATCAGCACTATATAGCTGAAATTTCAGAACATACACATGTTAATGTGCATTAACATTCCTGATTAATTGTGCATTTCTGTATGCTGTTGATTAGACAAAATATGAGGCAAATTGTGTCGCCTAAAGGGATCTGTTGAAATCCTAATCTTAGGTACATGTGGATGTGATCTTATTTATAAATTATGACTTTGTATAGGGAATGAAGTTAAGATGAAGTCACAGCACACAGAAGTTAAGCACACTTGACATCCTCTTAAGACAAAGTATATGCAATGACAGAGATATCTAGGGAGATAGCAGCCATATGACAATGGTCACATGATGGCATGACAAGTCACAGAGGGCACAAGACTGTCAGCAACAGGAAGCCAGAAAAGGCAAGGTAGGGTTCTTCTCTCTGTTTTAGAGGGACCAAAGACCTGCCTCATATTGAGTTTAGAATCATTGCCTGTATGTGTGAAAAACTGCTGTGTATAAAATATCTTGTTCTCTTGAGCCCCTCAGTTGATGCTTAACTATGCACTCCTAAGAAACAAAATATGAAGAAGCTTATATAGCTCCCTTTGTTGACTTGTGTGTCTGGCCTTGGTGCTCAGCCCTGTGTCACTTGTCCCTTCATAGTCTCTATACTTTCTCCTGTCTTTCACCTGTGCCCTTCACCAGCCCCACACTTCCTTTTAATATCTTAAATGTGCCTGTACTTCTATGAGCAGAGTAGAATTCCCTTATTCTATGCTAAGAGACCTAGAAATCATATCTGTTAGGTCCCTATTGAGGATACATAGAAACCAACTAATAGTTTGAGTTACAAGACACCATCCTTCCAGAAATGAAGCAGAATCAGGCTGGATCTGCCCCCAACAGAGCTTTTTCTAAAATTGTTTTAATTAGGTTTCTGTTACTGTGATGAAACACCATGACCAAAAGAACTCATTGAAGAAAAGGGTTATTTTGGCTAACAGTTGTCATTCATCAAGAAGAAAAGTCATAGCAGGAACTCAGGGCAGGACATCAAGGCAGGAACTCAAGATAGGATCTCAGGGCAGGGATTCAGGATAGGATCTCAGGGCAGGGACTCAGAATAGGAACTAAGGGCAGGGACTCAGGATAGGATCTCAGGGCAGGGACTCAGGATAGAAACTTAGGGCAGGGACTCAGGATAGGAACTCAGGGCAGGGACTCAGGACAGGACGTCAAGGCAGGAACTCAAGATAGGATCTCAGGGCAGGGACTCAGGATAGGAACTCAGGGCAGGGACTCAGGATAGGAACTCAGGGCAGGAACCCAGGGCAGGAGCTCAGGGCAGAGACTCAGGGCAGGAACTCAGGGCAGGAGTTCAGGGCAGGGATTCACGGCAGGGACTCAGGACAGAGATTCAAGATAGGAAGTCAAGGTGGGAACTCAGGGCAGGAACTGAAGCAGAGGCCATAAACATATAATATGTACTGGATTGCTCCCCAGAGCTTGATCAGGTTGCTCTTTTATACACCCCAGGTTCATCCACCCAGGAGTACCACCATCCACAGTGGGGGCTGGAATACCCAAACATCAACCATTGATCATTAAAATAAAGTGCCCGACATACTTGCCAATAGGCAAATCTTATGGAGGCATTTTCTCAGGTGGGGTTTCCTTCACAAATTATTCTAGTTTGTGTCTAATTTGGAAAAAAAAAACAAAACAAAACAGGATAGACACTCTCATAAACCTCATGGTTTTCTTTTCACCCTTACAGTTCCTTATTAGTTTCACCTAGGAGAGAAAACACTGAATAAATCTTTCTGAAACAAACCACCATGTCAGTACTTAGTACTAGAAAAGTCAAGCAGACAGCCTCAGAGTACAGATGTTTACTGCTACTGTAGCAGATACCCTTGACTGTTTTAACAAAGACCATTATCTGTCTGAGTAAACCCTTAGTACAAATATACAGCAGGTTATGATAGTCACAAAGATTAGAATAAAAAGCAATCATGTAAAGACACTGGAAATTACAATGAATGTGCCATTTCCATGTTATCTCCATGACTTTGAGGTCATTGTCATTCACTGTGGGACACAGAAAAGGTAAGAGATAAACATCTGAAGAAAGCATGTAAACAGCTCTGCTCTATATAACTTTGTGTAACTTGAACCTAATAAAAAGCTTTTCTTATGTTACTATCCTCAAATTCTCTTAGTAGGATGTTTAAAAGAATATAACATGTGCATTATTGATCTTAGCCATTCTAACACAAGTGACAGCTCATGTTGGTGAGGATGTGGATTAAGGGGAACACTCTTCCATTGCTGGTGGGAGTGCAAACTTGTTAAGTCACTATGGAAATCAATATGGTAGTTCGTCAGAAAACTGAGACTCAGTCTACCTCAGGACTTAGGTATATCACTCTCAGGCATGTATCCAAAGGATGTTCCACCCTACCACAAGAACACTTACTCAACTGCATTCATTGCAGCTTTATTTATAGTAGCCAGAAACTGGAAACAATCTAGATGTCCCTCAATTGAAGAATGGACAAAGAAAATGTAGTATATTCACACAATGGAGTATTACTTGGCTACTAAAAAAGAATGACATCAAGAAATTTTTAGGCAAATGGATGCGACTAGGAAAATACCCCGAGTGAGTTAATCCAGACCCAGAGATACAAACTGGATCACTTATAAGTGTAAATTAGCTGTTAAGCAAATGATAATCAAGCTACAAGCCACAGATGCAGAGAGATTAAGTAAAGAGGAGGGCTCTAGGTGGGACACATGCATCTCCCTGGGAAGGAGAAATAAAATTGATTTTACTGGTGGACTTGGGAAGGTGAGAAAGGAGCTGGAGGAATCAAATGTGGGGTGGGGGCAAGGGTAGAGGGATAAAATATAGGAAGAGGCAGCTGGAATTGGGGAGCACCAGGAGGGGGCAGTGTGGAAACCTAGTGTGGTGGAAACCTCCTGGAGTCCATGAGGGTGACTCTAGTGAGGTCTCCTAGTAATAGACAATATGCAGTCTGAATTGGCCATCTTTTGTAGCCAGGCAAAGCATCCAGTGGTGGGACTGGGTTGCATTAAGTTGAACTGTTGGCCAAGGGGGTTCTCTGAAGATCCCTAAACAGCCCACACTGATGCTAGGACAGAAGGTAGCTCTCTGAAAACTGACAGCTGGACCCCATTGTGGAGGACAGCATCCATACACCTCATTGAACCCAGAGAGGATGAGCTGGAGACTATATGCAGCCTTCACCCCTATAATCTAGTCTCTTTGGAAAAGGTACTCTGTATGACACAGAAAGAGAAACCCAGGCACCAACACAGTCATCAGCCACAAACCCCTCGACCCACAATGTGTCCTGCCTACAAGACATGCTGGGGCAATGGTGGCACATACCTTGTGGGAGTGGTCAAGGAGATCCAGAAACACTGTGGGAAATGGGGAGGAAGGAGTGTAGGAGTCAGAGGGCATGGAGGACACCAGGAGAACATGGCCCACAAAACCAAGCAAGGCTCATATGGGTTCACAGAGACTGAAGTAGCAAGCACAGGGCCACACGGGTCTGCACCAGGTCCTCTACAGTTAGCTTGGTATTTTTGTGGGACTGCTAACAGCAGGAGCATGTGTATCTCTGACTCCTTTGCCTGACCTTGAAACTCTTTTCCTCCTATTGTGTTACCCTGAAATGAGGGCTTTGGCCTTGTTCTATTACATCTTGTTTTTTTCCTGTTTGGCTGTCACTCTTGGAGGCCAGTACTTTTCTGAAGAGGAAGAGGAGTGCATCAGGGGAGAGGGAAGGTGGGAGCAGCTGGGAGAAATGGAGGGAAGGGAAACTGTGGTCAAGATATATTGCATGAAAGAAGAATATTTCCAGTTAAAATTTTTAAAAAGGAATAAAACAAACATGGGGGAAAATGTAAAGTGACCAAATGCAAATCAGATAAAATGTGGTCAAAAGGAAAAGAAATTGACAGGAAAATAGACAGAGGTAAAATAGAAACATATCATGTTATTTCCACCTATAGACTCTATGAAGGAGTTATTTCTCAGTGTTCCAAATGGCTGCAGCTGACTAGCCATACACAGTGAGCAGTATTCACCCAATATTATATATCCTTACAAAGAGAGGAACTTCTAATTAAATAGAGAAACCTGGTGATTGACAGGATGATACCCTGCTTATCAGAGCAACAATGGTACAACATGAAGTAATGTTCTTCTTTTAAACTAAGTTTAAAGCATTTAAAGCAAGCCTAGTTAGTCAATCTCTATATCCATCAATCTTAACCCCTTTGGGGGCTATGGACTGAGAAAGATTAGTTCAAAAGACAATGATTTTCATTTGCTACTAATAAAAAACATATATAGCTGATAGCTGTGCAAAGTCATTCTACCTCAGAGAAATATTTTAATTTTTAACCTTATTTATATTTGTATCAGTTTCTGTTTCATATTAGAAATCATCGTTAATATTTGCTGCCTTATAAATTTCCTGATCTAGAAACAGCGGGAAGAAGTATGACAAGCCAAACAGAACCTATGACACTTCATAAGCTGAATGGTCCAAAGCAAAGTTGAACACAGTACTATCATTTTTACTGTATTTTTAACTTACACCTTTGTTGAGTTCATTCCCATATAAGAAGCCTTCAGGTCTAACTATGACACTGCAAGTTTTCAGATTCTGAACTAATTACTAAATGTAGAAAATATCATATCATTACCCACACTATGAATGAGAGTACATTCTCTGAATATTAAATGACTCAAATGCACACCAGTCATTTAGCATTGCTTTTGTGTATAGTAGATATTAAGCTTGTAGTTATATTGTCAATAAGTAAGTATCTGATAAGGCCAGTTATGTTACACACACTTTGCAAGAAATAAAAAATACAATGTTGATCAAGACAGAAAACCATTTATTCTCACAAGATTCATGTAGGATTGGAAGACAGAGTCTCAAAAAAGAAATGATCAGGGTAATACTAACCATAACATGGTAATACAGGAGAAAATAAGATATTACTGAAGAGGCATGAATCTTAACCTGTTTGGCAAAAAGAAAAGCAGTAATAAGCAACGTCAATAATCTCTAGAGTGTCAGTGAATATGTGTTCTTGGGCAAAGCATCGCCTGTCCAAAGAAATTCCAAAGAATAAAACTCATCATGAGAGAAACAACTTCTAGCTTCTCATTGCACAGTGTGGTAACAACCATTGTCTACAATGATCTCTGAATACCTGTCAAGCTGCTGAAGTTGAATGAAAGGTCTCAAGACAGAGAAAAGATTGTTAAACAAGATAGAAGTGCTAATAGGATCATTATTAAACACTGTGTCCATAAGTAAATTATCACACATAAGTTTATACAAACACCATGACTCAAAAACATAGAAATAAAAAATAGGAATCTAGAGGTATAAATTATACATGAAGAGAAATGAGGACGGAAATAAGAACCAGTTTTAATATCTCAAAGGTAAATTCTTGAACATTAACTCTACCTTAGTCAACAGTCAGTGAAGAAATACTGTACAAGTTGAAGAAAGAAAACTGTAAAAATCATCACAATAAAATTAAAGAATCACACACAGTGACACAGGCCCTGTGTTCTCAGCTATTCATAAAGCTGACGTGAGTAAACAGCAAATTCAGGGCCAGCGTGGATTACAATGTGAGCTTGTGATACCTTGTGAATTCAAGGCTATCCTGGCCTATCCTGTGAAAGTCAGAGTAGGAACCTTAGAAAGACCCTATCTCAAAATAAAAACCTCAAAACGAGCTAGGGATGTAGCACATACCAGAGCCCTTGACTACTATGTACCCCTAAGGTCAAGGTTCTACACTCAGTGCTATAAAAGTAATTCACTAAATCAATAAGTGACTAGCATAAGAATGTCAGTTGGATTGTAATGACTCAACTAAGACAGAATAATATTGAATATTATTCAGTAATACTGAAATAATAATTAAAAACACAACATCTCTTTACATATTTTAATACTGCCCTCTCAATTATTTTATGGTATACAGTTTTAAATTCTGTTCTTCCCTTTCTTTTTTCCACTATATTTCCTTAAGTTTAGTGGTTTTGCTAATTACTTTTACATTTTCAAAGAGTAGTTGGAGGCACTAAAAACACAGTTTGAAGCAAATCAATGGATGACTTTCTTTAAATTGATCTCAGTAGTAACAATAGATGATTATAATACTCTATGGCTTAGATGCTTATCATGCCTAACGATTGAGTGCAATGAGAATATTATAATTATATCAGTATGACAAATATACTGAGTGTTTTGCAATTATGAACATGGATTCCATCCTCACTGTATACTTTATAAAAGCACTCAAAAAGACCAGACATGATACTGGCATGTGTGAAATTAACAAGGCCATCCAAAATTTAAATATGTGCTTTTAGACACAGAGGATGAGCAAAGAAAATATCATGGTTTAAAATATTTGTATCTTTAAAAAGAAAATTATGTAGAATAAGCTAAACATATTCCACTTTTCATATGTCCTTTGAAGCACTGGGTGATCAGTAGAAGATCCTATGTTTGTTTGATAGAGTTGCCCTGTATGTTAGAAACCTGACTTGGGAGCCAGCCAGCTATGACACATACCAAAAAAAAAAACAAGAGCGCTCTATCAGAAATTGAAACATAAATCACCCCTAAGGAAAAGCTTCACAGGAGATCAGATGCTCAGATGTTTTAATAGATGCTTAATGAAGTGGAGGATTATACAGTTTGCTGCATTAGCACAGGCACTTTAAGTGCTGATGGCATCTTCAGTCACCGAACTCTGCTAGTCAGACATCAGCTGTGGAGCCAGAAGCCACCAGCACACTGAAACGTGAGGGTGGGTTTAATTTGTCTCTATTCATGCATAATTCAACTATTTCATAATTTATAATATTTAGAGTGCCTAGGTGTAAGTCCACTTAATTTCCAACAACAAACTCAGAGAATAAATGCAAATAATGATAAACCAAATAAGGACAATCAAGAAGCCTCCATGAGAGGTACCTAATCCTTACATTGGTGGGATGTCATCCATGATTCACTTCAGTAGCACCCAGGCTAGCCACAAGACTAATCAAGTAGATAAAATCCAAGGCAAAGAGAGTTAACAATTATTTAGTATTTACTACATAAATAACCTAATTTATATGCATTAAATGTACATTTTATTGTTTGAGAATTTCTTATGTGCATATAATATGTTTTAATAAAGACCATTCCCCATCCCCCATTCCCTTCCTTCTAATTATTCTCCTATTGTCTCTCAATATCCCCCAAACTATATCCTACTAGAGATACATGCTCATTAATGTTTGTTGCTGCTCTGTTTACAATAGCCAGGAAATGGAATTAGCCAAAATGTCTACAAACTGATGTAGGAATAATAAATTCTGGTAGATGTGCATGATGAAATATTGTTCAGCTGTGAAGATAAATGAAACTATACAATTTGCAGAAAATTTGATAGAGGTGGAAATAATTATTCTGAGAAAGACAGATGTTGCATTCTCTCTTTTATAAGTGCATGCTCCTTTGAATCTTTAGATACCTGTATTTACATTGATGTACCAACAGACATTAAGAAAATACTAAAGACCCACAGGAAGAATTTCAAGAGAAGGGAGAAAAACTCAATTGATTAAAAAAAGGAGAAAGGGGTGAGGAATAATGGATAATTAACACCAAAAACCTTTGAAAAACCCACATGGAAACCTGTTACTATAGAAACTTGTGTGTGTGTGTGTGTGTGTGTGTGTGTGTGTGTGTGTGTGTGTGTGTGTGTGTGTGTATGTGTGTATGTGTGTATGTGTGTGTGTGTGTATGTATGTATGTATGTATATATGTACGAATGTAATAGAGAGGGGGAAATGTTTCTTTAAGACATTATTGGCTGTCAAATGAAAAGCCCAGTGGCAGTAATGTCTTAGTTCTTTTGGAGGTGTTGATAGGAGGGTTGCATAAAACATACCTCTCTCCAACATCTAACATCATAGATCTTTGCAATTCTTCCTCTTTACCCTCTAGAACTTGGTAATAAGAATCTATTGCTGAAGACACCACATACTTGAGTCATAGAATAAAAAGATATTAAGCTAGTGTTGGCATGGAAGCTTCATTTTTACTGACTAGCTTGCATAAGGCTGTAAGGTGTTATAACAAATTACTAAGGGAGAAATTTTATCCAGTTGTGAACCTTGGAGGTACAATAAGACCAGCCTGGTAAAACACAGCCCACTAATGCAATAGTGTGGCACAACCATTATGGGAATAACCAACAACATTCTTACTAGATACAAATCCTGTTCCACAAGATGGACCCCACAACTGTTGTTATTAACAGGGCCAAGAACCCGCAAGTAGATAGGACATAGGCCATAGGAAAGAACCTACTAGTATTATTCTGCTAAGCTGACATTAATAAATGTTCTAAATTAAATTATTAAATGTCTTCAAAGCATATTATACACATAAATTAATGCATCAATCAACCATAATCAATAATTGTTTTTTTTTTCTTTTTTAGTAGCAGATGGTGATTAACACAACTGGTCAACATGTACCAACTAAGAGGCTCCTGAGTTCCCAGGCCCAGAAGGAAATTCATGTTGCATTCTGTCCCCCTCCTCAGGCTTAGGAATCATCTAGGAAGAGGAGGAAGGATTATAGGAACAAGAGGCAGTGAACGATTACAT
Source organism: Peromyscus californicus insignis (assembly GCF_007827085.1). Lineage (NCBI taxonomy): Eukaryota > Metazoa > Chordata > Mammalia > Rodentia > Cricetidae > Peromyscus > Peromyscus californicus. The sequence goes on along the minus strand of NW_026294469.1, from coordinate 74,301,825 downwards.
GGAGGGAGGAGAAGGCTGAGGGAGGAAATACAGAAAGAAACAGCTAAAACTAAGAGACAGAGAGAGAATGAACTACAAATAAATGAAAAACTTAATTAACATTATAAAATAGTTAGCTAGTTTTGTCAAAAAAGAAGAGGGGTGTCCTCACACTCCCTTTAGGAAGCTTAGGCTATTGTTAAGCAAATGAAGCAACAGAAAAATGGGGACTGGATGTTTTAGAAACATCACAGAATGTCCATGAAGGAGTAAAGGTAAAAAGGCAGCTGACAGAAAGAATAGGAGTGTCTTCATTCACTGTAGTTCAGAAGTACAGCCCCCAATATCATACTAGTGAATTATAAGTGTAAATAGATAAATAATAACAGATAAAATTAGTAATACCCCACAGAGAGGAGAGATAAATTAGCTTGTTTGTGGAAGACCTGTTATATGAAAACTTGGAGTACATAGATCAGAGTAGAGATGGCACTGTGTGTACCCTATTCAGAAGAATCTGCAGTAATAATGGTTGCTTCTTTGCATAGCAGGACCTCAGAACTCACCTCAGGCCTGTGTCAGTGTGAGAGGGAGAGAAGTATGCCTGAAAACTGCCACCATATGACAGTCCAACTGGAAAAGTGTTCTCAGCTATTGTAGACTATCTTAAAACATTCAACATGTATATAAAGATGAAGTGAAGACCGAAATGTTTGGAATTTAAACCTCCTCTACCTTAAAAATGTGCGCAGACCCTCTATGAAAAGCTAAAGGTGCACAGTAGAAAGGAAGGAAAGGAAAAGGGAAGGAAGAGGAGAAGAGAAGGGAGAAGGAAACAGGGAGAGCAAAGATGTGAGGAAATAGAAGGGAAAAACCTTTATTGTGTGCATTGAGAATTCAAGAGATTATTAATGTGACCCCAAAAGTAAAAATAGGATCGAGTAAAAGTTTAAGTTAAAAGGTAAACAATTTACCAAATGCTACTGTTCTAAAACAAACTAACAATAAAAGTGCAATAAAATGACTCCTAATGACATTGCTGTACTGATGCAGCAGTGCCTTGCTCAACTATCATCAGAGAAGCTTCCTCCTGCAGCAGATGAGAACAGAGAGCCACAGACAGACATTAAGCACAGAGTGGAACATGTAGCTCTAAATAGGTTGTGTTCCGCTGTTCCCTACCCCTCAGCATCCAGGAGAACCCTGCAGGAAGCAGGGCAGAAAGAGCATTAGAGCCAGAGGGGATGGAGGGACATTGAGAAAACAAGGTCCTCCAAATCAACATGAGCAAAGCTCCTATGAACTCAGAGACTGAAGCAGCAAGTGCAGAGCCTCAGAGGGTCTGCAGCAGGTCCTCTGTGCATACGTTGTAAATTCCAGCTTAGTGTGTTTATGGGACTCCTGAGTGTGTGAGTCTCTGTTTCTTGTGCCTTCTCTTTGGCACTTTCCTTCTGTTGGTTTTGTCTAATTTCAATGGGTTAATTTTTGAATCATCTTGTTACATTGAACTATTATCGCTTAGAAGCCTATTTGTTTTCTAATAAGAGAGGGAAAGGGAGTAAATCCAGACAGGAGGGGAGGTGGGAGGAACTGGAATTATTAGAGGAAGAAAAAAACCATAATCAGAATATATTTTATGAGAAAATCATATTTTTCAATAAAATGAAAACAAAAGAGTAAATCAATATAAATGACCAAAAAGTAGAAGAAAGTGGAAAGGTCAAAGGAGATAAATGTTCATCCTTCACAGGTGATCAGCAACAGATTCATTAAGAATTGCCATGCTAAAATAGTTGATGTATTATTATGTGTTTTTGCAAAAACAACCAGAAGAATTTAGAAACAGAATAACAAAAAGGTTCAACCTCTCAATGAAAATGAAATGAGAAGTGGTTGACAAGACCATTGTCTTTGCGAGTATTCATTTGATTAAAGCACAGTCTGTAGTTTTCCATACATTCCTCATGTGCATGTACTGTTTTGATTAAAATAAAGACTTTAGCTTTTAAGAAGCATGTCTTGTTGCCTTCTGTACATTCTTCTACATCGTTTGTCTTTGGAGAATACCCATTGCCTCCTAACTTTGAAAGATAAAGATTTCATTGAAAGCTAAAGGCCGTTTAAAATATTTAGAGTTTTAACCTCTTTGATTCAGAGCACAAACCCAGCTTTTCAGGTTGATTTTCTTTCTTAAATGATCTTCATGCACCAAGTCATTTTTGACCTCATGTGTTGCGTAATGTTCTTTGCATTGTCTCCCATACTCTTCTTCTGGCAAATGCAGGAGCAGCCAAGGTAATTAAAATAAACAGAAAGGGAGAAATAAACAAGAGCAGCAGCTGAGACTGAGGTGCCCCTAGGGGTTGTAAGATACTGATGCCAAGAATGGACTGGTTCAGAGCCAGCATTTGTATCTGAAAGAGCAGGTTTGCGTGCAAGCTCCAGGATGTCGGGAATCAGTCTAGAATAGATGAGTTTGTTTTATAACTGGTCATTTACTTCCTTGCTTTTTATTAGACTGAAATAGTATCTTTGGAATTAGAGGACGATGCTTAATATGTAAATTCATGTTTACTTAACAAACATTTGCTTAAAATCCTCATACCAGGCAAACTTCCAACTACTTGGATTATTTTAATGAACAAAATAGATAAAGATACTGCCTGTGTGATGAGGTGGAAAGAACAGAGACTCTTCTTGGATCATTTGAATACTTAATCAAATCAAATTAAACAGCCAGGCAACAAGGTAGAATGGAGCATAAGAGAAACTAATGATGTTCCATCAATAAAGCAAACCCTCAAGGGCCTGATTATCAGGAAGTACATAGTAAGATGGAAAATAGATGGTGATAGTTATTACCTTTAAATTTACCTTCACTAAGTAAACTCAGCCTTGCCATACAATACCAAGCCATGTTCTTAACTCTTTCTATAACAGCATGGATCCATATATCACTTCCCATTGCACTCAGTGGAGCACCATTATCCTCTTCACTTTGAAATAAGAAAACTGAGACTGAGATTAAAAATCATGATCATAAGTACCAGCTCAGAAACTAAAGTCTGGAGGAAGGCAGTAAGTCCCGGTGTGGGTGTGTTTTTAACCATCACAATATAAGAGGGAAAGACACATGCCTTACACCTGGCTGTTAGGAAAATAAACATCACAATGCATATAACCCTGTAAAATGCTTACATCCTTGTGTCCAGAATTGCTAACGTCTGGGGTAATTGATACATAAATTATTACATATATTTAAGTTTTTAAATAATATTGAGCATATCCGGAAAAAGTAAAACACAAATAAAAAACCACATATACTTTATAAGTAGTCAGATGTCCAAGAAGTGGTAAACTTTGGAGAATAAATTATAGGAGCATGTTCCACAGAGCTATGTGCTTGTTAAAATAAAGCAAGTTGATATTAATGTACTTCTCAGCCATCATTAATGCTGTTCAATTCAGGAAAAAAATAGCTAAATATGAAATACTCAATTTAATGTCAAAAGTTGTTACAGATTTGGAGGTAATTACCATGAATGCATAGCATAGAGATTTGCTCCACAAACATCTTTTTAAAATCCTGTGCCAAGTGAACATCCAAGCACTTGGATTATTTTAATGGACAAAACAGATAGATTCTGCCTGTGTAATGAGGGAGAAAGAGCAAATCTCTTCTCAGATCATTTGAATATTGAGTCAAATTGTTGTAGTTCAAATTTTTGTCTTCATTAGATTTAATAAAGTAATGATTCAACATTGCTTACAAGAAAAAACAATGAATGAAACTGATATCCATAATTAACACCAAACCTGTAGAGATTAGAATGTTGGGTTTTCATTCTATTAGATGCATAGCATATAAATTTGTCATGTTTTCTCTGTTCCTGATCATGAATTATGCCTACCAAATGTCATGTTGGTTGTTAAAAAGTTGGATACAGAATGGAAGAACACTAATAACTGTCTTACCTACCATTCAGCTAGCACTTATCACATATCAGTCAGTATCCTAGAAGTCTCAGGTAAGTAGCAAACACATTAATGCATAATTGATAAATCAAATAGGAGAAATATCAAATAATAAAGAAAATGATGAGAGATGATAATATGCAACAAAGCTAAAGAGACAGATTACAAAGAAGTATAATGTAGAACTAATAGGGGAATGACTCTAAGTAGAATAAAAATTAATCAAAGTATTTTAATAAATTCAAAATACAAGTTGTAAAACAACATTTTAAAAATCTTGTGAGCAAAATTTTAAAGAGACTATCTGTAAAAAAATTAGTAGTGAGAATCAAGTCATCTGATGGTTTTACAAATATGTTACTCAAATTTCTAGAGGGGTAATATTTACATTTATCCTTTTTTTAAATTTTATAATTTAATTTAATTTTACATATCAGCCACGGATTCCCTTGTTCTCCCCCCTCCCCCCCTGCCTTTCCCCAGCCCACCCCCCATTCCCATCTCCTCCAGAGCAAAGACTCCCCTGGGGATTGAGTTCAACCTGGTAGATTCAGTCCAGGCAGGTCCAAGAAAGAAGAGGGTTTGTATGAGCGAGAATTGTTGAGACCAAGATTGAAAAAAGCACAGGGACATTTAACTAAATGAATGGAAACACATGAACTATGAACCAATAGCTGAGGAGCCTCCAACTGGATCAGGCCCTCTGGATAAGTGAGACAGTTGATTGACTTGATCTGTTTGGGAGGCATCCAGGTACTGGGACCGGGACCTGTCCTCAGTACATGTATCCTTTAATAAGGTGATACAAAAATCAGAGAAGAGTGATCAAATAATTTTAATATAATTGAATATTAAAATTAATAATATTCAATATTATTAAAATTTCCAAAGTCAATTGACATAACACACTCCAATAACTATTTTGAAACATGAATAAAATCTCACATAATAAAATCTATATTAAATTCAACCACATTTTTCTGTGTCTGTATACCATGATGACATGGCACATCAAGACAGTTTAACATCAATGGTTCTACTTATGTGCTTAATCTATTAATGAGTGAGGACTATTTCAACAGGTCTTAAATCATCATTTGATAAGCAGACTCATCACAACTGCAAGCAATACACTGAGAAAAGTTGAAAAATTGTCAACTTCTCTACCTGGGAAAAGATACATAAAAACAAATACTAAAATATTACTGTAGAGAAAACATTATGTGTGTTTTTCCATTAAGCTTGGGAATAGCTGTGTCTCCAATTTACCAGGGACCAGCTGTGTGTTAGAATGTACCATTGGAGTCTTCTCTATACAGTAAGATCAGACTGAAAGATAAGTGATAGAAGTGGTGTCTAAATTTGAGGGAAAGCAAAGCCTTATGCAAGTGAATACTAAGGTCTACTTGGTCGTCTCGAGAACATTCTAGTCAAGGTCACATATCCAATTTTTATGCAAATAGTATTTACATCTCTAGGCTTGACTATACTCCCCTTTTTTTTTTTTTTTTTTTTGGTTTTTTCCAGACAGGGTTTCTCTGTGTAGCTTTGCGCCTTTCCTGGGACTCACTTGGTAGCCCAGGCTGGCCTCGAACTCACAGAGATCCGCCTGGCTCTGCCTCCCGAGTGCTGGGATTAAAGGTGTGCGCCACCACCGCCCGGCTTATACTCCCTTTTTGTGGGAACCCACAAAGATTCCAACTTGTGGTTTGACTCAAGGTCAGAGAGTCAGAGATTATGTTGCTCTCCAAGGCTGCATAATAGGGTACAAAAGCATGAATATCAGGTGTCTTATACTTCAAGGCCTAATCACAAGATGCTCTGTCATGGGGCATGGTTACCAGGTGTTTCAAAGGGTCTACCCTTGGTTGTATGTTATGCTTTGATCTTAAAATGGGGAGGTCTTAATAGCTGAGGAGCTCCTATGGTACTTACTGGACTAGGCTCTCTGGATCGGTGAGACAGTTGTTTAGCTTGAACTGTTTAGGGGCCCCCAGGCAGTGGGATCAAGACCTGTCCCTGGTGCATGAGCCAGATTTTTGGAGCCTAGTGCCTATGGTGAGACACTTTGTGCAGCCTTGGTGCAGGGAGGAGGGGCTTGGACCTGCCTCAACTGAATGTATCAGGCTCTCTGACTCTCCATGGGAGATCTTGCCTTGGAGGAGGTGGGAATGGGGGGTGGGCTTGGAGGGGGGACCTGGGGGGCAGGAGCATGGAGGAGAGAGGAATCTGTGGTTGGTATGTAAAATGAATAGAAAATCTCTTAATAATAAAAAATACAAAAAAGAAAGGGGGAAGTCTTATGCCTGTCCCTTTGCTAGTATATAAAAAGCCCATTACAAATAAACTTGAGGCCGCTGGGTATTGACCCAGGGCCCTCCAAAGATATCCTGTGTCTCTGTCTTTTTCTTTGTCTACTTCTATATTTTCTATCTAGCATTTCTCAATTACTCACTCCTTGCTTCAAGGGACCCTTTCATAGGTCAGGGCTGGATCTCAACACTGGGCCCCAACACTCCTTGTATCTATATCAGTGTCCAAAGATATGAGTGTTGCAAAGCCACCATTGTCAACTGAATTATTTTCCAGACTCCTATCAAAGTCAATGGCATGATTCTTGTGTTTCTCTGTCACTGAAGAGAAAATATTGAACTAATTTTTAATGGTTGCCTTCCAACATTAAAACAAATGGCATGATATTTGTGCTCTCTCCTTTCCAGTCCCAATGATATTAATTATACTGAAATGACTATAGATTAAGATATTTCTGACATCATGGAAACAATAATTGTAAGATGTCAAAGAGAAAATGAAGTCCATCAAGTTATGTGGCAAATACTGTTTGGTTCAAAACTTGAGTTACTACAAAGAACAGTGGTATGAAGACAGATCTTTCATTTTAGTGACAGATTAGGGACTATAAATTTAACAGTGATCTTGTTGGAGACCTGCATAGTATATCAATGATGCAGAGGTTTCTATTGTGTGTGACATATTGTGGTAATACAGATAGTAAACATATACATGAATGCAAAACAGTTGGTTTTAATTTAACTACATGCAATTAATACCCACACATTAGTGAATGATGGGATAGACGATGAAATGACATCAAACTAAAGTAAAAATCTTATGGACATATTGACAGAACCAACTGCACACAGTGAGTTTTTGAATTGTAATAATTAAATAAAAAAGGCAGACATGAAGTTGGAAGAGAGATATGATGGTAGAGTGCTAAGGTAAGGTTGGAAAAAGAGAGCACAGAGTGGACATGGCTAAGACACATTTTATACATGTATGAAATTTTCAATTGCCTGGCCCTTTAAGGGGTTTAAGTCAAACTTAAACTTAAGGTTTAAGTGAAAGGGTGGAAAGTGTCAGGTATGCAAGTGCGGTATGTACATATTTTGTATATATGTATATATTTTGCATAATATATACACAAAAAATTGGCTTGGTAATTTTCATTTCTTACTGAAAAGGAAAAAAAACATGAGCAAAATCTAAAATGATTATACTTTCTATTCAAAGTTATAAGGTTCAAGTGGACTCCATCACACTAGATAGCTATTTGGGGTATCCTTTAAGAATGACTGTTCCCAGAAGTTCATATCTACATGTATTTGCATCTACTACTATGCCAATGTTCCTCCTTGTATTTATTCTTTATTTTGATGGAAACTAACTCTTCTGGGATAGCTTCTCTTTGGAAATATGTGGATTATATAGCCTCATTTTCTCATAAATACACATATAAATGAATAGACAAATAAATAATAATATAAACAATATATAACAAAAATGACACAGAGAAAAACACAATGTAGGTGGGTTTCTGCTTTAGGTATGGGGAAGATGTTGTAACTTTAAATGAGTAATTTTCTCACACCTGTTAGCATGAGGAAATCTATAAATATGTATGATGGGAAGAAGGAAATCCTTAGAATCACTTGACAAAAACTTAAAGTAATACTGCCATTCAGACAAAAACAGTACAGGGGAGCCCCAAAAGTTAAAAGTATAATTATCATAGAACCAAGAAGTTCCACTGCTGGGTAGGTATCTGAAGGACCTGAAAACAGCATTTGAAGGTATCCACACTTCAGGGCACACTGCAACATTGTACACAGGTGCAGAGATATGGAACCTGCTCACATGCCTATCAGTGAATAAACAGAAAAGAAGAGTTGCTACACACATGCAGTAGGATATCTATAGCCTTGTGAAGAAGGGCATCTTGTTATATGCAGCAACATGGATATATCTGGAGGACATTGTGCTAATTGAAATAAGTCAGATATAGAAGTACTAGATGACACCACAAAGATATAAAATAGTCAAGCCATAAAACTAAAATAGAAGGCTGGCTTGTGGGAGCGTAGTATGGCGAGTGGAGAGGTTTAAGTCAAAGGGTGGAAAGTGTCAGGTATGCAAGACAAGTAACTCCTAGGGATCCACTGTGTACCCTGGCACTTACAGGTAAGCGTGCTGTACTGTGTATTTAAAGGGTTGCTAGGATACAGATCTCGTGTTAATTTTATTCTGAATACTTACATCACAAAATATTAGTGACAAATAACATTTTACAAGAGAACAAAAGAAACGTTAGAGAAACGACGGATTTTTATGGTATAGACTGAACTAATGGGTCTGTGGGCTCAAACCCTTATCCCAAATCATCAGATGATAGATATTAAATATGTACAGAAGACTGGGAAGGAGTATATATGTGTTTGCTTAGCAAGTGTGAAGACAGAGTTTAGATCCCTAGAATCCACTTGAAAACTGAGAAAGTGTGATAATAAACTTGTAATCCCAACACGCAGGGAGCAGGCACAGGGAATTCTCGAGCACATTGGCCTGCCAGACTAACCAAAACAGGAAACATCAGGTTCAGCTAGAGAACTTGTCTCAATATACAAGGTGAGAAGTTATGGAAGAAGACACACAGTATCAACCTCTGTCTTCCACACATGTCTACTTATACATCTGTAAATACATACACACAGATGATTGCATGCCACTCAACCATATACAGGCAAAATGACCTTAAACTAATTCAATTTCTTGTAGACTAAGCATACCTTAATGAACAACAACTAAAACAAATAAAGCCATTTGAAATGCAACCCCAAGGAGGTTTCATTTGGAAGACAACTATGAGTTTACTTTTCATATTCCTATTACAAGGTAGCATTCCTACTACACAATTTTGTTTAACAAATACATATGCAAAATGTGCATCCATTAATTCTATAACATACTTCTGAGTCACTACAAATGAGTTATTTGAAAGAAGAAACACAATTTTGACTGGAATTCATTTAAGATCTTATTGTCTTTGGTATAATTGATGTTTTTGAATTATACAAAAAATTATACAAAAATGTTATTCTGAAGAGATAAATCAAGCTAGAGTACATTAAAATTATTTTAATTCATGAATATAACATATTTGCTAATAGTCTGTGTTTAATTTCTCATGGGCCTTATTATTATTACCTACAGGAAAAAGTGGAAATATTTTGAGATAGTGATGTCCACATGAATAAAGATCAGGAAGAATGATGCTCAACTATTCAGTACACTAGATGGAGATACAGAGGAAGCACAAGGCTGCTGGTGTTATATTTTGTATTTCTTACACTGAGTACAATTGATTGTAATATGATTGATGAGTATAGGGTACCTTCTAGAAATATTTAGTCTTAGTTCTATAACTCAATCTATAGAATTTGAAATTCCAATATACACCTAGTTTATCACCAAAATTTTATCAACATACATTTCCCACTTCTAAAACAGATTGCTGATGCATGCATAATTTCATGTTCCCCTGTATTTATCCAAAGCCAGCTTCACAAGGGAGCAACTCAACAGCTAGACTAGGAAACCATTTCATCATTGAGTAGAATCACCCTTCATTCAATGGCTGCTCAAGTTTTCTAGGTTCCTATGGAACCAGGAACAACACTAGGAGATAAGAGGAGTGTAGTAGGGCATATACATTTGGAATTAAGAGAGGCTCTGGTGTCCTCTGTTTTAGCACTCTGTGAAATAACACATATTAGTAATAATAATTTTAGATTTTATAATCCTTTTATTAAGCATATAACAGTAGTGTTTATAACAGCATGCAGAGAGGAGAAATGGAGTCCACATGCAGCCTGGCATAGACAGGCATGTACTACACATGTCACCCTCCACAGCACTCCAATGCCTCTCTGTCTTCTCCCTGTCTTGCTCACTCCTTTTCTCTTCCTCTTTACCTCTCTCCTCAGGACTACTATACTCACAGCATGTAGTGACACACAAACAACGAAGAGCCTTTTGTGAACTCTACACTATACATGTGACTTGATATTTGTCATCTCTGTTAGTTAGTATTCAAGGTTATGCCAAATGTGGAATATATGGAAGCTGGTTTAGCAATAATGATAGCAAATGGCTTCTGTAAGCAGATCTTACAACTGATTGGCCTTGCACAAGCAGAACACACTCTGTCACTTCAGGTGCTTCCATTTCCCAAACTCTGAATCTTTTATGCACCATCTCACATGTTTCTGAAATGAGAATGAGAAATTTGAGAGTACTGGCCTAGGTTTCATTTTGGTTATTTTTTTTCTTTCAATTTTGTAGAGAAGAATAATCTAGGACATTTGGTATGTGTCTATGTGTGCTGGAGAGGTTACGGGGTCTATTTCCCTTTTAACTCTCAGAGATAGAAAGATATTCCTGATAGACAGATATTCCTGTTAAGGTGAATAAATAGGAACATGACAGAGGTACTGAGTAGGCTCTCTGTAGAGTATTTTTAGTTCTCAGCCAGTCACACCTTGAACCAAACAGCGTTCTGTCTAAATTGACCGATAGTTGCAGGGTATAGTTAACCTAGAAAAGCAAAGAGGAAGTGTGAGCTTCTTTACAGACTGTGAACGCAGAGCCTGTGTGATTCAAAGGACAGGGGCAGAGACTGAGGAGCAGCCCAGGACAGGAAAGAGAAAAATTCATCACTCAGGAACAACTTGCCAAAACAACTGATATGAGGTATCTGCAGTAGTCTAGTTCACAGAGACAGCAGGATGAGAACCACCTGGTGAGGAATACGGGCGAGTGCTCTAGCCATGTAGAGTTTCAGTTTGGAAGATGAAGCACTCAGGAGATGATGGCAGTGACAGCCACACAGTGTCACATGCTGCCACTGAACTATGCATTTGACAATGTTAGCACAGGGCTGGGGATGCAGCTCAGGTGTAGGGTGCTTCTCTGTCTTGCTGGAGGTCCCCAGTTCACAACCCAGCACTTCATAATTAAGCACAATGGCACACACTGCAATCCCAGCTCCGGAAAAGCAGACACAAGAGTATCAGAATTTCAAAAGTCATTGTGGGCTACACAGCAAGTTGAAGAACAGCCTGGGTTACACAAAACAGAACCGAGGAGATATCGCAGTGGGTAAAGTGCTTGCCTCACATGCACAAGGGACTGGGTTCAAGCCTCAGAACCTACGTTAAAGGGGGATGGGGCAGAGTCACTGGAGAGACAGCTCATTGGTTACTGCTCTGTTGCAGAGGACCAGATTTTGGTTCCCAGCATCAATATTGGGTGGCTTACAATCACTGTAACTCCAGCTCTAGGAGGATCCAATGCCTTAGCCTCTGAGGACAAGTACACACACACACACACACACACACACACACACACACACACACACACACACAATTGTGTAGAGTTAATGTATTATAAATTACTCACAAGGCCTCACATATTCCAGACCATGGTATAAGAGCATTAATAAAAAATCAGAGTCATCAATAATGTGTCCATGTTGCATTAAGTACAAAAATCAAAGCACTTCCCCTCGGTGTCATCTGACCAAGAGCAAGCTTTGTCCTCCCTGTGTTTTCAGTTAGCCCCATCTTTCTGGTATATGAGTCTGAATCTGTTTAAGCCTGAAGGCTGTCTTGAAAATCTATCTGTCGCTGTCTTTCTGTGTCTGTCCCTAACAAAAAGGCTTTTTTTTTTTTACTCTCTTTTATCTATTTTATAAGCTGGGGAAGGAATGAGAGATGATTTACAGGAGTCTTTAACAGAGTTTCACAAGTGATAAAGTCATTGACTCCAACTGACCCTAAATGATCCAGACAACAAACAGCATTTCAAACATCACTGCAAACAGAATTATCAAACTATATCAATATTGTATCCAATATTTTTAGCATATATTTGTTTTATAACATTGTTTTTATCTATATTTGCTGTTTAAATCAAATAATTAACATTACACATGTAAACAAACATGCATTTCTCTTGGGTCAGGTCATAGAAGAGTAGATAATTTAAGACTACAGCAATATCAGCTTAGGTTGTATAACATGAGAAATCCAAGGTAAATAAGGTTGGCTACTGCATTTTTCTTTCAAAGGCAGGTTAAACAAATAGGCTGAGCATACAATAGGATAACACTCTTGAGACTTAAGTGGCATCAAGGTTTATTATTAACCTTGCTGTGAGGTCCAGCAAGTGTTCCAGTCTCTTAGAATGTAAGAAATATTCTACTAATCAATTTCTACAAGAGATACTTAGGAGGGGCTCAGGCAGGGATAGAGACTCTGTACAGTAGAGCTGCACTGTGCTGCCTAAGAGGAGGAAACGGGACAAATGTTGACAGTGAAATGTCCAGAGCAGAAAGGGATTTACTTACAAATGTGAAGTTATTAAATATATACGGGATGACTGAGAAATTGAATTTTAAGCCCATTATTGACCTCATTTGTGTATATATTTGCACGTGTTTATGGGTTTACATATGTGTGTGAATGTACAGGTGTCATTCCTCAGGCACTGCCCCTATCTTGTTTTTTGAGACATAGCTGTCTCCCACTGGCCTGGAACACCATGATGAGGCTAGATTGGCTGGACAGACAGCCCAGGGATACTCCTCCTTGGCACTGTGATTATAAGCATGCTTCACTAGGACTTTTTTTTTCATAGCTCAGGGAGGATTAAATTCAGGTAATCATGATTGAAAAGAAACTACTTATATCTTTGGTTGTGAGCCTAGCCTTAATGGACAAGCCATCTCTCGTCTCCAAACCAAACACAACTGCCCATCCCCAATGTCAATGAAATGATTCCTAATGATGTTCTGCTGCATTCATAGATCACTGCCTAGCCCAATCTCCATCAGGGAGGCTTCTTTTAGCAACTGAGGGGAGCAGAAGCAGAGACTCACAGCCAAGCACTAGACAGATGCAGGGGAACCACATAGAAGATGGGGAAGGATTATAGGAGCCAGATGGGTTGACGAGACCAAGAGAACATGGCCCACAGAATCAACTTGGCATGGCTCATAGGGTCTCAGAGAGACTGAAGCAACAAAACAGACTCTGTGTGGGGCTGACCTAGGTGCTCTGCATATATACACCCTATGGTGTGTAGCCTGGCATTCTTGAGGGACTCCTAACAGTGGAAGTGGTGTGTCTCTGACTCTTTTGCCTGCTCTTGGCACCCTTCCCTCCTACTGGGATGTCTCATCCAGCCTTGATATAAAGGTTTGTGCCTAATCTTATTTCATCGTGTTATTCTGTGTTTAGTTGATATGCCTTGGAGGCATGCTCTTTCTGAAGGGTAATAGAGAAGCAGTGAATCTGAAAGAGAGGGAAAGGGGGTGCTGGGAGGAGTGGAAGAAGGGGAAACTGAGGTTGGGATGTATTGTACAAAAAAAGAATAAATTAAAAAGATGAAAAAGAAACAGTTTACTACCTGAGCTTTCCTTTTGCAACCCTGGATGGTATTTTTGATTACATAACTTCTACTAGCCAAAATTTCATTACATGTCCAATGTTATAACATATTGTTTCGCTCCTCACTCCAAAGTCCATTTACTACACTCAGGCATCTCCTGTGGCTAAAATGCGTGTTGAATTATTGTACCCCAAGCATATGTTAAGTGGGGTACCAATCATCACACTGTATCTGCAGATATGTATCACTGGATACACCTTAGTTTGCTATATTGATTACGCACACAAATAGAGTTATTTCCTTCTCTAAAATAACCAGTTAGATTAATTATCATTAATTGCATCATATTTCATATTCATAGACAACATGCTAATCCTAAACTAGCTTCATTTCATAACTCATTATTTACATGTATATCCAACAATACATTTTTTTTTAAAGATTATTAATTTATTATGCATACAGTATTCTGCCTGTATGTGTCCCTGCAGGCTAGAAGAGGGCACCAGATCTCATTACAGATGGTTCTGAGCCACCATGTGGTTGCTGGGAATTGAACTCAGGACCTCTGGAAGAGCAGTCGGTGCTCTTAACCACTGAGCCATCTCTTCAGCCCCCAACCATACATTTAACAACCAACTGTTGTGAATTCAGCATTGACATTTACACTTCTAACATACAGATAGCAGTTAGGTAGGAAGTGAAGTATTTAGCACCACCACTCTATAAAGGAAATAGGAACTGGGCACATGGGAATCTACTTCTTAAAAATGAATTATTTACTCTTTGGCAGCTTCGCACACATATATAATATAACTTGATCATACTCACTTCAAGCTCACTCCTTTCACTCACCCTGGGTGAATCACCCCCCAAAACTATCTTCTCCTCCCATCTTAATTTTTTATATCCCACTGACTCCAGTGAATGCCACCAGCATGTGCTTAGGGAATGTTCCAGTGGCCACACCCTCAAATAAAAATGACTCTCCCTTCAGTAGTACCCTCAAATACAAATAGCTCCTCAGCTAGGAATGGAGCCTCATAAACGCTTCCCCCATCAATGCTGAAATTACCGATGGATTAATTGTGTGCAGGTCTTGTGAAGTGAATCATAGCTGCTGTGAGTTCATTAGTGCAAGGATGATGTAATGTGCAGACTCTCCTGCCCATCCTCAGCTCTTACATTCTTCCCATACCCTCTCCCACAATGTTCTCTCAGTTTTGTGGGGGTTGATATATATGACCCATTAGGACTGACAACTAACAATCACTAATCCTCAGCCCTTGACCAGTTATGAGTCTGCTTCGACTGCTGCATATACACAAAAGAAGCTTCTCTGACCAAGGATGAGAGTAGAACTGATCTAGAGGTACACAATTCGTGAAAAATTGATAATTACACTGCATGGATCAATGATGCACAAGTACATCATTATATACTTTTGTGCAATATTAGATCTTTCTTTTCAGCCTGTGTTTCTATCACTCACAACCATCTCTCAATTTTCATTGAGTCCCTCCTGAGAAACCTTCGCACTAAGGCCTATTGATCAGAGAGCATCTAAATTTGGCTTCTGAAAATAATCATAATGTGAGCATGGATGTTATTTATTAATAAGGAACATAAAAAAATGTAAAAAGTTGTATTTCCTTTGTGTTTGTACATGTGCATGTGCGTGTATGTATGTGTGCATGTGTGTATGTGAGTTTATGCATTTGTTCATATGTGCTTGTGTCTGTACATACATATGTATGTGTGCATGTATGCACTTCTTTCTTTGTTGATTGTCACTGCTAGTGATAATCTATTGAGTTAATAATAAACTCAAAACAAGATTTTCTATACACAAAATCTGTACATAGAACTAACATTGATTTTATGTAAAACTGGGTCATTGATATATCCAGAAGTTTGTGTATGCAATTGTTCTCCAACAAAATGCCCTTTCCTTAATCCATTTCATGTTTCTATGTTTATATTGTTATTCAAACACATCACTAAGTGACATTTACCGAGAACTTTACTGCCTCTGTGTTCACTGCTGCTGATGCTCTTGCTTGTGTACTTGCACCAGTTGTGACTTGGAGTTCTGAGAACCAGTAAACATTCATGTCATTAATGAGTGAAAGAGCACAAGGTGTTTGGTACAAGGGTATTTATATTCCTCCATATTTTTCAGTGATGAGAGTAATTCTTTTGTGTTGTCACTTCTCAAACACTGTCATGAATCCACAAAGCCACATGGCTTTATTTAGAACCAAGTGGTAAAACTGTCTCCTCTACTCCTAACAGAAGCCTGTAAGTCGCTAGAGTCCTAGCGCTACAGTCCAGATCGCTACAGGAGCAAATACGTTAAGTTTAAAGGCCTTGAAAAACATTTCAATTTGTAGTGCCAGCTGCTGTGGGATGTCTTTCTGTATACTGTGAATATGTGTTCCTCTCATTGGTTGATAATAAAGTTATTTTGACCTATAGCCAGGCAGAATAAGGCTGGGTAGGAAAGGCAAATGTAGACACAAGAAGGGTGGAGTCAGGAATCAACAGCCAGACACAGAGGAAGCAAGATGAGACTGTCATACTGAGAAAAGGTACCAAGCCACTTGGCTAAACATAGATAAGAATTATGGGTTAATTTAAGTGTAAGAGTTTGCCAAGTAATAAGCCTGAGCTACTGGCCTATCACTTACAATAGTATAAGCCTCAGAGTGATTATTTGAAAGTGGTTGCAGGCCAAATCAGGACAGAAAAACTTCCAGTTACATATGGAGTTTCAATATGGGGCCGGAATTTCCGTGTAAAGTCTGACAAAAGCTTAAAAAGGGATTCTAGACATACAAGAACAGAGTCAAGCACTGCTTCTTGGTAGCTGCCTTTACTCCTGTGGGCTCTGTTTTCTGGTGGTGAGCAGAGGCACAGCTCCTTTAAAGAGATGGTTTTCTGGCTTGCTGTTAGAGGCAAAAACTGGCAGCTCTTTTGAGAGGCCAAGCTACCAAACAGTTGGATGGGGTTTGTGAGTATCAGGCAGCATCGTACTGCTCAATGGCAGCATGGACCCAGAAGCTCCCCAGAGTTTGGGCAATACATGTGGTTCCCATCAGTATCTCACTTTGAAGTTGGACTGTCAGGAAGCCAGGGAACAAGACAGAGTTGGCCACTTTGATTTTAGCCACCCACTGAGCAGTTTAAAGACACATATGGTCAGAAAGTGATAGAGATATGCAGTAAAAACAGATTCAGACCAAAAGGCCTCTAAATAGGTCACAGTATGTTTGAAAAATGTGCATAGGCTTGAGAGAGAGAGAGAGAGAGGGAAAAAAAGGTGAATTAAATAATAGTAGAGTCTTTAAAAAAAGGAATAGAGTAACAAAAATTATAATAGCCACATAAAGATGAGAAATACACAGAGAGTCTAGATTTTATATTTTATCATGTTCTCTTCAGATTTTTTGACAGTTAATGAACAAATGATAACTAATAGACATTTCACTGTAAAGCTGTAGACTAAACCAACCTATAAATTAAAAAAAAATCTTGACTCCAAAACTTAAGTCAAAAGATATGTCACTTTGGAAGAAAGATTCTGTTTTTGTTTCCACAGGAAATGAGAGACTATAGATTCATTCTGGAGTAAGAAAAATCAGGTTTGATTGAGGAAGACCCCCTGAAATTCTAACTACAGACATGAGAAAATACACCTATGTGATTACAAGACACATAACATATATTTTACCTGCCCAACATAAAACAAAAAAAAATTATCTTTTACTGGCTTGTGTACAATGCACAGTTGATATTTGTATTGATGCAGATATGTATTTAAAAGTTTATATATTTTCAGAACAAGAGCACTAGACACCAATCAAAATGGCCATATGATCCAACATCTAAAACAACTTCAGGGCTACTGACTGAGATGACCCAGCCTTGCATAAGACTTAACAATTGTCCTGATTTTCTCAGGGCCCCTCAAGGATTACCAGTGCCCTCAATCAGCAGGAAGCCATTTAGAGAACTATGCTCCCATTATCAAAAAATAGATCATATCTGTTTGTCTTTGTTTGGGGGTTTGGTTATAAATTGTTATAAGCCATAGTCAATCTCTTTCTAAAGTAGAAAGGGGGATATAATATAAAAATAATGGGGAAAAGGGTAAATTATTATGATGAAAAAAGGCAGATGGCTAAATCTACTTTAATCCAAAAAACAACTGTTAATCTCAAATAAAATTTTACATTGGTATGGATTTTAGTTTATTGACACAAATTTAAAGTCAAATTTGTTTTACTGTATGTATATTTCTACTCTTGTTTAAGATATTATGTTTATGCAGCTCATTTAAAAATGTAATGCATAATGAAAAATACAAATTAATAGTTAGTCATCAATAATAGTCAAACTTATAGCCATATAAGTTAGGTTTTCTAGGTATACAAAGATATATTTCAGTTAAACAGAGTAATTGTCAAACACTTCAAAGACCTACAGAATATGCCTTTTGAAATGTTTTAAGAACTTAGACTTTTCTCAACAGTGAGACACATCTGTTCCTGGCAGCATCAATTGCTTCAAAGAGGATGATGGGCATCGAAGAAACTCCTTATAGAGTTTGCTTTCAATGTGGCAAGGCTAGCCATTTGGGCAAGAAACTGCTTTTGCCTGTACTGCTTGACAGTATGTTGTATAAACTATACATGTGGGATCCATAGGAAAGTGACTGCTGAACTTTGCCAACACAAGGAGGGATAGCACTTCATGGTTCCTGCTTCAACAAAAAACAAACAAACAAACAAACAAACTGCCAGACATTCTGCAATTCAGAGAGGAAAGCAACTGATGAACTTTTCCAATACAAGGCAGGACAGTCCTGCTTCACTCAAAAGTCTGCTAGATACTCTAGGCTTGTAGTCTGAAGATGGATGCCTCAATGTTACAGAAGAACTTTGGGTGATTGTCCAGGAAGCCAGATGTCTGTCATGTCTAGTGTTTTGGAAGTTGCTTGACAAGCACTTCCTGTGTACTCTGGTAATATTATATCTTTCTGGAGTTTTTGGTGGAGTTGAAGACTAGATAGTTATAATTATAGCTTTTGTTAGTCATGATAAAAGGCAAATTAGGTATGAAACTTTAGACTTATAAAGATATGATAGATGATAGAACATTTTCTTTAATTTTGCTAAATACAAATAGACTGGATATTGTAACTGATTCTTTTTTTTTTTTTTTTTTCGAGACAGGGTTTCTCTGTGTAGCTTTGCGCCTGTCCTGGAACTCACTTGGTAGCCCAGGCTGGCCTCGAACTCACAGAGATCCACCTGGCTCTGCCTCCCGAGTGCTGGGATTAAAGGCGTGCGCCACCACCGCCCGGCTGTAACTGATTCTTACTTGATAACCGCTTTTGTTTTATATAATTTTACTATGTTAAAGTTAAAACCTTTGATTAGACAGAAAGGGAGAGATACTGTAGGATGTCCTTCTGTATGCTATGAATATGTGTTTCTCTCATTGGTTGATAATAAAGTTGTCTTGGCCTATAGCCAGGCAGAATAATGGGGCAGGAAAGCCAAATCAAGATACAATGAGAAGAAGGCTGGGGTTGGGGCAGATGTCAGCCAGCTGTCAAGGATGTATGACATGTAGAAAATGAGGCAACAAGCCAAAAACCACACATAGCAAGGCATACATAAGAAATATGGGTTAATTTAAATGCAAGAGCTAGCTAGTAATAAAATTGAGCCATTGGCTGAACATTTATAATTAACAGAAGCTTTTGTGTGATTATTTAGGACCAGGAGGTTGGGACAGAGAAACTCCACCTCCTTTTACAGTCAGTAAATGTTGACAGATTGAAGGGTGATAACCACCAGTTAACATACCACTTCAAATCTGTACCTACTTAATGACCACATTGAAATAAAGAGTTAGGTTATACTGAATTATCATACACAAAGATGTCACTTTTGTACAGAGATGCATGTGCACTGAGTCCTGGAAGAGGTCATCTGACACTCTGCTCTATCATTTCCAATCTTATTCCTATGAGACAAGGTCTCCCAATAAGCCAGGAGCTAGGCTGGTGGCCAGCAAGACCCACGATCCTCCATCCCTCCCGAAGGGTGTAAAGGGTGTAGCTTCTTACATGGGTCCTGGGAATTTGAACTCAGGTCACATGCTTGAACAGAAAGTGCTTTTACCTATGAACCATCTATCCAGCCCCAGTAGTACTCATGTTTTAACACTCCTTAAATATTTTATGTAATATTTCCCAATGCAGAAATATGACTTCTGAAACTTCTAGAGATAGCAAGCAGGGTTTCTACATAGTAACTATTTCAGAAGACCTTGAACTTTCTGTTGAAATGGAAGCCAGCACTGGTTTGTCTTTAAATGACTAACAAATAGTACTTTCCTCCTGACTTCACAAAACCCAATTTAAGTGGTATGAACACCTGAGGAAAACCATTGATAGGAAATACCCATTTTCATTTGCCTGTCCTACAAACTTCTCAAATTTAACACAGAAATTATGCTATATCTCCATAGCACAGTAACAACATTTTTGAAAACAATCCAAATCATACTTGAAACAGTTTCTGAATCCACATTTTGTTGCAAGAATATCAAGGCCTAGTAACTTCTAAGATGATTTTGCTAGGACAGATTTGATGAAGATTCTGAATGCTGTCATAACCAGAAATGATTTTTCTAACTCCTAATGTGGACTCATGTAAAATAAACTAAGAGATGGATTAACTGTGCAAAATTTGCTGAAGTCTGTCTCACAAGTGACCACAGATATGAACATTTCAAGGCTGATTAAACAGCTTTTGAATGAGATACCAAGTGTAGGAAGAGACTCCTCAGGGAGTAATGCTTTATTTGTGCTTCATCATATCTGCTTAAACACAGTTCCTGGAGGAAATGTGTAAGTTAAGATTTAAAGAAGCTTAAACACAAAATTTTGAATAAATTATAGATATGATAATGATTATTGAAAATCCTGGATAATAAACTATTATATTCTACCAAAGTTTTTGTTTATACTCTTTTTCTTTACTACTCAGTCTTCTGTCACAGTTTTGACTCTGTCAGGACATTGCCCCAATTTTAATTCGAATTACATTTGAAGGCTTATGTTTCCCACTGCACAGTAGGTATCTCTTTCATATATCATTCCATTGAAAACTTCCTCTCCCTATCACTCATATGTCATTCATTCAAACTCATTCATTTAAATTACGATGCTAAATTTGTAGTCAGTAACTGACTCTACTAGGTGGCCAATCCATGAAGGGTTAATAACTTCCATCCTTTAGTACCAAACACAGACAGGTCATAGCCAGCAGAAGGGATTCTTGATAACCTTCTGGAAATTGGTCAAGTCTTTGAAAAAAGAGCAGTAAACTCATGCTTGCAAGGTCCCAGGATACAGACACATTACAATGGTACCTGGAAGCAAATGTTGACTTGCTGACTAAGAATACCTTCATTCCTTGGAGGGAAGGAATGAACACAGATGAGTGAGGATGGGGGATAGTGAGGCATCATCTTAGTGCAGATGCATTGACCTTGAACAAAGGGAGCATTTTCACTGATCTTCTCACTTTTTAGCTTTTAACACTGCTCACCACAGTCAACACAAACTCCATAACTTACACTGCTGCGGATATCGCTCTGTATAAATAAACACTGATTTGCCGGTAGCCAGACAGGAAGCATAGGCAAAACTAACAGAGAGGAAAATTGAGGAAACAGAAAGGCAGAGGGGGAGTCGGGCTGGAGCCGCCGCCAGGACAAAGAAGATATAAGGTACCAGTAAGCCACAAGCCACGTGACAAAGTATAGATTAATAGAAATGGGCTAAATATAAGAGTAAGAGCTAGACAATGATAGGCCTGAGCTAATTGCCAAACAGTTTAAATAATGTAAGAGTCTGTGTGTTTATTTTATAAGTGGGCTCTGGGACTGGCGGGACTTGTTGGGAGCTGGAGAGAAATTCTCCAGCTACATTACACCTCTGATAACTTAGCCCCTCTGTTTGAAGTACCTAAAAATCAATAATATAGGGCTGTTGAGATTACTCAGTAGGTAAAAATATATACTTCCAAGTTTGATGAGCTATGCTCCATTCCTGAGACCCATGTAGTCCCAGGGAAGAAGAAAACTGACTCCCACAGGCTGCAATCTTATGTCCATATGTGTTCTATAATGCATGTGTACCCACACACATACATAAACTATATGCACAATAAATAAACAAACAAACAAACAAATAAATAAATAAATATGCACAAAGGGCACATAATGTATAATGGAACCCATAAATGATTATCTACCCTCTACAATATGGTTTTTATTCTACCCTCTCCTCTTATATGTTTATATACACAGTATGGTGGTTTGAAAGAAAATGACCTCCAAAAGGACTGGTACTATTAGGAGGTGTGACTATGTTGGAATAGGTGTGGCCTTGTTACATTAGGAGGTGTGACTCTGTTGGAGTAGGTATGGCCTTGTTAGATGAAGTATGTCACTGTGGAGTGGACTTTGAGGTTCCTTATGCTTAACCTATGCTTAGTGTGAACACAGACTGCTTCCTGTTGTCTGAAGATCAAGATCTAGAACTCTTAGCTCCTTCTCCAGCACCATGCCTGCCTGCACACTGCCATGCTTCCCTCCACGATGATAGCAGACTAAACCTCTGTATAGTGAGCTAGCCCCAATGAAATGTTTTCCATTATAAGAATTGCCTTTGTCATGGTGTCCCTTCACAGCTAGAAACCATAACTAAGACACATAGTAAATGTATTACTAATGGCCTAGTAATTCCCAGTCTCCAGTCTGCTAAAACACTTTGGCTGAGGTTTTACTTTCTCTCATGATAAATTCTGTACAACTGATGGTGTCTGGCCTGATAGTGATCTAAATAAAACAAGTAACTTTAACTCATCTTTGATCATATAACAGCCTCATCATGTCCTCTTTACCTAACTTCTAAGAAGAGGTGGCAATACTCTCTTCAGATATTTATGAGTAAATTGATTGACTGTTTTATGACTTTTAAAACATTTCCTTAATTGTAGTCATATATTTAAACACAAGTACTGTGGATTTTATTCCATTTCAAAATGTTGGTAAGCCTTCTGTGTAAATTACCATATAAAAGAGGTTTACTACATATGTTCACAATGTATTCATTGATACTTATCTTGATTAGTACTCAGATAGTAAAGTTATACCAAATCAAACAAGCTAATATGGACTCTCAGACAGATAGAGCACTTCTCTATGTTTTGATAATATAATTATAATCCTTTTAGGTTTTTCATATGGTAACCTCTAAGAAAATAATTTAAATTAAAAAAAAAACATAGGTTACACCAGCATGTGCTAAACTAAGCTTTTATTTAAAAGTCTACATTTGTGAACTTATGTATAAGACAGTGTATAAGTATATGGGCATTCATGAGTACATATTTATCTTTATACCTATATTTTTTGCTAATCTTTAAAAAATAAAGTAAAACTAAATCTAACTATCCTAGAGTTGCTTGGTAATCTCAAATTATTGAAGGGAGCATGAAAATATCCCTTCAAACATTGAAACCCAGACACATTGTGCCAACAAGTTAACTTTCTATTGTGATGGGAGATGCAGAAGTCCTTGTGGAAATAAGGCAGCCTCATCCTATCAATGAGTACACCACCCTGATCAGGGCTGACATGGGGTGTCCACTCTCATTTACTGCTCCATCTTCATGGCTAGAATTAGGCTTGGAAAGGGAATGAATTCCCTCTTGTGGGTTAATCTCCAGTTGGTAATTTTGGTCAGAGTTATGCATCATGCTTTCAGAAGCAGGCATGGGTGTGAGGGGAGGAGGTCGGGTTGTTATACCGTCTGAATTTCTGGTCATTCTGGGAAGCCACAAAGAACATTTTGCTGCTTTTAAATTATATATAAGAAAAAAAAATACTCTCCATAAGTATTCAGATTCTCCATTTTTAAGACCTTTTGGGATATTGTGTAGCTGTAAAGAGAAATGGAATAGTGAAAGAAAAGATGTACAGAAACTCAAAAATCATGAGAGAATATTGAAAAGGCAATTAGCAAGAAGCTGTGTTCAAGATAGCTGACCAGTCAGCCAGTAAAGGGCTTTATAACATGGTGGGAGGAAGGGACATCCAATCATTACTATAGCGTCAGGCACAAGATTCATAAGTAAACTTTCTGCCTCCACTCCCCCTAGATTCCAATGGGAATGACAGAGCAAGTCACCTGCTCAAGAGGCTTTCGTTCATGATTTGTCGGTAATGGCTAATGCAAAATATTCTAACTATTCATGTAAGCTCACAGATTCAACCAGCAACTGTGCATTTGTTGTACATTTTAAAAATGTCATGAGGCCACAGGTTCTACTTTAGTTACTGCCAATCCCAGCATCTTCATGCAGTTAAACTCAATAACCTATTCTGCAAAAAAACAAAAGAAAACAAAAACCATGAACAAATGGTGTGGTGTAGTTTGCATTATAAAATGTTATTTCACTTTTTGTCTATAGAGAAAGCAAGAGAAAGAGAATTATATATAAACATGGTGTATATTAAAATACTTAAAATATACCTGATGTATAATAAAATATTTGAAGTTAGGAATAATTGCACTCTAGCAGTCAGAAACAACAAATGACAGCAGACTTTGTTATCACTGTGAAAAGTACAATATGGTAGTGAGCTAGTATGTATTACTTGCTATTTTCTGGTTTTCCTAGATTGGATCAAACATTGCAGTGCAGTATTAAATTTTTTATGATTTTATTTTCATTTTATTGTTATTATTTTGATACACTAAAATTAAAAATATTTGCAACACTTCCTCCTTCCCTTTTCTCCCCGCAACCCCCCCAAGTAATCTTCCTCTGTCCTTTCCCATGTAGACCAACTCCCCTTCAGATTGATAGACTTTTTCTCATTATTAAGTATTGTAGTACACACACACACACACACACACACAAATAAACCTGATGATTCTTATTTTTGTTGTTTGTCTTTATATGGTTTCAAGTCTGATAATTTCGTATTGGGTAACTAATTAGAGGGCCCCTTGCTGGAAAAGCTAATTCTCTTTCTTGTAGCAGTTATTAGTAGCCTGGTATTATTTGTCTAATGTTGGAGCCATGTGAAATGTTCCCTTTTCCATGTTAGCATGTCTGCTGATATTGTCATTGTTTGGGTCTTCTTTATGTAGGTGGTATGGTGATATTTTATTTGTGCTGAAATGTGATTTTATTTATATGTTCGCAAATAACATTTGCCTGAAGATCAGAGGTCATAGCGAGTAAGGAACAGCAGTCAGGTGGTGGTAGCCCATGCCCTTAATCTGATCACATGACAGGCAGTCTCTGTGTAGTCAAGGACACAACCAAGAGTGGTGAGAAGAGCCTTTAATCCTAGTACCAACCACAGAGACCTGGAGGTCTGTATAGACAGGCAGTGACAAGGAAGTCATGTAGTGGGTTTAGAGCCAATGAGAAGGCAGAACAGAAAGGCAATAAAAACACAAGTCAGAAGAAACTCTCTCTGGGAAAGCAAAGGCAGCAAGGTGGTAAGAAAAGGTAGTCATGACTCTCTGATCTCTTTGCCTATTTACCTTTGTATTTGGCTCTGTGTTTCTTATTTAAGAAGACTGTTTAAAAATTGGTCTACAAATGGCACCAGAACATGGGGCAACAGTTTCCACCTAAAACCTGAAAAAGCTTTAAAAAAAAAAAAAGCTTCTAAAATGGAGCTAAAAACAGCTTCCCCGTTGTCTCTCTCAAGTTAGCCACAGCCTACGTGCTTGAGCTACTCTATGGCAGGTTCATGGCATGCGAGTTTGACCTGTGGCAGGAATGAGGCATCTGCAAGCTGCACATAATACTGTGTGGTGGATTTTAGCCTTTGACGATACAGACTAAAAATGTTTCTGAGCTACACACAGCTTTGATAGAAGCATAGACCCACTGCTTCTGGGAGTTGATGGTATGCATGGCTTCCAGATCCAGAGCTGGTGGTAAATGTACCTCTGCCATGTTGAAAAGCTGAATTGGGCTGAGCCAGCAGCCAAAGCTGCCTTAGTCATGCTGCAGTTTAAAGCAATAGATTCACAATAAGACATATTCAGATGGAATAGTTTACAATGTGTGTAAAAATGTGTGTAAGCTTGGAAGAGAGAAAAAAAGTAATATATGAAGTTATATCAAGAAATAGTTTTAAAAAATAAAGTCTTTAAAGAAAAAGTAAAAATAATATAAAAATAAGCCACATAAAGATAGATATTACACAGAAAACCTGGATTGTGTTGTCTTTGATATTTTTTTGTTTTTGTTTTTGTTTTTCAAGACAGTGTTTCTCTGTGTAGCTTTGCACCTTTCCAGGATCTCGCTCTGTAGACCAGGCTGGCATTGAACTCACAAAGATCCGCCTGGCTCTGCCTCCCGAGTGCTGGGATTAAAGGCATACACCACCACCGCCCGGCATCTTTGATATTTTTAACTACAGAAAGACATTTGATTGTAAAGGATGCTCAGTGAAAGCAATATGTATATTTTAAAGGTATTTTGACTTTAAATTTGGATCTAAGGATATGTTGCTTTGGAAAGGAGGCTCTGCTTTTGTTTCCACAGAAAGCCAGAGGCTATGGATTTGTTACAGATTAATATACCTCAGATTTGACCAGCAAAGACCCCCTGAAAGGTCTCTGATGACACCATGGCCCAGATGATCCAACATCCAGAATGGTTTCAAGGCAACTGGCTCAGACAATACAGCCTCACAGACTACTCCATAATCTTAAAATTTTCTTTATGTTCCCATAAAAATACTGTGCCCTCATCTAGCAGGAAATAGTATGAGAAGCTATGCCCAAATTCCCAAATATACCAAGGTAGCTTTGGAGATGGAATTGGCTTACTCCTTCTCTAAACCCAAGCATATTTGCTAAAAGAAAAGATTGAGAGATTCCTCTGTCCTATATCAGAAGAGCCCTCTGGTGTGGGACAGAGAAAAAACAATATTTTTATTTCAAGCAGGTTAATTATAAATACAATCTCTTTCTAAACAAGAAAATGGGGATACAGATATGATAGGATGAAAGGGTAGATTAGTGAGCCTACTTTTAAAGAGCAGCGACATGTTTAGAAATGTTTTACATTGCTATGGATTTTAGTTTATTGATACAAGTTTTAACTTAATTTTGTTATACTGTATATATATATATATATATATATATATATATATATATATATATATATATTTTTCTACTCTTGTTTGAGTTGTTATGTTTATGTAACTCATTTAGATTGTAATGGATAATTAAAAAAATACAGATGCCCCAACTTAACGGAGAAACTTTGGATGACTGTCCAGGCTGCCAGCTGTCTCTGTCTACTCTCACAAGACTCCTGAAAGTTGCTTGCATTCTTCTCTCATTTATCAGGTAATATTATATCCTTCTGAGGTCTTTGATGTAGTTCAAGACTAGATAGTAATAATGTCCTTAGTTATGATAAAACATAAGTTAGATATGAAACCTTAGACTCACAAATATAGAATAGATAAGATATTTTCTTTAATTTTGCCAAATACAAATATACTAGATAATGTAACTGTAATTTTCACTTGATAATTGTTTTGTTATATGTAATTTTACTATGTTAAAGTTAAAACCTTCACTTTTGAAAAAAAAGAAAAGGAGAAGTGCTGTGGATATTGATCGCTCTGTATGCTGTGAATGTGTTGCTCTTATTTGGTTGATAAATAAAATGCTGATTTTCCAGTAGCCAGGCAGAAAATATAGTATAGGCTGGACAAGCAGAGAGGAAATTTCTGGAAACAGGAAGGCTGAGTCGGGAGACACTGCCAGTAGCCACTGCCATGAGAAGTAATGGTAAGCCACAAGCCATGTGGCAACTTATAGATTACTAGAAATGGGTTAAGATATAAGAACTAGATAGCAAGAAGCCTGAGCCATTAGGCCAAACAATTTAAATAATATAAGCATCTGTGTGTTTATTTGGGTCTGAGTGGCTGCAGGCCTGGGTGGGACTGGAGATAACTCTAGCTACAAGCCTGTCCTAGGAGAGACAGTCTCACAGCAGATTTCCTGGTGTTAAAGCTTCCCACCTCCTCTTCTGCAATGTTCCCTAAGGTATAGTCATAGTAGCTGTGAAGTCAGTGTATCCTTTGGGCTGTGCTTCCCCTGATCCATTGATCCCTATACTGTGTCCAAGTATGGTTTTCAGTAAGTTTCTTATGTTGTAAAGAGCAGCTTATTGATAGGGATGATAAGGACACTTATCTATGGCTACAAAGATAAGATGCAGAATGTAGTTAGGAATTAGGCTTGTCTAGCAAACTGGTGGTAATATATTCTCTTCTAAAATCTATGACCTCACCAGCCCTAGGGAGTTGGCTACATTTCTAGTACTGGGCACTGTTCCCCTGCAGATGAGTGGCCCTTAAGTCTAAGGAGACAGCTGTGGTGACCATCAACATTGAGTGCCACTTATTGCACCTTTGGATTCCTTGCCATGTTGGACATTGTCGCAGTTCATAGTTTCACAGGTGAGGGACAATTAACTATTTCCCTCCCTTGGCAGTTTGCGTAGTACTTTCTGGTACTATGAAGTCTAGACCACAGGAAGGAGAGTGTAGGCTGCCTACAGTTCAAATAATTCAAGTCCTCTGCACAAGATATTTGGTGTCTTCAGCAATAGGATATTACCTTCAACCTCTGAAAGGCATCCAAGAATAACAGCAATTGCCCTTGTCACTATGACTATTCT
This sequence comes from Peromyscus californicus insignis, assembly GCF_007827085.1. NCBI lineage: Eukaryota > Metazoa > Chordata > Mammalia > Rodentia > Cricetidae > Peromyscus > Peromyscus californicus. The sequence goes on along the minus strand of NW_026294469.1, from coordinate 74,273,299 downwards.
GAAAAAGCACTCAAAAAGAGGTTTCCCATACATGCTAAAGGTGCTTTTGTTAGTTTACTGTTCTTGTGGAGAATGTTATCAAAGCAGGATATGTTTAATATATATGTGTGTGTCCGTACACTAATGTGTATTGCATATAATTGAGGTGTATAAAAAAATAAATGACACCTGAGGTTTTATCACATGACTTTGGTGTTATTTTTGTCTTCTATCTAGTTTTCTTCCAGTATTGGTCTCAATCCTTTTTCCCAGAGGGAGCCCTCTCCTTGACTTTCAATTTCCCCGTTGATACAGCCTGTGTACTGCCATTCCCTCTCAAGTACCCCTGCTCGACAATGGGCCTGTTCATACTTCCCTGGTTTGTGCAGTTACTCTGTCTAATCAATCTGATGGTTTAGTGCCAAATCTCTCTCAGATGAGAGACAATGCGGCATTTGTCTTTCTGGGACCAAGTTACCTCACTCATGATCTGTGGTAGGTTCATCCATTTACCTGCAAATTTTCTTTACTGGAGAAAAGTATCCCACTGTGCTTATGTACCACATTTTCAGTCATTGGTTGAAGGCCATTCAATTTCCATCCACTAACTATTGTGAATAGGGCAACAACAATCATTGCTCAGCAAGTATTTGTGACCAGGATGTCAAGTCTTTAGGCATATGCCAAGAAGTGGTAATGCTGAATCATATGGCAGGTTTATTTTCAGTTTTATTTTGTTTTGTTTTTGTTTGTTTGTTTTATTTTCAGCTGCATGAGTTGGCATCTCCATCGACAGCTTCTTCTGTCAGTTGTTTGGTTGATCTTAGCCATGCTGACTGGAGTGAGATGAAATGTTTTACTCTACATTTCCCTAATTGATAAGGAAGATAAAAATTGTTTGAGGCATTTTTTAAAGCCATTTTAAATTCTGCTGATGAGAACTCTTCTAGCCCATTTTACATTTGGGACTTCTTTTATTTTTCTTGAATCTTTGCCTTTTGAGTTCTTTTTATATACTGAATATTAATCCTTTGTTTAATGCATAATGGCAAAGATCCTTTCCCATTCTGTGGATTTCATCTACACTTGACTGTTTCCATAGCTGTACAGAAGGTCTTTAGTTTTATGAGGTCCCACTTGGCAGTTGTTGGTCTTAATTAATAGGCAAATGGACTCCTAGTCAGATAGTCTTTTCATATACCCATGTATTATAGAGTACTATCTATATTTTCTTCTAGTGGTTTTAGAATTTGGGGACTAAAATCATATCTTTGTTCCATTTGAAATCTGTGCAGAGTGACTAATACAGGTCCAGTTTTATTCTTCTGCATGTGGACATAGTTTTCTCAGTACTATTTGTTAAAGGTGCTGTCTTCTTTCCAATGTACATTTTTGGCTCTTGGTCAAATATTAGATTTCTAAAGTTACATGTGCTCACATGTGGTATACCTATGTTATTCCATTAGTCTGCATAGTTTTTGTTTGGTTTTGGTTTGTGCTACTTCAATGTTTTTATTGACATAGCTCAACAAGATAACTTGAAATATGGTCAATCCCTTTAGTATTATTCATTTTGCTCAGGATTGCTTTGAATGTCTGAGGTCTTTTTCTGGAGTCATATAAATTTCAGGATTTTACTTTCTATTTGTGTGAAGAATGTTGTGAGTATTTTCATTGTGGTATAGGGAATCCATAAATTGTTTTTGGTAAGATGGCAATTTTCACAATTCAATTATACTGATCCACAAACATAGGATGCCTTTCTGTTTTTTTAATGCTTTTCTCAATCTTTTTCTTCAGGGATTGAACTTTCCATTGTAAAGATTTTTCACCTCCTTGCTTGTGCTTGTTCCATTTTATTTTATTTCCCTTTGAGCTGCTGTAGAACACTTTCTCAGAGTGTTTGCTGTTTGTGTGTAGAAAGGCTAATGATTTTTGAGCTGATTTTTTTTTTTTTACCGTGCCATTTTGCTGAAATTGTTGATTGTTTCTAGAAGTTTTGTGTGAAATTTTGGTGACCTCTTACATATTTCTTACATTTCATGTGTAAACAGGGATAATTTAACTTTTATTTCCTATTCATATCCCTTTAATTTCCTTCTCTTTTTTTTCTCCCCTTGTGCTTTCAACACAATATTAAACAAGGGTGGAGAAAATGGAGTTCGCTGTCTAATTCCTGCATTTAATGGGATTGCTGCAAGTTTTTATACATTTAGAACATTAGCTGTGAATTTGTTATATATGACTTTTTTATTATTTCATTTGGGGGATTTTAATTGCATCATCATTCTCCCCTTCTTGTCCCTCCCTTATACCTCTCCTTCCTTTATTTCAAGTCCATGGCCTCTTTTTCTCATTAGTTTTTATAATATGAACATCATATATTCGCAAATATAACATGCTCAGTCTATGTTCTACTGCTTGTCTGTATGTTCTCAGAGCTGACTGCTTGGTATTGGATAAACAATTGGTGCACTCTTCCCTGGAGAAGACTATTTCTCTCACCCTTGATATTCCTCTAGTTGCTAGTAGTTCTTTATGTTGTGCTGAGGCTTCCTGGTCCTTCTCAAATTTACTTTTCATATCTATTGTTTTTGTCCTTGTTCAGCACATGTTTTGGTAGGTATGTGGATAATACATTGTAGTTATAGATTCTGACATTACTAGAAGACACAGTCTTCCAGCAAACTCCCTGATCCTCTGGTTCTTACACTCATTCAGCCCCTTCATTCTCAATGTTCCGAGAGAGACAGAGAGAGAGAGAGACAGAGAGAGAGAGAAGGTGCACAGCCAATTTGCAAAGTTGTAGTGCCAAGACACTACACACACACACACACACACACACACACACACACACATATATATATATATATATATATATATATATATATATATATATATATATATATATATATATATAATTATTTTTATTATTTTGAGGTTCTCTAGTACTCTTATCATGATAGCATGATGGATCTTGTCAAAGGCTTTTTCTGCCTCTATTGAGATGATCAAGTGATTATTGTATTTATCTGCTCAAATACTTTAACAACCCTTGCATTTCCTGGATAAAGACAACTTAATTATTGTGGATGATCTCCTTGTATATGTCTATATTCAGTTTCAAGTATTTTATTGAAGACTTCTGAATCTTTGTTAATCAGGGATATTAGTCAGTAGTTTTACTTTTTGTTGTTTTTGTTTTTGTTTTATCTGTGTGCCTTTACCTGGTTTGGGTATTAGAGCCTAGTTTAAGCTAATGCCAGTGGTTGAGCTGTTTAACTGGGCCAGTCAAAGATGGCTCCAAAATCAGGGATTTGGAGCAAGCTTGTGGGTACACAGAAGGCAGGGGGAGGAGAGAAGGAAGAGAGTGGGAAGGGACATCTCACAGTCAACAGTGGCTCAGGATAAAAGCAGGTTTGAAGGCGGGAGGTCTGGAGCTCAGTGGGTGTGTGTGGAAATAACAATAGGTAGGGTGAAAGACAGGAACTGGAAAAAGAGACTTAGTAGGCAAATGTGGCTGGTGAACAAAACTGTCTTATGTGAGGTGGGTCTGGATTTAAGCCTATGGGTGTGGGGATTGCCACAAATGGCAAGAGAATGAGGAAGCAAAGATGTGCCCAAGCCAGCAAATTTGGCTCAGGAAGGACTCCCAGCCTCAGATCTGGAGCTGGACTTGTAGGTATGCATGTGGAGCAGGGAGGGGAGGGATAGCAAAGAGAAGGAACAACTACTCAGCAAGGGTGGCTCATCAGGAAGTGATTTCTTCACATTCTAATGACATCACAATTGGTGACAAGAAAGTTTATTGCACACCTTCTGGACATGACATCACTGCTGCTTTCTTGAACTCACTGTAGCTATGACTATCTGCACAAGACATGCAAAAGATATCACCCATAGACATTACAGTCTGGATCTTCGAAGGACTCATGAGACTCCACCCTCCTTTGAAGGATTATCAATAGTAAATAGTTCTTGGGAAGGTGATTTAATTTTCTGCAGTGGTGTAGCCACTGATAAATTACCCTTGCTCCAGCAGAAGCTTCTACCCTTGCTCAGAAAATAGGCCCTCATTAAATTCAGTAGGTTACACACAAAAAGAAGACAGGGAAGTAGGAGGAGGACTGGCTGGAAGAGGAAGGAGGAAAAGGGAGAGGAACATGTTGTGAAACTATCAAACAACTACAAAAATTTAAATTTTGTGAATAAATTTTAAAATTTGGAATGGAGAATTTCCACTGTAGTCCTCAGATTTATAAACTTTCTTATACACGTATCCTTTGTCGTAGTAGAATTGATATCTTCCACAGCATTATTTAAAAATTAAAACAGACACTTCTGTATCTAGTCCAATGGTATGAAATGAGTTGAATTTTAACCAAACAATAGAACTAAATTCCAAAGTGATAAAGCCAGTAAAAGATCCATCATTTGTTATTTTGTTGATGTGACAATTTACTAATATGTAATAGGTTAGCGTCAATGTATGAAGCCCCGTGGGTCTCACAGATCCATATGAATCGTGTGGCTTCTTCACAATAAACATGTGACTCACATGGTAGACAAAAACATGAACAATTCCTTGTGAGAAAGAAAGAAAGGTTACTGGTGACAATCTATTTTGATTCCTTTCTTCTTCTCTATGGAGAAAAAAAAATCTTAAGTATAGAAGAAGATATCAGATGGCTTCCTATGGTCTTGGTGCTACACATAGGAGCATCTCCACACATCCACATGATCACACACATGCTAATACCCCTCCCCAACATACAACATAATAAAATCACAAGAAAACCTTGAAAGTCATCGATTAGTTTTCTGCCTTGATTATAATGATACAACCTGAGTATATAAATATGTCCAAATTCAAATATTTTATGCATTACTTTTAGTTTTCTACGACATGAACTAAACATCAGCAAAGCATGAGGAAAACCCTTGGTCCTATACAAAATGGAACACTAGGAATGGAAAAATGTAATGTGAAATTCATTTCTTCTGATTTTAATTGCTTTATAATAATAACTGTAGTAAGAGCGGCAGCAACCCTTTCTGTGTTTAATGCAAGTGAAACAGACGTCAAGCATGAGTGACGGGCTGTGCAGTGGTAAGCTATGTGCTCTAAGCTTTTATTTGCTTTCCATGTCTGCAGAGCAAAACGAACACACACTTAGTTGCTTTAAACAGCATGCACTTACTTGTACTTTTTCAGTTCTCGAAATAGCAGTTCGTGCTGGACACGGTTGATCTCTTTTGTCTCAAACATCAAGGTGTCTATTCAGGTGGACTAGCTGGAACCTGAGGTTCTCTTCTAGGCTGAAACGTTAAAGCTGTTGGTAGAATCCAGCAATCTTTCTGGCTTTAACAGCCCAGATCTAGAGAGACAAATGGCACATGTTTGCTCCCATCTATGATTCCTAACTTCAAATCTTCAGATGTTAGGACATAACCTGGAGTGACCACAGAATCCAGAAAAGGAAAACCATGGGCTTTTAAGAGGAGAGCAGTAGAGAGAGGAATAGCAGAGTAAAAGTAATTGGAGGGGGAAATGAGAGAACCAGGGAGGGGCAGTTAATTTGAGGAATAGATATGCACATACAAGAGATTAAGGAGAGAGGAAAAAAGTAAGGATGTCCTAAAAAAAAATCACAAGAAGTCATACCTGTTTATCTAAAACTACACATGTAATGTCTACATATGTATGAGGTGGGGGAGTACGGTGTGTTTAAAGGAAAATTTTGCACCTAGTTGGCAATGCTGCCCCCAAGAGCCATAGACAAAACAACAAAACCCCAAAATCTACATCAGGCCTGAGAATCACCCTTATGAGTTGTTAGTCAGAAGAGTTCATGAAATTCCCCCAAAATTACAGACACTCTCAAAGCTGAATTTAAATCCTCACAGTGAAAAATTATTTTCTAAGTGTATTAGTCAGGGTTATCTAAAATAACAAAACTTATAGAATGAATCTCTCTATAAATATAGAAAGGGCATTTATTAGAATAGCATATAGGCTGTGGTCCAGATAATGGCTACCTGTGAATAGGAGGTCCAGGAATCCAGTAGTTACTCAGTCTGTGAGGTTGTATATCTGAGCTGGTCGTCAGGATTCACTGGAATCCTGAAGAAGTAAGCTTTAATGCCAGTGACTTGCTAGCAAGGTGAGAGCAATCAGGCAAAGTGTGTTTACACATTTCAAAGATCTGGATGAGAAGAAGATCTTCCCACTTCAAAGTAAGCAGAAATCCCTCAAAGATGGACCTTCCAGTTTTAGATATTGCTTAATTCCAGAAGTAATCAAGAATAGTCAACACACAAAGCAACAACTGAATTCTAAATATAAGGACAAACAATGGTAGGATTTTTCTACACACAGAGAAAGGGCATTTATCATGGTGTGCTAAGCTTTCCCAGTAGAAACAATGGCAGTCAGAGACTGGCAGTAATTTCCATGGTATCTGTCTGAGAATATTGCTATTCTCAAGGGCTTTCCACCAGAACACACATGATTAACTGATTGCATTCATATGGGAGAAAACAGATTAAAAAAAAAATCCATTGTTCTGTGGCAAAACCAGGAAAGGCATGCTGTGGTGATATTGTGTTCCCCCAAAATATTGTGTACCCTAATAACTTATCTGGGGTCAGAGAACAGAACAGCCACTAGATACAGAGGCCAGAAAATGGTGACACACACACCTTTAATCCTAGCGTTCCTAAGGCAGAGATCCATCCGGATCTGAGTTCAAAGCCACACTGGAAACAGCCAGGCATGGTGACTCATGCCTTTAATCCCAGGAAGTGATGGCAAAAGCAGAAAGATACATAAGGTGTGAGGACCAGAAACTAGAAGCTTTTGGCTGGTTAAGCTTTTAGGCTTTTGAGAAGCACAGTTCAGCTGAGAGGCATCCAGTCTGAGGAAACAGGATCAGCTGAGGAATTGGCAAGGTGAGGTAGCTGTGACTTGTTCTGCTTCTCTGGTCTTCCAGCATTCACCCCAATACCCAGCTCCAGGTTTGATTCTACTAATAAGACCTTTTAAAATTCATGCTACATCATGCATCTAAGTGTGAGGACAAATTTGATTCTTTCTTCTTGGGGCCTTGTAGTTGCATGAATTCCTCTACATCACGTGCAAAATTGTTTCATTAAATGTCCCCTTGAAGATAATTTATGTAGTTTTATAAAATGATTATTCCCAAGTTAGCAATGGCAAATTTTATCACTAGAATGTGTGTATTAATAAAAATAAAATTATAGTATAGTTTTAAAAATCCCTATCTTACCAGGCAGTGGTGGCGCACGCCTTTAATCCCAGCTCTCGGGAGGCAGAGGCAGGTGGATCTTTGTGAGTTCGAGGCCAGCCTGGTCTACAGAGCAAGATCCAGGAAAAGGTGCAAAGCTACACAGAGAAACCCTGTCTCAAAAAACCAAAAAAAAAAAAATCCCTATCTTTAGTCTTACCTGTCTGACAACTGGATATTTTTCCCGATCTTTAATACTGCCCTCATCTCTTGTCACATACATAGTCTTCCCTCATGTACTTTATAATCAACAACAGATAATAATCTTTACAAGAAATCTATCATGCATGTTTAATTTCTCTGAATAATTAAAAACTCGGTGCTTTGAGAAAATTTTACTGACTGTTAGAACCATGAGCATTTAATCCCTTTTTTTATGGCCAATTAAGTTAAATCATTAATAATAATTATACGTGCAAAGCTCCTTTACAGGAGGCAGCTGAAGAAATTGTAGATGTATATATACCACAGAAGAGATTAGTGTGGGCAACAAGTATTCTGTCATGGAAATCTGTAAAGTGTTATATAACTTCATGACACAATTATCACTGAAATATGTGCATGGTAAAATCTACAGAGTTAAATGAAAACATTTAAAAGGATGCAAATAAGAAAAAAGTATATTAATAATTGAAAATATTCAGTTAACATAATTAAAAGAGCAAAAGCACAAAGAACAGAAAACAGATGGACAAAGGGAAAAAAGTAGAAGGATTTTAGTCCAGCAATATATCATATGCCAAAACCTTACAAGACATCATCTCTATAAAGACATTGTCTTAATTAGAGTTTCTATTACTATGAAGAGACACCATGACCATGGCAACTCATATGAAGGAAAACATTTAATTGGGTGGCAGCTCACAGTATCAGAGGTTTAGTCCATTATTACCATGGTAGTATACATGGCAGCATGCAGGCAGACATATTGCTGGAGAAGGAGCTGAGAGTCCTACATCTTGACCCAGAGGCAACAGGATGTGATCTGTCTCACTGGGTATGGCTTGAGCATATATAAGACCTTGTCGCACCTCCCCACAGTAACAAACACACTTTCTCCAACAAGGCCAAACTTCCCCAACAAAGCCACACCTCTCAATAGTGACATTCCCTATGAGCTTATGGGAGCAAATTACATCCAAATTACCACATTCTACTCCCTGGCACCCATAAACTTGTAACAATACCATAATGCAAAATGCATTTAGTTCAATTTCAAAACTCCCCATAGTCTATCACAGTCTCAATAATGTTTTGAAGTCCAAACTATTTTCAGAGATTCATGCAGTCTCTTAACTGCAATCCCCTATAAGTCAAAATCAGAAAGCAGATCACATACTTCCAACATATAATGGCACAGGATATACATCACCATTACAAAACATAGGGAAGGGAACATAATGAGGAAATACTTAACCAAACCAAGTTAAACTCCAAACTTTGCATCTCCATGTCTGATATCAAAGCACTCCTCCTTCAGATCTCCAACTCAACTCAGCTTTGTTGAACTCAACACACTTCTTTCTCTTGTTCTACTCTCTGTTAGCAACTTTCCTTGGCAGGTATCCACAGACTGGCCTTCCAACATCTTGGGGTCTCCAAGGCAATCCAGGCTTCAACTTCATAGTTTTACACAATGGCTTCTCTAGACCTTTATTCAGGGACACCCCTGACCTACATCTAACCTCAGTGGCATTTCTTAATCATGGAGGCAAATTCCATAACCCCTTTCTTCTATTCTTAACTCTAAAGCCAGAACCATGTGGCCATAGTCACAAGATTCTGCTGGTGCTGGGACTGGAACAATTACATCTTCACCAGCTTTCTATTTTTGATGGTTAACTTCATGGTCATGAATCTGGATCTATAGACCACGTTGGCCTCCAACTCAGAGATCTGCCAGTATCTACCTTAAAGACATGAACCACCATACCCTGCTCTAATCTTTTCTTTAGTTTCTTTTCACAAGTTGGAAATTTAGTTGGGTAGAATCTTACACTGAGGTCACCATTCCCTTTCTTCTACTTCTTAATCTGTTTATCTCATTGAACATAGGACTTTACTCAATTCCTCTTCCTGGTATTTTTTTCTCCTCAAATTATACATTTGGTATTTTTACTTTCTCACCATGCTCCTTTTCATTATAAGTCTTCATTATAGTTACCACTAATAACCACATGGCAGAGTCTATATTAGATTGTTTTGAGATCTGCTCTGCCAACAGAATTAATCTACAACTCTTCACTTTAGTCTCAGGTAGACTTTTCAGACAAGGGCAAAAAGCAGACACATTCTTCACCAAAATACCACAAGAATAGTCTCTAGGCCACATACTGATAGTCTTCTCTTCTGAAACTTCTTTATTTGGGCACCCACAGTTCAAATCACACTGAGTACCACTGTCTTCCCTGTTCCTACTAGTTTGGCCTATGAAGCAGCACTTAAAGCATTCAACAGTTTTTCTAATTCATACTATCAAGAACCATGTTCCTTCAAACAAAAGCATGGCCAGGCCTATAAAAGCAATATCCCAGTCCCTGGTATCAACTTCTGTCTTAGTTAGGATTTCTATTGCAATGAAGAGACACCATGACCATAGCAACTCTTATAAGGCAAACCATTTAATGAGATGGCTTACAATTTCAGAGGTTTAGTTGATTATCATCATGGTGCAACATGGTGGTGGTGTGTAGGCAGACATTATGCTGGAGAGGGATCTGTGAATCTTACTTCTTGACATGTAAGCAACAGAAAGTGATCTGTCTAACTGAGCATGGCTTGAGCATATATAAACCCTCAAGAGCCTGCCTCCACAGTAACACACTTCCTCCAACAAAGCCATACCTACTCCAACAAACCACACCTCCCAATACTACCATTCTCTATGAGCTTATGGAGCCAATTGCATCCAAACTACCATGGACTTGTATCCCATAAGAGAAATGTGTGAAGAAAAGACATACCTGCACATGCAAACATGAGAGTGTCTAATGGATATAAAGCACAAGAGAGTACAGAGAAGGGAATATTATCATAAATCAAGAGAAATATCATGTAATAATAAAATAATTAAGACATAAAAATCCTAAAAGGAAATATACTATGAAGCTTCAAATACTGAGATCTATAAATTGAGAGATCTGAAACAGAAAACAGCCAACTTTAAAACTATAGGCAATCTTCAACATTTCTCTCTGAATAATTGAGAAAAACATTAATCAGAAAGTTGCTAACATTGACTGAGGAAATATCTCAGTGATAAAGTACTTGTGTAGCATGTAGGAGGCTGTGGGTTCAATCCCAAGTCAAACAGAAAAGAAGGAAAGAAGAAATGAAGGAAGGAAGGAAGGAAAAGAGGGAGAGAAGGAAGAACTAATCTTAGTAGTTTAGACCTACACAAACGTTGACTCCAGACATCCTGTGTTATCATTTCAATGCCATATCATAATGAAAGACATAGAAAGAAGAATAAGGCAGGATACAATGCTAGACTGGAAAGGAAGGACCCAATACCTTTGGTATCCTTGTATGGAAATTTTAGATGTAGTAAAATCCCTTAGAACAAACATGTAAATCTGGCAAGGTCACAGATGCCATGTGACAAGTCAGTTACAGTCTGACACTCAAAGTGAACAACTGAATTCTCTAACTAAATTATATATGTGACCATTATTATTTAAGAAGGTAGATTGACACAGAGAAACAGAAGACTGGTACATAGAAACACAGAAGTTCAAAAGCTGGAGTACAATCTGTCAAGGATGTCTATACTAAAAACTAAAACACTAGGGCAGTGGTAATCAATATCCTAAATAAATGGAAGAATATGCTATGTTCATGAATAGAAAGACTCACTATTACTGAGACCTGATCCAGTGACTTTGCTTTTACAGTGAGAATATAAAAAGTTTTGTGGATTTTGATAACGTAATTATATCATGTATTCCAAATGAGACTGAAATTAAATTGCTAAATGAACTAAAAAAAATAAAATTTGTATGTTTAAAATGCCCAGTTTTCAGAATTAACATAAAGCTACAATATTTCGGGATTGTAATAATTTAGAAAACAAGATATATATATATAATTTAATATATATTATATAAAAAGTCTTATGGACCAGAAATAGCATAAGTAAATTCATAATATGTATATAAATGTTGTTGAAAAACATGCAAAGATGATCATCAACAAAGGGTGGTATTCCAAGAAAACTAAGAACTGGATATCGATTTGTAATAAGTAAAAGAAGTGACTAAATGAGTCCCTCAAACTGAATCATGAAACACATTAAAAATCTCATAGAAACGACATAATATGTACAAATAAAATTTCTAACCAATATAGGCTAAAGCTTGCACAATTTTGGGTTTGGTGGTAAAATTTTATATAATTGTGACAAAAAAACCCGTAAACCATGAAAATATAAACTGGAAGTTTGTTCTCTTAAAAGTACTATTATAACCTGGAAAATAAAAATCTATTGTAAAAATATATTTCCAAAATAATTTATTAATGTTTTAAATCTAGCATATGTAAAGAAAACTCAAAACTCAGAAACAAAATTAAAAATCCGATTTGTGTAGAAGTTAAAGATGCACATAGAAACAATTCTATCAAGGGAGGTGTGGGAATCACAAATTAGTGTTGTAAAATGGACATTTTCGGTAAGGAAAGCATCTGTCAATCATAACGCTTCAACACACTAGAGAGGTGAATCGTCAGTTAGGAGCACTCAATCCTTGTACAAAGAACTTGGATTCGGTTCCCACTACCCTCATCAGGTGGCTAATAAGTGCCTGAAACTCCAATTCCATGAAATCTAGCATCCTCTTCTGACACACATACACACAAGCAGGCACACATACTTACACATGATATAATTTAATACTAATAATGCTTATGCTGTAACATTCTCTAAGAATTTTGGTTGAGGACTTATTTAAAATCATATTTTCTTATAAATAGATAAAAATAGTTAATAAAATCTTCAGGTTAAAGATATTCTTCAAAATGACATTAGCTTCATCTTTCTCATCAGCATGTTTTAGCAAAGATACTAAGTATTTCATACTGTGTGTATAATGTCTCCTATGTGCCCAACTCAAGTTATACCCAAGATACTAACTGGCTGATCTAGTAATCTTTTCATTTTATCCCACCAAATAACTCAACCTCACTTATGACTGGTGCTATAGAAATGCTCCCATATCTTTTGACTTCCTCCATGACATCATGAAACTTATAAATTAAGCTGATTGATGATAAATCATAACTAAATTTTTCCTCACTAGGTGACTTCAACACACTAGAGAATTTCAACATTCTCAAGAAAGACAGCAAATATATTTTGTAGTCTTGCCAATGAAAAACAAATTATTCCCATGTTCTTTACTAATTTACAGGGACATGGGAAGAATCAGCCAAGTGTCTATAAGCTTGGGAGTCATTTTGAGTCACTGGATTACTTGAGTAGTTAACTCTAAATCTCCAATTTAGGTAGAAAATCTGTTATATTAGAGTAATTGGAGTCAACTTTTAGTCATTGACCAATAACTTACTGTTCTTGCAACGAAATATTGTTCATGAATATATATACATATAATATACTATTATTACAAAAATTAATGTGTGTGAATATTTCTATGCCCCCTTTATTTTCAATCATAACAATTTCTTGTTGGACTCCAACAATTATCACTTAATATTTACTGTTGGAAAGAGCTGTGGTTTCTCACAAGGTTATTCAAGTGATCAATTATTATTGAGTGGTGAACTTTGCCTAGCATTTGAGTACTTCCATCATATCCATTCACTTCAATTATTTTTTGTTTATTTTTTCTTTTTCTGTTTTGGAGATTATAATTTAATCACAATATTTCTCCATCCACTCCCTCCTTCTAAATCTTCCCATAACTCCCGATACTTTCATATTCACATATATGTATATTAGGTTATATTTAGGAATGAATATATTTATAGTTATTTTAGTTATATTTATTTTTATATAAAAATAATATTATAATTATTTTTAATTATATTTAGGTTAAGTACAGATAATGCTACCTGTATGTATGTTTTCATGGCTTACCATTTGATTCTTTAAAATTACCTTTTTGCTTTCTAATTTGAGCCTCATCATAACCCTGATGTTTGCTTCCACAGACTCACAGGAACTTTCCTATGTTCAATCCTTCTTTTCTCAAGCAGGTGCTGCAATTCATAGGGCACTATGTTTGAGTCACAGCAGGTGCCATGATTCATAGGGCATCATAGTCAATATTTCCTAGAAGATTGCTTTACCACAATTAGTTTGTAATGGTCACTCTTGTTTGCCAACTTGATGGGACACAGAATCACCATGTAAAAAACTTTTGGTCATGTCTATTGAGGGTGTTTATAGATTAGGTTAGTTAAGGAGAAATATAACCTAAATGAGGGCTGACACCATTCCATCAGCTGGGCTTCTTAACCAAAGGGAAACAGAAAATGAGTATTGTTCTTGACTGGTGGCAAGGTGTGCTCAGCTACTTCAACCTCTGGGTCCATGCCATTCCTTTCACGATAGACTACCCATGAGTTAGGAGACAAACCCTTGTTTCCTGTGTTGCTGTTTTCAAGGGTTTTGTTGCAGCAATGTATAAATTAACCAATGCAAAGTCTGTTCAGTTTTAATCAGAGCCTTAAGTTTCTTCAGGATGAAAGTCCTCTCACAAGTGTAAGTTTTCCTCCAGTTTAATGTATGAGTAAGTTTGTCACATCAATGTGATACATTTGTTCTTACTCCTGTCAGGGACTACCCACTAATGGTGGATAAATGAGCTATTTTGGGGTGAAGTCGGTTGTTTCTACATTTCCAATCTGCGATTATATATGAACAGATCATTTACTTGCTGATGACATTTATTTATTCAAGATCTTATTATCACTGAGTATATGGGTTTATGAGGTGTGTATCTGGATTGTCAGTCCAGGAGAGCCTGTCCAAAAGCCTCTCTGGATTTTCCTGCCTCTCATCTCACCACAGGAGACCAGGGATCACAGACATGCTTATCGGTGTCTATGTCAGCTCTGGGGATTCAAACTCTGGTCCCCATGATTGTAGGACAAATATTTTATCCACTGAGCATCTACTCAATTCAACCTTTAATCTCTCGCTATGCTAGCCACCTACGAAACTCCTTTGACATAACTAATGTCCTTTATTTTCTCCTATTGGATATTCATCTACTGTTGAAGGGTGTCAACATTTTTTTCTTCATTTTCCTTAATCAGACACCTGACAGTCACAGTAACATCTTGGCTACAGCACAGTATGGTCTCTTGTACTAATTGGATTTCCAGTATGGGCCCAGGTAAGGAGGGCCTCCTGTTATAAAGCTTTGATGTTATTTCTGTGTGAAGCATGCTATTTATGGAGCCACCCATGTCATTCCAACTCTTTAGTGTAGGTGTTATGTTAGTCCCATTCTACAAAGGTCTGGGGTGGGCAACTGTCCTTCAAAGATTGAACTGATTATGTTACATCCCTGCTTAGTTTTGAAACTGGAAACTCATCCTTAAATTACAAGCTTTTTGACACTGTTTCCAATGAGTAAGAATAAGCACTCGGCCCGAATACTGCACTCCAGTAAGTCACACCTGCATTTAAGTTACCAATCCTAAGTAACTCATTCAGTAGTTCCAGACAGGAAGGGACAAATGAGGTAACTCAAAGTCCTCATTCAGTTTCTTATCAATGCTTATAATGACTACTAAATAAAAAGCCTAAAAGTTCTATGGTACATGTTTGATTCATGCTGATATTCAGTCAAATCCCATTAACACTGGTTCAAACATTACCTCATGAACATGAGTTAGTATGACAAGCAAAATTTGACCAGGGCAAGTGCTCAGTGTTCAATATCCCCAAACCTAGGCAAACCTGTATATTTAGAACGGAACTATCAATGCTTTCATTTCAAAATGAACACGGTGGTCTAGATAGAGTAGTGTAACATAAATCTTAAAGTTTAAAACAAGAAATTGTTAATTTTTCCCCTAAACCATAGGTGCTAGAGAGACGGGACAAGAGATATCAATTCCCAGCACCTCCAATGGGCTCACAGCTATCCATAATTCCAGTTCCAGAAGATCCTACACCTTCTTCTGACCTCCAGGAGTACCAGACACACATGTAGTACATACACATACATATAGACACACACTCATACATACAAAATAAAAGATAAGTCTACAAACTAAGAAACCATAATACAAATACAGCAACTCAAATAGAACACACAGAAAAATATAGATAATTTACTATTATCTATAGAAATATTAATTAAATGTAGAAAGATTATCAATCATTCATCACTAATTAGGTCATATTAACTGAAATGCTATCTTAGGGGTTTCAAAAATGATAAAATTATAATGTCTGGCTATGCCACCATTTGTGGTAATACACAAAAATAGAAATCTATTTACAACAAACATCAGTTATTTAAGTATACATAAAAGCATTTGTCAATGTTAAGTAAAATTATGATGTAATATACTATTAAACTGTAGTTTAGGTGGATATTATATTTTTCACTGATGTACTTAAGAAGCCAGAGCAAGAAATGAGTTTCTATCATTTTTACAGTGATATATTAGATGTGATCTAAAAATATATCTTGAAGATTTATGGATAAATAAATTATGACATGCATAGACTAGATGAAATTAAACTACACATGTCAGTACATCAAATCAAGTATATATAGTTACTTAAGATTAAAAACAAAATAGTCTTATATCAATATTTGTACATAAAATGAAATATACAATACCTGCATTAAAGTATTTTATACAGTTTATGAAAATATAAATTTATTGAAATATTAGAGTATATGATTAGAAAATCAAATATATGAGCTTCATTTATTATATTGCTTCCTCTAGTAAATGTCAGCTGTATATCTGTCACATTATATAAAAAACTGAAAACACTGAACATCAAAAATGAACCCTCTGTTTTAAAAATGGGGTATAATTACTCTTCTAATTCTCTGAAGAGACACCATAATCAAAGCAACTTATAAAAGAAAATATTTTATTATCACTTGTTTACAATTTTGGAAGGTGAGTCCATTACTAGCATGTGGGGAGCTTGGCCTCAAGTAGGCCTGGTGCTGGAGCAGCAGTTGAGACCTCACAACCTATCCTTAAGTAGAAAGGTGGGGTTAGGGGACTGAGCATGGTATGGGCTTTTGAAATCTCAAAGCCCACCCTCAATGATACATGTCTTCTAATGAGGCCACACCTCCTAATACTTCCAAACAGTCAGCCCTCCAGCAACCAAACCAAAATATATGAGTCTATGGGGGTCATTCTCACTCAAATCAACACAGGCATGAGACTAACCAGAAAGTCCTCAGAATATGAAACACTTAAACAATGTTCAACAACTTTAGCCATCCCCAGGGGAATGCAAATTAGGACTGCTTTGAGATTTAATCTTACCCAACTCAGAATGGGCACGAGTAATAATACAAATGATAAGAGGTCCTGGGGAGGACAGGGCAGGGAGGGAACACTTACTGCTAGTGGAAGTGCAAACTGGTACAAACACTGTGGAAACCAATGTGCAGACTCACCACAGAGCTAAAAACAGATCTACCACAAGATCCAGGGGTATCATTCTTGAGCATTGTAGGGTTTTGTTTGGTTGGTTGCTTGTTTTGTTTTGTTTTAATTTTTATTCTTAGGATTTCAGTGGAGTGATCTGTAGATATCTGTTAGTTCCATTTGATTTAGGATGTCATTTAACTGTGGAATTTGTTGGGACTTTTGGTTTTGTTGTTGTTGTTAGGTGTTCTTTTTCAGATTATTTTTCAGTCTATTGGTAAGAGTGACATGTTGAAATCACCCACTTACTGTTGGAAATGAACTGAGGTTTTTAGATCTAAAATTGTTTCTTTTATAAAATTGGATGTTGTTGTGTTTGATGTGTAAATGTTTAAAACGTCAGTATTAGTGGATTGTTCTTTCAATGAGGAGTAGTATCATTTCCCTTCTCTTCTGAATTGTTTTGGTTTGAAGTCTATTTTGTCAGATATTAAAGTATCTAATACTGCTTGGTTCTTAGTTCTATTTTCTTGGCATACGTTTTCTCATCATTTTACTCCATGGTAGTATCAGTATTGATCATGAGTTATATTTTTGGAAGTAGAAAAGAAACAAACAAAAATATCCAGATTTTTCTTTTATAATCCAATCTGTCAGTCTAAACCTCTTTATTGGGAAATTAAGACCATTAACATTAAGAGTTATTGAACAACAACATGTATTAATTCCTTTCATCTATTGCTTTTTTGATGTGTTATTAGATCTCCTTTCATTTGATGTTCTGGAATTGTTAACTCATTATGCCTGCTTGAGTATGTTTAACCCTGTCTTCTGCCCTAAGTATCCCCTCCAGTATTATCTGTAGAACTGTCTTAGTGGTTATATACTCTTTATATCTGTTTGTTATCATGAAAAGTGTCCTTTCTTCTTTGAATGTGACTGATAACTGTGCTAGGTATAAAAATCTATGCTGGAATCTGTAGTCTTTTGTAACTTGTAGACACCATTCCAAGCCCTTCTAGCTTTCACAGTTTACACTCAAAAATCAGTAATTATTCATGGGCCTTTCTTTACATGTGACTTTAACAGTTTTTTCTTGAAACTTTAAATAACCTTCCTTTAGGATTTTGTATATTTGATTTTCTGACTATTGGAAGCTGGCTGTTTGGTTTCTTTTGTGGCCCTATCAATTTGATATTCTGAATGCCTCCTGGACATCAATAGGCATCTCTTTGATTAGAATAGGGAAATTTTCTTCTGTGATTTTTGTTAAAAATATTTTCTGTGCCTTTTACCTAGGTCTCTTCTAATTCCTCTATAGTTGATCCTAAGGTTGGTCTTTTAATTATAGTGCAGGTTCACACATGTTCTGTTGTTAAGGGTTTTATGTTTCTGTTTATGATTTAACATTTTCTTTGAAGGAGTGATCTGATTTCTCAAACCTGATAGTCTCTTTTTTGCTGGATCCAACTCATTAGTGTTTCTTCTAAGATTTTGTTTGAATTCCTGAGTTTTTCATTTTGAGTTCTATTTCATTTTGGATTTTCATTTCTTTTTTAAGTCACAGATTCTCCCTCTCTTCCCTCATCCCACTTCCCCCACACCCCTAAGCCTTCTCCCCCAACCCACCCTTCTTTCCCTTCTCTGAAAAGGTAAGGCCTCCCATGGGGAGTCAGCACACCCTGGTACATTCAGTTGAGGCGGGCCCAAGCTGCTCATCCTACACCAAAGCTGTGCAAGATATCCCACCATAGGTAATGGGTTCTAAAATGTCAGTTTATGTACCAGGGATAGATCCTGATCCTACTGCCAGGTGGGCCCTTAAGTAGACCAAGCTACACAATTGTCTCACTTAGGCAGAGGGCCTAGTCCAGTCCTATGGAGATTCCGCAGCTGTCGGTCTAAAGTTCATGAGTTCCCACTAGCTTGGCTCAATTGTCTCTGTAGGTAGGTTTCCCCATCATTTTTTAATTAAATTATATTCTCATATCTTGAGTTACTTTTTCAGTGTATCCTAGTGGTAAAGGTGGTGTATTGAAATCACCCACTTACTGTTGTAACCTAACTGAGTTTTTGTTGGTTATTTTTGCCATAGAGATAAGAATAATAAATAATACATTGCCCCTTTGTAGTGCATTTTAGTGCATGACCACTTTCTTTCAACCTTCTTTCCTTGTGTTTTCATGGTCTTTGTTTTGGTATTTATTCCTATCTTCATTGTGTCCGTTCATTGTATTTATTATTGTTACTTCCACATTTTTGTCTTATATGTCATCATAGTAACTTTTCTTGTGCAATACAACTGTTGACATATTAATTTATGGCAGAGACTTACAGCTTATTCGTGTTTCCATATTATCAGTGACACCTGGATAATTTAGAGGCCATGCAATACAAAGAGGCTATGTATTGTTTATTTTTCTTATCTCTGTGACAAAAATAACCTACAAAATCAATACCAAGTGAGAAGGATTGATTTGGGCCCCCAGCATCAGTTCGTCCTGATGGGGAAAGCGTATTTTATTAAGGCAGATAGGAGCTTGTAGTGGAGATCATCGTAAAATAGACAAACTGGAAGCACAACCAGGCTACAGCCTTCACTGCTCATCTTCACTGGCTGAAATCTGCTAGCTAGACATCATGTCATAAAGGTTCCACATCTTCCCCCAAATGGTGCCACCAGATAGGGACAAAATTCTCTAATGCATGAGCCCGTGGGGCACATTGCACTCTGAAGGAACAATTTTTATTGTTTGCATTTCCTACTTTGGCATCTGGAATTCCTTAAAATGCAATGAGCTCAATAAAACTCCTTCCTGTTATGATGTGATTGAAATTGTAGCTAGATCAATATATTCGTGGCACATGAAAATATTAATGGAGGCATTTCTCTTGCCTTCCGTTTTTTAGAAAATTAATCAGTAAAAAATATGGCTACATGATAAATTGCAAAACTGTATGCTTCTTTATAATGAATCAGAGAAAAGCAACCCAGAGCTAGTTTCTGAGTCACATATCCCCTTTAAGCAGAGACAATTTCCACACTAACAGCTATATTGAAATTCGGACAAAGTGAATATTAATCTCTCAGAGTCTGTCTCAGACTTTATTGTTTTTCTCTTATAT
Source organism: Peromyscus californicus insignis (assembly GCF_007827085.1). Taxonomy (NCBI): domain Eukaryota; kingdom Metazoa; phylum Chordata; class Mammalia; order Rodentia; family Cricetidae; genus Peromyscus; species Peromyscus californicus. Next base: position 74,253,290 of record NW_026294469.1, on the reverse strand, counting down.
TGAATGAATTTCATTATTGCTTCTGAAAGAATAACTACAGTATAAAGCATATGTCTCCATAAAATTACAAATAATATCATTGCTTCTAGAAGAGCCACATGTTAAAGATTCATGTGAGCAGGCAGTATGTGTTGCTGGATTTATACTGGAGGTTAGCCTGTCAGTGTTCTGTTGGATGATCAGTTGCTTGGCTAACTCACAAACATTTCCTGAGGAGCTACAAAGTCAGCCCTTTCTCTCTAAGCATTCAGGATGCATCTCCAAAGAGGGAAGTACCATTCCTGCCATAACCTTTATATAAGGTTAGTAGCGGGAGGCAATTCAGAATAAAAAGAAATAAGTCCAGAATGGGGGTCATACACCTTTAATCTCATCCCTCTGGCTGTAGAAATATAAACATCAGCAGTTGAAGGCCAGCCTAGCTAACAAAGTAAGTTTAAAGTGAGCTTGGGTTACATGAAACCTTATCAAAATAACACTGAAAATGATAGCAGTAATTATCATCACTGTATAATTCTAGAAACTAGAATATTGATCTAATCTGTGTTTTGTGATGGTCATGTTAAAGAGAATAATTTAGTAGCCATGTGTGTAGCTAGTAAGCCCATGAAGAGCCCAGAAAAGTAAGTTCTGAACAATGAGTAAGAGTCAGGCCTGCTGCGAACTGAAAACATAACTCTTAGAAAGAACAGTGATGTCAAAGGCACTAAAATCAGAAAGAGCTTGAGGCTGGAGGATTGAGAGGTAGCCCAAGTATCAGGAGGAAGACAGATACAGGCTTGTAGTTCAGGACAAGCCAAGGCCTGATGAAACAGGTCCTAATATGACATGATGGGTGATTTAAAGGGACTCTGAGATTCAGTAAGAACACAAATACAGAAACTTGCTGCAAGGTAAAGAAAAAAATACAGGGAAAATAACAGGATGAAAAATAGAGACAAGAAGAACAACCAGAAGACTGATGGGGATGTCCATGTGGGAGACATAAGCCTGACAAAGGGCATTGAATGAAGTACAACAAGAAGCACAGAGCCCTTCCTATATGCTGACAGAGAACAATAGTCACAGAATATCAGGAATGATTCCTGCCAAGCAGGTGGGGCAATCCCACCAGGGACTCACATTTAGTGAAAAACTAAAACCCAGAGACATGACTTTTATATTTGGAAAGTACCACATCTTCTAAACAGAATTCTGCAAAACAAGCCTTATATCTAAAACCAGTTTACTTCTTGCTGTTCCATCTGAATTATGAAATGTATGATAGCTTCATTTTGGAATGCTGCAAAAGCAGTAGATAGCATTTATTTCATACTGCAGTAGTTGTAGTAATTATTAAAATCAGCCTGATTTTATGCAGTAGTGACATTAGCAGCTCTTTTTGAAATATTTGGCAAAAAATTCTAAAACCTCACTTCTGAAAATGTTATGTTCTTTTGGAATGAAATAATAGACAAAATATAATAGACAGAATTTTAACACATAATACTTCACACTAAATTTACCCAGAAGAAATTTATTAGTTTATACATTCTGAAATATAAGGTTTATTTTCATGTGAAACTTCATGATGAATTCTTTAAAAATATCATGGTAAGAGATATTATATTTAAGATGTCTAGATTCACAGGAAAACCAAGTCATCAATGTTAAAATATATAGCTACTTTCATCAAACAGATTTTGGCATGAGCCAAATTTATATACAGTGCCTATTTCACTCCTAAAAACATGTGAGATGGATGGTTCTCTTCTATTTCTTAGCAGGCCTTTTATGATAAGCCTCTTTATACAATTGGAATAAAATAGAAAGAAATTTCAAACATTGATATGTGGAATAATAAATAGAGGTTAAATAAGAGCCGTGCTGGTACTATGTCACTTATTACAACGGTCTTTGTATGCATAGCAAAATGAAAGTCAATGTTTGTCAAAATAGATCATACCTTTAAATATTTGCAGATTGATATTCAGTGAACAGTCTATGTTGACAGAACAATCTACGCAATTTGCACTCGTAGAGCACATCCTTTGGGTAAATTTCAGTAAATACGGCCTGAGTTTGATCCCCACTTCCTCATCCCTCACCTCTTTGCTGCACTATCCAGAACATGTCTGTTGTTATCTCATGATATTTCAATAAGAGACTGAATCCAAGTGTCTCTACTGGTACAAATGTTTTAAAATTTAGTAACTAAGACTGAATTGTTTGCCGGGCGGTGGTGGTGCACATCTTTAATCCCAGCACTCGGGAGGCAGAGGCAGGCAGATCTCTGTGAGTTCGAGGCCAGCCTGGGCTATGGAGTGAGTTCCAGGAAAGGCGCCAAAGCTACACAGAGTAACCCTGTCTTGAAAAACCAAAAAAAAAAAAAAAAAAAAAAAAGACTGAATTGTTGAGGCTGGAGAGATGGCTCAGTAGTTAAGAACACTGGTTGCTCTTCAAGGGGACCCAGGTTCAACTCTCAGCACCTACATGGCTGCTCACAATTGTCTACAACTCCAGTTCCAGGAGATTGGTCACCTTCATACCAAGGCATATAAAATAAAGTTAAATAAATTATAAAAAATGATTGAATTGTTTGATACTAGAAAGCAATTGTCTGACCAGGAAATTTCAGAAAACTTTATATGAACAATGATAAATATAATCTGCCTTCTAGAAAGCCATCACCAATAACTAAATTTAATTAGTATGAGAAGATGAATATCTAAGTTTGTCTGAAATGATCATATGTTCATATATACACAAAAGGGAATTGGCCAATATATTCTGGGTTGTATCAACAAAGGAAAGTGGACATTTAGTTAGTTACAAAAGTCACATACTCATCAGACACTGTTCTTGGAAAGTTTCTACAGTCCTGCCCAGCCCCGTGGTCCCTTAGCTGCTTATAAAATAATCATTCAGTGGCTTAATATTAATTATCAACTGTATGACCTATGGTAGACCTCTTGCTAGGCAGCTTTTATAGCTTAACTCAACCCATAACTATTAATCTATGTATCGTCATATGTTCCATGACTTTACCTGTTTCCCATTACATGTTGCACCTAGGATGGCAGTCTGGTGTCTCCTCTACCTTGGCTTTTATTTTCTCTGTATATCTAGTTGAATTTCCTACCTGTCTCTAAGCTACTTTGCTATAGGCCAATGCAGCTTTATTTATCAACCAATCAGAGCAACACATATTCACAGCATACAGAAAGACACCCCATAATACTTTATTAACCAATCATAGTAACACATATTCACAGAGTACAGAAAGACATCCCACAACAAGACATGGTAATGATACCATTGCAAATCTCTCAGATTTTCCTTGTTTGGACAGCAGCTTCTTGTATGTGAAAGTTTTCCTGGTCCTGTCCAGCTCCTGCAGTCCCATGGTTCACAGCTGCTCAGACCCAAGTAAATACACACAGGCTTATATTAATTAAAACTGCTCGGCCATTAGCTCAGGCCTACCACTGATGAGCTTTCACACTTAAACTCAAAATATTTCTGTTAATCTATAGGTCCCCATGTGTTCTGTGGCTTTACCTGTGTGCCATTACATGCTGCTCCTTGGATGGGCAGGCTGATGTCTCCTGAATCAGCCTTCCTCTCCCAGAATTCTCCTTGTCTGCTTATCACACCTATTCTTCCTGCCTGGATACTGGCCAATCAGCATTTTATTAAACCAGTGTACAAAAGCCTCTACAGCTTCTGCTGGACTGAGTGGATTCACATGCAAAGATAGTCTCTGTGGCTGCTTACCTGCGTCTCCTGTTTGACTGGTGTCTTCCCAGTGTTAAAATTCTGGATCCATCTATTAGAACTGAGACTTGTTACTCTAGAACTCAGAAGATTGTTGGGTTTTTATATACCTGATGTATAGCTATATTAGTCTGTGCATTAGTGAGTTAGATTCTGCTAAGTTGCCACCTAATGCCTGTTCTCTCTTTCTGCTGGTTAGAAGATTTCTAATTTATTTGTGACATGAACAATTGGGAGCTAGGTATGGCCCATGTGTTTGAGTTTTGGCTATGGAAATTAGAAACTATAGCATTTGGGGGTAAGACTAGAAATAAGACTGGTAATGCTAGAAAATAAGCAAGTGTGAAACTTTGTTTTTGCCGTTTGTCTTAATGTGATGGTTAAACATTTTACTATTTTACCTATTTATCTTTTTCCCTTTGGATTAAACTGAGGCCTTCACACTTGCTAGGCAAGAGCACCACCATGGTGACATCCCTTATCCAGTAAATGGGTAATTAATTTAATATGGCAATTTAACTATACCATAAGGTGTCTGAATTTTTTTAGCAGATATTTTCCAACTATTTCTACCTATATGTTTTGGAGCAATGGTGACATGTTACTTGGTAAAATATATCAGACTTCATCCATCATATGGTCATGACTCATCTAATTGCCTGGAAGCCTGCATAAAATGAAAGACTAAGGATCCAGCAGATGAACTTTGAACTTTATCTACACCAAAAAAAAAAAGGCTTTCCTGGCCCCACACTTCAGACTTGAATCACCTGCTTCCATAATCGCAAGACCCACTGTTTTATTGGGTATGTGTATTCTTAACTCATGCATCTCCTGTTGTTTTCTCATATGTGTGTGTGTGTGTATGTGTGTGTATATAAATTTAATATTTAATGTGCATATATGTAATTATGCATGCATTTTCTTAAATTTTCTGACAGATACATGAATATATTGATGACAAATAAAACATAGATAGAGTGATTGATTAATAGAATATACCTTCCTAATAAAAGCTTTTTTGTTTGCAGTTTTTAATACTGAAATTGAACACAGGGCCTCGTGAATACTAGGCAAAGTTCTACCATTGTGCTATATTGCCAACTTTCTTTTTACATTTTCTTTTTGTTTTAAAAGGGTTTTACTAAGTTTTTCAGATTGACTTTATAATTAGTCTGGAGCCCAAGTCAATTTTGAATTACAACTGTTCTGCTTCTGTCTATCCTCCAGCTGAGACTGCAGGTCTGAATCACCAGGCTCAGTTTTTCACAACTGACCCCTTCCATGTCAGCAGAACATGGAGCTACATATGCATAAATAGAGCTAAGCTTCCTTGCAGCTGAGCTGAAATGTTTCACATAGTTCCAACGTGAATCACTGGAGGCATTCAAGTGAAGGAATCATCAAAAATTCACAAGTATTTATAACCAAAGATGTGTGCAGTTTGTTCTGTAGAATGTCTGAGTACCAGGCACAAATTGTGAGTTTGGTACTATTGATCGATACTTTATTATTCAGGACAATTTTATTTAATCATTTTTTATTTGGAGCTAAGAAGAAAGAGACATGCAAAGTTAGCTGTACCAGACAGTCCACAAAAAACCTTATTTGGTGTTGGTCTTAGTAGTAACATCATTCATCTAAGCATTGGTCAAAATGCTGATAAATTGTATATTGTCTGATCATAATTTTGCTTATACTACTAATGAAGGCTATATTGCTAAAGCCTTCATTGACCCTAAGAATTAGAATTGGATTGTGTGATTTATTCTTGATGCTGTCATATTTTAAAAACACTTAATATTTTACATCAATTAGACACAAATAACTGCTGTGGGATGGTCTGTATGTCAAATGTGTTGCTGATTGGTCAATGAATAAATCACTGATTGGTCAGTGGCCAGGCAGGAAGTATAGGCGGGACTAACAGAGAGGAGAATTGAGAGAACAGGAAGCTGGGTGGGAGAGACACTGCCAGCCGCCATCAGGACAAGGAAGATGTAAAGTACCGGTAAGCCACAAGCCACGTGGCAAGGTATAGATTAATAGAAATGGATTAATTTAAGCTGTAAGAACAGTTAGCAAGAAGCCTGCCATGGCCATACAGTTTGTAACCAATATAAGTCTCTGTGTTTATTTGGTTGGGTCTGAATGGCTGTGGGACTGGCGGGTGTCAGAGATTTGTCCTGACTGTGGGCCAGGCAGGAAAACTCTAACTACAAATAACTTATGCTAGGAATCATACATCAACTAAGACTCTCATAAGAATTCTAAATTGTGTACTTGTTCCTTCATTCCCAATTGTTTTGATATTTTCTTTAGTAATTTCTGAGCATTTATTTCTTTATTTAATCCTGAGGATATAGCTATTATCAGATTCTATAATTTATTTATGCTTTTAATGTTTTATAACTAATGTTTTATATAGCTTTAGATGTATTTCTATTTGACTCATTTTCCAGTATGTATTGTAGCACAAATTTTAAAAGGTCTTATTAATAAACAACAAAAAAACAGAGCCAGATATTGGGGTGAATTCTGAGAGATCAGAGAGACAGAACAAGCCACAGCCAATCTCACCTCGCCAATTCCTCAGCTGATCTTGTTTCATCAGACTGAAAGCCTCTGAGTCCTCACTGGAATGGATCTCAGCTGAACTGCTGCTCAAAAGTCTCTAGTTCCTGGTCCTTTCTGCTTCCTGCCATCACTTCCTGGGATTAAAGGCATGTGACCTTCTAAAGCAAAGACATGCGATCTCAAGTGCTGGGATTAAAGGTGTGTGTTAACATACCTGGCTGTTTCCAGATTGGCCTTGAACTCACAGGGATCTGGATGGATCTCTGCCTCCAGAATGCTAGGATTAAGGGTGTATGCCACCACTGTCTGGCCTCTGTGTCTAATATAGTGGCTGTTCTGTTCTCTGACCCCAGATAAGTTTTATTTGTTACAGAACCAATAAAATATCACCATAATGTACAGATTTTATGGATAGAATATTTTGTGATATAAATTAATCCATGTCTTCTCCTTGATTTTTCTTGATTTAATAAAGGTATTATTCTCTATCTTCTAGTGTAATTATAAAAAATAAAATAATAACAATATTAACACTATTAAACATGAAGTATATTCCAGATTATTCACTATTTTGTATTTTATGTACATTGCTCTCTTTTAATATTTTACATTCATTTTATTTTACTTTTCTGAGAATTCTGTATATGGATACTGTATTTACATCATTTCTTCCCCTTTCTCTCCTTTTTCTAACTTTTTCCAACTCTTCCTTACCTATAACTCCTTGTTAACTTCACAGCTTATTCTCTAATTATTACACACACACACACACACACACACACACACACACACACACACACACTGACTTACAGTAGATGTTCTGGTCCTTTGGCCTTTTTTTCCATACTCCCTCTTTCATGATGTCCTTGAGTTTTGGGTGTAGGGTTTGTATTGTTGATTTATCAACTGGGACTGGGTTCCACATTGTCAGCTATTCTCTGCACTTTGACTAGTTGTGAAATTCTCACATGGTTTTTGTACACTGCAAAAAAAAGTGTCTTTCATGAGAAGGGACAGGGACACTTATGTGTGGCTGTAGCAATAGGTCTTTGGAATGCAGTAGGGAATTATACTAATGCAAGAAAGCAGCACTAGATTTTCCTCTACTGTCTGCGGCCTCATCTACCATGAGTAGTTGGCTAGTTTAATACTACCAGACATGAATTCCTTCCTATTCGGTGGGGCAGGGGTGGGTGGCTATCCAACTAAATGACTATTGATTAACCCAAGATATATGGGTTACTATTGCACTCTTGGGCATGTCTTGTTGTGCTGGTCATTATTGTGGTTTGTAAGTTTTACAGCTAGTTAGGACTATATCAACTGCTTTTTTTTTTCTGGCAGCTTGCATAACACTTTTGGGTATAATGAAATCACAAAATCTTCAGGTAAAAGGATGGAACTAGAAAATGTAATGAATGAGATAATTCAGGTCCAGACGGACAATGGCCCCATGCTATCCTTCATTTGTATATCCTACTTCCAAATCTTTAGATGTGAGTAGTTGCCAGTGTATATCCTGGAATAACTGCAGTACCATGAAAATCAAAAAGGACTCAGGAAAGTAGGTAGAAGGAGCTTGAGAAAGGGGACAGCAAATACAGGTGCTGTGAATGGGAGTGAAAAAATGGAGAAGACTTTATTTAGGAATTGGGGAAGGAGGGTAAATATAGCAGGAGAGGATGGGAGGTAGGTAAAGAACACTAAGGATGATTAGAAATGCCACAGGGATATATTATTTTATGATGTGTACACATACATACATACATAGTATTGCTTAATTTAAAAAGTACTTCTCATAGCCTTTTACAGAAACATAAAATATATGCAATCAAATTCAGAGCCATATACTGTATACAGCTACCTCTTAGCAGCTCTTATTCCCTTAGACATCATTTGAACCTGTCTCTGCTCTTAACCTTTTTCAGGGAACTGTCCTTTCAAACCTAATTTGAGATGCTAATTAAAAACTCACAGGTGTATACATGAGTTATGGTTTTGTTTGGATGTGGTTTTGTTCCCCAGAGTTTATGTGTTGGAATCTTTTCCCTCACACAGCAATAAAGGAAGTGTTGGAAACTTGAGGAGACTAGGCCCAGTCAGATATCCTTACATTGTTTCACTGCTGAGCTCAGAAAAGATTGCTACACCTCTAGAGGGAATATTCATGTCATAATGTAGTAACGAAAGCCTCAACTTACCAAACCCACAGTCCCTGCAGCTCTTGCTTGTCTTTGTGTCCCTTATCCTATATGTGCTCTGTCACAATAACCACTTACTAGTGACCTTCACCAGAGGTTCAGATCAATGAAACTGATCCCCTTCTCCAAGTTTGCAAATAAATTAAATCATCCTTCCTTTATAAAGCTATTCAGCTTCATGTGTTTTGCTATATCAATAAAACACTCTGATAAAATATTAAACCTTTCTATAGTATTTTATGCAGTAAAAGTGACTTATAGTAGACAGTATTTGTAGACCATTACTCTAAGACCCCAATCTTGCAGTAAGAATATGTTTTCTCTCATCATAATTATTGATCATTGGACTTTAAGGATTATTCATGGACCCACCACATTGCTTTCTCATTCACAAGTTCCAAGTACAAGTGCCTCGCTCAGCCTCCTGCTACTCTCCTCTCGGGTAAGCATCAGCACTAGGATTCTGGAGAAGAAGGGCATACCTGGGAGTGAAGAATAGCAAAGGGAGCTAAGGAGCTATAGCCATCTAATTCTGGGAAAATGTCTGCTGTCCTCAGCCCTGCAACACCGGGCATTGTGTGTGGGGAGATGTGTGGGGTGTGGAGGAAGTGAACAAGCACAGCAAAACAACTTCAAGGTTCACCTGGACCACACTATACTGACATTTACTTGGAGTTTGGCATCTTTCCCTCTGCTCACGAAAGAAACTTCAGAGAAAAGTTCTAGTACACACATGGCTCTTTTCACGTAAGGGATAAAGGAAGCTACTGTGTTTTACAGGTTTCACCCTGGTGAACTCAAGGGAGCTATTTCTCCCTTACATCTGTGACGGAAATGGCTGTGCGTATAATGACCAAATCACATACTACACAGGTTGATTCGCCTGCAACGAACGTGAGTAACCCTTTAACTCATTCTACTGCTTCTTAGGAACATTAAATTTTGACAAACCATTTTGGATACTAAACTCAAAGACTTAATTCTGTTTTGGAAAATACTCATTTTTTTCCCCTTCAACTTCATTTACATGCTCTACCATGTTGTATCGAGGAACAGATGTTGCCACAAACCCTCTTTGAAATAAAGCTAAGAAAACACACACATTAAAGTCAGGCACAGTGGTGAATTTCTGCAACCTCAGTTTTAGTAGAAAAAATAATTTTTTTCGGGGGTGGTCCCTAGAGAGTCACCACATGTTACTAAAGAATTTGAACTTTCCTCATGGGGTTAATAATCTCCTTAGTAAAAGATTTTAGGAACAGGTTCCAGTGGAAACTTGAGAAAATTCTTATTAGAACTAAGAAAGAAAAATGCTCTCAGGGTAATTCAGACAAGTAAGCGAACTTATAAGCTAAATGGCAACAGTTTTGTAAACTGCTGTGCTAAGTGGTGGAAATTCTAGGAAGGAAAATTGCCTTACATCATTGTAGGGACAATTATTCCACCTCTGTCTTTACGTGGCTTAAGATGAGCCAACCTTGCTGAGAGGTATTAGCCAGATGATTAGCCTGCCAATCTAGAAAGTCAGGTGTTCATCCACATCAGAGAGTCCATTTTCTTGACTAGAAGGAAATAGTTTTTCCTTAATGGGCCACTAATACTACTGTGATAGTAGTTTTCAGGAGGTTGAGACAGGAGGATTTCCATGAATTTGAGGCCAGTCTGGGCTACATAGTGAATTCCAGGTCAGAGAGGGTGAGAACCTGTATCAAAAAACAAATAAGCAAACAAACAAAAATATATTATAAAATGTATTCCTTAGTCAGTGAAATGGTCTGAGAGTAAAGGCACTTCTTCCCAAGCATAGTGGAAAGAAAGAATAGATTCCCAGAAATTGACTTCTGAAATACGACATGTTCATACTCCCTTTTCCCATTGAATTTGGAAAATATGTCTATACAAGCTAAAATACATTTGACATATATTAATATTTAATAATATATTGTAAACAACATATTTAATAATATATAACATGTAATATTTTATCTATAATGTTTAATAATATAATAAGTAATAATACATATGTAAATAATACAGTCAGTGGGAATCACGGCATTGTAATCACAGTGACTGTGCTTTCACATTCGAATATAGAGTCAAGATGAAAGGATTGTCCTCAAGTGCATATACAGTAATCATTAAGCTGCACATCAACAGAGTAAACCATTTCCTCAGAAGCAGCAGCATTGGGTGAGAAGCTGATAGAATTGAAGAAACTCTGCTACCTGCCTGGAGCCTAGAGAACCTGAACGGAACTCACTCCACACACTTCTCATATACACCTCATTCTTATAATCTAAAACTTGTAAAATGAGCCATTTAAAATATTGGCCAAAAAAAGATGAAATTCAATGAAGTGATTTCTAAAGATATATTCATATACCAGAGCCTAGCTCAATTATCAACAGAGAGATTTCATTCAGCATCTGATGGGAGCAGATGCAGAGACACACAGCCAAACATTAGGCAGAGTTCAGGAAAGGTGCAGAAGAGGTCAAGGAAGGATTGAAGGAGCCAGAAGTGTTGAGAACAACACAAGAACACAGCCCACAGAATCAACTAAGCAGGCCTCATAGGGGCTCACAGAGATCTAAGTGACAACCAGGGAACCTGTATGAATCTGATCTAGGTCCTCTGCATATATGTTGTGGTTGTGTGGTTGTTTAGCTTGTTTTTTTTGTTTTGTTTTGTTTATTTTTGGTTGGGGGGACTCTCTGACTCTTTTGCCTGCTCTTGGAACCCTTTTCCTCCTAATGGGTTGTCACACCTAGCTTTGGTCTATCCTTGATTATGGAGTTTTGTGCCTAGTCTTGTAACTTGTTATGCCATGTTTGGTTGATATCCCTGGGAGGCCTGCTTTTTTCTGAGGGAAACAAGAGAGGTGTGGCTCTGGGGGAAAAGGGAGTTATTAGAAGGAATAGACAGAGGGGAAATTGAGGTCAGGATATATTGTATGAGAGAAGAATTTAAAAACAGAAACAAAAAGAATAGGGAAAAAACTTATGATCTGACAAAATCGGCCACCAAAGGTAAGCAGTCATCACTTGGACATATGGAAGAGGGTTTTTCAGGTGACCAAATTGATGCAAAGAGAAAGTATAAGTTCTTCTAGCTTTTAATAACAGAGTGCTGAAGATGTGGTCTATCCAGTGTGTGTGACAGGTGTATGTCATTGACTCTGTACATGAGAGTTGCATGGACCCATAATTATTTATGTTTCACAAGGAATGATTAAGTGACTTGTCTACTACTTGTATAATGTGTGGGAATCTTGTCCAGGAAATGCTACAAATTTCACCAGTACTGTTGAAGACATACTGTCTCTTCTCAAGTGGCAGAAGTAATTGGATTTTTATCTCTTTATCAGTGGTAGCTATCTATTCTCTTTGAGTTCTGGGATATTACATGTCTTAATAGTGAATATAATGTCAATTTTTAAAATGTGCACTTTTCCAGAATTAAGAGCATAGTATTTAACATTCTGAGGTCAAGGAATCAAATTTGAGGACCTACTTATATTCTACATTTATCTTACATTTTGAGCAGTGGTTTTTTGTTTGTTCATTGTTATATATGTATATATTTGTTTTATATATATATATACATATACATTTTTGAACATCTGTTTAGCTGTTTATCTTATATCCATTGTATTAGATAGTATCTAAGAATTTTTCTTTCTAAATACAGAAGTTTCTACATAGTGCTATCTTAATGAAGATGCAATTGACTTAAATATTCAAGTATTTGGGTTGTAGTTAACATATTCTTATGAAATGACTAAGGTCTAATTTCCCATGCATTAGGAATCAAAACTAAACTTCAGTGGTATACAGAAGAGACAAGGGGTATATAAGATAATCCAAAGTATATTTAAATCTTTTAAACAGTGACTCCAAAACTAGCCTTGCAAAAGTAACAGATTTTACAACATCAGGATGAACCAGATGGGTATGAATACATGGATAAACAGCTGCAGATTCAAGGGAGTGGCAGCTATATGTTTAATGCAACACCAGGTGCACATAAGTAGTTGAAAAATCACATAGGGTAGTAGTTGCACATAGATTTGGATTCACATTCACATGGAACACTACTTGCACATTCACATGGAGCAAAAGTTGCACACTCAGGTGGAATAGGTGCTGCACGTTCACATGCACAGATGGTACAAAACCAAAGGAACAGCAGGTTAACAGTGAACACCTCTGCACATTCACAAGGGGCAGCAGGAGCACACTCACATGGGCAGGGGCATATTCACAGGGAGCGGCAGAGACCTATCAGAACAGCAGCTGCTGCATAGTTACAACATTTACTTTTGCTTCACATATTGTATATCTTCAAAGCACTTATTACATACACAGTCTAAAGTTTATTGCGCTTATTTGCCATTTAATGGGAATTCCATTAGATTAAGAACCTTTCATTTGTCTATGATGCCTATGGACTCACAGCACCTCTGTTTAACCATACAAGACCAAGCCAATTGAAATCCCAGCACATATAGGGGAGATGATCTACAGGCCTGCTTCTTCCTCAGGGTCTGTTGGCTGTGGATAGTTTCTGCAGGAGGGAGAATCATTCTCTTTTGAGAATGTGGCTAACTGATAGGATTCTATGTTGCCAAGTTCCCCACAGCCATACACATATGGGCAGCACTAACTGGACTTAATGACTTAAAAATAACAAACAAAAAATTAAGAGGAAACATTGCTGGGTGGAACATGAGGTGAGTTGTAGGAGAGAAATGAGGTATAAATACAATAATATTTCATTGTATACATGTATGAAATACTGAAGAATAAAGAAAAACTTTAGATTTCTTGTTCACCCTCTCTGTTCTTGATCCAGCTGGGATCTCCCACTCCCCTAAGCTCTCTTTCCCTCGACACTTGCCCTTCATTACCCCCACTCACATCCAGGTTGTTCATATAGATCTCATGCATTTCTCTGTCATTGGGTGATCCCTTTGTCTTTCTTAGGGTCCTGTTTTCTAGGTAGCCTCCCTGGAGTTGTGAGTAGCAGTCTAGTCATCTTTGTTTTACATCTAGTATCCTCCTATGAGTGAGTACATACCATGTTTGTCTTTCTGAGTATGGGTTACCTCACTCAGGATGATTTTTTCTAGATCCATCCATTTGCCTGCAAACCTCATGATGTCATTGTTTTTCTCTGCTGAGTAGTATTCCATTGTGTATATGTACAACATTTTATTTATCCATTCTTCAGTTAAAGGGCATCTAGGTTGTTTCCAGATTCTGGCTATTACAAACAATGCTGATATTAACATAGCTGAGCAAGTGCTCTTGTGGTATAATTGAGCATTCCTTGGGTATATGCCCAAAAGTGGTATAGCTGGGTCTTGGGGGAGATTGATTCCCAATTTTCTGAGATAGCGCCATATTGATTTCCAAAGTGGTTGTACAAGCTTGTGTTCCCACCAGCAGTGGAGGAAAGTTCTCCTAGCTCCACATCCTCTCCAGCATAAGCTGTCTTCAGTGTTTTTGATCTTAGCCATTCTGACAGGTGTAAGGTGGTATAAGAGACCGTGATAAATGAAGACCACATGAGAGTAGGAAGAAGCAAAGTGCTAGAGAGGTCCACAGAAATCCACAAAGATACCTCCACAATAGACTACTGGCAATGGTCGAGATAAAGCCCGAACTGACCTACTCTGGTGATAGGATGTCCAAACACCCTAATTGTCATGCTAGAAATCACATCCAATGACTGAGGGAACCGGATGCAGAGATCCATGGCCAGGCCCCAGGTGGAGCTCCAGGAGTCCAATTGGCGAGAAAGAGGAGGGTTTGTAGGAGCGAGAATTGTTGAGACCAAGGTTGGATAAAGCACAGGGACAAATAGCCAAACGAATGGAAACACATGAACTATGAACCAATGGCTGAGGGGTCCCCACTGGATCAGGCCCTCTGAATGGGTGAGACAGTTGATTAGCTTGATCTGTTTGGGAGGCCCCCAGGCAGTGGGACCGGGACCTGTCCTCAATGCATGAGCTGGCTGTTTGGAACCTGGGGCTTATGCAGGGACACTTAGCGCAGCCTGGGAGGAGGGGACTGGGCCTGCTTGGACTGAGTCTACCAGGTTGATCTCAGTCCTCGGGGGAGGCTTTGCCCTGGAGGAGGTGGGAATGGGGTTGGACTGAGGGGAAGGCCGGATTGGGAGGCGGGGGAGAACAAGGGAATCCATGGCTGATATATTAAATTATAAAATACAAAAATACAACATAAAAAAAGAAAAACTTTAGAAATATTTTTAAATAATTTTTTTAATTTATTTCTCAAGTTGTAATTGCTAGAAAATGTGTGAATCTCTTAATTCCTTACCTAGTCAACCTCCCAAAACATCACATTCACTACAGTGGATTTGAAAATTTCAACCCTCTATTGACAACTGTTGGGAAAAATTTTTATAAGTTTTCAACAGTTTAATGGAATAGAAAAATCCCAAATCTTCCCTTCATTTGGTTTCTAACCATGCTAACCTTGTAAATGTACTTCTTGAATTGCTTGAGCCTCTTTGTTTACTAATAATATATATAGAAATATGTAAAGTGTACATAATGAATATGATTTAACTTATAAACATACATATGCTAATCACACATGCTGTAATAATTTCCAAAATAGTCATTTGATATCATATTATTTACTGGAACTGAGTTTCACCTTTTGTTTTAATACGCAGCATAAGCGCAGGACCTTGAACAAATATTGAGTACACAAAGTGATGAATTCTTGCCAAATCAATACCATAACAAATCAATAAGGCCGTGTAATCACTGTGACAGGAAACAGAGTATCATCACCAGTCCTGAGATTTCTGTCATGGTCTTCTGTCCCAGGCACTGTTTAGTCATTGTTCACAGTCCAGTCCTTATGACTAATATTGCAGATAGGAATTGTTCTGTATTTTGTACGTTCTCACAGGTAGCTTATCCTTGGTACTATGTCAGATAGTTTCAATCTTGTTAAACGTGGGGATGATGAAGATAACATTCATTACACGGTAAGAATCACAAACTGGAAACTGTCAATTTCACAAAGGTGTACAGTTGTTTTCCATAATTCTCACTTTATTGTAAAAATATTCTATCATCAATTGTCATAAATCCTCGCGGAGAGGAAGGCTCACTTTTCCAGATCTTACTATAGCATCATGGTTCGTGCTTTCTTATTTAGTTTTATGAACTCTTTCAGATTGTTATTGGTAGCTTTAACATAAGCGACCGCCTATGCTTCCTACTGAAATATGCCATCCTATTTCATCTTCCTTGAAAGAAAGTCTTCATTCTGTTTTTAATAATTTTTCCTTTTTGAATTCTGTTTTTAATATCACTAGTATATACATGTAGAGGAGGCAAGAGATGTTCATGTGAGTGCAGATGCCTGAGGAGGTCAGGAGTGATGTTGGGTTCCCTAAAGCATGCATAACGGGCAGTTTTAAAACCCACATTTTCATCTGCCAATGTTTATTTATTGTTCAGTTGGTTCTCTGGCAGTTGTTATGGAAATTATCATAAAATGAGGAAATAGAGATAAATATTCCAAAATCTAAGTTGTTCAAATGCTTAATGACATTAAAACACCTGAAATAAAGTACTCTTAATGGAACAATGGGAAAACACCCGGATGTGTTTCAGGTAATGCATGCCAGGAACATTGCATTCTCACAGACATGGTACTTGGTTGCTGTTGACTGGATAGTAAAACAGACACAGAAGTTTAGAGTCAGCATACAGGGCAGGGGTCTCTTTTTTTCCTTCCTAGTTCCATGCTTTCTTTCCTTTTTTTCCTTTTTCCTTCACTGTTTTTCCTCCCTTTCTTTCTTTCTCCCTCCCTTCCTCCTCTCTCCAAACTTTCCTTCCTGCTTTTGTTCCTTATTTTTATCTACCAGACCTTGAAGTTCAATCACAAGCTCAATGGGAGGCTTTGGGCCCATTAAATCACATTAGCTTTAGCTCTTTTATTGAGTTGTTTTCTAGGAGCAGGAAATGCCTTATGATATCTTTCACAAGTTCAAGGCTTAGCTGACTAGGGTCTTGCTTAAAGATACTTTTCTCTTAATTCCTGTGTAGAGCCTGAGTTGTCACCTTAATAATGTTCATTTCCTTGTCATTTTTAGCACAATCTTTGCTTGTAACATTAACGTTGTTGGTACTCTTTCTCTCCTTACACTGTACATTTTGAGTGCCTTCCTGCCTTACTTCCTCTTTTTCATTGTGGACTGACATTATAGTCATTAAATATGCCACAGACTCCGTATAATGCTGCCTTGAAATTGAATCCACCATAGAAATTGTGTTACTTTTTAATTTAACCTCCAGCAAGTTCTTGGGACAAGGGCAGAACACCTTCTGATTCTTTGAGAAAACATCACAGGAATGGCCTCTGGTCCAGTTACTACTATTGCTCCCCTCAGAAATGTCTAGAGTCAATCGTCCATACAAAGCTTTCACCATTACTGTCTTCCAAGCTGGCCCATCTAAGATGACCCATTACGATATGTTTATAGCACTCAATCACAATTTAGTTAAAAGTTCCAGTCTTCTACATTCTTCCAAAAAACAACATAGTCAAGTTCTTCACATCAATGCTCCACTTCAGTTACAAATCTCTCAGTTGATAACTTCTCTGTTGCTATAATAAAATACCATGACCAAGGCAATTAAAAAAGAAACTATTTACCATAGCTTATGGTTCCAGAGGGCTTAGTGTCCATAATGATAAGGACAGCATGACAACAAGCATCAGGCATGGAGATCACATTTTGAACAGAATGCATAAAGCACAGAGGGTAAACTGAGAGTAGGGTGTAGTCTTAAGCGCTAAAAGCCTTCATTCAATGACATAATTCATCCATCAAGGAACAACTCCAAACCTACACAAACAGTAGAGCAATAAGGGACCAATTATTAAAATGCCTGACATTATGTGGGTACAATTTCATTCAAATTACATATTCATACAAATTGTACAAATCATACAAATTCAATCAAATTCAAATTCAGTCTGCAAGTTATCTCAGCAGGTAAAGACACTTGCCACCAGGCCTGAAAATTGAGTATCTTCTAATAGAAGACATCAGTTCCAGCCAGTTGTCCTCTGACATGCCTGCAATGGCACTCATGCACCAGCACAAACACACACACACACACACACACACACGCACACTAAATAAATTTAATTAAAATAGAAAAAAAATACAAACTTAACAATATAAATTATATGTTTTTAAACAAGAAATTACTACTAAAAATTGACAAAATGTAAGTTTATTTTTACTGGGTATCAAAATTCAAATTTTCCTGAGCAGTGGTGGCACACAGCTTTAATCCTAGCACTCAGGAGGCAGAGCCAGGTAGATCTCTATGAGTTCAAGGCCAGGACAGGCACCAAAACTACACAGAGAAAACTTGTCTCAAAAAAAACCCAAAAAACCAAAAAAAAAAAAAAAAAAAAAAAAAAACCAAACCCTCAAATTTTGAAACAGCCTAAGAATATTTGGAAACTATTTGGAAGCCTGTAGGAATCTAATTTTAAGAAAATTCATTCTCCACATTCTACATTTGATATTATCATCAAGCGGTAGAGTAATAAGTGAATAACATTAATCTACTTCACGACATAGAATAATTCCAACCAGCCAAACTATGTTTCATCCAGTGCACAGGTGAAAATTCACCCTAAAACTGCTTTATTATTAATTAAATAGTGTATTTTTGGTATTAAATGAAAGTCTCAATTTGAGTTCCTCTAATAGTCTCCTTAATGATATCTAATTAGGACATCTGTTAAGAGTTTATGACGTTACATTCTTCATGTGGCTTTCCCATTAGCTCAGCATTATGATTTTCAGCTTTTTATGAGCAATTCAATATTAATTGGTAATAAATATATATAAAATCCTTTCATGCTTTCTAACTAGGTTGCATGAACTTACTCTTTTAAGTTAATTGGAGCCATCATATTAAATGTTTAGAGTCTCAATTCCTCCTTTTCAGAATTGTAATGTTCACATAGGAATGCTGTCATTAAGTGGATATATTAATTGATAATGACTCAAATGACCAAAGAGATGATGTGACAAAGATCCCAAAATCTGATGTCTTTTTCATAAGAATTCTGTTCTCCATTAATATTATCATGATGTGGTTTTAAAATATATTCTTAAGGAAAAAAGTGAAGCTCACACTGGCTTTCAACTTACAAAGTTTGTAGGACACAAGATTTCATGACTAATTAATTATATATGGTGAAGTGTAGAAAATATAGATGTTAAAACCTTTTGCTATATGATAGAACTATTTTAATAATTGCTGTGATGTTTCCAATGTATTTAGGTTATCAAAAATTAGACTTAAGGGGCTAGAGAAATGGTTCTGTGGTTAAGAGCACTTGCTGCTCTTGCAGAGGACCTGAGTTAAGTTCCCAGCACCCACATGGTGGCTCACAACTGTTCATAACTCTAGTTACAGGCAACTCAGTACCATCTTTGTTCTTCCTTGGTCATCATAGACTCACTCAGTGCGTATACACACACACACACACACACACACACACACACACACACACACACAAAAAAAAAAAAAAAACATTCATAGATATGAAAATAAAAATTCAAAATTTGACTGAATTGGAGATTGATTTTTTATTACATATTTTCATTTTGAAGGATTATAATTACATCATTTCTCCCTATCCCTTTCCTCATTCCAAACTATCTCAGGTATTCCACCTTGCTCTATTTAAAATTTGTAGCCCCTTTTTCTCTAATTGTTGTGGCACACACACACACACACACACACACACACACACACACACACACACATTCCTAGACATATAAATTAAAAACTTCTCAGTCTATATATATTTCTTGTATGTATGTATTTTATAAGGCTGATCATTTAGTATTGGATAACCATCTGGTGTACTCTTCCTTGGGGAAGATTATTTCTCCTGCTTTCAACATTCCTTAGTTGCCCATAGTTATTACCTCTCAACAAGAAAATGTCTAGCCAACAGATGGAGACCAACACAGAAAAACACAACAAACTGATTAAAATCCAGAGTTGGTCCCAACTACAGTACAACTTCGGCATCTACCCGTCAGGGAGAATTTCAGAAGAAGGGATGGCAAGATTTTAAGAACCAGAGGAACTGGTAATTTGCTGTGAAACTGTGTGTCTAGAATGTTGGAAAAGTTATACCCATGAAGTCTCACCAACATGGCTGCCTAAACATAAAGCAAACAAGGACAGCAATAGAAATAGACACATTACCATAGAAGTAGATAGGTCCATGTTTTTAACCACAAAAACTGCCACAGCAAGTTTAGTTTCTAGACTCATTCCTAACTTCAATGTGCATCAGACTGTATCATAGAACATGGACTATAAATTCAATCTTTATTTATTAAGCATGTGACATGAATATAATCATGCCAAACAATGTTATGATTATAGAATCATTACAGTAATAAGTATACTTTATTGTTCCTTAAGAAGTTACTGGTAAATAAATTAATAAATTATAGTCACTGATGCCTGATCTTTGAACAAATGTTTTTCTATTTGCACAAGTATCATATAATGCTGTTTTACCTTCTGTGTAAATCCATAGCACAAAACAAAGCAAGATTTCAGAATTCCTCAACAAGAAATGGAAAGAACAATGGCATGGCTTAAAATACATAGAGACCAACTCAAATAATCAAAACAATTTTTCAAATGATAAACCACAGGGCCTGTCTTTTGCTTAACTATTCAGTAAAACATAACCTCCAATCCTAGAAAAGACATGAAGTGCACCTTTAAACTTCTAATAGTATAATGTGCTAATAACAATAATTTCATAAAGCAACAGCTTTAAAATTTCTTGGGCATACTAATAATATCACTCCTATCAGGATGGGTAGAGAAAATGTCTTAAAACATGAGAAAGAGCAAAAGAGTGGCTTTTTTTCTGTTTTAACCATCAACACTTTCAGTGAAGATACTTGATGATTACCATAATTAGCATAATTGCCCTTGTCCTATTTTATTGCCCACTTCAGCCAGGGCAGCAGGTAGGCTCACTGTTGATGTCCACCTCTCCCTCATTCCTCCAAAGGCGATTTTCCAACTCTTTCCCAACTCTGTAGGAGACCAGGTGCTGCAGCCTCTCTGCTCTTGCTTCCCTCATCTCCAGGAGATCAAACAGGTCTTCCCCTCCAAACTTCCTTCCCCATGCACATTGCTTTATACCAGCCCCCAAATCCAACAGGAATGCCCTGAGATCCAGAGGCCCCTCAGGCCAGGGAAGCAGGTAGGTTGACTGTAAAAACCCAGATCTCCCTCTGCTCTTCCAAATCCAACGTCCAGTCTTGTTTCCAAATCTGTAGCCAACCACCTGCTTCAGCCCACCCTCATCTTCAGAGGATAACACAGATCTCCCTTCCAAGCTACTTTTCCCATTCATTGATTTGCCCCAGCCTTCAAAGCCAGCAGGAATTCCCTGGGAACCACAGGCCACTCCAGACAGGGAAGCAGTTAGTCTTATGGTAGCTCTTCACCACTCCCTTCTTTCCTTCAAATTAATCCCCTCATTCTCACTCCTATCTCTGTAGCAGACTACCTTCTGTGCCCCATCCTCTCTGCCCTCATTTTCAGAGAATCACACACATCTTCTACTCCAAACTTCCTCCCTACCCATCCTGTTATCCTAGTCCCCAACTACAGTAGGCTTTCTCTGGGAACCTGTCTGCTAAGCTTGCCTGAGAAGCAAGTAGCCCTACTATTCAGGTATGCAAGCTTCAAAATTTCACCCTTCATCTTCTCCAAACCCACCCCCTGACCCCAGACTAAAGACCAGCTCTGTGGCAGACTACCTATTGTAGCATCTCTTCACTTTCTGCTCCTTTTACCACAGTTCTAAGCAGAACCTGGTGTAAAACACTGCCTTCTTCTCCTATGGACCCTCCCAGCCTATCTCCATCCCTAAGTGTCAGCTTCCAATACATAGAAACACATTTTACCCTGGACTCCCAGGGCCCACAACTATCAGGATCCCAGAAGAATTTCCTACCAAGCAACACACAGCTACCACATTGTCCTCAAAACCAGAGAGGGTAACAGAAACCAAAGAACAAAACACCCATCTAACCAAGATAAGACCAGATATCAGCACCTGAAATCACAATCTTCCCACACCCAGATGTCTAGAAGCCAGCATAAAACAGCACAAAAACACAATCACTAACAGCCAGGAGCCCAGAAACCCTCCCACAGCAGACCCTAAGTGTTGTAACTGAAACACAAGACAGAGACCTTAAAGTGGCCTTTATAAATATGGTAGTGGTCAATAAAGAGGAAATGAACACATCCCTTAAAGAAGTCTATGAAAACACAAAAACAAACAGTGGAAGGAAATGAATAAAACTGTTCAAGAACTGAACATGGAACTATAGTCAATAAAGAAAACCCAAACTAAGGGAAATATGGAAATGGAAACTTAAGGAATTCAAACAGGAGCCTCAGAGGCAAATCTCACCAACAGAACACAAGAGATGGAAGAAAGAATTTCAGCTATTGAGGACATGATAGAATAAATGGATACCTTGGTAAAAAAAAAAATGTTAAATCTAAATATTAAATCCTGGCCAAAACAAAACAAAACAAAACGGGGAATTCTGGGACACTATGAAAAGAGCAAATCAGCCAGGCAGTGGTGGCACACACCTTTAATCTCAGCACTTGTGAGGCAGAACCAGGCAGATCTCTGTGAGTTTGAGGCCAGTCTGGTCTACAGAGTGAGATCCAGGACAGGCACCAAAACTACACAGGGAAACCCTGTCTCAAAAAACCAAGAGAAAAGAAAAGAGCAAATCTAAGAATAATAGAAATAGAGAAAGTAGAAAAAACCTAGGTCAAATGGATAAGAAATATTTTCAACACAATCTTAGAGGAAAATTGTCCTAACCAAAAGAAGGATAAGCCTATCAAGGTACAAGAAGCATACAGAACACCAAGTAGACTGGACCAGAAAAATGTCCCCTCAGCACATAATAATCAAAACACTAAATTACAGAACAAAAAATGAACTCTCTCTCTCTCTCTCTCTCTCTCTCTCTCTCTCTCTCTCTCTCTCTCTCTCTCTCTCTCTCATACACACACACACACACACACACACACACACACACACACACACACAACTCTCTGTCTCTGTCTCCATGTCTATATCTATATCTATATCTATTCACTATATTCTGCATATGCTAGAAAACATGTGATGATTGTCTTCCTAAGTCTATGTATTTATTTAACATGATGATCTCTAATTCCTGCAAGTGATGCAATTGTATTTGGACTAAGCTCCATTGTATATGTGGGCCGCATTTTCTTTCATGAACATATAAGCTGCTTCTGAATCTTATGCCTGGATTTTTTATACAAAGGTCATGAGGTAAAATGTTTTATATGTCAGTGGTTCACATAACTTCTATGAACAATTAACCTTTGCAAAATTATTGTTAACTGAAAATATATTCATCCAAATCCTTTCTGAGTAATTTAAAAATTTCCCCAACCAGAAAGCTATTGTAAAACTATAATAGAGTTATGAAAGCAATCATAAGGAATAACTTTTTAATGCAGATAGAATGCTATACAGAATAACAAAAATTGTGTTTCAATCACAGAGTACTGTACTAAAATAACATACAATTCCAAGATAAATGAAACACTTCAAAACATCAGCTGAACTTGAAAAATTTTGAAGATTTTCCAAGAAATTATATTTTTCAAATTGACAGAGTGTTTCTTTTAAAGTCAAGAAATTATTCACCTTCTAGTCCAATACAGTTTCCTGTCAATGTCCTCAGGAATATTCGCATTAAAAAAAAGTTTTATGGTAGTAATTATAGTAATTTTCCCTAAGCTATAAAACTCAAAATGCTTCCAACAATTTAGTTTCTGAAGGAAAAAATAACAGATAAGAAATTCTGCTTAAACTTTTGTGTAGTCATACTATACTGGAAAATACAATTCCTATTTGCTTGGTTCAAATCCTTGATAATCAGCTATCTAAGCAGGAGACTAAGGGAAAGGAAGTCTAGTACTGAGTATGACTTTGTACTCACTGTTTCTATAAACTCCTCATCTCCCAGGTCTGAGAACAGTAGCTTAAGAACAGACAAGTGATCAGGATGCATAGTCATCTCACAATACCTGGAAGGAAATCCTTAGAAGGATGTCCATGCAGAGAGTCCCTTATAGGCAAGAGAACAGAAGGGAACTAGAAAGAAGAGCAGAAAGAGATGCATGATGTGGTGCAGACCTGCAGTCTAAAATAGATGCTACATGAATGTACCTAACATACTCTTGAAAAGAATCATGATCAATATTTTCCTAAAACTGATTTTCAATTTTTCCACAATAATGATGCAGGACCAGCAACATATGGGAAAAGGAGAAGAACGTACATGGGCCAGTTACACTACTGCAGAGGGATGATGTCTTTAAAATTGTAGGAGTGTCCTAGAATTAAACTGTGGTAATGTTGGTACCACTGCAGTAAATTGCTTCAAAAAAATCACTGAAATGCACACTGATGTGCATCAAGCTCATGATATTACCTATGAAACTAACTGTATAGGGGTTAAATACTTTGATTAGAAGGTTGTGTCAATTTTTATCTTAAAATAAAAAAATCAGTTCTATGTATTTTTAAAATAAATGTACGAAGTCTAAAGTACCTTTCTAGTGGAGATTTTTAAATGATTTGTATATGTGTTTTAATAAATGTATACACACAGTGGGCATTTTCTGCAATAATTGAAGAATATCTCACATACAAACAAAGAAATGTATATACATTTTTAATTATAGAATAACATGTACAGCATATTATTTTTATAAAATTGCATGTGTGTGCACTCTTGAATATGCTTATATGTGTGCACAAATCATAATGTGCATCTGATGGTCAGAGGACAATATTTGGAAGTTGATTTTATTCCTCCATGTAGGTCCTAGGGATTGAACTCAGGCTTGTAGTCTTAGCAGCAAGTGCCTTTACATACTGTACCATCTCATTGGCCCAAATATGGGACACTACTCATTAAAAGGGAATAGCAGCTATTTCTATGGATATGACTGAGTAGTCAACATTTCACTATTGCTTAAGAATGAGGCATTATACAACAATAAATATCAGAAGGACAGTTTAACATAGGATATGTGTAGCTAGAGTTTTCCTGCCTGGCCCAAGATCAGGACAAATCTCTCTCACCCGCCAGTCCTACAGCCTCTCAGACTTAACCGAGTAAACACACAGAGACTTATATTGCTTACAAACTGCATGGCCGTGGCAGGCTTCTTGCTATCTAATTCTTCTGTCTTAAATTAACCCATTTCTGTTAGTCTATAAGTTGCCACATGGCTCGTGGCCTTCCATTACCTTACATCTTGTTTGTCATGGCCGCGGCTGGCAGCGTCTCTCTGCCTCAGCCTTTCACTTCCCAGAATTCTCCTCTCTCCTTGTCCCACCTATACTTCCTGCCTGGCTACTGGCCAATCAGTATTTAATTAATAACCAACCAGAGCAACACATTTAACATACAGAACATCCCACAGAAGATATGTGTCATAACATCTTGCTAAAATAGAAATTACATCATACAACTACCTTTGCTCTATAAAAAAAAAGTAAATTCCAAGTGTATTTCACATAGCAACTTCTGAAGGAAGACATAAAGTGAATTATAAGAAAGAAACTTTGGGTTCAATCTGTAAGTCATTATTTGACAATGATCTTCAGTTGGCCATTTCCTGTGAATCAGAGAATAGGATCAGATGTGAGTCTAACAAGCAGGATTACTGTTCCACGTGGCTGAGGATTCCTGGGAAGTCTACCTTGCAGCAAGCATTCTATTGTTTTCCTTTTGACTGGTTTTGCAGCAGCATCCAAAGTTCCCTCCCGATGTGTTCATGCATACTCTGTTCTTCTTGATCCTGGTTCCCTTCTTCCTTCTTCTGTCCAGCCTCTCCCACTTCTGCTTTCATGCTGTATATATCCACTCCTCTCCATCTCTCTGTCTCTCTCTGTCTCTCTCTCCTTCCTCTTTCTCTCTCATATTTTTCTGCCCATTTGTTTCATGAACTATACCTCCCATATGCATTGAGACATACACACATAAATCAATACATTAAAATCTAGGATCTGGATCTGAAACAAAATATGCAAGAAAGATATCCATCTTTCTAAGCTTGACTCTTTTCCTCCATTTCTGGACATATTCTTAAAAGACCATATATCCTAACATAAAGAGATTTGTCCATTCATATTCATTGACACACGCTTCACAATAGATGATAGATGCAACCAGCCTAGACATCTACCATAGATGGTTGATTTTAGAAACACAATGCATACATACAATGGAATTTTAGTCTGCTATAAAGAAAAATAAAATCATGACAAATATTAAGCATTTTGCTGTTTTTAAAGGCTCCTTCCTAACATAAGTACCTCCATTCTGTATTAGAGGCACTAACTCTGTCTTCTCCAGATTTAATGTAAATGTGCCTGAAACCTAAAAGGTCAAGAAAAGGCCAATGGGAAAATAAGAGATAAATTACCTAGGTCCACATACCAGTAGTAAAATATACAGTCAAGACCTTGACCAGAAAAGAGGTTCAATAATTTAAACATTGCCTAGGTCTCTGATTCAAGCAACCCATCCTTGGGGTTGAGGGAAAGTGAATTCCCTTCCTGGACATACTCTCAGGAAAATTACTTAAGGAATTGTGTGGAGGGTTTGGGGGCAATAAACCCATGGGTGGATCTCAGAATAAGTGAAGAATTTATAGTAACCTATGCTATACTCAGGGAGTGTAGAATCATCCAAGTGAGCTGCATTCAGAAATGCCTTGGTCAGACATGTTCATTTTAATCCAAAACTAAGTTTTCAAGTTATTCCTGCCTTTAGTTCTGCACCAGACTTAAAGTGGTTTTCATATACATCAATGCCTTCACTAATTTTGCAATGCATCATAATAACAACAAAGTTTCCCAAAGAATAGTTGCATTTTTACAATGCCAAGTAACCCATTTAGCATTACACAAGAGACGGGAAATTATGGGCAGAAACATCTTCCTCTTGATGACCCTGCTAGAGCTCTTCACTGGAGTGTATGGAAAGTCTGACTCCTTAGCCTAAGTAATACATTCTGAATTGTTCTGTTAGGATTACAGGGCAGAAAATGTATGCCTATATTAGACTTTTATGTTCATGTGAAGAACAGCGACAGAGAATGTCCCAAATTTAGCAGCTTTTTCAGTTGTGAGGCACTGAAATGCCTTAACTCACTTTGGAAAACGAAATTTGACTCGTGATTAAAAAAATTATATTGGGGCTAATTCAAATAGCAATAAACTCCCATGTTAAACTTTAAGAAGGTCATACCGACCTTAAGGTTTAGCAATCTTCATGTATGCTAAGCATAGTTCTAAAATACGTTAACCTGATATTATTGGTTCTCCATGGACTATCACAAAATAGAGGCAAGCAGGAGACCCCCCCCCCCACACACACACACACACACACACACCGAAGTCAAGATCTGTTCCAGGTTATGCCTGCAGAATTCTGAATGTATAAAATACATAGAAGAATTTTAAGTATTTTGTCCAAATCATGAATGTGTTATAGAAAGTACATTTACTTCCTCCCAAAAAGGGAAACTGTCATGGCATTAGGTGATCCAGCAGTGCCGTTCACTAAAGCCTGAACCTCTCCTCCTGTGGTTCAATAGCTGTCCCCTGAGCAGAAGAAGCTTTTGGCTAAACACTTAGGAAGAAACAACAATGAACTAATTTCCAGAACACAAGGAATTATTTTGCAATTGAACAATAAAATAAGCAGTAGCATCCCATTTATCTAAGTTTATTAAAAATTTTCTTTAAAAAGCCAAGCAGTACTTGACATAATTAGAATCCAATCAAGAGGTTTGCAGTCTTAGTTTTAAAACCTACAAGATTTAATTAGGAAATGAGATAAGGGTAGCAGTGAGAAATAAGATTTCCAATACAGGCTGAACATCCTATTCCAAACTCCAAAATATGGTAAACTTTGAGTGTTTTGAATGTCAACATGATGGAGAAAATTCAAAACCTGACCTTTGTATGAAAATATCAGTCAAAATACAGTAACCTAAAACTAATGTATACAGTTATCTTTTAGCTATGTGTAGAAGGTGCATATTAAACACATGATCTCTCCACTTAATGTGCTTTTAACTCTTCTGCTGTTTCTTTAGAGAATAAGCTGTTTTTTTCTTTTTTCTTTTTTTTCTGGAATTGAACACTATTTCTGAAATTGAACACAGAGCAACAAAGTGCTAAGGAGGTCTACATACTTATATGTTGCAGCCCTAATAACCTGCTCTTTCAAGTAGTTTTAGGCATATAAAGTCCAAGCAAAAAGCATAGAGCTCCCATAAAGCTTTCTACAGTGGTGCACATGTGAAATCAATGAACTTCTGTTGACATGTCATCTCCCAGAGCCGAGAGCTCTCAGCAGGCTTGGCTGATGGAAACATTCTATGGTTTTAGGTAAGTGTTCAATGACCCAAGTTCACACTATCTTTCCACACAGCACAGTTTCCTTACGTATTATCCTCTGTGCTCTGACTATTCACCTTTCTTTCCTCCCAATCCTGTCTTTTACTATCTTCAAAGATTCCTCTTTTGCAGAGCATCCCTTGGTTGGTATCACATGATGCATAGCCATTCACACTGGCTTTTCAAGCTGGTGGCAGTCATTTAAGTCCACCATGCATTTTCAAGGCATGGCGTCTCATCTCTTTTTAGCACTGAGTAATACTCCATCTCCCAAATGATCCACAGTTTATCCTTCCATTAACATAATGAAAGACCTCTTTCTGATTTCCATATTCTAGCAAGTATAAATAAGCTGCTACAAATATCTGTGTGAGTTTTGATATATTTTCCAAACTATTTGGACTAGGTACAGTGTTTATTGTTTTATTTTGGCATAGTCTTTGAACTCTTTGAGAGTTTCTTTACTTGGAGCAAAGAAAAGATAATTCCCTTCTCATTTGGTGGTTTTTTTCTCTCCCTTATCTACCAGATCCTCTATCTTAAACATGAAATGTCATGCGGAGACTGTCCTGTTCTGAAGTAGATGATTCCTGGATCTTGCAGATCTGCAAGGATTCCTATGTTAAAGTCCTCATTCACAGCCCATGTCACTGTGGGAATGGAACTTGGGGACATCAAGCCTAAGGGGAGAAAGCTAGGTCACTGGAGGCATGCTCTTGATGGTGACACATGGGAGCATATGCCTTCCTGCCTCTGCTTTTGTTTCTTGCCCACTCTGAGGAAAACAGGCTTCTTCCCTTGCCACAAATTCCTTCCCTCAAAATCTGCCTCCACACAGGTCCAAAACTGACAGAGCCCAGTGGGCATAGATTAACATTTATGAAACATGGCCCCAAACAAACCTTTTCTCTCTTTAAGTTCATCTAACTTGGGTATTTGTTTTAGTAAACTAGAGTTTATTGTCATAAACCATTAAAGACAGTGGTGGGGCCTCAACTAGGTCTCATTTTCCTTCTGAGTATATTTCTACTTTGTTTAAATCCATATGTATTTATTTAAGCTTCAAAATTTTTGCAAAAGTAACTAAAAACACATATAAAAAATAAGATATTTTAATTGTCTTAAGAATATTCAATCTCCTTTTGCAGAAAACAAAGATCATTACCTTGCATTCCAATTCTCCCTGATATTCATATCCTATTTTATAGGTTTCATACTCCTTCTTACATTGACTCAACCATTATGTTTCTTCCCAAATGTATCCATCTTCATTGATATGTTTACTCATATTTTAGAAAGCAATTATTTAGACTAAACTGAAATTCGAAATGATTTACCTATAATTTTTATTTATGTTCTTTTCTTTTATAGAAAAACAAAACACAACAAAACAGAAAAATTGTGCTCTGAAAACCCTGAAGAAATAAAATCAAATTTTATTACATCTATGCCTCTGTTATGAAGAAATAACACTGGAAGTATGGACAGATACAACTAAAGTATCCTAATATTAGCAACCTGTTTTCCACAGCAAAAAACTGATGAAAACATTATGATTGCTAATTTGAGTAGTTCACAATGTATGAATAATATATAAAGCTTAATAAACATACATATGAAAGATATGTTAGAAACTAATATGATACTTACAAAAAAGATCTTTTCAGAAATATGCAGCTAAGAAAATAAATACACTTGAAAGCAACTTGTTATTATTGAGACTAGTTGAGGTAGGGCAAGCAGTGAAAGGAGACAATTTGATCAGCAATTGTTTTTTACATATTAGAAATGTCACAATGAGTCCATTAATGCATATAAAATTGCATGTCAATTTAAAAACATTTGACTGAGAGTGTAAGTACTTTTGAATAAAAATATTATCCCATGACTTCAGTTTCTTATCTTATTTTGATGCAGTCTGTGTTTAGAGTTATCAGTTGCACAGGAGAGAGATCACACATGTGTATCTGTTATCATCTATTCATGGCTCCCAAAGTCTTGCTTTCCTTTCTTTCTTTCTCTTTTTTCTTTTCTTTTCCCTTTTTCCTCTCTCTCTCTCTCTCTCTCTCTCTCTCTCTCTCTCTCTCTCTCTCTCTCTCTCTCTCTCTCTCTCTCTCTGTGTTCTGTGTTCATTATTCTTAGTTCTTTGGGAATATTTTACAACACATGTGAACCATATTCATGTGACATCTTCCCACACTCCTTGATCAATCACCCCTTCGCTATTCATCCAATGTTGTGTCCACTTTTAGTTTTTCAGTCTATGAAGTATAGCTTGTGCTATTCATATATTCTTAATAGACACTAGAGTGTGGTAAACACACCAGGAGCTGCATACTTAAGCAAAACTGACTTTTTCTCTCCCACCAGCAGTCAACTGCTCCTTAGCTAGGAGATCTTGATGCCCACCTCCCCTCACCATACTGAAATTTTGTCTGCCCTGAGCCTGTTCAGATTTAATGCACAGTGTCTCCGCTCCTTTGAGTTCATATGTGCCATTGTACCAAGTCCAGAAAGCATGATTTCTTTGTAGTCATTTAGACCATATATCTCTTAAAGACTTCTTGCCCCTCTTCCAGAATGACCCCTGAGACTTGGGAGGAAAGGGTGTAATTCAGATATCCCAATTAGGGGTAGTGATTCTGTAGTATTATTCTCTGCTCCTCAGCCAGTTGTGTTCCTCTGTATTAATTGCCATCAACTGCAAAAAGAAGCTTCTCTGATGAGGGTTGAGAGATGCACTGATCTATGACTAACTAAAAGCCATTAGCATTCATTTTAATACTATATCCATTAACAGAGTAATTGTAGGGCCCAGAGGAAAGCCTTGCCTTTCTGAGATGATAAAAATATGTGCATAACATGTTGATTACTTAGCATTTTCTCCTGTATCTTAAGTCCAAGTCCTCAAACACAGAAATAAAATAAATCACCAATCAATGTCAAAAAACAAAAAGTTTGCTTTCAGAATACATGAAATATGTCTAAGAATTTAGTTTTTAACCCCTATATAACTAAAGTTAAAGAGACATCTTAAATCATCAATATTTTGCAAGGGCATATGGCATTTTAAAAAGTAAAATTTTAATTTAAAATCTTGTCTGAAGCATGATTAGTCAAGTGAAGCACAGTAAGGATGCTTTTCGCATGCAATATTATCTATGTGGGGTGCACAATTGAGCTCTGATAAAAGAGAAAGTTCTCCTCCCGCACGGTTTGAAGTTTTTTAATATAAATAACAGGTGGTCATCACAGACACTTTTTCATAAATGGGTGACATTAAAAAGAGAGATTTATCTCACATTGCTGAAAATGTTAACTATTAAATCAGCCACAAAGCTGTTAACAAGGCAGAAATAATACCCAAAATTTTCTTTTATGCAACTTTACACTCTCACCCACACCTTGCTGTCCACCCCCCTTCCTCCTCTCTCCCTCCTCCCTCCCCTACATACACTGTGTCTTTTGTCCTGCATTGGATGTTTTTTTGTCTTGTTGTCTCAGGTCCATTCCCCTCGCCCACACCCCGTTTCCAGTTCCCCATGCTCTTCTCTCTCGTCCCTCATCTGTGTCTTAGTTTTCTTGTTGTCATCTTTCTCCTGAGTTATTTTCCAGCATTTCACTCTGCTCTTTCGTCCCCTTTGACAACCTCTTCCTACTTTTCATCCGTTTTCCTCATGCCTCTCTATGCTCTCCTATTCCTAAACATCCCCCTCCATTTCCTTCACACATTCCCTATTCTTCCACCCGATTCTCTGATTTCTCTCATGTTGTCTCACACTGTAGCTTCTTATCTACTTTGAGCTAGGAATAGAGTTAACACTAGTCTCCAGTTATCAAATTTTAGGTTCCAATATCAATATTTTAATTCAACTACTTGTGAAAGACCTCTCTCTTTTCCCTTTGCTTTATTCTCCCTCATTGCCTCTCTCCTTCTCTGTCTCTCTCTGTTTCTTACTCCTCCTCTCTCTTTCTCATTCTCTAGGAAAAATAATCTCTCTCTCTGCTTCTGAATTCTGTTACCTGGTTCAATTTGACTGAGACACTGAGTTTAGACTTATGTCCATATGCAGTGATCCATATTCTGGATGATTATTGATTTGGCTCACATAGATATTCCCCAGAGAATCTGTCACTTTCATGAGTGGACAGGGAACATGTATGAACATTGTATGAACATTGCACCTCTGAGTAGAGCCATGTAGACAGGACAAAGGGGAAGTTGACAACTTTTACTCATGATAAAACAAAACAAGATGTATAATGTATGATCTAAGAAGACATAGGGACTATTAGACAGAATTGACTCTATGAAATATGTGAACTACAATGACTCATCAATGGTAAATGCAATAATGGCCAGGAGACACTTAAGACGCTACCCTGAATGACAGTGTACATTAGAGGAGATTATAGGGCATGGGAAATTTACAGTTGCAGACTACAATATAGCCTGAGATACAAACGGAAACTGTTAATAAGATGTACATCATTTAAGACAAAGTGTGTTTAATGATGTTCACAATTCAATTGCTATGTAGATATTATACCTCTCAATATATTCTTCTGATGAAATAGTGAAATTAACCCCAGAGGAAAAGAATCCTTAAATATATCAAAGCTGGTAAAATGATTGAAGTTTAATCAGAAAGTGACAGTATCCAGTACTTACCACTACAAAGAGAAATAAAGATACTGATTACAACAATTCTTTCACAATAGGCAGGAACTAATATTGAAATAATTCAGAAGATCTTGCAAAACATATATTCTAAAGCATAATGACAGAAATTTAAGCAGATTTTGTTCCAACTCTTATTTTCCCTTAATATTTTAATTAAAAAATTTATACAATATATTTTGATCATATTATTTCCACTCTTGAAGGATTCTCCCTACCTTTCTACCCACCCAACTTCATGGTCTTTCTCTTGCTCACTCTCTCACAAAAAAAATATAGAAAAGAATAAAAATCAAAGCAAGCAGAAACCAATAAGACAAAAAAGAAACAATGAAAATAAAAGACAAATAAAAATCAACAAGACAAAAAAAGCCTACAAAAGAATACACAAAAACCCACAGAGTCTGTTTTGTGTTAGGCAACTGTCCCTGAGCATGGGGCCTGCCCTGGAGTGCAGCTGATAGACCCAGGGAACTCAGCCAAAAACTAGCTGACTTTCCTTTCCCAGCAGATATCAGTATAAAATAGCCTCATGGTGAGTAGCAAGACTTCTTGTCCACTTTCCTTCTTTGTGCTGGAATTTTGTCTGGTTTGAGCCTCTGCATGTCTTGTGCGTATTTTTACAGTCTATCAGTCCATGCCAGTATCGGCCCTTTTGTGTGTGGAAGACACTGTTTCCCTGGAGTCACCTGACACTTCTGCCTCTCACAGTCTTTCCACCTCCCTTCTTCATAGATCTCTGGGCCTTGAGGGCAGAGCTTTAGTGAAGACATTCCATTTAAGACTCAGTGCTCCAAAGTCTCTTCCTCTCAACACATGGACCAGCTGGGGTGTTTGTTTGTCAGGGAGGGTTGTCTTTGGGACCGCATTGTCCAATAACTCAATAAACTGTAACTTGATCCTGACACTTAAGACTTCACTTGGTGACATAAGATGCCTAGTTGTGGCAATCCCCCCATTATATGGTGATTTAATTAAATCTCTTACACACACACAAACACACACACACACACACATACACACACACACACACACACACACACACACACATAGTTCGAGAGATTTTAAAGTCTTCAAACTCTGACAATAGTGTTTTCCCAGATAGCTCAGCTTCATAGAATGCACTTGCTTTATTACAAGTATCTTGAAATGTTGGTAGTCTTCACTCAGCATGAATTATTACACAATCACTCATTTGTTGAATGGATTGTCAAGCAAAACCTCAATAGGTGATGGCATTCTTTAAATAATAATTATAATGATGATGATGATGATGATTTTAACACTAAAAGAAAACAGAATCACTAAGGAACCTCATGACTCACTAAGATGAAATAAATCACTATTCAAAGAAGCTTAAGAGTCTCAACAGCAGGAGAAAGGAAGCTCCAAAGTGATTCTTAAGCTCTGTGAACAAGACTTGAGTTCTGCTTTCCATGAAATTTCTTATTTAAAAACTGTGCAGAAAAATATTCTTTTTCACCCTTTGATGTTTCCGAAATGATTTTTTTTTACTGCTGACTTACTAAACCTTCTATGACAAAATTCATGGTTCTGAAAACATCTTAGAATCATTTTCTAAGAAGTTCTGAATATAAACGGGTATCATTGGTGGGTTGTATGAGCATGTCTGCCTATAGATTTAGGTGTAAGAAATAAACCTGGTTCATATGTCCAAAGGTAAAGAGAATATAGTTCAAAAGATACAGTTTGGGCTATGAAATTAGATTAGAAAAAGGTCAACTGCTTACAAAGAAAGAACCGTGAAAGTTAGAAAGCTACAAGCAGGCACTGATAGAGATTGAAATAATGAGATAATGAAATGGAACTTGAACTATGTTGAGCCTACATTTTAACCATTCATTTCAGACACTTAAAATCCCAATGGTAGTTATCTATATAGACTGGGGACCCTTCAGAGCTGTTCTGTGTTATCTCTATGGACTGTTCATTGCTTTTTATGTAGACACTAAAATTAGATTAGATAAGATTAGCTGGTTTTGATCAGATAGGATTGATACTTGCAAGATTAGATTAGAAGATTAGATTCCATTAAATTAGATCATTTGAGAAGTTATTACCAAAAACTGCCCAGCAGAAGGCGGCCAACAAGGAGGTATGACCTTGGAAATATACAATGTCTTAGATAGTTTGTGCTGCTAGAACAAAACACCTTACACTGGATAATTAAACATTTTCCTCTTTTCTGAGGACTGAGAAGTCCAAGATTCTGGTGCTGGCATATCTGGAGTCTGGTGAAGGCCCCTCTACGCTTCATAGATTCAGTATCTTGCTGAGTACTTACATAGGAAAAGGGACCGACAAGCTCCTTGAACTTCTGTTATAAATGCATTAACCCCACTCATGAGGACCTAGTCCTGGTGGCCCAATAACTTTCTAAAGTCCTCTTCCCTTAATAAATCACATTGAAGATCAAGTTTCAGAATATGAATTTGGAGTAACATTTGGCTGAAATGTACCTGGTACAAGCCAGAAAGAAGATCATTTTCTTGGCTTTGATACCAATTCACCGAGTATAGATAACAGTCTTGTAAGGTGTTTGATTTTCATAATTGGATATGAAAATCATACCACTGAATTTCTGGTATGATTCCTGAGGATGGAGACAAATAATGTGAGGAAATGATGTCTTAACTACTTTCATCACAGCACTCAAGACTTTGTTCTTCTCTTTGTGGAAACAGCCCAACACATTAAAAGTAAATAATGTTAGTCATAAAAATATCAAAACTTAAGGCATAACAATTAGCACATTAATAAGAACTGTTTGGTGTATGGTGGTTAGAATTAGGAGGAAATGAATGTTGTCTCAAGGTCAAGCTAAACTGGATTTGTTAAAATACATGATGTACCATCTGAATAAAATGTAGTCACTTAGTGATGATATAGATTCAAATAAATTGAGGAAAAATAATCTGCAGTGTATAGTCTATTGTGAGGGAGATGGGTGCTAGGCAACGGTATACACAATGGGAGGCCATTCTAAATAAAATGAAAGGAAAGTGGGGTATGAAAGAAGGGGAAGGGAGGGGAAAGACTTGGAAAGGAGGAGAGGGAGGGGAAGAATATAAAAGAAAGAAAGCAGGAAATATAAGGGAGAAGGGACAGGAAAAGGGAAGAAAGGTGATAGAGAGGAAAGAAAGGGAAAAGGATGAGAGGGAAGATTATTTGATACACTAAATGTACAAATATTGAAAATGAGGGACTACAAAAATATTTGTTCATAAATTATCTAGTCTAAGGTGTTTTGTTCTCTCACATACATACATATATATGCTGAATTGTGAAATAAAGGTAAAGAAGCACTGGCTAATAGCCAAGTTCCCAGTGTTTGGATGGAACGTCACTAGCCTGATTCACCTCCAACACTAGAACTCCTTCAGTGTTTGGAACTCTGCACTGTCTACTTCCAGAATCGAGGTCCACATCCTGCTCTGAGTTCCTGCTCATTCATCTCTGCTTTCTGCCAGGATCCTGAACCCCAAGAAGACAGGCAGATACAATGAAATTAACAAGAAGACACATTATATGGGAGAAAGAAAAGAATAAGAAAGTCTGTAGCCATAAATCCTTCAGAAAAGACTGTTGGAAGCATATAAATAGCCACATAATTACCAGTGTTTGCAGAGGTTTAATTTGTATCCTTTCAAGAAACCTAAACACTATGCTGTTCTATCTTTAAAATCTAGATCTCCAGGCAACATATAACTAAGAGTGTCCTAAATACCAATAGTTTAAGTATGGCCATTTTCTACCTAGGTAGAAACCTGTGTGGTGCCCTGCATAGCAGCAAACACATAAGTGTGAATGGAAAAAGAATAAATACGCTGGGCGGTGGTGGTGCACGCCTTTAATCCCAGCACTCGGGAGGCAGAGGCAAGTGGATCTCTGTGAGTTCGAGGCCAGCCTGGACTACCAAGTGAATTCCAGGAAAGGCGCAAAGCTACACAGAGAAACCCTGTCTTGAAAAACCAAAAAAAAAAAAAGAATAAATACATCTTTCAGATTGCCTGGAACCTCATGCCCATATACCCATGGGCTTTAAATTGTGACAGGTGTTGATGTCAAAATAGATTTATGAATTAAAAAGGTTTCA
This sequence comes from Peromyscus californicus insignis, assembly GCF_007827085.1. Lineage (NCBI taxonomy): Eukaryota > Metazoa > Chordata > Mammalia > Rodentia > Cricetidae > Peromyscus > Peromyscus californicus. Next base: position 74,216,336 of record NW_026294469.1, on the reverse strand, counting down.
GAACATACACAGGCAATGATTAAGCATATAAATTGAAAATAACATGATTAAATATTTACTTTGAGGTATTCATATATTGGTTGTAAAATAAAAAAAAAATAAAGTCAATGGTGGGTTGAGATGTTACTGAATAGGTGAAGCTATAGTTTTTAAATGTTTAAATATCAAGAAATAGAATTTTGAAATCCATGATTTGTGTAATTCAGACCACAGTGAATTTTTTTAAGATGACAACAAGAGAAGAGACTTGGAAAAAATCTTCACCCTGGATGGTGGCATATTGGTCCGTAATCTAATCCTAGTAATAACAAGACAGGGAGCAAGGTACAAGATGGTTGATCAAGTGGCTGGCATATAAGGTTTCTAAGGAGTATGTCTTCTCGTTCGAAATCATACACACATCACAGCAAGCGACCCTGCCTCACATAGTGTCCTCATTTGTTTATCAGAACACTGGTATTGATGAAATATCACCTGAATGGCAATGTTTCTTCTTTATGTTTTCTTACTGTGAAATGCAAAAGAAACATTACACACAATTACTACTCTGAGAAAGGAATGATTCATTCTTAGGAAATTCTAAGAGCCATACTGTTGGGTTTTTATTTCATTATTCATTTTGCAGTTATTATGTCTTCTTTGAAAGAAAAATGTAATGTGCTATCCCCAGATTTTACTGAGAGACTATGAAGTAAATGGCTATGTTAAAATGATTACTGAAACTTTTGTCATCAGTCTATAAACTTACATTTTGATTAATTTTTATACAATGAAAAGGATTTTTGAGAACATAGTGACAGTGGGAAGATAGGTTTCTTTCTCAGAAGTGATAAACTTTCTTATAACAGACAAATAGATCAATAGAAAAGTTGTGCTTCTGCATTTCTCATGGCTGCCAATAAGCTAGGAATAAATCAAGTGACCCAGTGAAGGAGTCCTTCTGTATAAATTTCCTGGCAAAATTTTTCATTTCCAGCTCTTTTCTCTCCCTCTGTGGGGTTTGCATTCACTTTCTGATTTTAATCGCATTTGTGTTTTTCTCCCTTGCAGTATGTCATTAACCAGCATCCTAAAGAGCGTCAGATTAGATTCAGTATTTCATAGATGGTGAAAGGATTTGATTGAGTCACTCTAAATACAATGATGTTTATTATTATCCCTAGGGTGGGGAAAAAGTTCAAATTTAGAAAGATACTGGGACATAATACAGTGACCTATGCTGATGAAAGTAGCAAAAATAAGAAATAATTCCTTCATGTGTAGAAATTCAAATATTATCTTAATCAGTAACAAAGCTACTTGGCGATGATTGCATATGTCATATGATGTTTTTCTTTATTGCACACAATTTAATACACATGGGGTCAATCATATGTGAAATAATATATTTGAAATTATATGGAATTATATATTTCATGGCATTCAAATTAAATTTAGCTAAAGTTATTCACTATCAGTAACACTAAAAAAGAAATTTGGTTATTTCTGTTCATTAATATTTTATTGTTCATTGTTGTTAAGTTTGGCGTGTGAATTGCTGTTCAAACCTTAAAAATGTAGTTCCCAGTGCAACAATATTCAGACGCAGGACTTTGGGGAAGTAATTGGACCAACCTCTAACCTTTGTAATTATATCAATCCACATTTTTGCAAGTTTATAAGCTACTAGAAGATGGTGGAAACTTTGGTAATTGAATCTAGTTGAAGTGAAAAGTGCCTTGGTGTTTGTGCTTGGAAATTACATCCTGGTCCAGTCCCTCCTTTGTGTGTCTCTGTTCTCCTTTCTCTTCCTCCCTCTCCAGTGAGCACAGTGCTTACAGCCTCCATGAGGTAAGCAGCTTCATTTGACAGCTGCCTCTTCACCATAACAGTTGGCCTTTCCATGGTCCAGAAGCAAGAAATCCAAAAGACCCTGGGCCAAGACTTCTAAAACTACAGGCCAAAACATACCTTTCCTCTATGATGCTGACTTTTCTTATGTAGTTTACCACAACAAAAGAAAGTTGACCAACACAATATTACAAAATAGAATGCTATATTGACATTTTTTACACATTTCCTGTGAGTTATAGTTTTAAAACCAGAAATTTTATGAGTTGTAAGTAGTCATCAAGATGTGTGTGTGTGTGTGTGTGTGTGTGTGTGTGTGTGTGTGTGTGTATTTTTGTTTTTGTTCTTTTTTTAGAAACATTTTAGGTCTTAGGACTATTTATCAGTTCTTTGAGAATTTCATACAGGGTGTTTTGATCACATTCATATCCCCAATTCCTCTGAGAGACAATCTCTCTACTTCTCTCTACTTCCATATCCATCCAACTTTGCATCTGCCCCTTCTTTTTTCTTTCTTTTTAGTTTATACTCGCATTCCCACTTTGTTCTGTCCATAAATTTTTGGATGTCGGTCCTTCCACTATAGTGTGGTTGTCTTCCCAGATGATAAACTTTTAAATAGTTCTCTGTCCTTCCCCAGACGTTATCCATTGTCAACAGCCACTTCTCTAAGGGTGGGGCTTCATGCCCAGGGTCCCTGGCCGTGATGAGACTTGGTTTGGCTTGGGCTTGCACAGGTCTTGTCATGCTGGCAGAACCACTCTGAGTTCACATGTGCAGCCACCCTGCTGCAAGGGGGACATCCATCACCTCTGGATCTGACATCTCTTCTGTCAGCTCTTTCACCATGATTCCAAAGCCTGAGGGGAGATTCTGTGATACAGACACTAAGGCTCAGCATTCCATAGTCGCTTATTCTCTGCACCTTGACCAACTGTATGTAAATTTCTATGTTCTGAATCATCAATTTAATGAAGCAATTTTTGGATCTCAAAAAGAAAATTAAAAAAAAAAATAAGAGATGTTGATTTCCAAAAAAAGAAAAAAAACTTTTTTTTGAGTTAGGGTCTCACTGTGTAACTCTGAGTGGACTGGAATGAGGAGGGCCTTGAATTCACGTGGAGATCTGGCTACCCCCCAAGTACTTGGATTAAAAGTATATATCACCATGCCTGCACTATAGGAAATTACTAACTTCAATGGAGTAAGAATAATAGTGTGACAAATGTGAATAATTTTTCTTTATTAAAAGTTAATTAAGAGGGCCTGGAGAGATGGCTTATTGGTGGAAAGCAATCGCTGCTATTCCAGTGGATACAAGTTCAGTGCCCAGCATCCATGTTGAGCAGCTCAGGACTGTTCACAACTCCAGCTCTATGGAATCTAATGCCATTTTCTGGCCCCTATTTAGACATGCACACATACATACATATAAAATAAAATAAATATATTTTTAAAAGCTGATTAAGTTATGTTCACTGAAAGCTTATGGGTGTGTGTGCATGTGAATGCATGCATATGTGGGTTGCACACAAGCATGAGTGCATGGCTGTGTATATGTGTGTGTGTGGAGTGTGTGTGTATGTGTGTGCATGTGTGTGGGCAGTGTTTTGGGAAGCCATTTGAATTACAGTGAAATGAGAGAGAAACTACAATGTTCATAGACCTAAGATGCATGTAATGAATTAGAAATTTGTGATTATTGAAAAATATAGTAATTCCCTAAGGAGAAAAATCACTCAAAACTCACTTTAAATTTCATAAAAGTATTGTTTTTAAAGGACTCAATGAACCACAATGAGTATTTAACTGAGTATCATAAAGTAGACAACCACAATGTATACTGACACACTTCAAAAAGATGTTACTCTTAGAGATGGAATAAAATCCCTATTTGTTTAGCTTCTAGACTTATAAATAGAAGTGTTTGGACAATTAATATATAATATGTGATAGCATGGTAAGTGGAGAAATTAAATATAAAAAGTAGTATTATATATTAAGCATAGATTGACATTGTGTATTTGATTGGTATAACTAAGTCCTGGTGTAATTAAGTCCTAATTGTAACATGCATAGATAGATAAGTGATTACAAATAGATAGATAGATAGATAGATAGATACATAGATACATAGATAGATACATAGATACATAGATACATAGATAGATAGATGCATAGATAAATAGATAGACAGACAGACAGAGACAGATAGATAGAATGATGATACATAGTCGAAAGATAGTTTTTAAGGTTGATTGAGGCTTAGCCTCCCTCTGCTATTTCCTTGAGCATCATTTTGCTTACATTAGCATGTCTGTATCATAAGATATCTTCTACTTGCTCAAATGAATATAATAACTCAAAATAGTAGTTTGTAAGCTCCCTGTGTACCTATGACAAGACCTCATGGTCTATGGCCCCATTTTAGCCAGTTTGCTTAAATTCTCTTCCCTGTCTCCAATGAAAAACATTCACTTCATTCATATAAGTTTTTATCATCAGCCCTACATATTGGCATTTGAGGATAATTATATTCTATAAGATACTTTTATAGTGTGAAATAGCTACCAGTGTATTTTTCCCAGTGACTTTATTTATACTATTAAATATGTATGTAGCAATCCAGTAAATCTTTAGTGGAAATTCTTCTATATGTTATACAAAGATAATACAAGATGATAAAACATTCTCATAGATCTCATAAAAGATTAAACAATATATCAAGTTTTCAAAGCAACACTATTGCTATTTTTCACTCACAGCTGTCACAACCACCAAACAAATGTCTCCAGAAAGTGCCAAATGACATTAGGAAACACAGCAGAAAACAACAACAACAACAAAATAGAAACAAAGATAAATTTAAATTAAACAAACAAAAAGAACACCCTCCAATACTAGCCCAATATGTCATTGGAGGAAGAAACAAGGATGTAAAACATGAACATAGTCATATGCATACCCCACACGTGTACATATTTAATGGTAAATCAAACCTTAAAAAAACTACAAACAGGTATTCATCTGGGCATCAGATTCATCTGGGCATGAGATGAAGAACTCTAATGACATAGCCCCTGAAGTTAGATTTATAAGCAATTGTGAAATATCTGACATAGGTAGTGGGAATTGAACTCAGTCCTTTGCAAAAGCAGTACACACTTTTAACCCAGAGCTGTCTCTCCAGCTTCTACAGTTCTACTATTTTCTGTTATCACTGACTAACACATGGCTTACTACAGGCTGATAATTACCCTATATAATGATTTTTAAATATAAGACTCAAAAACCTATGAAATCAATCTTTAAAGATGTACTTATTAAACAATATTTAAATTATTAAATCTATTGATTATAAATTATTAATAAGAATTAAAATTATCACAACCAATTTACTAGTCTGAAATTAATAATAAAATGTTTTATTGACCTTTCTCACAGTTTTGTACATTAGGTTGATGTGTTTTGCCTACAGTCAGACTAACAAATAGGAACTAGAGCTATCATCTGTATTTTCAGAGCCCATGTGTCAAAAGAGGATTAGGACACAAATCTTCTGAGTGACACTTTCATGACGAGCTTGAAATACCACATTGCCTCCTGTGCTTAACAAACATATTTCTGCAGCCTTGAGACCTTGGCATCTAGCATAGACTTTATTGATCCATCTTTCTACTTTTGGCCCTGCAATCATTTGCTCTTCAGCCACTTCTTACTCACTTGTCTGTATTCCATGTTTCCCAGTCTCTTCCCAAAGTCCTTTGTGAAGAATACTGCTGCTCTTCCTGGGATTTATACAGTTTATTTTTCTTCTTGAGAATGATTTATTTGAAGATCTTTCTCCACTGTTTCAATATATCCTTAACAATACTCTAATACAATAAATATCTTTAAAGGAGATAGCTTTTATGTTTGGTTGATGAAGTTATTTAATTTCCACACCCCATCACAAATATGAATATCCACCATACTTTTCTCTCCCTAATATAAGAATTTTCAATTTTTACATTTTTAATTCTGAGGGGGTCCCTGAAGAAGTCATGACAGGCAGGGAAATTAACTGTGAAGAGTTGCAAATGCAAATTCAGTTCAGTTTGACTTCATGAAAGTGGATCAAACTTCTAGAGACTGATGCCAGTCAGTCTATTACCAGCATATTTAAACACAGTACAATTAGGAGGAAAGTGTCCTAATATAATATTCCTGGTGCACAAGGAAGTATAATTACATCAAAACTCCACTTAGAGTACATGTCATTTCTTCTAAGAATATGGGTTCTAGAGATAGGCTATCTGTGCTAGGCTAAGGACCTAGGGAAGAATCTGGCAATACATCTCTGGTCCTGGTTGCTGGAGCTTGAGGGAGTCCCTGGATATACAGGTAATATAAGGGTCATCTAAACTACTAACTGCTTTCTGGTCCTGGTTGTGGAAGCTTGAATATGGTCTAGCCCTTTGTATAATGCAGATCACCAGGTTATTAATCACCTCAATTCCCAGCCTTTTGAAAAAAATAGGTTGTATGTCCTTTTCTTTGAAAGGACTATCCTGGGTGCTTAACATTTCTGGTTTTCCTAGAGATCTGCAAGGTCCTTCATGTTTCCAACATCATTTCATTCTTATTCTGGTTATTACCCTCAGAGATAGCTAAGGTATATGTAAGGGAAACTTTCTAATGTTTTTCACACAACAACATACACATATTATTATTATTTAAAGTGCTTGTGTGTACATCCATTGATAAACACCTAGTCAATGTCTGGCCTATTTTGTATAAGGCATTGTAGAGAAACAGAAACTCTAGTGCCTTCCTTGAGTTTTTCACTGATTAATATAGATAGATACAATGGAACAGAAAGGATTAATGTGAGGTAGAAGAACAGAAGGTGGGGTGGAGGAGGGAGTACAGGGAGGAATAAGTAACAATGAAGGGCATATGGAAATCTAATGTTTTAGAAGCTCTCTCTCTTTCTCTCTCTCTCTCTCTCTCTCTCTCTCTCTCTCTCTCTCTCTCTCTCTCACACACACACACACACACACACACACACACACACACACACACACACACAGATTTAAAATGAAGTACCTTATAAAAGGGAAACAGTGTCCCTACTAAAAATCAGAGGCTACCAAATAAAAATCCCAAGCTTAAATGGATTATTTCTTTTGGTGTTGGCCAGTCAGCTCTTCTAGACCTCCCCAAACATTACAGTCTATTGCCATTACAGTCTATTGCCAGTCTACTTTCCAGAACTTTATTGATAGTAATACCCTAATGCTGAAGACTCCACATACTTAAGTCACAAAACATGAAAAGATAAAGATGTAGTGGGTAGCCATTCCAGCTTTGGTCTGGAAGTTCTAATCCCCATTGAGGCTTTGGTAACTATCACGTCTACAAGGCGGGGCCAAGAGAGGGCCCTGAAGACCCGAGATCTGGATGTGCCGCCCTCTCTTGGTTCCCAGACCCTGGATGCTAGATACTCTAGGCTTGTAGCCAATTTGAATACACCAACAATGCTGAGAAACATTAGATGACTGTCCAGGCTGCCAGCTGTCTCGGTCTACTCTTGTAAGATTCCCAAAAGTTGCTTGCATCCATCTACCATTTCTCAGGTACCATTATATTCCTTCACAGGTCTTTGATGGGATTGAAGACTAACAGTTATAGTTACAACTTAGTGTATATATATATATATATATATATATATATATATATTATCTTAGATAGAACATATAAGTATTAGATTCAGGTTCTTTAGGATAGGACACCTTTTGGAATGATCTTTATAACATACCATTTACCTATGCTCTAGACTTCTCTGGATTTTAGTATGTGTTTCTTGCTTGATATTGTTCACATTGATTGTAGTTCCATCTTATCTAGGTCATTATCCCTCATTACTCCTGGACAATATTTGATAACCATTCCTTTGTACATAATCTTGTATTAAGTTACAACCTTCTTATTTAGACAAAAGGGGGAGATGTAGTGGGTAGCCATTCCAGCTTTGGTCTGGAAGTTCCAACCCCCATTGAGGCTTTGGTAACTATCATGCCTACAAGGCAGGGCCAAGAGAGGGCCCAGAAGACCCGAGATCCAGATGTGCAGCCCTCTCTTGGTTCCCAGACCCTGGACGCTAGAGGTAGACTGAACAGAGTTCTCCAGAGAACACCGCCAGACTGCGCTACGTCTTCCCCAGACCCTGTAGCCTATCCCTTCATTTGTGAGTTACCCCACAAAATAAACCTCCCTTTTAACTAAGTGGAGTGGCCTGAATAATTTCACCAATATAAAGATAGTTTAGACTTGGAATTGCCATTCTTCCTGGCTAGATTTCATAGTGCTGGAAGGTGTTATACAATCTACTGAAGGAGAAAATTAATAATCAGTTGTACCCACCCTGAGCCCTGTGAGCCACAATAATGATTAACCTGACAAAATATGCCCACTGGTGTGCATATCACAGTGGCACAAACATCATGGGAGTAACCAACCACTTTCTGATTGGATGTAAGATGAAATCTATACTTGGCACCATTACTGAACCAAGAAACTACAGTAAACAGGCCATATGATCTATGGAGAACTTATTGCTTTTATTCTGCTAAATAGACATAGTATTAAACCAACACCAAATGACTTATCCTTATTTCCATGGAATGGTGCATCTTACAATCACCATCTGATAAGCTTCTATTTGCAGTAGATGGTGATTGAGAAGGAGACCCACTAGACAGCCTACACATGATGAGACTTTAAAATGTTCAGGCTTGAAGGGAACTTACAAATTATACCCACCTCCCAAGTCTGAGGGTTCTTTTCAGAAGGAGTGAAGCAGTCAAGTGCAGTGGATGACTACCACAAAATAGTGTCTCTGAATTCTGCAGGGTAGCTATACAACTAAAAGGAAACAGTATCTTTGGGACCCATTAGGACAGCTATACATATAAAACCACAGAGATTATGATGGCATACACAAGGCCTCTCAAACACAAGCCAGACCAAATATCAACATGGATGGGGAGGAAAACACACAACCCCACTCCAAGCCATGGAACTGTTGATGATTGTTAGCTGCTATGAGAGGGAGAGAGACTTTCTTTAAGAATATAAACCCTGGTAAGTTGACCATGCTCCAATAGAAGACCACACATGCAAGAATATTTGGACAAAACAAATTCGTCTTGGAGTACTTAAAAAAGAAAAAATAGAAAGTAAATGTTTAGGGATCAAGTTTGGATATGAAAAGATTAGAGGGGCTAAATATGATCAGACATGATGTATGAAACTCCAAAAGAACTAATAATAAAAAGATAGACAAATATTTAAGTCAGTAATAGTTCAATATGGACTAAAAAAGTGATGTTAAGGATGTAGACACCGTGACCAACTCTATCTCAATGTGGAGGAATGGCTCACAAAAGTCAGACAAAGGTTATGCTATAACCAAGTCTACCATGGACAGCTGCAGTGATGACAATGTATCAACCACACACGGTTAAGATGGTACAGGGGATCAAAGGGTGGAATGTAAGCTAAATAACACCAGAGCAGTGGGAAAGCACAGATCTTCGGTGATGTGCTATCTGATACAAACATATAGCCCATAAATGAAGAGTTAAGAAATTATTTTATTATTACTTTTAGATAGCTGCTTGTTTTCTAAGGAGAGACAGAAAGGGTGTAGACTCAGGGTTGGTGAGGAATTGGGGAGGGGAAAATCCATTATCAGAATATATTGTATTAAAAAAAAACTATATCAATAAAAGAAAAGTAGGAAAAAAGAGTAAGTTATGGTTTCTTTCAGCATTGATTAGTTTTGCACTGTTATAATTGGTGACAAAACAATTTAAGTCAGGAAATGTTTGTGTGCACTCATGAGAGCATTTTGGTCCAACACTAGGACTAACACAGGACATGAGCTGAGTTACAGCAATAGTGATGAAAGCTATGTTTGTATCAGTCAGTCAGGAAGCAGAAAGAAAGGTATAACTTTTAAAGACTTGCCCACAGTGATGTACTGCTGCTAGGGAAGGCCTCATCTATTCAATATTTTCCACCTACCAAACAGGAGATAGCAGCTAAATAATGAGCTATGGTGTATTGTCACAACAACTCAGATTAAGACTCCTACTGGCTCAAACAAGACTGTGAGAATGAGAGAATGGCGAACCTTCTTCTGATACCCAAGTTACTTTCTAAAAATAGTTTCATCTGGGTTCCCACTAGTAGGCTCACAAAAGTGAGCCATGACCAGTCAGTTTAACAGGTAGACTAACTGCAGATCTTCACCTCTCCCTACTCTCCTCCAAATCCAGTCCTCTACTGTCACGCCCAGCTCTTTAGCAGACCACCTGCAGTGGCCTGCCCTCCCTCCTTGTCACCATCTCCAGTAGGTCACAAAGATCTTCTGCTTTGTCTTAGTTAGGGTCAGCATTGCTGTGATGAAACACCATGATCAAAATGCAACATGGGGAGAAAAGTGTTTATTTTACTCACAGTTCCATGTAACAGTTCATCATCAAAAACCAGTGAAGCCGGGCGGTGGTGGCGCACGCCTTTAATCCCAGCACTTGGGAGGCAGAGCCAGGCGGATCTCTGTGAGTTCGAGGCCAGCCTGGTCTCCAAAGCGAGTTCCAGGAAAGGCGCAAAACTACACAGAGAAACCCTGTCTCGAAAAACCAAAAAAAAAAAAAAAAAAAAAAACCAGTGAGGGTAGGAACCTGAGGCAGGAGCTGATGTAGAGGCCATGGAGGAGTCCTTCTTACTGAAGTGCTCTCCATAACTTGCTTAGCCTGATTTCTTATAGAACCCAGGAACACCGTCCCAGGAAAGGCCCAACCCACAATGAACTGAGCCCTCCCCTGTTGATCACTAATTAAGAAAATGCCCTACAGACAGATCTTATGGTGGCATTTTCTCAATTGAGATTTTCTTCTCTCTACTGACTCTATCTTTTGTCAAGTTGACAAAAATCTACCCGGTACACCCTTCCACCTTCCTTCCCACCACTCATCACTTTTTCTTGGTCCCATTTCAGCCTGCATTCCATGGGAAGCCACCAGCTGAGCTGGCCAAATAGGCCAGCTAAGCAGATAGGCAGCTTCAGATCTTCACTCTCCTACCACTCCTTCAAATACAATCCCCTAGGCCCATCTGTTTCTCAGTATTAAACTACTTGGGCCTCTCTTTACTCTCTGTCCCCATTCCCAGAGGAAAGAGGAGATACTGGTGAAATATACTGTTTTCTTTCGGTGGACCTCCTCACCACCCAAGTCCATCTCCATTCCCAAGTGTGAGCTTCTGATACCCAGAAACACATTTATTGGATTTCCCAGTGGTCACACCTATCAGGATCTGAAAAGAATTCCCTACCAGGCAACACACAGCCACGGTTCCCTTCTAAGAACCAGAGAAGGCAACAGAAACCAAACAACAAAACACCCACCCAACAGAGGCAAGACCAACAAAAACAAGCACCTAAAATTATAACCTTTACAAACCCAAATGCCTAGATGTTGGTATACAATCAAAATTAAGAACAGCCAGAACAGCATGTCTCTGCTAGAGCCCAACAACCCTACCACAGTAGGCCCTGGAATTGCAACATGGCTGAGGGAAAAGAAAAGTCCTTAAAAAGGCTTCTATGAATATTAGAACCTTAACAAGGATGTAAATAAATCCCTTTTAAAAATCTCTGAAAACACAAACAAACAGTGGAAGGAAATGAATAAAGCAGGCCAAGATCTAAGAGTAGAAATAGAGTCAATAAAGAAAATCCAAACTGAGGGAAATCTGGAAATGAAAAATTTAGGAACTCAAAAAGGAACCTCACCAAAAAGCCTCATAAACAAAATACAAGAGATGGAAGAGAGAATCTCATGCAGTTCAAAAACAATAGAAGAAATTGATACATCAGTCAAAGAAAATGTTAAATCTAAAAATCCCTTGGGAAAAACATCCAGGAAATCTTGGTCACTAGGAAAAGACCAAATTAAGAATAATGGGAATAGAGGAAAGGGAAGAAATACACTTCAAAGGTACAGGAAACACTTTCAACAAAAATCATAGAAGAAAAATTCCATGACATAAGAATGGAGATGCTTAACAAGGTGCAAGAAACAGACAGAATATCAAATATATTAGACTAGAAAAGAAATTCCCCTCACCAATCAATAATCAAAACAGTGAATATAGAGAACAAAAAATAATATTGAAAGCTGCAAGGAAAACATAATAAGCAATATACAAGGCAGATCTGAATTTTCACAGGACTCAGAAGGGCCTGGACAGATATTCTACAGACTAAAAGACACTACATGTGCCAGCCCAGACTATTATACTCATAAAACTTTCAGTCATAGTAGATGGAAAAATACACATTCCATGACAGAATCAAATATAAGCAATATCTATTTATAAACCCAGCAGTACAGAAAGAAGAAGGAAAATTATATTTATAAGGGAAACATCAACCTAAAGACATTAATTACACACAAGAAAATACAAGGAATAAATAATCCTAGTCCCACTAATCAAAAAAGGGAAAACACACATATACTTAAACACCACCCACACCACCACAACAACACAAACACCAACACTAATATCTCCCAAGATTAGTACTCTAAAATGCCCAATAAAAAGACACAGAATTATAGAATGGATGCAGAAACAGAATCCATCCTTCTGCTTCATTCCTCTAACACACCTAAACATCAAGGATAGACATCACCTCAGAGTAAAATGATGGGAAAAGATATTCAAAGGAAATGGACCTAAGAAGCAGCTGGGATAGCCATTGTAATATCTGACAAAACAAACTTCAAACAAAACTAATTATTAGAAATATGGAAGGACACTACATGGCCTTCGAAAGGAAAATACAAGAGACATTTAAAGTCTTAACTTCTATGTAACAAATGCAAGGACACTCATGTTTATAACAGAAATATTATTAAATCACATATTGATCCTCACACACTGGTAGTGGGAGAGTTCAGTATCCCATTCTTGCCACTAGACAGGCCATTCAGACAAAAAATAAACACAGAAATGTTGAACCTAACTGGTGTTATAAAACAAATGAACCTAACAGATGTTGAAGAATATTACAAAAGAATACAAATTCTTCTTGGCACCTCATGGAATATTCTCCAAAACTGACCACATACTTGAACATAGAGCATGTCTTAACAGGTAGGGAAAAAAATTGAAATAACACCCTGCATCCTACCAGACCACCAGGGATTAAAGCTGAATATCAACAACAGAAAGCTTCCAAACTATGGAAACTGAACAACTCACTACTGAGTGCAAAATGGGTCAGAACAAGATTAAGAAAGAAATTAAAGACTTTCTAAAATTAAAGGAAATACCTAACATACCCAAACATATGGGACATAATGAAGGCATTTCTAAGAAACAAATTCATAGCACTAAGTGCCCACATTAAAAAAAAAAAAGGAAATATCTCATGCTATTAACTTTTCAGCACACATGAAAGTTCTGCAAGAGAAAGAAGAAATCAATTCTGAAAGAGTAGATAGCAAAGAATAATCACACTGAGGACTGAAATCAATAAAATGGGGGAGAGGAAGCAAAAAATCTATACAAAGAATCAATGAAACAAAGAGTTGGCTCTTTCAGAAAATCAGTACGATTGGGAAACGCTTATCCAAATTAACTAAAAGGCAGAAAGAAAATATACAAAATTAGAAATGAAAAGGGGGACATACAACAGGATCTGGGGAAATCCAGAGAATTAAAAGGACTTGCTTTAAAAACCTGTACTCTAACGAATTGCAAAACATAAAAGAAGTGTATAATTTTCTTGATATATACCACTTTAAAAAGTGAAATCAAGATCAGATACATGATTTAAACTCACCTACAACCCTTAGTGAAATAGAAGCAGTAAAGCAGTAATTAAGTCTCCCAGCCCCCAAAAGCCCAGGGCCACATGGTTTTAGTGAAAAATTCTACCAAACTTTCAGAGAAGAGTTAATGCCAATACTCCTCAAATTATTCCATAAAACAGAAAAAGGAGGAATATCACCGAAACTTCTATGAGGACACACTTACTCTGATACCCAAACCACATAAAGACTCAACTACATGTCCAATAGAGGGATAATATCAAAAGTATATGAAGAATACAAAAACTTAGACATCAAGAAAATAATCCAATTTAAAAATAGGGTAGAGATCTATACAGAATTCTCGGTAGTGGAAGCTCAATTACCCGAGAAACACTTAAAGAAATGTTCAAGGAGATACCGTGGTGGGTGAAGGCACCATAGAAATAGCGAGAGGCAAGATGCTGGGGAGGTCCCCAGGAATCCACAAAGATGACTCCACCATAGACTACTGGCAGTGGTCAAGAGGGTGCCTGAGCTGACCTACTCTGGTGATTGGATGGCTGAATACTCTAGCTGACATCAGAGAACGCTCATCCAGTGACTGTTGGAAGCAGATGTAGAGATCCACAGCCAGGTCCCAGGTAGAGCTCCAGGGGTCCAGTCGATGAGAGAGAGGAGGGTTCTATGAGCAAAAGATATTGAGACCATGACTGGAAGGAGTGCAGAGACAACTGGTCAAACTAGTGGAAACACATGAACTGTGGACCAATGGCTGAGGAGCCCCCTTGGTACTGGACCAGGCCCTCTGGATAAGTGAGACAGTTGTTTGGCTTGAACTGTATGGGGGGCCCCCAGACAGTGGGACCGGGACCTGTCCCTAGTGCATGAGCCGGTTTTTTGGAGCTGGTGCCTATGGTGGGATACTGTGCAGCCTTAGTGCAGGGAGGAGGGACTTGGACCTGCCTCTACTGAATGTACTAGGCTCTGCTGACTTCCCATGGAAGACCTTGCCTTGGAGGGGGTGGAAGGAGGGGTGGGTTGGGGGAGGGGGGGTGAGAGGAGGGAGGACAGGGAAATCTGTGGTTGATATGTAAAATGGGAAATCTCTTAATAAAAAAAAAGAAAACGAAAATCAAAACTACTTTGAGATGTTATATTTCAACCATCAGGATAGTAAAATCAGTAAAAACAGATGACAGCTCATGTTGGCAAGAATGTGAAGTATCATACTCCTGGGACTGCAAAAGTGTCCATAGCAGCTACTATGAAAATCAGAGTGAAGATTCCTCAGGAATATAGTAATGGATCTACCTCAAGATCCACCTATACCATCCTTGGGCATATACCCAAAGGACACTTCATCCTACCACAAGGATACTTGATCAACCATATTGATTGCTGCTCTACTCATAATAGCAGGAAATTGGAAACAACCTAGATGTCCCTCAACAGAAGAATGGATAAAAAATACGATACATTTACAAAATGGGATATTACTTAGCCATTTAAAAACTGAAATTATGAAATTTTCAGATAAATTAATAGTGCTAGAAAAATCATTCTGGCTGGGCTGTGGTGGCATATGCCTTTAGTCCCAGCACTCGGGAGGCATAGCCAGGTGGATCTCTGTAAGTTTGAGGCCAGACTGGTCTACAGAGCAAGATCCAGGACAGGCACCAAAACAACACAGAGAAACACAGTCTCAAAAAAAAAAAAAAAGAAAGAAAGAAAGAAAAACCCATTCTGAGTGAGATAACCCAGGCCTAGAAAAATAAATGTGATACATATTTATTTATATGTGGATACTGTTGAGTCAATGATAATCAAGCTACAATCCATAGAACCACAGAGGTTAAGTATAGAGTAAGGGATTAGGGAGGTAGATCTCCCTAGGAATGGGAAATAGAATAGATAGTTACAGATGGATAGATGGATAGATGGATGGATGGATTGGCTATAGAATGGAAAGAACAAGTGGGGAGGGAAGAAGGGGACAAGGGAGGAAATATAGGAAGAGACAGCTAACATTAAGAGTCATGTGAGGGGTTGTATGGAAACAACAGAGTAGAGGCTTCCTAAAATATATACATGTTTGTATGAAATTGACAAATAATGGTGTAGACAGAGCTCCAGCTAGATATATCTTGTCACCAAATGAAGCTTCCAGGACTAGAAAGGGGTTGCATCTAATTGAGTTGTTGGCCAAAGGGGTTCACTGGGAACTACCAACAAAACAAGCTGTTGCTAAAACTGTACGTTGCTCTCCACAAACTGACTGCAATGCATGATTGCTAAAGACAGCACCTATACAACTCATTGAACATGGAGAAGTCAATCTGGTGCCTACATAGAGCCTTCACCCCTATGTGCTAGTGTCTTTGGTACCATGAGATACTCTGCATGCTACGAAAAGAGAAAAATAAACACCAACCCAGTCACAAACCTTCAGATATACAATGTTGTCCTGTCTGCAAGATATCCTTGAAAATGGTGGCACAAAGCTTGTGAAAATAAACCAGTATCTGGTTTGACATTAAGCCTACTCCATAAGATGGAACCCATACATGATACTGCTTTGCTGACTTAGAACCCAATACAAGATAGCCAGCCTATGGACCCAGGATAAAACTAAATACTATTGTTTTGCTAAAGGGATGTATCAATAAAGTGACTCCAATGACATTATGCATTGACCGTTGCCATGCTCAGGATCAGCCACCATCAAAGAAAGTTCCTCCTGAAGTAGATGGGAACAAATACACAGTCAGATAATAGGCAGAGAGTGAGGACCTGGGAGCACTCAGCCCTAAATGGGATGGCTCCGTCAAATTCCTCCCCTCAGTGCTCAGGGAACACTGTAGAAAATGGGGCAGAAAGAGTGCAAGAGCCAGCAGAGGTGGAGAACACCAATAAAATACAGCCCTCTAAATTAACAGCATCAATGAACATATGAACTCACAGAGACTGAAGCAGCGTGTACACTGCCTCCGAGGGTCTACACCAAACGGTGTCTACAGCTGAAAACAGAAGTGGACATGTGCCCCCATCCCTCATCCAGAACCTACCTCCAATTAATAACCATTTGGAAATGAAAATTTACTTTTCTCCAAAGGAGTCACTAAGAAAGCAAACTACTCTTAGAGGGAGGCTGCATGCCTGGCAGTAGAAGGTCAACAGGAAAGGAACTCAAGAGCATCTTTGAAGGTTAATTGTCTCATAATGTCATATCAGGGCATTTTAAATTTTTTATCTTATATATTTTTATATTTTTAATCTTTTTTAATGTATGGGACTTTTGCACATATACATACATACACACCTACATACATATGTATTATGACTTTCAGTTTAGTGGTTTTATGGGATTCCTGGGTGTAAAAATGAGTGGGTCTCTCATTCTTATGCTTTCTCTTGGTCTCTTTTCATTCTCTTTATTTGTTTGTTTCTTATTCCAATATTTTAGTTTTTGTTTTATTTTATGTTTTTACCTATTTTATTTTATTTTGTTACTATCCCTTGAAAGCCTGTTTGGTTTCTTATTAGAGATTAAAAAACAGGGTAGATTGGGATGGGGGAGGAAATGGAGAGTACCTGGAGGAGTAGAGGGAGGGCAAACCATAATCAGGGTATATTATGTGAGAAAAATAAGTCTGTTTTTCAATAAAAGAACAAAGTAAACAACAACAAAATAAGTCATGAAATCGAATATCGCTGAGTCAGTTTTGGGGGTGCAATTATGGTTAGCTATATATTGCTGTGTAGGTATTTCGGCTGCATGAGAAATCTTATAAGCACGGTTTATTCTCTGACTGCTAGATAATGAATGAAGTAGATGCCTTCCCCTTTACACTTTAACATGTCTATTTTCATTTTCTGTGTTCAGCTCATGTTAGGCAGACATATGGGTAAGACTTTATGGATATTGCTTCCAACATTACTAATATATACAATCTCACAACAAACTCACTCACTATTCCCATGCCTCTTACAATATTTACACTCCTGTAATGTTCCTTGAGCCTTATGTGAGGAGTTGTTTTGTAGATACAGTCATTGAAACTGGACTCCACAACTCCATATTCTGATTGATTGTGGTTTTCTGAACACTCCCCCTCCCCCTCCCCCTCCACCCCTCACCCTCCTCCACTCTGCTCTGCTGTGGGATGTCTTTCTGTATGCTGTAAATATGTGTTCTTTCATTGGTTGATAAAGCTGTTTGGTCAATGGCGATGCAGAATAAAGTTAGGCAGTACATTCAAACTGAAGACAAAGACTAAGAAGGGTGGGGTCAGGAGAGACACTAGCCCACCACCCAAGGAGCAACAAGATGCCAGAAGACCAATAACGCCACAGCCATGTTGCAACATAGAGATGAATAGAAATGGGTTAATTTAAGATGAGAGAGCTAGCTAGAAAGAAGCCTGAGGCATAGGCCATACAAGTTTTAATTAATATAAGCTTGGGACTGAGCAACTGTGGGACCAGGTAGGACACAAGAAAACTTCCATCTCAATACGCCCTGCCATCATCTGAAGAGAGAAGTTTCTTTGATGAGATGTGGATTATACTTATTTGTGGATATAAAAACATATATTTAGAATGTACCTAGAGATGTGACAGTTTAGTAAAATGGCAGTAGCAGGTTCTCCTTCAAGATCCATGACACCACTAGGCCTGGGTGGTTGGTTATGTTTCCATTATCAGGGATGAATTTTCTATTGTAGTGTGTTTGAAATCTAAGTAGAGAACTATTGGTTATTGCCAAGGTATATGTGTGTACCACTAGTTGTTGTGGTGCATAGGTGTCAGAGCTGGGTAGTACTGTTAGTTGCTCAGCTCTTTTGGGAGTTGCATGACATCTTCTGGTACTATGAAAGCTATTTTTGGGGAAGAAGACATTCAGGTCAGTTCCAACTCAGGAGACCTTGCGCCCTGCATCTGAAGTGCATGGTGTCTTCAGCAACATGGATTTACCTTCCACCTCTTGAGGCCAATCAATGGCAATAAAAGTAGCCTATAATGTTTTATGAGTCTATTTTGTACAGCCTTGACCAACACGTCAAAGGCAGCTTCTTATTCCTGGTATTTGGGTTTTGTTAGACAGTCTTTCTGTGACTCTTGGTGGGAGCGTTGTCTGTCCAGATGCAAACATTTCATTTAAACTATGTATGTATATTTATACACAGATTTATGTGTTTTATAGATATTTTAATGCAGATAGTTAATTGTATGATTCCTCGTGAGTTTATCCTTACCATCCTCTCTCCTTCTGGACAAGGTCCCCTTTTACTTTCCTGGTTTCTGCAGTTATTCTAGGATATATACTTCACAAACAAAGAGGTTTCACCCTTACACAAGCTACAAGCAAATAAGTAATTCTGAGGGTGGGAAAAATAGGTTTCCCCAGTGAAGAGCACACTAATTAGTTATCTAATACCAAATTATCAGACCTAAAAAATTATAAATAACAATATACAAATGGAGCAAGGTTTATTTAGGAATATGTATGTATATACACAAACATATAGACATATAACAACAATTAATGAATGAAAGGGTCACAAATTTGAAAGACAGCAAGGAGTGGTGTATAGGTGAATTTTCAGAGAAGAAATGGAATGGAGAAATGGTACAATTATATTATAATCTCAAAAACTAAAAGAAACCATTAAAAATAAAAAAGAGTGTAGTAGAATGGAACACATGTGAATGTTTTCACAACACGAATGAGGTTCTTGTAATGAATGTCTGTAAAGTTGAATAGATAGTGTATCTATTAGAATGGTGGAAAGAAAACAGAAGTCACATGAGATTTAAATACAAATGAAGGTATGGCAGTGGCCCAAGATTAGATGAACACGTAGAGAGAAATAAAACAAACCTAACTTTCTAGATACCAATTGTTACCCTACTCTAAACCATGGGGGGAGTATCAATAGGATAAAGAGTAACTAGGCATTTGAAGCTGTCCTTTATCCTAGACATTTGTGAACTATAACATTTTAAATAATAACCATTTATTGTCGAGGAAATACCCCCTCCCATTTTGTAATTTGACCATTTTCTTATATTCTACTCTTATATTGCTGTCATGAACTTCAAATTACTAGTTATTTTGAGTTTTCTTAAAAATTCCTTCTGTGAAATTTATTATTATTAATGTATTTGTGGATATTTTCCATCTTTGCATTACTCCTAACAATGTATTCATAACTTACCTCTGTTTGTCTCTTAAATGATCAACAAATTAACTTACTCCAAGGAATTTTACAGTTTGATTTATATTATGAATGAAACACTACTCTGTTGGCTTTGCCTATTTGACAATCTTTGTAAAAATAATAACTAATTTTAATTATTTATTCAACAAATTTTTGAGTAAGATCTCTCATTTTTAACATCATGAAGTACTATGACTACATCTCTTCTATATTTATTTTTTGGTGATTTTGTATTTGCCTAGAGTTTTACAAAATGCATTGCCTGGGAACGCAGGACCTTGGCCTCAGCAGCTACTCTATCTGCTGTCTCTTCTGGGACACTATGGTTGGTAATTATAGAAGTATCACCAGGAGTATTCCTTATAATACAATATTGAATCTATATGTTTGCCTTAAATTATAGACTGATTCTTTACATGAGACAAAACTCAGGGTTACTTAGACATTTGACCAATCAACTTCTGACCTTCATTTTAATCTGTATCATTGTCAGTCACTATTTTTCAAACTTTTCTTTGTTTCTGGCTTTTCTTCCTCTCCTACCAAGACTCCCACTCTACATATGTTGATATACGTAGTGGTATACTATAAATTTCTTGAGTTCTATCAATGATTTTTATATCATCTTTCTTAGTTTACCTCTTCTCTTTCTGCTTATATCAAATACTGAAAAGTTTCTGGTGGTTTTAATGTCAGTTCTTACATATTTTGGCTCTAAATTTTCTGCTTGATTTTGTTTCATAACTTCCATTGGTAATGTTATCCTGAGTTTGCTTATTCATTATTTCCTTTGAAAGTTCTTTGTCAGTAGATTAATTTATCCCTTTGAGAAACTGACAGTTGATTTCAAGGATTTTCCCAATAAATATTTTATTTGTTGTCCACTGAGAACTTTAAGTAGGGTATATTTTCTTATTCTGTCTGTCTTTATGTATGTATGTCTCATTCCCCCCCAACTCCTCTCTGTCTCTGTGTGTGTGCATGTGCATGTATGTGTGGGTCTGAGTTTTATCTTACATAAAACTGAATATTTTAAATACCATCATATGGCAACTTGGTAAATTCCCTTCATTCCATTAAAGTGATTGTTACTTTGCTTGCTACGTGTGGTGATGATTTGGGGTTTCAGTTTGAGGTTTGGTTTAGACTTTCTTCATTGTCCTTTGTGACCTCTGGAGTGTATTTCTTCAATTTATATTCATTTGATACAATTTTCCTTGAACAACAAGAATCAAGAGAAAGAATGAAAAAGAAACAACGTAAGAAAAGGAGAGAAGGCAGGAGATAAGGGGGGAAAGAGATACATGGATACAGAGGGAGATTATGGGAAGGGGAGAGAAGAGGACAGAGGAGAAGGGAGAAGAGGGAAATGGAATACTCAGACCTTGCAAAATGACTTCAGGGGGAACTCATTAACATTTTAACAGTCTGCTGTTTGGAACATGGTATTAGTCTTCATGTTTTACTTGTGCTAATACTGAAGAAAACCAGCAGTGAAAATGTGGCATCTGAACATATGTCCTTTCTGGGCATGAACACATTTCCAAACCTCTTTAGTATGCACACATGCTTTTAAACTCTTCAGTTTCAAAGAGGGTTTTCTCTCCACATTTTTAGTTAACCTATAATTTCCTTCAATTATAACCTTTCAATATAGAAATTTCTAGGTGATGTGTTTCATACTATATGTATTAATTGGCCCCCATATGATCACTGGGAACACCACTATTAGGAGTTGTGGCTTTGTTGGAGTAGTTGTATCTTTGTTAAAGGAAGTGTGTCACTGTGGAGGCAGACTTTGAGTTCTCATATATGCTCAAGCCACGTCCAATGTATCAGTTCACTTGCTTATGGGTGAAGATGTAGGACTCTCAGCTTCAGGTCCATGTCTCCCTGCATGCCACCATGTCCCACCATGATGACAGTAAACTAAACCTCTGAAACTATAAGCCACCCCATTAAATATTTTCCTTTATAAGAGTTGCCATGGTTACAGCGTCTCTTCACATCAATAGAAACCCTAAGACACTATATTAAAGTATATGATACAATACTGTATTATACTAGCCTATGCCATACTTTACTATACTTTACTACAGAATACTATACTCTATAATGCCTGCCACTATGCCATTCTGAGAAAATTTCTGTTTAAGATAAGCAAAGACACGGGACCTGCATACATTTTTCAGACAGATAGAATGGTAAAAAGAAAGTGTAATTCTTAGAGAATAAGGCTCATTCTTCTACTTCATGAGGAAACAGTCCAGAATCAGACTGTAGGTAGCATCCACTGCATTGTCTCCATAACACAGAGGCATTAAGAGCAAGTACATATTGTATACAAATTATATATATTGAAATTGATATTGTTAGAAAATGTTATATTTTTTTTTCTAATTGTACCGTTCATCTAACAATGTAATGCAATTTTCTGATCCTTGAATGTTATTACCAACTATTAGGATATAAAGAAATGAAAGTTAGTAGTTAGATATTATAATAGAACTTGTAGTTATATTAGGTATACTTTCAAGATTGAGTAGATATATTTTAGATAGACAGGTTATCTTCAAACCCTTCAGAGATCTACAGAATATGGCATTTAAAATGATTTAATAACTTAGAAAATTTTTCTTTTTTGTTATGACTATGAGACATGTCGGCTCCTGGCAGTACCAATCTACTTCAGAGAAAATATGGGCATTGAAGAAACTGCATATGGAGTTAACTTTCATTGTGGCAAAAGTTAGCCACTGGACAACAAAGTATCCTCGAATCAACAGGACAAAATGGACAGACAGGACATAAAACAAAGGATTACTGATTCTTGCCAAAACAAGTGTGGTTATGGCTTTATCAAAAGGCATCTTCAGAGGCCAGGACAATATGGCACCATCCCTGAAGTGGCCTTTGCAATTCGAAAAAGGTACAGTGCCCTTTTCTTCGAAGGCAGCTGAACAGGCAGTGGGCCGATGGCCTCTGATGTGCAATGGAACAGCAGCTGAAACAGTTATTCTTGAAGAGTAACTAAGCTCACGCCTCTCAATAGTAGACTGGCATTTGATGGAGGGATATGGAGAAGAATGGGATGCTGAGATGAAGCCATATATACACAGCCAAGAAGAATGGACAGCTGAATTAAAAAACCATCAACAATTTCCAGAATTTAAAATCCTGAATCATGACATGACACTAGTGGAATTCAGGTGTTTCTGGTACATGGACTACTCTCACTCAATGTGAGGTTGAACTGTTGACCTTGTGTACATCCTACTTCACAAATGAGTCTGTCAGATATGCTAAGCCTATAGGCTGAAGATGATGCCCCAGCACTTCGGAGAAACCTCAGGTGACTGTCCAGACAGCTGTCTGTTTCTGTCAACTCACAAATTTTTTGGAAGTTGCTTATGTGCACTTCCTGTTTTTATTTTTGTTAGCTAATATTATTTCCTTCTTGGGTCTCTGAGGGAGTTGAAGATTAGTTAGTTATAGTTGAAGTTTAGTTAGTTATAGTTGAAGATTAATTAGGATACATTTTGGACTTACCAAAATAGGATAGATAATGAAATTATTTTCTCTGAATTTGTCAAATACAAATGGACTAGACATTGTTTAGGTATTTATTACTTGTATATATTGTATATAGTTATTGTACTTTTGTATATAGTTTTTCTTATATTAGTTATAAGCTTTTTCTTTTTTTCCTTTTTATTAAAATAGAAAAGGGGAAATATGGTGATATTTTATTTGTATTAAAATATTATTTGTATGTTAATAAATAAAGTTGCCCGGGGGTCAGAGCTATTAGCAAGCCATAGGAAAGCAGGGCAGTGGTAGCGTACGCTTGTAATTCCAGCACTTGGTAGGCAGAGCTGGGTAAGTCTCTGTGTGTTTAGGGATACAGCCATTATTGGATACACATGCTTTTAATCTTAATACCAATCATGGAAAACCTGGAGGCCTATACAGACAGGCTGTGAGGAGGCGGTCATGTGGTTGGGTTTACAACCAATGAAAAGGCAGGACAGGAGCTCTATATAAAGACTTTAACACAGGGGTAGTTCTTTTTCGGAGAGGTAGGACCACCGCAGGAGGAAGGGTAAGGTTTTAGCTCTTAGCTCTGACCTCTTGGCTTTCTTCTTTGCATTGGTTCTGTGTTTATTATTTAATAAGAAGGTTGGATACATCTACAAGTACAACTATCATAAGGATTGCTTGCCAATCCTGGATCTCCTTTCTCTTAATTTAGTATTTCTACGAGTAGAAAATAAATGTTTGTGTATTTTCCAGAATGTAGACAGTTGATTACAGTTGATTCAGAAGAGGTTTCTTAAATGCCCAGTCCTTCTGTGAAGGCAGGAATCTATGAAGAGGAGATAGCTACTCTGATGTTTTTACTAATATCACTCCCTCACATAAATTGGAGTCTAGAACTGAGAGTTACTATTCTCAGCTCAGCAAGCTGATCCAGTGCTTGCCATTATTTATACAGATTGATTCAATGGATATTAATTCTGTTCTGATACCTCAATAAACTACATGCCATACTACTAAAAAGCGCTTTGTCACAGAGCTTGATTGTGCTATATCTAAGATTTAAGTGACTATGTTGAGACTGGGCTACAGATAATATAAAGGTACAGCCAATGCCCACAGAGAAGTTTTCATAATCATAAAAGGGGCATAGCGGCATCTCCATAATTAGTGATGTTACTATAATAAACAGAAAACTGTGCTTAAGGTAGACAGACAGCAGAGAAATTCCAAGAGAGCATAAAGAGAAACTGTCAGATGAAAAAAGATATTCAGGGTTAAAAATTCTAAGACCCCACCCCAGTTTCCTTTTCTTCAGTCATACAACTGATAATGGGATAAATAAATGACTGTGCTGTTTCCTTATAATAAATTAATTTCAGTAGAATTAACTGAGTTTCTGATTTATGAAAACCTGCCTGTCAGATGTAGCCCTTTAAAATATCCAAAGGTAAGATGGCTCTAAAGTTAACCTTTCAACTATGCTTCAAATATTCCTCATATTGTAAATGTATATTTTATTATTAACCAAACAAAATGGAAGAAAGAGTTCAGTAATCTTGCTATCAAGCCAAATTTCTTGGAATCCATGACATTTCACAGCTGACTAATGATGACCACTGTGACAGCAAGCTTCCCATGATTCACAGGCAGTGGCAGTAGCTCAGCCCTGTGCCAGCATTCAGTGTCATCCTCACTGCTCTCCTGAGGTGAAGTCCTTCACCGGACTTGACCTTCGCCAAGCTCCTGCACCATTGATCATGAAGGGTGCTGCAGTCATCACTCACTGATGGTGATTCTGAGCTATGTGCCATCAGCTGATTTCAATTGGTACTGGAAATTTCCAATGATTCATGAAGATCCTAACTGAATTCTAGGAATGGTATCATTTTTTTTCAGTTGTATGTTATGAAGTGAGCCCAGGAAATGCTTCAGAAACTTTTAGATGACTCTGATTATTCTGACAAGTACAAAAGAAAGAAGTATAAATCAATCTTCATATTTTACCTTTTTTCTCAGCTTTTACTGAGTGTCTATTATTTATGATACCTTGAATGTCATACATATTTGAATTATTGGACACTATTTTCAAATGACTTTCTAGTCAAATTACTGAAAGTATGCCCCTCATTCATGTACGCTAAGTCTTTTAGGATAAGTCCTTGAGTATAAAATTAGTGATGCAGCCTAAATTCAATTACAGATAGAGAATCATCAATCAAATTAATTAATATATATTAGGAAAAGTGAGTAACTTCTTGGAAGTAAGCCTTACTATTGCATATTTGAACTTTATTAAAATGTCCCTAAAAACACAGCATGTTTGTGGAGAGGAAAGAAAAAGTAAAATACAGAGTGAGGCTAAGTGACATTAGACTTATAAATTATAGTTAAGACTTAAATCCAGGTCCAGAGATGTAGCTCTATTGGTATCGTGCTTGAGTAGAATGTGCAAAGCTTTCAGAGTAGACCCACCACTACATAAAAGCAGGCAAGGTGGCATGTATCTGTAATAGCATCACTTGAAATGTAGAGGCAGGAGAAACAGACACTCCATGCCATCTTTGTTTATACATAGCAAGTGTTCAGAAAAGTCTTGCCTACATAACCTTGTAGAAAGAGAGGAAAAAAGGAAGGAAAGAAAGGAAGTAGAGGAGAAGTGGGGGGAGAGGAAGAGCGGGGACATAAGGTAAGAAGTGGAAGAAAGGAAATGGAAAAGAAAGAAAAGTTAAAGTTAATTAGCATCCAACAATTTTGCTACTAAGGTCCTGAAGAAGTGCTAGTTCTTTCTCTTAATGCAACAAGAATGTGGGTTTCATGCCACCTAACATAAGATTTGAAAAGGGGCATATAAGTTGTCTATGGTGAGAGATGGTTCAGTCAGTGGTTAAGAAAATTTCCTTTTCTTGCAGAGGACTCAGATTATGTCCCCAAGAGTTGCAGAATCTTGGAACTCTAGACCCAGAAGGTCTGACACCCTTTTCCAACCTTTACAAACACAGCATGCTCATGGTGCATATACATACACACACACACACACACACACACACACACACACACACACACAGAGAGAGAGAGAGAGAGAGAGAGAGAGAGAGAGAGAGAGATTAAATGAATAATTATTTTAAAACAAATTGAAAAATGAAGTTGTCAAGCAGGATTTTAGTTGTACTTTACTAGGAAAACCCCATAGCCTTTTGTTAAGTGAAAGTTATATTTATACAGAACCTAAGAAACATACAGTATATACATATTGCCTCAGTTCATTAAAAGTTGTTTGAGGGCTAGAAAATTGAATAAGTCAAAAAAACACTTTCCACATAAGCATGAATACCTGAATTCAGATCCCTAAGTTCCATGTTACAAGTCTTCACCAATAGCATGTTTGGGCACCTGAAGCAGTAGGATAGGCAGAGATATCCTCTGGGACTCCCTAGCCAACAAGTCTAGCCAAATTTGCAAGCTCCAGTTCAGTGAGAGGTATTGTCTTTAGAACAATATGGGATAAGTGAGGGAGGCCAGCTCCTACCTTTTCAAGGGTTTTTATGAGGAGGAGAGAGGAATAAGAAAATATTACATAGAAAGATAGCAAAGAGTAGAAAGACAGAAACATAGAATAGCTTCATGAGGACCTGGGTCAATACCCAACAACCTTTCCTGTTTATTCAAAAGGGCTTTTTATAACAATGCCAAGAGGTTGGGGCAAAAGACCTCCCCCTTGTTACATCAAAGCACACCACACAGTCAAGACCCTTCCAAACACCTGGTAACCACACCCATGGTCAAATCATCCCCTTATGCAGCCCTACTGGGTAAAGATTCTTGGACCCTGAGTAAGTTCTTACTAGGAAACCTCTGTTGGTCTCCACAGCTCCACCTTCTTAAATTTTTAAAGGGCTTTCAGACCCCTCAGATAGACTGTGCCTGCCTTAGGCAATTCTTATTCAATAATCAGCCTTACCCATTGTGGAGATACACTTCTTGTCAAGTGTATTCTGTCTAGGTTGGCAGTTAGCAAGAAGGACTTATGTATCTCTGACTATGAGCCTCTGACTTGGAAAAGTACAGAGCTTAACTTTATGTAGCTATGAATCAGGTCCCCACTAACAGTTTGCAAGTAGCCAGAACAACCACAGCAATCCCTGTGGCTGCCACACCCCCTAGTAAAGGAGTAGAGTATGACCAAGATGGAATATCCTTTTTGAATGGGTCTAAGATGTCTATAGCAGCCTCAGATGCACCAAGCCCTTTTTTAAAATCAATAAACTCCTAATGCAACTGCATCAAACCTAAAGATTCCCTTAGCTTCAACAAACCATGGTTCATCAATATCAACAGGTTAACATAATTCTAGCATGAATATTACTATACACAATTACAATTCTTACAAACTTGCATCCAAAAAACAAAGTGAAGTGATTGTGTGTGTGTGTGTGTGTGTGTGTGTGTGTGTGTGTGTGTGTGTGTGTGTTTATGGTCAATTCTAAGTGCTCAAACTTTCTCATTTTAGATTAGACTTTAAATGATAATGATATGTAAATAGGAACCTATACTCTTTCTTTCAGTATAGTTCATTTTGACAAATGTATAATTACATTTTTGAGAATTAAAGAATTATAATATTAAAGAAATCTTCCAGTACAAACAACTCTGATTTGTAAGACTTTCTGACTTCCAAACACAAATAATCATACCCACAGTTTTAACTGTGAAAGAGCCTGGGAACTGATTGACATGAATGTGAAGGAGATTAATTACATCACAGATACTAACAAGGCAGTGGAATTGGAAGAAGTTAGCCTTGACATCCATGTGCTTACCATGACAGGGCAGCACAGACAAAGCTCTGCGTGATATCGTAGTAGACTATATCTCATCTGTTCTGGAAGAGTCCATTGTTGTAAAAGAAAATATTGCAAGGTGTCATGAGACTAATTAAATAAGCTATCAAATTCAAGATTGTAGCTTATTAGGAACTGACAGAAACGTGACAAAGGGAGAGGGTGCTAGTGTGCAAATGGACATACATGTGGAGGCCTGAAGTTGACAGTGCGTGTCTTTCTAAGTGGCTCTCTACTTTATTTTTATTTTATTTTATTTTATTTTATTGAGTCAGGTGTTTTATTAAATCTGGAGCTCACAGACTCAGACATGCTGGCTAGTGAGTTCCAGTCTCTGCCTCCATAGCACTAGGGTTATAGGCTCTTAACTCCCATGCCTGATGTTTTTCAAGGGTGTTAGGAATCCAAACTCAAGTCCTTAATGTTGTGTGACAAGCACTTTCATGACTAAACTATCTCCCCAGATCCACTTTTACTATTTCCTGTCAAGATATTGCAGCTGACCTGAGAATCCCAGCCTCCTACTAAGAACAAAGAGATGGGGAACAACTGGCTCTGTCTTAGGGTTTCTATTGCTGTGACAAAATACCCTAACCAAAATAACCAGGGGAAGAGAGGATTTATTTGTTTCAGTTCTCAGGGCATCACTTAAGGCTGGAGCCTGGAGGCAAGAACTGAATTAGAGGCCATGGAGGAATGCTGCTTGCTGGATTGCTCCTCACAGATTACTAAGCTTGCTTTTCTATAGCTCCCGGGGCCACCAACTCAGAGGTGGCACCACCCATGGTGAATTAGGCCCTCCGCTATCAATCATTAATCAAGAAAGTGCACCACAGGCTTGCTCCAGCCAATGGGGTAGAGGCATTTTCTCAACTGAGTTTCCCTCTTTCCAAATGAATCTAGTTTGTGTCAAGTTGACATAAAACTATCCAGCACACAGTGCTGTCTATATTCTGTACTGTGGTATATTTTCTACTAGAGAATGGACTAAGGCTGTAATAAAAGCATCATTTGACAGCTAAAATTTGATAATTGGCTAAAATTTATCACTTGATTAGGAGCTTGATTAGGAGATTGCTTACACCAACAACTGGCAATGGATACTCTGGCACTTCTGACCCACATGATAAAGATAAGCAATGATGCTCTGTAGAGAAACCTTTAATGAGAACATTCAAAGAAAAGTATTTCTGGGCAAGCTCTACAGCTGACAGGCTTTGCCAACATAAAGGAGTCAGTCACATACCTCCCTTAAACTGAGTTTGCTCTTTTGTGAAAGGAAAATTCAAGCGTTTGTAGCCTAATATATAGTAAGGCTTTAGTTTATAAATTTTAATGTAAATCCAGGCCAAAATGTTGAATTGTATCAGTAATCAATGGTGTATTTATTATATATATATATATATATATATATATATATATATATATATATATATATATATATCTGAATCTGCATCCTTCAATAACTTAAATATTGAATGAACCTCCTCACCAAAAGCGGTCATGAAAGGTGCATATAAATAACCATGGTTTTCATTATAGATAGATGTTGAATCAAAGCACTTATAACATTACTTAATCTGTAAGAACAGTGAAGAAAGAAAGGCTAATCCAAACATCTCCTCAGCCTTTCTAATACATCTTGGTATATTTTCTACTAGAGAATGGACTAAGGCTGTAATAAAAGCATCATTTGACATGAAATGCAATTTGAGAGCAAGGAGATAAAAAAGTCTATAACTTTGAAAAATCACATTAAGATTCCCAAATGTCGATGCTTCTCACTGTTAAGGTTTTATTATCCACACATTTATATATTTTGCAATAAAAATGATCTAAATTTGCTCCTTCTTTTTTTGGAAAATATGATACTTATTAACAGGGGAACAGAAAAACGCAGAAACATTTTTCAAAGAAAATGACCTTTCTTAGTGGCAAATAAGAAAAAAAAGATTTTTTTTTATTCTTCAAGGAGTGATAAACCACAGCAAGTGAAAATCTGACTGATAATTAATTACAGCTTTTCCTCTACTGTCATCTTGGGGGCAGTTTATGTCTAAAGATGACAGCAGATCTCAGCTGATCCCAGTGAGTTTTGCTTAGAATAATTGTGGAGAGAACTGGGGAAAAAAATCTCTCTTTTGTTTTCAAAATAAAATTCAATGCTTATGGGTGTCATAATAATAAGAAGGGTATAATTGACTGAACTTTACAGTCACAGAGGCAGATCAGTAAATTCAGAACTATTAGAAGACTTTCTGAATGATAAAAATAGTCTAAGATAACCACTACATAACACAGTAGCTACCCATATTTGTCTCCTAGGCATCAAAAATTTGGTTACTGCACATGAGAGGCTTCTGTGCAGTATTCTTTAGTTAAATTATCAGCAAGGCTGGTGTCCAAACAAACTTTTTAGAAAGAGGCCCATGCAACAATGTCATTGCAGAAATACAGAATTACTGTGTCCAAAGAGCACCAAAAATGTCAGACATCCTATCAGATTTTATGAGCTTCCTGTTCCTTGTTTTATTTTAAATTACATTTATTTAGTTTGAGTATATGTGTGTATGTGCACATGTACACACATGTACATGCCTGTGTATGTGATTATGTGTGTGTATGCATGCACGCTTGTGTTCATGTGTGGGAGAGCCTCCATATGGAGGTCAGAAAAAGTTGCAAGAGTTTGTTGTCTCCTTCCACTATGTGAGTCATGACTCAGGCCACCAGACCCTGTGCCAGAGGTCTCTTCCCACCAAACCATCTGACAACACTTCTTTCTTCCTTATAATGCAGTATAACTTGAGCTTCCTATAAAAATAATTATATTTCAATTGATAATGTATGCACTATATCAGGCAACATTGATGATTGTTGGTACACTTGATTTACTTCTGAATTTATAGGAAATGTTTTCAGTTTTCTACATTTAGTACAATATTGGTTATAGGTTTTATATATATATATATATATATATATATATATATATATATATATATATATAGTTTTGATTCTACAGAGATACATTCCTTTTACTCTGATAGTCTTCAAAGATTTTTTCATGAAATAACGACAAATGTCTTCCCTGTGTCTCCTAGGATTAACATGTTATTTCCATCAAGTATATTCATATGCTGCATTGTATTTATGATTTAAGCTAACCTTGTTAAATAAACTTGTATATCTGCTATGAAGCCAGGTTTATATCATAATATGTTCCTAAATGTAATTTGCAACTATGTTATGAAATTTTGTCTATGTTCATCAGGAAAATTTGTATAGCTTTCTTTTTCAGTATGTCCTTTTCTAGTTTTAATATAAGGAAAGTATTGGCTTTATAAAATGAGTTTCTTGTGATAAGCATCAACTCCCACTCTCAGGATTTTTCAAGAACATAGTATATTCATCAAGTGTAGTCAGCTTAATCTACAACAGCCTTTGTGGACTTACTGCTTCTATTTAACTACAGTAATGTGGATGTGACCAATGCCTTTCCAAAACATCTTCAAGATTCCAGCCTCTGGGAAGAGGAACTCAAGTCTCAACTTCTATGAGATCAAAATTGTGATATTTCATTTAAAAAAGATCAGACCGTGTTTGTCTTTCTGCATTATTTAAGTATCAAAATGTCCAACCAGCTTAACTGAGGCTCTGTGAATGATTGGATCTCCCCTTTTTGGCAAAATAGTATTCCATTGATCATATACAAAGCATTTCAACACCAATTCATCCATTAATGGATAATTAGATTAAATAAATATATTACAATACTAAGAACCTTGAAATTTTCCCAAGTGGGAAGGCATGGAGTTAAAGTACATCTACCCAGCAAGTAAATGCTCAACATAACATATAGATAGAGTAGAACATGAGAAAAAACTTTTCTAAGTATGTATCTTATAATAAATTAATATTTAAGATGATGTACAGGTAGTTCAAATAGTAAATAGTGAAAAAATAGACAGAGCTCAGGGACCCGATAGAAGAGTGGGATTCTAGGAGCCAGAGTGATCAAGAATATCAGGAGAACATGGCTCACAGAATCAGTTAAACAGGATTCAGAAGGGCTCACAGAGACTAAAGCAGCAACTCTGGATCTGGCATGGGTCTGCTCTAGGTCCTTTGTATACATGCTTTAATTGTTTAGCTCGGGGGTTTTGTGGAATTCTAAACAGTGGGAAAGGGGGAGGGTGTCTTTGCCTCTTTTGCCTGCTCTTGGGACCTTTTTCCTCCTACTGGGTTGCTTCATCCAGCCTTGATATGAAGGTTTATGCCTATTGCATCTTCTTATGCTGTATTTGGTTGATATCCCTGGGAGACCTGCTCTTTTCTAATGGGAAATGGAGGAGGAGTGCATCTGAGAGGATTACAGGTACTGGAAGGAGGGAAAGGAGGGCAGGCTGTGGTCAGGATGTATTTATTATATGAGAGAAAAATTAAGAAAAACTCAAATAATCCAATTAATAGATGAGCCATTGAACTGGAAAGTTGTCAAAAGAAAAATACAAATGACCAATAAATAGATGAAAAAAATTACCTTTAGCCATCAGGGAATTTTCAATTTCAATTGCACTGGATATTCCATCTTATCCCAATCAGAATTGCTACCAACAAGAAGATAAATAATAAAGTTGGCAAGTAGGCTGAAAAAAAAAAGAACCCTAAAATTATATTGGTGGGATTGTAAATTAGTGCATGAAATTAAATGACACCCCCTTTTTTCAAACCATTAATGGGTTGGTAGTTATCTAGGCTGATTCTATATCCTGACTATTGTGAACAATGCTACAATATTCTCATTAAGGGAACTCCTCTTTATAACAGACAGGGCCTGTCACAGACAACCGCACCCAACGTAAACACAAAATTGTAAAGCTCAATAACAATGGATACATCTACAATACAATACCCACAGCTAAGACTCCGTGATCACTGAGGGAAAGGGGACAGAAATATTTAAATAGTCAAAGGATTGGGAATTTTGCTGTGATATTGTGAATTCTAGTAATGTCAAAAGTTATATTCATAAAATTTCACTAACATGACTGCCTAAACATGAACTTAACATGTACAATAACAGACATGCTTAAGTAGAAGGGCAAGTCTACCAAGCGTCAACTCTGCATAAAGAACTATAGGCACCTAAGGAATCCTGAGAGAGGGAGAAATAGATCTTCCTAGGGGAAACCAACAATAGGTTATCCAATACCAAAGAGTCCTGAAAACATACATACATTTAGTATTATACAGACTGAGAAGGTTGTACTTAAGAATATATATATATATATATATATATATATATATATATATATATATATATATATATGTAACAATTATGAATTTGAAAGAGAACAAGGGGTATATGAGAGGGTTTGGAAGGAGGAAAGGGGGAATGATCCAATTACATTATAATCTCAAAAAATAAAATAAAAAAGAAATGTGTGATTATTTTGTGTTACACCAACATATTTCTTCAAATATATATTCATAAATGGTATATCTGGATTATATTTGGAATCGTAGAACTCAAATGTGATTTGTATATGAGTCTCTGTCTCTCTGTCTCTGTCTTTCTCTATGTCTCTGTCTTTCTGTCTCTCTGTCACTGCCTCGCTGTCTATCTGTCTCTCTCTGTCTCTGTCTCTCACTTTCCGTGTGTGTGTGTGTGTGTGTGTGTGTGTGTGTGTGTGTGTGTGTGTGTGTGTGTTGTGTATGAAACCAAGGAAAGTACAAAATAGATTTAGGTCAGATTATTTTCTGACTATATCAAGGAATTGATATTTTAGAAGTCTGGTATAAAGAAAAATGAATCCCTTCACTTCTAGGTCACTAGTTTGAATTCAGCTCAGCCCAGTATTAACTCTAAGTATGAAATATGTGTTGTTTATATTGGTCCCAGAATAAAAATAGAATGACTGCCCTATTCAGAGAAGAAAACCATCCATATTCCCCAAATCTCCAGCACTATCCCTGACAAGTTGGGCTGAATAGAGTAGGTTGAGGCAACATGGCTAAATACAGCAGTTTATTCAAGCCATATGTAAGTAAATGCCATATCTTGTAAAGATTATTCTGGTTAAAAATTAGAATTTTTAAAAATATGTTCTATTTTCTTCTCTCATTAATAATGGAATGGAAAAGTTTATGCATTATGGATATTGGAAATTGAGGTGGAGACCTTATTTAGATTATAAGAATACTACTAAATAGGAAGTGTTCTTTAGGGATGCGGAACATGCTAAAAATTCAAATCTCATTTTCTCACTTTGCTTTTCTATACTGTGGTCTAATGCCTTTGTTTAAGGCAGACGTTCCATAACACTTTTGTTTTAGATGGATGAATTGGTAGGTGGACAGATAAACAGGTGTATGGTCTCTAAGCTGGGAATATGAATAGAGCCTAACCAGTTACTTTTATATAGCTTGGAAGTACATCAATAAGAATTTGAATTTAATTATGCACGTTTATTTTTCATGTGTTCCACAACAGAAAGCACACATAAAGGTGTTTACCTGTCTCTTCTCTATGAAGTTCTTAATTTAGAACCAACACCTTTTGCCAAGTCAGGTTTGAGCATGCCTTTTCTCTGCTCCATCTCACATCCTAACTCCTGTCAAATATTTGCTTTCTGCTAAGTCAGATTTTTGATGGTTAATTTTGCCTGACTGCTTGCTAAAATAGATATTGAAGACATTTTTGAGGCATGTATTGTGAAGGTGTATCAAATCACAGGTAGGTCATGAAAGTTTTGAATTCCTCTGTGGATTTCCACTAAAATATTAAAAATTTGAAAACTATTAGAAAATGGTGGAACTGTGGAAGTTGGGTAAAATGGGTTACAAGACGGTACAACTTTGAAAGGTCTGTCTTGGCCCCAGAATCTTCCTTTAACCCATGTTTCCTGCCTACTTTAGCATGAGCAGCCCATTGTCATATGCACTCATAGCCATGATGATCTACCTCCCCTTAGACTCAAAGCAATGGAGCAGCCCATCTTGGAATTAAATCTCTAAAACTGTGATCCAGGATAGATCTGCCTTCTTCTTCTAACTCTTTAGTGATTGTCAGAGGGATAGAAAACTGGCCAAAATATAAGTGTTTATATGGGTCAAAGCAATGGTGGCACTTGATAAATGTTTATTGCAATAAATAGGAAGATACTGTTTCCCATTTGCTCATTCAAAATCACTTCAGGGTTTAGGAAGTACTAAATACTCTTCTGAGAAACAGCACTGATCAGAAAAGTCCTGCTATAATCGTAGATTAAATAGCTAATAAGCAAGTTGAGGAAATAAAACCTTGAATACAGGATAGGAGTGTTTGGGTTGGGGAAGAAGTCTTTGCTACTTTAGATTTCAAAAAATAAAAAAGGGACTTCACTAATAAGGGGACATTTAATGCAAACAAATGTAAGCAAACCACCAAAGGGATATCTACCAGAAAGACCCAGGAAAAGACTAAGGCCACATACTGGAAACATGCTAGTATATGCTATGGAATACTCCCTTTATACACTGTAAAGATTTGTTGCTCAAATTGGTTTAATAAAATGCTGACTGGCTGGTAGCCAGGCAAAATGTATAGGTGGGATGGCCAAACTGGGAATGCTGGAAGAAGGGCAGAGTCAAAGGAGTTGCAAGCAGACACAGGGAGAAGAAAGATGAATGAGCCATACTGAGAAAAGGTACCAAGCCATGTGGCAAAGCATAAATAAGAAATATGGGTTGATTTAAAATCCAAGAGTTAGCTAGTAACAAGCCTGAGCTTTTGGCCAATCATTTATAATTAATATAAGCCTCTGTGTAGTGATTTGGAAGTAGCTGCAGGGACAGGAGACCTTCTACCAACAATAACTGTAAGAACTAAAAGAAGATTAGTGAATATAGTAATCCCTATGGTAACAGGCCTTGGTGGATCAGGAAGACCAACTTGTAGTTGGAGTGAAATGGAAAGACATTGATTCTGAACATTGATGGTTAATTTTCTCCTCCAGTAGCAAGTATGGTACTTTCTAATACCATGATTGCTAGTCAGTAGGGTTGAAGGTTCTAGTTGAGTATTTCTCCATGCTCAGTGACATGTGGTATCTTTAGAAACAGGTTGTTAGAGGATAACCAACAGCCTTGGCAATAAGTTGTATTATTTCAGGGAGTCTATAGGATACCTTTGGCTAGTGATATAAAAGATGCAACCCATTTCTGATACTGGGGGTTTTATTTTGTAGCATGTGCTGTATACTTGTGGGCAGTCTCCCCACACCCCATTATATAGTAACTCCATTTAAATTCCTTTTGTATGTATATATCTTTTAGAAAGCTTCTACACTAGCAGGTTTCCATATGGATTTTTAAAAGTCTTTAGAATTGCTCAACTTTCCCCATAGTCTCATCTCTACCCTTTCTTTTCATTCTCCTTTATCCCTTTATAACATTTCATTCTATTTCCTATTCCTTGGAGGATCACTTCCTCCCTCAGTCCCTTACTAGCCACCTAACTTCTGTGGATATTCTAAATTAAACACAAATGTCTCAACTTTAAAAGTTAACATCCACATGTAAGAGAAAAGAACCAATTTTTTTGAGTGTGTCTGGATTCCTGCACTCAGGATTATTTTATTATTCTTATTATTACATTTACCTGAAAAAATCTCATCATTTCATTTTCCTTCACAGCTGAATAATATTCCATTTTTAATGCACTACATTTTCAGTTTCCATTTATAAACTCATTGACACGTAGGCTATTTCCAGTTTCTGGTTGTTATGAACAGGACAGTAATGAATATGAATAGGTATCTCTATAATATGATGTGGAGTAATTTGGGTATATGCCCAAGAGTAGTATAGCTGGATCTTGTGGCAGGCCTATTGCAAGATTTTTGATGAACTTCTTCACTGATTCCCATGGTGGTTGTACTAGGTCTCGCTCCCACCAGCAATGAATAAGTGTCCCCATTTCCCTGTATCTTCACAAGCATGTGCTGCCATTTATTTATTAGTCTTGGTCATTTGACACTATGAAAGCAGTGGTAAGAGGAAAGTTCATAGCACTAAATGCCCACATAAAGCATTTGGATAAATCTCACATAAGCAACTTAATAGCACACCTGAAATCTCTGGAACAAAAAGAAACAAGCTCACCCAGGAGTAGTAGATGACAAGAAATAATCAAACTGAGGGCTGCAATGAATAAAATAGAAACAAAAAGAACAATACAAAGAACCAATGAAACAAAGAGTTGGTTTTTGAGAAAAATCAACAAGATAGATAAACTCTTATCCAAACTAACTAAAAGACAGAGAGAATATCCAAATTAATGAAATCAGAAATGAAAAGGGGGACATAACAACAGACACTGAGGAATCCAGAGAATCATTAGGTCATACTTCAAAAACCTGTACTCCACAAAATTGGAAAATCTAAAAGAAATGGACAATTTTGTGGATAGCTACCACATAACAGAATTAAATCAAGACCAGATAAACAATTTAAATAGACCTATAACCCCTAAAGAAATAGAAGCAGTCATTAAAAGTCTTCCAACCAAAACAGGTCCAGGGCAAGATAGTTTCAGTGCAGAATTCTACTAGAATTTCAAAGAAAAGCTAATATGAATTCTCTTCAAATTGTTCCACATAATAGAAACAGAAGGAATGTTGCCAAATTCTTTTTATGAGGCTACAGTTACCCTGAAACCCAAAGCACAC
The DNA here is from genome assembly GCF_007827085.1 of Peromyscus californicus insignis. Lineage (NCBI taxonomy): Eukaryota > Metazoa > Chordata > Mammalia > Rodentia > Cricetidae > Peromyscus > Peromyscus californicus. The sequence goes on along the minus strand of NW_026294469.1, from coordinate 74,178,330 downwards.
AAAGATGCAACAAAGAAAGAGAATTACAGACCAATATCTTTCATGAACATTGATGGGAAAATACTTAATAAGATAGTGGCAAACCTAATCCAAGAACACATAAAAAAAATCATCCACCATGATCAAGTAGGCTACAACCCAGAGATGCAGGGATGATTCAACATATGGGAAATCTGTCAATGTAATTCACCATATAAAAAACCTGAAAGAAGAAAACCCACATGATCATCTCATTAGATGCTGAAAAAGCTTTTGACAAAATCCAACACCCCTTCGTGATATAGGTCTTGGAGAGATCAGAAATACAGGAACATATCTAAACATAATAAAGGTAATTTACAGCAAGCCAACAGCCAACATCAAAGTAAATGGAGAGAGAAACTCAAAGCAATTCCACTAAAATAAGGAACAAGGCAAGGCTGTACACTGGTTATGTAGTCCAGGCTATCCTTAAACTCTAGAATACCCATCTTTGCCTCCAGAGCTCTAGGATTCACCACAATTGGCTTTTCAATTTTGTTTTTAACATTTTTTTAATATTTAACAGCCTATAATAACATTGGCTTGACCTGACTGATCACTACTGTAGCATTTACTTATTAGTAATATATATTCTACTTACAATGTTGATTTTACTTTACCTTGTAAACTAAAATATTTTCAGGCTCCAGAGATTAGGATGTAGACATTAGGGAGGATCTGTTATTCTGCCTACCATCCTCCTGTAGACAGAAAAATAGAGCATAACCAAAAGGGATTTTGCCTCAGAAGCACAAATGAGAGCAGGACGAGGCTTTGAAGGTTTTTCCAGATAATTTAGAATAAATTGTGTGATTTCAGTTTAATGAGGAAAATAATGAAAAGCTCTGAAAGGAAGAGTCAACTGTTAGCAACATTAAAATTTAGGGAATGATCAGTAAAGATAAGTGACAGAGGTCTGGTCCTGAGAGGAGGGAAGAGAGGGTGACAAAACTCAAGTGTAGATGTGGGCCTTCGTGGATGGTAGAGAGGTAGCTGACACCTCTAAGGCAAGACATTTAGAAAGAGGAATCCCGAATAATTGAAATAAGCTAAAACTGTGGCATACATCACTTGGAAACTTACCTAAAGAATGAATTCAAGCAAGAAAAAGAATTTCCCCCACTAAAAGTGTTTTGGGATATTGTTGGCTTTTGCTAGCATTAATTTATGAATGCAGAGATTTATCAGATCCAAGGAAGGACAGAGGGTTCATTTAAATAGTCACTTCTAAGATTAAGCCATTTTCTATCCCAAAGGGAACTTTGACATGCCTCCCCCATCGTGTGTGTGTGTGTGTGTATGTGTGTGTGTGTGTGTGTGTGTGTGTGTGTGTGTGTGTGTGTGTGTGTTTTACTGTCTTCACTTTCTTTATATTGCCTTAACGTGATATTTGTGGATATACTCAAAATATTTATACTGAGAAGATGCCCTATTTCTAGCTCAGGAAGTCACACTACCTAATTGTACTAATTACTAGATTAAATAAATATCTACAATGATTGCAGAGGAGTATATCTATAATTAAACATTAAAAGAAATCAAAGAAGAATTTATTCAATACAACTTGCTATAAAATATTTTACATACTCTGCCCAATTTCATGTACTGAAGCCCTACGCTCCTATATGATGATAGGCAGTTATATGTTTAGCTATTGGGGAATTAATTCTGTTTATGGGAGGTATGAGTTCATGAAAATGAAGTTTCCCAAATGGAATTCGTGTCCATATAGTAACACTGTAAACCCCTCCTGCATGTATGTGTGTCCTTTTCTTCCCCACACTGCTCCTTCTCTCCCTTTTTGTCTTTCTTCTTCCTCATCCCTTTCTCTCTCTCTCTCTCTCTCTCTCTCTCTCTCTCTCTCTCTCTCTCTCTCTCTCTCTCTCTCTCTTTCTCTCTCTCACTCCCTCCATCTTCCATGTGATGACACAGTTTATGCACTAGCCTAAAGAAACTCTTAGGAAACAAATCACCTGACACCTTTGTCTTGACCTCTTCTGACAGACCAAACAGTCAGAAATACGTTCCTTTGGATTAGCTACCCCTCTTTGTTTCTTAGTCAAGGCACCTCAGGCTAACTAAGCTACCGCTCAAAGAGAAGTTAAAGAACTGTCTTAAACTATGAATTCCTGCTATCCTCTTTAGGTTATTTTAAATCATTACTTGTCAGCCTTTTACACTGTACACAAAGAACAAATCTTAATGGAAATACTCTGGAGCAGATAATCAATAAGGTATTTTATGCTATTACCTTTCATTCAGCCTCATGTATAATATCTAAAACTACAGATTTGAAACTGAGCCTTTGAGGTTCACGGCAATAGTTTAAATGAGTGGAATGTTTAAATACCTTTGAAGAGTGCTATACTCAGAGTAATTGCCCTATGGGTGTTAATCCAGAACTAAACCATACACATATGTTTCTAAACACGTGGAGATATATGAAACCAGGCCTGTTACTGTCTTTCTATCTGTTAATATTTGTATATGCAAATTATTGCTTGTTTATTTGGATTTCACATAGTTTCACAGAAGGCAACTGGTCAAGCTCAGACAACAGCAAAGCAATTGCAGAGCCATTCGGGACTTCACACAGACGTTGAATAATAGGCTCACACAAGAAGCGTGGAAGATAGCTGAATATTGATGCTCAAGCGGGAATTTGAGAAAATTGTCATTGAAATGTCTCAATCCCCTTGATGGGTTTAAGAAAGCACCAATGTACATGGACTGCTCTCACCCAATGTGAGGTTGAACTGTTGACCTTGTGTACATCCTACTTCACAAATGAGTCTGTCAGATATGCTAAGCCTATAGGCTGAAGATGATGCCCCAGCATTGCAGAGAAACCTCAGGTGACTGTCCAGGCAGTTGGCTGTTTCTGTCAACTCACAAATTTTTTTTGGAAGTTGCTTGTATGCACTTCCTGTTTTTATTTTTGTTAGCTAATATTATTTCCTTCTTGGGTCTCTGAGGGAGTTGAAGATTAGTTATAGTTGAAGGTTAGTTAGTTATAGTTGAAGATTAATTAGGATAGAAAGTGAATTAGATACATTTTGGACTTAACAAAATAGGATAGATAATGAAATTATTTTCTCTGAATTTGTCAAATACAAATGGACTAGACATTGTTTAAACATTTATTACTTGTATATATTGTATATAGTTATTGTACTTTTATATATAGTTTTTCTTTTGTTAGTTATAACCTTTTTCTTTTTTTCCTTTTTATTAAAATAGAAAAGGGGAAAAAAACTAAATAAATAAATAAATAAATAAATTCATTTCATGATAATATCTGAAAAAAAAAAAAAGAAAGCACCAATGAGTGTTCATAAACCTCGCTGTGGAGAGATTATCGCAGTCAAACCCCCCTCACGACGCTATTGCAAAAAGCTGGGAAGGACTCCATTTTTTCTTGCTGTGAAGCTCTAGGTCAGGAAAGACATTTGAAAAGACTTGTAAATTGCAAGTCAGGCCAAAAACCCTTATCTGTTGTTTTTTATGACTCTTTTGCTATCAGCTTTTAAGTGCTACTCCATTGAGAGTCTCTGTTTAAAAAGTAATAATGTAACTACTGATTGCCACAGAAGAATAATGAGGAAAATTCACAGCAGTCGTTGACTCTAGTTCTATCCTTCCAGGAAACAGATCTTCACTGTAAAGTGATGTGATCAACAGGCAATGTAGACTCACTATATTTGGGAATTCAACAGAGGTTTCCTAGTGAGAACTTACTCAGGGTCAGAGAATCTGTGCTTACTTTACCCAGCAAGGCTGCATAATGGGATGATTTGACCATAGGCATGTTTACCAAGTGTTTTGAAGGTTCTACACTTGGCTGTATGATGTACTTTGATCTTGCAAGGGGGAGGTCTTTTGCCTATCCCCTTGGCATGATATAAAAAGCCTTTTGAATAAACATTTGAGGCTGTTAGGTATTGATCCAGGCCCTCCCAAAACTACCCTATGTTTCTATCTTTCTAGGTCTCCATTTCTATCTGATATTTTCTTATTCCTCTCTCTTCCTCCTCCTAAGAACCCCAGAAGAGGTGGAAAAAGATCGGAGCTGGACTCCTACAGTCTCCCACAACTAAATTACCTATGCTGGCTAACAGTTGTTAAGACATGGCTTTGAGATAAGACTTCCTCGGATCCAGAAACCTGCTTCTATGTGACAGCTGAGTAGGGACCATGGCTGTTTTCCAAACTGGATACATAAAACAATAGAGATAAAAGATGAAACACTGCTAGTGGGATGGAAGGATGGGGGTGTGTGGGCTACAGAAGAAGGAGTCGTTTTCTAAGCAGTAGCATTTCTGGTTCTTGGAGGCTTTATCTGTAATGACCACACTGACTACAACCACTTGTCTCTAATATACACAGAGTTTCCACTGTTACCATCCTTGCATGATCACATTGAGAAGTCAGAGTGTGATACACACTGATCACCTTGATATTGGGGAAATTGGGGCTCTCTTTGGGTTCTTAAACTCTTTGATAAAAGAATTTTTAAAATGAACTTAGAAGGAAGCTCAAATACCATTTTATTAGACTTTGAAGGAAAAACCAAGAGGGCAGTCAACTAGTAAATCTTGGTAGTGTAAGACCCAAAGCTAAAGTTAACCTATAAGGCCCCACCTGCCCAGGGACCAAGAAACTTCCTGGGATGTTGAGAGTTGTAGTTTGAGGAAGATAACAGTCAAGCTTAAATAGATCCTATAACACTTGTCTTATTACCACTCAGCTGGGAAAGGCATGACTTTGTGAGTTAGGGCTCAAGAAGCTGGAACCTTCAGCAATGGAGGCCAGCAAGCAAATTCATGGTAGAAAGAGGAGAGATACGAGCATCAGAGAAAGAATGAGAAAGCCTAGAGTTTCAGGAAAAGGCCTGGTAATGGGTGTGTGTGTGTGTGTGTGTGTGTGTGTGTGTGTGTGTGTGTGTGTGTACATGCATGCAAGTGTGTGAAAAAACAGATACAAAGGAGGAAATGGAAAAGTTAGTACTAAGAAAAGTGGGCATTGGCTCAACAGTCTTGTCATGTAATATCAGGTTAGGCTGTTGTGAACATGAACTCTTGAAGTGAAGCTGTGCCTGCACACTGGTTGGCTAGTTAGTATTTCAGTACTGTGAAGAGATTGGAATATTGCAGGTTCAGAGACTAATTGCCTTATCTTAGGCTAGGTCTATAGAAACAGTCATTTCTTGCCCAACTCTGTGTCAGAACTAACATCCTGTGACTAATCGATAAAAAATTTTGGAATCTATTAACTTAGCAAACCACCCACCCAAAAAGCTCAGATAGAGCATCTTGGGCCTATAGAAAAGCTCCGCAATCTTGAAGTACCTACATCTCTGATGTAAACACCAATTTATTTTAAACTTAGCTTGATTTATGACTTTTTCTTTGCTCTGTAAAACTTTAAAAACTTCATGAAATTGCTTCCACATTGGAACACAGAATTTGGATAACTTAAATTTGTGTTTCTGGGCTATGTATTACTCAAAATGGATCCATAGTGAACTATTTCTTATCCCCTCTAAGATGAGAGCTGTGACTTCTGCATCAACACCATAAGCCAGAATATTCATAGATCAAACTGAAACTGATTGAAGTTCAAGGTAGCTGCACAAATGACAAAGAAAGGGGAAACTGTTGCCAGGGTACCATCCCCTATAAAATGCCCTCTGTAAGTACCAAGCACCAACTCTCTAGTGTCATACTATCTTTCCAAGCAGAATCACAGCATTAACTCTTAATTGACCTAAAATGTCAGTAATTTGAGAGGTCACAGATTTGAGAAAATTTGCTGGTATGCTGGAGACAAAACATCTGGCATGTGACTTGTAATAACAGTGACTAAGTAACTGCTGAACCTTGAAAGTAACTGTTACTAAAAGCATTTGACTCTTCCACTAACTATAAAAGGAAGAAGGGCTTGGCATCTGTCTTCCTATTGCATTTGTTCCCTTTTCCTTCATGTCCCTTGAGTCCTGCTCCTTTCAACTCTACCAGTAGATATGTTTAGCCTTTGATTAAAATGTCTTAATACAGGATTGACTTGGCCTATTCCTCCTGGGAGTTGATGTGTGCATCTGTCTCATTTTCTGCTTTCTCAGCATCTATACTCCTTCAGCTTGATCTTAAGGCTAGAATGTCTCCACTTAGTGGTGACATCAGTTGTAACTGAATACCTTTGTTAACTTCCCAATGCTCACTGAGTATAAGTACAGGATACTTGCACACATTCAAAATATCAATAAAAGCCTAATATCCATTCCTTTAAGTTAGAACTTAAGTACATCTATCTCTGTTCCCTTTGAGAGAACTTATGAAACCTTTGTTATCTTATTCTCTTCTTGTTATGTGTTAAAGTCCAAAAGGTACTTTACCTATACATTTTGTTTGTTTATTTAGTGTGTGGGGGGGGTAAAGGGGTAGAGTAGAAACCAATTCTGTCTTTAAAATAGTTTTACTGCCAGAATATTTAGTAGAGTCAATTAATTTGGAGACATCAGTAATAAATCACAAAATGAAGACTTGAAATACAATTACATAAGTTTTACAAAGTATAGTTCTGTGATTTCAATACATCAATTTCAGAGACACTGGTAGTCATGGGAGGGAGTGAACGCAGATTCCTGGTCTTGGTGGCATGTGCATTTACCCACTGAGCCTTCTCACAGGTCTCCATCTTGTTCACAATATTTGGATGGGTCTCTCTTTTACTGTTTTCAAGATAACTGATCTCGTTATCTGATATCACAAAGACAGAGAAGATCATGGTGGTTTTCCAATGGCCTCATGTGCTATTATTCTCAGTATTACTCTGACTAAATATCCAAATTTGGAGTTTTCTAACACAACTTATTAACTTATATCTCTGGATTGCAGAAACATGCAATAGGGCTCACCGGGGGAGGGAATAAACTATAGGAGAGACAGCATCTTTGGAGGCCCTAGAGACGAGTATTCTCTTGCCTCTTCCAGCTCCAGGAGCCCTAGCTGCCTCCTGCTTTTCATGGCTTAGAATAATAGAATCTATTTTCACATTGAAGTACTGTGACCAAGAACAAGAAGCCTCATTATCTCACCTGATACTCCTCTGATTATATCAGCCAAACCCAATAAACCAGGACTCTGCTCATTTAAAGATTATCTGATTAGAAAATGTAATTGTATCTGTTGACTTAATTCCCCTTGGTTGCTGTCCAGGGCCATGAGATTATACAGCAGATGATAACTGGTGTTCATATGTCAACCCACCAAATGAATGACTCATTGATGGGAAGCCCCACCTGGCAAGGCCATGAGGGTACTGGCTATAAATGATCAGTTGGTCCTTGTCTGTGTTTCTCTCATGTGCCACTTCATTTCTTCCCTAAGAACTGCATTTCTTCCATAAGAACAACTATGATATCCCCCATTTACCATGAATTTCCATGTAATGTGTATGCTTAATCTCATGATTACATCTCAGTCTTATGGGCACATATAATTGTGAATAGTCAAAAAGACTGTTTCTTATTTAACTACAATTTTGATGAATAGACACATACTACAAAGTGCTTCATAACTAGGTCTATTGTTCCCTATGGCCTGTAGATACTCAGAGGTTTTGTTTTCCATCCTCAGCCATTGACAAGGCAATATTGGCCAAACAAAGTGTCCCTGTGAAACTTTCACAAAGCAGAATTCCAGGTGCCTGCCCTTGTTAAATTAAAACCCTTCAGAAGAATTATAGCAAATTGGAAGTGATAGTGCCGGTGTCTGGCCTTGTTATATCTCAGTCCTTCAAGAGTTAAATAGCAACTATATTGCCTTAAGCTTCTTCCACTGGCACCTCCCCACTCTGATTCAAAAAACAATTAACACTTTGCAAATGAATAATAACACCAGTTTTTAATGCAAGATTTTAGGTTCAGTAGACTTAACTATGTATATGTCCTGAGATTCAGGTAATTAACAGAAAAAGGCTATTACATGACTAACCATTCCTGGGTATTATTAATCACATAAAATAGTACACATATTCTTTGCCTTTTCCTTAGATCTCTCATTGGTTCAATTTCTTCCCTGGTACCCTTGTAACTATCCTCTTAAGAGATGAGCCAGGACTTTTAAAACCTGCAGGTATGCTAACCAAGTCTTTGTCACATGTGACTCTTATCAGAATGCCTTGTAGTTTTTACTAACAAGTATTAATGAATGGAGATATATATATATATATATATATTTGTAGTGAGCTTGGGAATTTGTAGTGAGTAGTGTAGAATAGAGTTGTAGTAGAATAAAGAAGTATAATAAAAATGTAGAAGAATAAAGATGGAAGAAAAAGAAGAACACAACAATAAAGAGCACATAGAATGAAGAGCATTGGCCTGTGTGTATGAAGTTGTTATAGAAATCTTTCACTTTTCCCTTGCTCCTGGGAAATATTTCTTGGGGGACCCTGGGTAGGGGCTGAAAGCAGGTACCTCTCCCCTACAGCTTATGCAAAATACACTTCTCCATTTACTCAAGGAAACTGTTAGGAGTCCAGTGATCAGCCTCCCACACACTATAATTGCCAACATGTTATATCAACTACTTGATACAGTATTTCTCATTTGCAGTCACATTTTCTTTGGGCAAATTTATCTGCAAAACACTTAATGTTCTCATGTTGATTGGACAAAAAGAGCAAAAATTGATATCTTTAATATGGATGGTCAATGAGAAAATCCTGACTCAAGAATGGCCAATGCTATACACTTGTTAACCCGATACTAAAGAAAAGAGTTGAAACTGAAGGCCAGACTGGCTGCATAACACATTTTAAAAAAATAGCCACCATCACAAAAATGCCCAATGTCCCCTAACACCAGACTTTAAAAAAATTAGTAATTATATTGCCCATTTAAGAGTGGCTTAAAAACGAATCAAGAGTATCATGTTGACCATATATTGGCTGTCTACTTGCTTTAAAATTTGGACATTATTTTTTTTCTAAGACAATGTCTCACTCTGTAACCTAGGATAGCTCCCATTCAATATGTAGGCCAAATTGACATCAAACTCACAAGATTCCTGCCTCAGCATCCCAAGTGTTGGAGTTATAGATACAAGTCTTTTTGTTCAGCTAGAACATTTATTATATACTTTTATTTTAATTGACACACATCTTATTTTAATAAACACCCAAAATACTACACTAGTCCTTCTATCATCATTCCATGTATACATATGGCAGCCCAGGTAGATACTGTATTTTCCAGATTTCCTTTCCTCAGAACTGAGAATATTCTGTGTCTGTGCATTAGTTGCAAGCAAACAAGTGAGCATGAATAAATTATAAAAATGTAGGCAAGGAAATAAACAAACAACAAATCAACAACTATCTCAAGATTCTTGGGTCAGAAACTACAGACTTTGTTACTGACTGTCTAGATGTATCACTTTGCTAGGGATGTCTAGCAAGCTGTTATTCACTGGGTGTTTTAATAAGAGTAATTTATTTTCTTACTGTCCTTAGTGGTTTTCCTATATCTCATTCCCATAGTATACAGATAACTGTGTTCTTTAGCCTTTTTTTTTTTTGCCTGTTTCTAAAATCCTTCCTCATAAAAGAACTCCAGAAATATTGCAATAGAGTTCATTGTAATAATCTCTCCTTCTTAGATACAGGTGCAGTAGCTAGGAGAATAGAGCTTTGTGGTAAAATCTGGGGAGGCTACAATTCAGTCATGAACACTATACAATAAACATTTTCTCATTCCAGTTCCCCAAGGCCCAGTTACCACACAGGATATAAGAAAGTCAAATGATACCAGTTGGAATCGGTGGAGCCATGCTTGTCATCCTCAAAGGTTCCCTGCATGCCTACATAGATGTGAAGACTGTCATTCAGTACTAAACAGAGTTTAGCTGGGCTATATTCTGGCCATCTTTCTCTTCAGAGAAGCTAAGGTATAAGGGATGAAAAAGGAGCAGGAGGTAGCCAGGGAAAACCTACAAATAGTATGTACCAACTACTGTGTCTCCGCACATAGACATAGGAAGTCTTTTCAGTAAGGCCATGACTGCTAACACCTAGATGCTTCAGTCAGAGGGCCTTGCACTGAGAAATCCCATGTCCATCTGGTAAAAACCATGGAGTTGGACTCTGGCTCAATTTAGCACAGACATAACTCCATTTCCTAGGAGTCCATCTTAAGTTAGACTTTCTCATCCATTTCTGTAACACATAGGTTTCTATCCAATTTCAATATTAAGTCCTGGGCCACATTTCTGGACAGATATATATATATAGAGAGAGAGAATATATGGACATTTCTTTGAATCCATTTCCCAGAAACTCTCCTTAGAGTCATTGTCATTAATATTATAATCCCAGTAGAAGGCAGAGAGACCCCATATTAGACAATGCCTAAGTGCTGCCATTGAAGTGTGTGTGTGTGTGTGTGTGTGTGTGTGTGTGTGTGTGTGTGTAAAATTACCCCCAGGAATGAGGTCCAGTCTCATTAAATCATCCAGGAACCATGAAATTTTTTCTGAGAGTTTTTACTGTTACCTCTTAATGAGTCAAAGTTGGCCGTATAGAACTACAGGGGCTACTCAACTCTAAAGCAGTTAGCTTCCTTATACTTCCTGTAAAACTAGTTAATAAATGCTTCCTGTCATCCTACATGGAAGCCAGAAAACGTTCTGGTTTGTCTGGCTCCTGCCCTCTGCAATCATGACCTTCACCCATCTCATGATTTTAGTGAATGTGCATCTCGGGAATGGTTGCCTGAAAATAATTAAAATATCCTATTTACTCAGGAGATATCAAAGTCCAAGTCACCACAGACCAGTGAACTGAGTCTAGTCACCAAACTAAGTGGGAAGCACTCCCACTCAAGGGAAGGAAAGCAGCCCCTAGAGCTTGGGACCATAGTCTATCATCCTCACCAGTGATAACTGTAACAATTACGTCTCTCCTAAAGTTTTCCTTGGAGTCAACAGAGTGGATTTCCATTATTGTCTGGGTCACCATGTTTCCAAATGATTCCCATGGACTTCTTACAATCACCTTTACACAGCTGACTGTGCTTCTGACTTCTCTATTCCATAAAGCTGTATCCTTAGTGGTGCCTACAGTATCTAAAGGGCCTTAGATGTAGCATCACGTCAACCTGAGAAGTCAACCTCCTGTGGTGTCATCAATGATGGAAAAGGATATGACTGTTCTGAGTCAGAGGTGAATAAAGTGTAACTCACAGAAAGTAGAGACCTACTATATAAGAATTCACTGTGAATCTGTATCTTAATTCCCACTGGGCTATGTTTTCTAGGGGAACATACAGCTCACTGCCTGTAAAACACTTTAGCCTTAGAGGAAACCATTCTCTTCACCTATTAAGATGCTTTCTTACACAAAAGACTTTGAAAAAAATCCTAAACAAACATGAAGCAGGACCGAAAGATCCAGATGTACTTCTGCAGAAGACTTGACTATTGCCAATATGAAAGAAAGGTTATAAACACCTTATTTCAGGTCCTTGAAGAACTGACCACTTTGGGCCTGCATGTCTACTTTATTTCTGTATGGTCTGTACACAGACAGAACTGGGGTACTTTTTTAGGGAGGCTGGGTGTTTTCCTTCTATGCAGACCCAGACACTACAGGTAAAGAACTGCAGAGATCCCCTGCCTTGAAGGTCCCAAGAAGTCTTATGACACATTCTGCTCTAATAGATACTTTTGAAGAGGAGATATAAATGTCTCCATCATGCGGGGTGTGTGTGTGTGTGTGTGTGTGTGTGTGTGTGTGTGTGTGTCAGTGTCGTGGTCTTGAGCCTCCCTAATGCAAACATGTGCCTAGCTTGCGATGAAGTATCTGTCAGTTCCGCTGGAAGCCAAATGCCAATTCAAAAACTGTGTGTATTCAGCGGTCTAAACTAACACATTATAAATGGATTTCAGATTCTTTAAATACTGTTAAGTAAGGAACTAGTATGTAACTTTATGCTGTTACATAGTCAATTTAATGCATTAAAAAAAATCTGAAGTAAAGAAATACTGAAAAACAAGATAGGTATACTTGCAAATCATAAACCTCAAAATGAAAAAGTCCATTTATATAGGAATAACAGTAGGTAAAGATGATTATTTTTCAAGATTCTGTGTTAGTATTTTATATTACTTAAATTTGTGAGAAATAGACAAATTAGGAATGATGTCCTATAAATGGGAAACTAATTTTGAAGTGTGTGCTGGAAACTTAAAAAAATCTAATGTGAAGAGATTTAAGAATAATCCACTGATAATGTAATAATTGAAACTTCAGGAACAAAGCATTAACATGAAAGAAATTACAGAGAGATATTTTAGGTTAATATGAAGAAGATTTAATAATTACAAGTTAAGCTACCTCAGGAAATAAGGGCAAAGTAATACAGAGATGAGTAATAGAAATGTAGATCTGCATTTAATTTTAATGTGCACAGAAGGCAGAAAATGTGTAATGTTCTCGGGGCTGTTTATAAAGGCTGGTCCCAAGCCACAACAGCAGCACACACTGACCTGGTAACATTCCAGAACTGTAGGTGTCTAGGCTTCACCTGATACTGCTGAAACAGGACTTAGAGTGTTGGATAAGAAACAGCGATCTGGGATTGTTAAGCCCTTTTGTGTTTCTGATACAGAATGAGATTTGACAACAGGTCTAAAGTATTTTATTTGCTCTATAAAAGAATGTACTTCTCTTCTCTGATAACTTCTGTGATGCCCGTGCATTTTTTTTTAAATTCCTAATAGGCTTGTTAAAATAAGGGGAGGAATAGATATTGTCAGTACTGCAGAAAATGTACTAATTTCATCCTATTAGTCCTCTTCCTATAACTGTCTTAGGGTTTCTGTTGCTATGAAGAGACACCATGACCATGGCAACTCTTAAGAAGGAAAACATTTAATTGGAGGATTACAATCCAGAGGTTTAATCCATTGTCATCATGGTGGGAAGCATGGTGGCATGCGGGCAGACATGGGAGAAAGAGTGAGAAACTAGACCTGGCTTGAGCTTCTAAAACCTTAAAGCCCACCCCCAGTGACATATTTCTTCCAACAAGGCCATACATACTCCAACAAGACCATACCTCCTAACGGGCTTGTGGGGCCATTTTTGTTCAAACTACCACAACAACACCTAACTCTGAGTAATTTGTTTTTTAAAAGAAAGTACAGTCAATTTGCAACTCCAGAGGACCCAGAACACAGTGGCTTCCTGTGGCAGGAACACATGCAGACTGGTTCTCATGATGCCATAGGAAGCCAGAGAGCTAATAGGAAATGATCCGATTCTTCCAAGCAGCTTACTCTCATGAGAAGGAACTCATTCTGTGTAAACAGTATCAATTCATCCTGTGAGCTGGTCCTACAATTACTTGGTAGTTTCTTACAAGGCTCCACCTCCAACACTTCTCAACATCATCCTCCTGGAGTCAGCTTTCCAATACATGAATCCTAGAGAAATGTGTACCATATCGCAGCCTGATTGCCATCTCAAATATAACTTTGTAAAGACATAAGAATCTAAGTTGAAAATTAAATGTATTTTCAAAATATTTAGGTTTTTTTTATCACAACTTTCTTCATTTGGGAAACTTATTCAAGTAAGCAAAAGCATATATAAATAAATTTAATTATCAACAACAATCCTATGTATACAATTTCTATAAATGCACTGAGTGGCTGTAAGGAGTTAGCACCAACTGGCTAGCCTGTCTAATCTGTGCTTTTACGTATCTAATCACTTAGGAAACTATGAAGAAATCAATGCTCTTGTTTCCCAATTAGATTCACAGCTGGTGATTCTCAATTTGACCTTTTAAATGACTCTATAAATTTCAGATACTTAATTGTTATATTTGTAGCAAGCATTTGGCTTTTACTCTTGTCTTTAGTAGATTAATTTCTTAGAAGTTAATCTCAAGCACAGTTGCTCACAAGATTCTTTTCATGGTTGAGTAGTTCGCTAGCACAAAATATTAACAATAAGCCTAGGGAATTCTCCTTAGTCTAAAACAAAACAAACAAAAAAAGTAGTCTGAGAAAAACAAACTGTTATGCTATGATAGTTGCCATGGATACTAAGCTTCTCCTCAGAATTCAGTTGTGTGGATGAGCATAAAATATTAGCTGTTTGATTAATCCCTGATTCTATTCAGAAACACTGCAGCTCACAAGCTTTGATTGTTGATTGTTCTGCCATAGATGAGTGTGTTTATATTCATAGATAACACAACACTGAGAAAAATGCTCTCTCTCTCTCTCTCTCTCTCTCTCTCTCTCTCTCTCTCTCTCTCTCCCCCTGATTTTCAGTTTCTTTGGAAGTTGGATATCAGGAACACATCAAGAATACGAGAAACATTTAGCAATAAATCACACACATGAAATGTTGCATGGCTGACAATTTCCATTTTAGTCTTTTGAAGTAGGAAATAAAGAACCATCTTAAAGAAACTTTACAAACCCTAGCAAATCTGTGTGGATCCAGGCGTTATAGTAAAACATGTGAATATCAGTATGTTTCTCTATAATCTGCAAGCTTAGTTTCTGTCAATTTTTTTTTAATTTTAAGTTAGGCTTAGTCATATTGAGCTTTACTCCAAAATACAGCACCTTTCTTTTCCCTTGTCAGTCACTCAAACAGAACTTCCTTTCATCCTTCACACACACACACACACACACACACACACACACACACACACACACACACACACACCACTCAGCTCACTAATTAGAGGATTAGAGGTACACAATACTGCGTGTACTCAGTCTCCCCAAGCATAGCTGAGTCATAGGTTTCACTGAAATGACTGATATGCGGCCAGTTGGTCTATTTTCTATCCCTTCTGAGAGCTCCCTACTTACATTAAGAAGTCTCATTTCTGGAGCAAAATCACTTGTTCTAGCTGACAGATTTCAGTCTGCAGAAGCATATTCTCTTCTAGGAATGTCAGCTGCTTCACCCATAATGTCCTACCAACATGACTTCTTAAACCTGAGCTGAGCAAGGACATGCCAGAGTGAACGGAGAAAAGCCTACAAGATCTCAAACTTATACCAAAAATGACAGGCAGATCCGGAGTGCTGAGAGCAGAAGAAATAGGCACTTCTAGGAAAAGCACACCGGTCTGTTATCCAATACCAAATGGCCAGTCCTGAAAACATACAGACAAGCAATATTGCTCAGTCTGAGCAGGCTGTACTTACGTATTTAGGAATATATTAATTCCTACAACAATTAATAAAAAAGAGGCCATGAATTTGAAAAAGAATATGGGAGGGTTTAAAACCATGATTCTCAACCTGTGACTCTCAACCCAAGACCATTGGGAAATGCAGATATTTACATTATGATTCATAATAGTAGCAAAATTACACTTATGAAGTAATGACTATAATGATTTTATGATGGGGGGAATCACCACACCCTGAGGAACTGTATTAAAGGGTCACAGCATCAGGAAGGTTGAGAAACACTGGTTTAAAGGGCAAAAGGAATGAGGTGATTACATTATAATCTCAAAACAAAAGAAGTAATAAAAATTATTCTCTTCACTTCCATCGACTCTCAGTGCAATGGGAGTCAGACAAACTAGTCACTGAACACATTTGTCACAGTGACTCACTGAGAAAACATAATTTTTAAAAAAAATGTTCTAAAGTGAGGGGTTTGGTAACCTGAAACTACTTTTTCTCTCTTTCCTTTCTTTCTCTTTAAAACTGTATCACGTCATAGGCCAGTGAGATGGCTCAGCTGACAGCTTAGCTCAAGCCTCGGAGCTCTCATGGTGGGAGGCGAGAACTGACTGAACACTGCTGTCCTCTGATCTACACCTTCATTCCGTGGTGCACATACACACAAACACAACATGAATAAAGCATAATTTCCAATAAAATAAAACAGCAGATCTATAACAAGCGACTTTTCCTCCCTCTCTCCAGCCCCACCCTACAGGTAGTCATACCCACTGTTCAGCTACATGCCATTATTCTTGCCCAGTCAGTCAGCTACTCTTCTCATCATGTTCAAGCTTTTCATTTTTTTTAGTGTTCCAGTCTTGCAACTATTTAAGCTCAAAATCAATATCTACTAACATCAAAATCAATATCTACTAACCTCTGAATATTATCCGCACTCTTACCCATTTTAGTCCTAAAGAGTTTCTAAGTAAAAGACACCTTTACCTCTTATTAATTTTCAGTTTTGCTGTTTTATCCATATGCTTTCAAAGTTAAAAGACTCAGGATGTTTGTACATAAATTTCTGAACATTTAATTAAAAAATAATTAGTTTGGAACAGGTAAATGCACTAAACAAGTATTATAAAATCAGATTTTCTCTTAATGTATTTCAGTGGCACATTAGGCAGCAGAAGAGGGCACTGTAACAAAAAATAGCTAGTATTTAAATTTGCATTAAGGTAGAGCTTCCCTGCAAAGGAAATGGGGATATTATCAGTTATCTGTTCCTGGGCTGGAGAGATGGCTTAGCATTTTGCAATACTTGTTCTTGCAGAGGATTTAGGCTCAAGTTCCCAACACCCATATGATCTCTCAAAACTATCCCTAACTCCAGTTCCAGGGGGTCTAACCACCTGTTCTAACCTCTTAGGGACCAAGCAAAATATTCATGCACATAATATGAAAAAAATATGTAAACGTTTTTAACAAAGGAAATACTTCCTGAATCTAAAAAACATGCTGACACATAGAACTGTTTGTGTACACACCAACACACCACCATAACTTTCTTAGCTGAGACAGTGTGGACTGATGCTCCATTCCTGTGTTTTCTTCTCATCACCAACACATAGAATTGTTTGTGTACACACCAACACACCATCATAACTATCTTAGCTGAGACAGTGAAGACTGATGCTCTATTCCTGTGTTTTCTTCTCATCACCAACACATAGAATTGTTTGTGTACACACCAACACACCATCATAACTATCTTAGCTGAGACAGTGCGGACTGATGCTCTATTCCTGTGTTTTCTTCTCATCACCAAAAACAGGACACCTGACTGTGGTGGTTTGAATGATAATGGCTCCATCAGCTCATATGTTTCAGTGGATCCACAACTTGAGCCACAGTTGGTGGAACTGTTTAAAAGGGATTAAGAGGTTTAGTCTTGTTGAAGGAGGTGTGTCAGCATGGTGGGCATTTTCTGAGTGCTCTCTAAAGTCCTGCTGGCAATTCCAAACGTGAGCTCTCAGCTCTTTCTGCCTCAGCTTCACCTTAGGTCTGTCATGAAGGCATCATGGAGTCTAATTCTCTGTAACCTTGACCCCAATGAAACCCTTCCTTGTATAACTTGTTTTGGTCACAGTTTTTTGTTTTTGTTTTTGTTTTTTATCACAGCAATAGAAATGAAACTAGTAGTACAAACAAAATCAACTTAAGAAGAGGTAGGTTATTTTGCTCACTGTTCTGAAGAGATTTCATTCTACCATGGCCTAGAGGACACTGTGACAAGAGTTTAGAGGAGGCTTGTTCACATGGCCAGGAACCATGAGGAAAGGTTAACCTGTCTTCTCCAAGATTAAGTCCCCTGATAGATATCCAGTTCCAAGTGGTCATCCCCAGACACATGTACTTATGAGCAACACTAAATGGACTCAGCAGGCTGTAGTTTTAAATATAATAATAATTAAAGATGTCATGGATTTGGGCAGGAGTAGAGAGGAACTGGATGTGTTGGAATTGGAAGAAGAGAACAAGGAAATGATGTAAAGATGCTACTCACATATAAAATTGTAAAAAAATAAAGGGAGGGGTTCAAAATGTCATCTCCTGAACATATGGCTCTCCTAATGACATATTTCCACGAGGCTATTTTCACCTCGTAAAGCATCCATAACCTTCAAAATGGCACAAATTAGTACTAAGGTTTCCAATCATGAAACTATGGGCGATATTCCAGAATCAAACCAAAAACAATATTGTGATTAGATCAGATATTAAACAAAACTGTTGATTTTATAATTTCACAAGTGTGTGTATCTATGTATGTATGTGTGTGTCTGTGTGTGTTTGTGTGTGTGTGGTGTCATGTGTGTGTGAGAGAGAGACAAAGACAGACACAGAGAAAGATTATAGTCACTTAAACTGATATTTGAGATTTATTTTTGCAAACTTGCATGACATTCAAAATAACAAAAATGATTGACTGCTACTCTGTACCCACAAACATCCACTCTTCTCTACAGAGAAATCAATGTGTCATCCCTGGCCTCAGATACTGTCACTCTGTCCCCAGACACCAGATATATAGTGATGGCTAGAGCCAATGACACTCCTGGCTCTAACAAAATTTATGATTTTTTCCATGACATATCTACTATGTACTATCAGGATAGAACTTTGTAATAGGGTTGAAAAGTTCTGCTTTGAATGATAAGGAAAACAGCATTGGTTTCTGTCTGCTGTGCATTGCACTCCTGGGTAACGAGTATTATCCTAAGCATATTCTGCCCCCAGACTTTCTCATTTCCTCCATTCTGTACACTATCCACACCTTCTGAGAGTTGTACCATCCATTGCTCTCAACCTTTGCTTGCCAACAATCTTTTCTTCTTCTGAGGTCTCCAGGGGAGGCTCCATGTCCTCTTTGACTGCCCTCACTATTGTTGTTAGTGCAGAAACTTCCTAATAATCTCTTAGAATGATTCCCAGAGCAAAACAAATGTTTAGTGGATATTCTAGTTGCTGTTTTCTTCTTATGTAGCTAGTACTACTATTATCTATAAAGGTCTGCTTTACCAACCTACTTTATGTGATGACTAGTGTCCTGGCTTTAGTATACTTATATGCCAAATTTTTCTAAACTGACCTTTGCCAGTGTTTTCTTGTAACACGATGGTCCTGGCAATTCTCTGAACAAGTAGCGGTAAACCCTTTGTCCCAGGTAGCAGCATCATTGCAGTCACCAACATGATGAGAAGAAGCCAGCAACTCAGAGCAGCAGCCGCTGCCTCCATGGTCCCACCACCACCGTTTGTGGCTGGGCCGAAGCTTCTCCTTAGCAAGCCTCCCAGGCCGGCCTACTTCAGCAAATCCTACCTGTGTGCACCATCACAACCGGCCAAGTGTAGCTCGGGCCTGAGCTGGGGCCCTCAAGGCCACAGGCAAGTAGCTTTTTTGAGAATTCATACCACGAACGTTGGGCGCCAGATGTAGCACGAATCTTAGAAGGTCTTATTAATAAAAACAAACCAGGTGCCAGTTATTGGGGTGAATGCTGGAAGATCAGAGAATCAGAACAAGCCACAGCTTCCTCACCTTGCCAGTTCCTCAACTGATCCTGTTTCCTCAGACTGGATGCCTCTGAGTCCTCATCCAGAATGAATCTCAGCTGAAATGCTGCTAGAAGCGTAAAAGCTTAACCAGCCAAATGCTTCCAGTTTCTGGTCTTCACGCCTCATATACCTTTCTACTTTCTACCATCACTCCCTGGAATTAAAGTCTCGCTTTCTGGGATTAAAGGTGTGTGTCACCATGCTTGACCATTTCCAATGTGGCCTTGAACTCACAGAGATCCAGGTAGATCTCTGCCTCTGGAAAGCTAGGATTAAAGGCGTGTGCTACCACTGCCTAACCTCTATGTTTAATATTGTGGCTGTTCTGTTCTCTGACCCCAGATAAGTTTATTAGCATCCACAATATTTCGGGGAACACAATACCACCACATAAAACAAATAATCCTTAAGTTGTAGATGAGTTATAACAATGAAAGAATAAAACAGCTGTTTTCACTAGGATATGTTTTAATCTTAAGAGTTCATGGGCTGGAAGCTCTATCCATAGTGAGATGCTGTTTATAATAGTCTGTAGATAAATGAAAATAGTAGAGAGAAGGCTGTGGGGCTCCAGATAAGAAGGTTCTGGGGTCCTCACCCTTGGAAGAAATTAATGTCCATCTTGAGAGCCTGAACTATATAATCATATCTAATCAGTATACATGTTCATTTATTATAAAACAAGGACACTGCTTGACCTCTTACGCATAAACTGCTTGAAATCCTACAACTCATGTCTACCTCTATGCAACACCAGCATTCAATCCTAGACTTTATGCCTCCAAAGCCAGGAGCTGAAATAAATTGATTTTTCTTATACAAAACTTAATGGGAAGTATTTTGTCATAGCAACACAAAATGGGCTAAGATAGCACTTGAATATGCTATTTCTCTACTTTTTCTAAGATAGTAACACTTTAAGATAACCTTGCTAGCTGTGACAGAAACTGCATAAAATACAAGATACATCTATAGGACAAATCCACATTCCTAGGACTCTTGAAACGATGAAAGCGAAGCCATCTTCTTTTCCTGAGAGGACTTTGTCTAGTTTTTACAAAACAAACAGGAGTGACTGTGCCAAAGCTAGATATACTTTCCAAAGACAGATGCACAACACCGCGACTTCATCACTTCACCAGAGCAGATAATTAGACAACCGCATTAATTATGAGTTGGAAAAACACAGGAAACCTGCTGAATTGTTATCACAGGTCAGGAATACAGAAAAGTGAATTTGGTAAAAATTATTTTTTTAGGACAATAAAATTAAAGTTTCTTTGAAATTATGCAAATTATGGCCCTGACATTTAGTTTAACCCCTGTTAGTCCCCCAGAAAGAAAGGGAAGAAGTCTCATCATAGAAAATTATATTTCTCAGGTGGGAGGTTTTTTTTTTTTAATGTGAGTAAAGACAAAAAACAGAATTTCAGGTGTTTTTAAAAATACATTACATTACTAAATCTCTCTCTCTCTCCCCCTGTGTGTGTGTATGTGTGTGTGTATGTGTGTATGTGTGTGTGTGTATGTGTGTGTGTATGTGTGTGTGTGTATGTGTGTGTGTATGTGTGTGTGTGTATGTGTGTGTGTATGTGTGTGTGTGTATGTGTGTGTGTGTATATGTGTGTGTGTGTGTGTGTGTGTGTGTGTGTGTGCCAAAGAATTTTCAAGACTTTGTTCTGCCCTTCTTCTACCTTGTGAGTCCTGAAGCCAAATTCAAGTCATCAGTCTTTTCAGCAAGAGCCTTCACCTGTTGAACAATCCCACTAATTTCTAGGAGTTATGTCAGTACTAGAAATAGAATGAAGTCTACAAGAGCCTAGTGCTCTAAACCACTAAGCCATCTCTCTAGTTACAATGCTGTCTTAATACATGCAAGATAGTCGGTATTGTTTAATGTTTTCAACCAACAGTAAAGAATCAGAATAGTCAATTCTCTGCTTCCAAAATTGCTTTTGTAATCTCTGACCTTTTCAACATTACAAATGACTCTTGTGGGATACTTTGATTGCCTTCTGACAATAAAATTTGTTTTGAATCAGAGGGTAGAGCTAGCCACTAGCTGACCAAAATTAACCTTAGAGGTTTAGGGGGCCTATGGTGTGGTGGTATTGTGTTCCCCAAAATATTGTGTACCTTAATAAACTTATCTGGGGTCAGAGAACAGAAAAGCCACAAGATACTTAGGCTAGAAAATGTTAGCATATGCCTTTAATCCTAGCATTCCAGAGACAGAAATCCCTCTGGATCTCTGTGAGTTCAAGGCTGCATTGGAAACAGCCAGGCATGGTGACTCACGACTTTAATCCCAGGGAGTGGTGGTAGAAAGCAGAAAGGTTTATAAGGTGTGAGGACCAGAAACTAGAAGCATTTGCCTGGTTAAGCATTTGCCTGGTTAAGCGTTCAGGATTTCGAGCAGCAGTTCACCTGAGAGCCATTGGGATGAGGACACACAGAAGCTTCCAGTCTGAGGAAACAAGAATAGCTGAGAAGTTAGCCAGGTGAGGTTAGCTGTGGCTTGTTCTGTCTCTCTGATTTTCCAGTGTTTAACCCAATACCTGGCTCAGGTTTGATTTTATTAATAAGAACTTTTAAGACTCATGCCACACTATGGAGTTTGAGTGGCAGCTGGAGCTGTTGTAGAAAGGCTGCCACAGAAAAATCCCAGACTTGCTCAGAGGGGTTGGGGCAAGGAAGGAAAAGGTAGCTGACTTTGGTAACTGTGGCAGTGGTGGCTGCATTGGCTGCAAAGCCAGGGGCCAATGGCTTTTATCTAATTATTCTTTATCAATAAAAAGTCAGGAGGCAGATATCAGGGTAAGAACCCGGAAGATCAGAGAAGCAGCGGAGCAGCAACCAGTGACTTCCTACCTCTTCCATTCCTCCATCCAAAAAGCATCGAGATCCTCTATAAGCCTCACCTTACCACTTCCTCAGTCCTCTCTGGTTAATTTTGGTCAGCTTGTGGCAAGCTCTGTCCTCTGATTGAGAACAAACTTTATTTTCATAATGCAATCAAAATAGCTTTCTAATTGTCATTGAGAGGAACTTTCCTGGAAGGGTTTGGCCTTGAAACATTTTGCCAGAACTGAACAACAAATCTACCTAGATAATGTGGCTGCCTCAGAAATTAGTGCATAACTGCTAAGAGGGCTAGAGTGTACATTATAGCTCCTTCAGGAGCACAGTATCAATTTCTCCAAAAACAATAAAACACACAACTCACATTTTTCTAGTAGTTAAGGAAAACAAGCACTAGACATTGTGATCTTAAAGTCTTATCTATGTGCCCCTCAATCTTCATGTTGTTAAGGTTCTATGGCTGAAAAAAAATTGCAGAAGTAAGCACTCTGGGAGGAAGAATTCTCATAAGTACAAATGTCCAGAAAGGGAGTTCATCTCATACTGCCTGGATGCACACAATAAGGAACTGAAAGAACATAGTTGCTTCTTCCCAATGCAAATACTGTAGGATTTTCACAGTTAAACAGATAATTAATAAGCCAAAAGCATGCATATGGTTGTACAGGGAATATGTGTTTCCAGGTCCCGCATGTATTCTTAAGGAAAGGGCAGCAAAAGAAAAGTTGGATTTCCCTCAGAGTCTTAAGGAAAAGAAAATGAAGATATAATAATATTTAACAACTCAGATGATGGACTAGAAAAAAAAGACAAAGTAATAACACAATAGACAATGCTGATCAGAAAATCACAGAGCAAGAAAAAAAGAACTGTCCTGCTTTATCATCTTCAGAAGAGTTTGGCTAATGATTGTAATCTGAGGAAAAGACACTTAAGTGAAAACAGAAGGAAACATCCCATTATCATTCTTTAAAAATACTTCATGAATAAAATGTATAGACATGTCTATTCATATTTGTTATAAAATATAAATAAACTAATGTGTAAATATATAGATAGGATGAGACAGAAAAAGAGAATGCAATTGACCCTTAAGATTTTGGAGGGTTATTAATTTCAGCATATATACATGCAAAATAAAAAAGACAGAAACTATTAAGAGCATAAGTTTGACATCTAATTTATCAACAAGGGTTAGCATGCTAAAAAGCATATTAAATGCTGCTGTAATATATATCTTACATACAAATATACATATTTTTGTAATAATATTTCTGTCTTAATGATAGATTATTTGTATTAAAAACAGAGGTACACTTAAACTTTTTAAATAAAAGATAATTTAAAAGTTTAACACAATAACCTAAAAATGGAGCATTTTTAAAATACTTTTCTTTTAAACTGTAATAAAAGAAAGTTAGGGCTTCAGAGATGAGCTGTTCAGAGCTCTTACAGCAGTCCCTCTCTGCTAAACTTCCTATAAGGACACAAATAATCCACATCTACACTAATTGTTTCTACAAGACAGTAAAACTATATTTAAATTTTATTTTAGTCAATGTGAGGTAGCTGTACCTAATGGTTTCCATAAAAAAAAAACAACAAAAAACAAACAAACAAACAAAAACACCTCTGTAAAACATGTCCTGTGTAGATATGGATTGTAAGTATCTCAGTGACTATGAGGAAGATACTTCTAATTAAACAAGTTAACAGTTGGGCCTGTTATTCATGCAGGAAAAAAAATATAACATAGGAAAGTGGTAGGAATCCCATTGGGAGAGTACGAAGATTGTATTATAGAAAGTCTGCTTTGGTTGGTGATTCAGGAGGGGTTTTCTGATGGGACATAATCAGTGTGAGAGCTTCAGGATTGGGTGTGGAGATAATCATATATAAGGAAAGGAGACAGTATGAGTTCAAGTTCACAGTCTCTGGAAGGGCAGTGGCCACGTACTTAGCTGGCCAAAAAGAAAGTGCTTGTACTGTTTTTCTGTGTGGTTTTTGATGGCATCATCATGGGGGCTCATTTTGACTGATTTCATCAGTTTCAACCTCATCGAAGGTGATTTTTCAACAGGAGAATCACATGGTGTAGCTGTGAGGCAGTCAGTCTGATTGCTCTTCCTTCTTACCCTCCCTCCCTCTCCCCTCTTCTCTCTGTGTCTCTCTTTCTGTCTGTTTGTCTCTCTGTCTCTGCCTCTCTCTCTGGCTCTCTCTTTCATTTCTCACCAACATAGAACAAATATAACTCAATACAACTGGTACATTTTGTAAATTCTATTATAAAGCCCCAGCTTGAAACCAGCTGACTAAGCTATAAAGATGGGATAATGTGTCCAAATTGATATTTGGAAGACACGGTTTGAGAAATTCACACTGATCTTTGGATAAAACATTATGAAAATGTGTTTCCTGTTGTTGAGGGAAGGCTTGGTCTTCTCCTTTTCTATGCTCTGCTGTCTGATGTCCTTGGGTCAAAAGTGGCTCAGCACTGAATCCTTCTTATAGTATTTGGACCTTTCACTGCTATAACAAAATACCTGACAGGTGCAACTTGGGGAAGGATTTATCTCTGTTCCTAACCCAGAGATAAACTTCAAAGTGAAAAAGCCATGGTAGCCAGAGAATGAGGCAGCCAATCACATTGAAACCATAGTCAGAAAGCACAGAGAGATTAATTTTGGTGTTCAATTTGCTTTTACCTTTTTATTTGGTCCAAAATTTCAGCCCATGGAATGATTCTGCCCACATTCAGGTTGTGCCTTCCCACCTCGACTAACCCAAAATAGAACATCCCCCACAGACATGACAAAGATTGATTCAAGATCTGGTCAAGTTGATAATATTAACCATCTCACTTTTTTTTCCCTTGGTTTTTCAAGACAGGGTTTCTCTGTGTAGTTTTGGTGTCTGTCCTGAAACTTGCTCTGTAGACCAGGCTGGCCTCGAACTCACAGAGATCTGCCTGCCTCTGCCTCCAGAGTGCTGGGATTAGAGGCGTGCAGCACCACCACCCTGCCAACAATCTGACTTTGTAAACTTCATTTCATTAGCTAAAAACTTAAAACAACCTGCCTTCCTTTCCACATTTCACTTTCAGGAAGCAATTATTAGAGAACGAGAAAAGGAAGGACAGATGTGGCCCATGACTTACCTGCCATGGGGTCTTTGTAATGACGCCCCCATTGCCTGGTATATCTTCCCACAGTCTTTGCTGAAGCATCATTTCAGAAATATTCTTCCTGACTTCAATTCTATGTCAATTTCTTTATAAGTACCCTCTTGTCAAA
This sequence comes from Peromyscus californicus insignis, assembly GCF_007827085.1. Lineage (NCBI taxonomy): Eukaryota > Metazoa > Chordata > Mammalia > Rodentia > Cricetidae > Peromyscus > Peromyscus californicus. Next base: position 74,152,821 of record NW_026294469.1, on the reverse strand, counting down.
CTCTATTTTCTCTTTGCTGTGCTAAACTGTCATTATACATTAGCTGTATGGATATTTGATCAATCTCACATAATAATATAAAAAACACAATGACTGTTTCTTTTGTTCAGCACTCTCTCTTCAGCAGCCTACTTGATAAGCAATGGAGAATCTGGAGATTCTCTTTCAAATATGAAGGTCTGCTAAGACTTCCTTAATATCTGTTCTAATTCAGGAGCCAGGCCCAAACTCAATATCTCATTTAATGGTATGTTTTAAAATGAACTCAAGAATATATTGTTCATTCTATAACACAGGAGCATCAAATGCAGTAAAACGTTAAGTCCAATTTCATTTTGTATTAGTCATTGATTATGTTTAAAGGATCCTACAGATGTGAGAGTCTAACTCACTGTGATATCGTTTCAACACTGAAACTTGTACACATATAAAATACATTTGAAGCCGGGCGGTGGTGGCACACACCTTTAGTCCCAGCACTCAAGAAACAGAGCCAGGTGGATCTCTGTGAGTTCAAGGCCAGCCTGGGCTGCAGAGCGAGATCCAGGACAGGCACCAAAACTACACAGAGAAACCCTGTCTTGGAAAAACAACAACAAAAAAATACATTTGATAAGCGCTGTATATCTTCCTTTCCACAGCTCTAGCCACCACAGCTTGTACGCTTCCATCTCTTTAACTGAGTCCTATGCATGGCATACCCATCATCCATCTTAAAATAATGAACAGGTTCGTGTTTCTTTCATTTCAGATAGAAGTGTTTTAGCATAGACAACAACAAAGTAGATCTCAATGATACTGTTTCAAAATGTGAAATTATGGATACAATTTAGTGGCAACATTACACTGAAAGAAATTATGTAACAAAATAAAAGGAGCCATAAGGAGTATATTTTGTGGAGCTCCATTGGGCAGCAATAAAGGCACATAAATTAATAATTAATATGTTTTAGGAAGACATGCTAAAAAGTGGTTCTTGGACTAGCAAAATGTCCCAGTAGGTAAAGGTACTTGATGTGAGGATGGACAACCAGTGTTTGATCCTCAGGCATCAAATGTGAGAAAGAAAACTGATGCCTCCAAGTTGTTCTCTGACCTTCACAGGCATGTAATAGCATGGGGACATGCACACACACACACACACACACACACACACACACACACACACACACACACACATGCAGACACTTGCACAGACATGCAGATATACATACACAGACATACACACACACGTTCAGACACACACAAAGATCACACACACACATGCACACATACTTAATAAATACTTTTTCAAAAAGTACAAAGAAAAACATGGCTTTGCAGTAAGGAGGTAAGATTTCATGCATGCTTCACAAAAAATTACTTTTGTCATGATGGCTGACACATTAATGCCCTTGAAGAAAAGCAGATGTGTGAAATTAAAAAAAACAACAACAAAAAACAGAAAACAATTTGACTTCTTAAAATAATTCATTAACTATATTTTAAATAAGAAACAAAAAACATAAGGCAAGTCAAGGGGAACATAAGTCAAATATGGAAAGAAACTGTACATTTGACAGTATATCCTAGTTGAAAATTAGTATAAAATTTTGAGATAATTATATGTAAATGAGAAGAACATATATGCATGGTCCTTATTGTGATATCCTGTGGTAGTTGCAACTGATAGAGTTGACATCACTAAACCCCCCCCCCCCCCCGTCACATATTTACCTTGTCACAGCCAACAGTGAAGAAAGGGAATGATCAGAAAAAGGGTAAGGTTGAAAACAGTAATTCTTTAAGAACAATATTCAAATTATCACAATTAAACGTTACAGCATCCTTCCAAGGAGATATAAATTCCAGCTCACATAGGCAAACAAGCTTCAGAAAGGCTAAGCATCTTGTAACAGAAGCAATAATAAGCAAATATGGTGGCCTAGAATTTGTTTTCAGATATGTACTCCAGCCACTCTGCCACAGTAGGGCAAATAGTCTCTTTCTGGGTCAATTATTTTATTTCTTAATGGACAGCATCAGGCAAAGAAACATGTTCAAAATGATCACTGGATTTTAATCATCCAAGAAATTAGAGCAGTATTTTCTAGCCCAAGTAAAGTGAAAGATATTTAAAAATGGATATATTTGGGTTATATTATATGTCAAGGAGTGTAATGAAGTATTCTATTTGCTCATTAAAACATATAGTTAAAACAAAAGGATTTGAAATGAGTATAACCATTGCAATCTCTTCCACAAGTCTGGGAGATTATGACTGTTTATGGCTTCAACACTGGGTGATTCTGGATTGCAAATGGCATGACTAACACATCCTGTGGGTTAGTTGCCTATTAGTTTTAAGTTGAGGCTGTTAACAGTTCTCCTTGAAAGATAAGCATTTGACTTATTAAATTATTTTCACCCTCCCTTTTCTCAGTATAGTTGAGATGATAATGATTTATATCATTTAAAGTTTATAAAAGTAGTTTTTACTCTTTTCTGAAGTCCATGACCTTACTAGATTTATGGAACTGGTTAGAAGGCTATCAACTTGAGAGTAGGGGGTTACAGGAGGGGTTGTATGGAAGTTACCTGGGATGAGCTGGAGGGATGAAAAGGAGGAGAGAAAGTAGTGTAATCTTATTTCAAACCTATTTTTAAAAACTGATTCTTAACCTTCTGTGCCATCTCCATTTCATTTTAGTCATTATTTATTATGATCACATTGGTTGTGTAAGATGAAAACATCATGATTCACAATATTTAATATTGAACACATTCCCTTTTACAATTTATTGACAATAAATATCATTTGCATTTTATTCTGAAGCTATGTCATTAATAAATGTATATGGTAGACTTTAATTTTTTTCAAGCCTGAGAGTTTTAAAAATCATTATCATAAATATAATTTAATAAGAAATACTTACCATTTTGAGTTGAGTTGTAGGTAAGTTAAGTTTACATTTTTACTATTGTGTTTTATTTTAATACTTCTTTACAATATCTGTGTAAATTGTGAAGGTAAATTTTAATATTTTATACTATAAAATGTGATTAAAAATCATACCACATTAATGCCACATTCCCTGGATAAGAGGAAGAAGCTAGTTGAAAACTATACCATAAACAAACTAAGGAAAGAGATGATGTAATCACACATAATGACCCAACAGATGAGAAGAAATGGCTTTTTAGGTGGAGAGAAATTCTAAACAAAGAGGAAATGGACAATTAAGATTTATTTGTCTAGAGATTAAATGGCACAAAGCACTCTAGGAGGAGATAAGGCTGATAATATCTGTAGTTGCACATTTCAGGTACAGTAATGGGGACTTTTAACCCTGGAATAAGGCAGGGTGGTACTTAGACACAGGATCATAGGATTCTGTATGGGTAACTCAGCCAGTAGCTACTTAAGGAACCTTAGTTCAGGAAGCTGATGCTCATAGGAGTGCAAGTCATTTTTTACTGAGAGTAGGTTGCTCATGGGAGTGACTATGGCCATGAGACTACAATCTAACAGTTATTCTGATACTCCACTGTATCAAAAGACAGTTTCAAACAAGTTATATTACAAATCCATTCAACTTTAAAATCCTATTATTTTTATTTTACTTATTTTAAAAAAGCATCTTACTCTGTAGCCCAGGCTAGCCTACAACTCACTATGTAGACCCAGCTGGCCTTGAAGTCATAGCAAACTTTCTTCTTCAGTCTCTCAAATGGATTGCAATCATGAGTCATTCTTCTTATTTTTTTAATGTCAGATTCCTTTATAATAATCTAACTTTTACCTCAAGTAAGTTCTTAATGTTCTAGAAACAAGCTCTTCTAGGCATAAAGCATGGGAAATAAGCACTATTAAATAGATGCTTTGATGGGAACTTGAATTTTTCCTGAACAATCTTCATACACTCAGTACCAATCACTCTTCTGCCCCTGCTGAGAACGATTATGTAATTCAGCTATATTTCAGACAATGCTAACTCTGAATGGTCTTAGTACGTGTCAGGCTTCCTAGCACTGAGTATATTCAAATGTTTCAAATCATAAGCTTTTGCACTTAAAGAAAAAATGGAAAATAACTATTATCTGCCATATTAAATAAAGACTGGTGCTAAGAAATCATATATATTATACACATTTAATTGGAAGAAAGAGTGTAAATTCTTCTGGAAAGTCATTAAGTAAGAACAAAAACTAAAAAATAAGAATAAAGCTTTCATGAGGTCATGGCATACAAAATTGCAAAGCTATATGAGAATTCACAATAGTCCAACAAACTAATTAGAAGAACAGATAAGTTATCAATTGGAAAGTTCATTCTTTAGCTCAGAATATTTGAATATTTCTGTGTGTGTGTGTGTGTGTGTGTGTGTGTGTGTGTGTGTGTGTGTGTGTGTATGTGTTTATACAAACACAGGTACACAAACTGCACATGGTCCTAAGAGATATATAATCTATAGTCTGCTTCACCATATAGTATATCTTTCATTTTCCCTTTTATACCACTTACCTAAGTATTTCGCTTCAATTCTTTGTTCTGTAGTACATTTAAGCTTTATGCATTTTCCTTTTAGAGAGGAGAGCTGATAAATTTTTAAGTTTTATTTTACTTTTAAATTTTTTCAGACTATATTTTGATCGTATTCTTTTTTCTCCTCTAACTCCTCCCAGACACCCCTCATGTTCTAACCCACCAACTTCCTGTTCTCATTCTCAATAAACAAAACACAGACAAAGCAAACCAACAAACAAACCCAGGACAAACTACATTTTTAAAAAATGAGAAAAAATACTAAACAAAACAAATTGCACACAGACAAAGGTAGGTCTGATTTGTGTTGCCAACTACTCCTGGACTTTGGCCCTGCCCAAGAGTGTGGTTGATGTACATGGAAATATTACATTGGAGAAAATGGATTTTCTCCTTCGCAGCAGAAATATATTTCAATTAGCTTCTTGGCTAGGAGTGGGCTTTATATTCACCTCTCTTTCTGTTCTGGGATTCTGTTTGGCTTGAACCTGTTCAGATCGTGTGCATGCTGTCTATCTCTGTGAGTTCATGTGTTCTCCAGTCCTGTCACATCTGGAAGACACTGCTTCATTCAAGTCATCGACCACCTCTTGCTTTTCCATCTTTCCATCTCCTCTTCTGCACAGATTCTTGAGCCTTGAGGGTTGTGGTTTGATAAGACATCTGAGTACTGATACTGAGTACTCCAATATTTTTCACTATTGTCCACAGACCTAAACATAAAAGCTGAAACACTGAAACTGTTAGAAAACAACATAGACAAGACCATACATGATACAGATGTAAGAAAGGACTTCCTGAATAGAATTCTATTTGCCTAAGATTAAGGCCAACGAGTGACAAGGAGGATTTCATAAGACTAAAAAGCTCTGCACAGCTAAAGAAACAATCAACAGGTTAAGAGATATCCCACAGAATGATATCCCACAGAATGAAAGCAAACCTTTGCCCACTCTATATCTTACAACAGATTACTATCAAGAACATATTTTCTAAAAAGTAAACAAAAGAGTGAAACACATCAGATGACCCATTTGAAAAACAGGTCTTGGACACAAACAGAGAGTCCCCAAAAAAGAAAGAGATATCACTAAGAAACATCTGGAAATATGTTCACTGTCCCTAGCAGTTAGTGAAATGCAAATCAAAATAACTTTGAGGTTTTTATCTTACTCTAGCAAGAATTTCAAAGATCAACAAAACAATGACATCAAATACTAGACCACCCTCACTCACTTTTGGTGGGATTGCAAACTGAAGTGGCCACTGTGAAATGCAACGAGGAGAACTCTCAAAAGTCTAAAATTAACTCTAAAGTATGGCCCAACTATGTTTCTCCTTGCATATGCAATAAAGGAGTCAACATAGTACTCCACAGATACTTGCTTGGTCATGTTCATGATTGCTCTACCAACAATAGATAGGAAATGGAAACAATATAGATGTCCTTCAGTGGACTAATGGATAAGGAAAGTGTGATACTCATATACTGTGAAACACTATTCTGCAGTACAGTAAAATGAAATCATGAAATTTTCAGGTAAATGGATTAAATTAGAAAAGATTATATAGAGTAGGGTACCTAAAGAACCAGAAAAACAAACAACACATGTTCTGTCTCATTAGAGGCCTCTAGATACAAATCTTAAATGTCTCTGCAGTAACTGAAGAGAGCAGTAAAGTAAAACTGGAATACTGTCAGAATAGAGGGTTGGGAAGCAATATACAGAAGGGATTAGCAGTGTACAGGTGATTTAATCAGAAGAATAAATAGGACCCTTAGGGAGGGGGAGGGATGCTGTGGGATGATCTGTATGGCAAATGTGTTGCTGATTGGTCAATAAATAAAACACTGATTGGCCATTGGCTAGGCAGGAAGTGTCGGCGGGACAAGGAGGAGAATAAAGCTGGGAAGTGGAAGGCTGAGTCAGAGAGACACTGCCACCCGCCACCATGACAAACAGCATGTGAAGATGCCGGTAAGCCACGAGCCACGTGGCAAGGTATAGATTAATGGAAATGGATTAATTTAAGCTGTAAGAACAGTTAGCAAGAAGCCTGCCACGGCCATACAGTTTGTAACCAATATAAGTCTCTGTGTTTATTTGGTTGGGTTTGAGCGGCTGTGGGACTGGCAGGTGAGAGAGATTTGTCCTGACTGTGGGCCAGGCAGGAAAACTCTAGCAACAGAGGGAGGTAAATAAGAAGGAAGTAGGAGAATAAAGGGAATAGTAGAGTACAAGTGATCCCATAGAGGAAATGGCAAAAGGGGGACTTTTCAGGGATGAGGGAGATAAACGCAGAAGAAAGGAGAAAAGTAAAGTAACAATGATATCTGCAAATGCCACAACTATTAACTATGTACTTGTAAAACTCTAGTACATATAATTCGGTGTATATATAGTTTCAATGGATGTTTCTCATCTGGGCTATCAATGCCAAAGATCACGTAACAAAAACCCAGTACCAGACATAAGGAGCTTTCTTCTGAGTTGTTGTTCAGGGCTTTCCAAGAGGCTCCAAAAACATATATCCTATGGCTATTGAACTTGGTTTCCCCCTGCCCTGAGATGGAAGGTAAGTCCCTATTGAAAAAAAATCATACACTTCAGAAATAGGGATCAGAAGAACCCTAATCTGAAACGGACCTGAATGTCCCCTCATTGAAGACTAGTTTTAACAATACCAGTAGGCACCATGCAAGCTTCTGAAGGAGAAAAGCAACCAACAGTCCTACTCAGCCTTGATGGCTATGGTCTACAAAAATGACTTGCATAGCACAATCACCCTTGGGTGCACCAATAACATGCATGACTTGGCCGTAACCAACAGGTTTTTAATTGGAGTTAGGACTTGCTCAACAAAGGGAAACCATACTGGAAACCTAGGTAACTACTCAGTGCTACAGAAGTCATGGATATTAGAGGACAACCTAAAACCAATATTTTACTAAACCAGTATAACTAACAACAATCTAAACATTTGTCATCATACCAACAGATAAGCATAGTATTTACCCTTCTTCAATGAAACATCTCTTAAACAGAAGGAGACCACTACAGCAAACCACTATCAAACAGAATTCAGAGATGTGGATCCCCGAACTAATGGATACATCAATAGACACTCTCAGCTGGGGCTCAGTGAAAACTGCAGAACAGAGGAAAGAAAGATTGTAAAAGCAGAAGATCAGGACTTTTGTTGTGAGGTTATGTCCCTAGTGTTGTCAGAAATTACACCCATAAAGTCTTACCAGTATGACTCCCCGTGCATGAGCTGAACAAAGATGATACCAACAGACATGGCAGAGTGGGTGGAGTAAATCACAGGAGACCTCAACTCTACACAAATAATCATAGGAAACTAAGGAGTGATGAGAGCTAGAGAAATGGTCTTTCCCACGGAAGGGCACACTAATTTGTTATCCAATCCTAGATGGTCAGTCCTGCAGAAATATATACAAGTAACATTACACAGACTAGGCATGTAATATTCATGAATGAATACATACACACACACATACATAAAAGTGAGCAAAAAAGTTATTTATGGGAGAGTTTGGAGGGAGTAAAAGAAATGCAGAAATATTATAATTATATCATAACTTAAATTTTTTAATTCACTAGGAGTTGTAGATCTCTTTAAATTGTTTCTTTCACCTTAATTTAACTTTGGTAGATCATATATATCAATAAACTCATCCATTTCTTATAGGTTTTCCAGTCTGATGGAATACAGGGTTTTTTAAAATTTATTTTCTTATGATTGTCTGAGTTTCCTTACTGTTTGTTATGATGGATCACTTTTCATCTCTACTTTTATTAATTTTGATCTTCTTCCTTTATATTTTATTTAATTTAACTAAAGGTTTGTCATTCTTGATTGTTCTCAAAGAACCAATTCTTTGCTTCACTGACTCTGTATTTTTTAATTTTATTTTTAATTATATGTATTTTTATGTGTAGTTGTGTATATATGTGCACATGAGTACAGGTACCCATGAAAACAAAATGAAGTTATTCAATTCCCTGGAGCTTGTGGTATAGGTGGTTGTTAGCCACCCAAAATGTGTGTTAGAAAGCAAATCATGGTCTTCTGTAAGAGCACTATGTGTTCTCAATGATTGAGCAATCTTTCCAGCCCCAAGAAATTTTAATATAGGCTTAGATATGAGGATTAAGAGCAAGAGTAGCATGCAAAATAAAGTAAGACACACCTGAAGCCTTGTGTATAAGCTGCTTAGAGAACAGTCACAGAAAATAGGACATACCTCACATGGACACAAGCAACTCAGGAAAGTGCCATTGCCATACATAGCTTGTCATTTAAAAGTTTACATTACACTACTTATTTATCAGATGATCTTTTTCTATAAATTTCTTTATTACTACCATTCACTTTCACTTTTAAATACTTTTTCCATTTTTAAATGTATGGCTCCCAAATTACATTTTATATGGGGAATTGTTCATTAAATCAGTGGTTCTCAACCTATGGGTCATGACCCCTTGTGTGTGTGGGGGGGTGGGGGGGGGTCAAACGACCCTTTCAAGATGTTAGAAAATATAGATATTTACATTACAATTCATAACAGTAGCAAAGTTATAGTTATTAAGTAGCAATGAAAATAATTTTATGGTTGAGTCACCACAGCATGAGGAACTGTATAAAGGGTCACACATTAGAAGGCTGAGAACTATTGGTTTAAATGATTAAACTGTAAATTTCAGTACTGCCATGTTCTAGTTTTTTTCCCTTGCTTTAAGATTCTTTTATTTATCTATCTATCTGTCTATCTATCTATCTATCTATCTATCTATCTATCTATCTATTTCTTTATTTAACAGCCCACCCAAGTTTTCCCCTCTCCTCTCCTCCCATTCCCTCTCACCTACCCCCAACCACCCCACCCCACCCGCACCCCCGCTAATCCACTCCTCCTCTGTTTCTGTTCAAAAAAGTGCAGGTCTCCCATGGGTATCAACAAAGCATGGTGTATCAAATATCAAGTTGTGGTAAGATTAAGATTAAGCACCTCCACTTGTATTAAACCTGGGCAAGGCAATCCATTACAAGGACTAAGTTTCCAAGAGCCCGCCAAAGCCTTAGGGACAGCCTTTGCTCCCATTGTTAGGAGTCCCATGACTAGACTAAGCTACACAACTGTCACATATATGTAGAGGGCCTAGGTCAGTCACATGCAGGTTCCCTGGCTGTTGGTTCGGACTCTGTGAGTTCCTATGAGCCAGGTCAGTTGTTTCATTGGTTTTCTTGTGGTATCCTTGAGCTCCCTGGCTTCTCCAATTCTTCCTCCCTCTCTTCAGCTCGATTCCCTGAGCTCAGCCCAATGTTTGGCTGTGGGTCTCTGCATCTGTTTCCATCACTTACTGGATAAAGGCCCCCTGATGACAATTGGGATAGTCACCAATCTGATCACAGGAGATGCTCAGTTCAGGCTACATATCCATTATTGTTAGAAGTCTTAGCTTGGGTCATCTTTGTAGAATTTTGGGAGTTTCCCTTGCATCAAGTTTCTACCTGATCTTGAAATGTTCCCCTTTCCAGTCATCTCTTTCAGTACTCTCTGCCTCCATCTGTTTCCTAGCCTGTACCCTCAAGTTCCCATACCCACCCACCCCCTAGTCCAAGAATATCTCTTCTATTTCCCTTTCCCAGGGAGATCAATGCATTCCCCCTTGGGCCCTCCTTGTTATATAGCATCTGTGGGTCTGGGGATTATAGTATGATTATCCTTACAGCTAATAACCACTTATGAGTGAGTACATACCATGTTTATATTTTGGGTCTGGGTTACTTTATTTAAGATGATTTTTTCTAGATCCATCCATTTGCTTTCAAATTTCCGATGTCATTGTTCTTAACATATAAGTAATACTCCATTGTGTAAATGTGTCAGATTTTCTTTATACATTCTTTGGTTGAGGGGTATCTAGATTGTTTCCAGATTCTGACTATTATGGATAAAGCTAAAAGCAATCTACAGATTCAATGCAATCCCCATCAAAATTCTTTACAGACCTTGAAAGAATAATATTCAATTTCATATGGAAAAACAAAGAACCCAGGATAGACGAAACAATCCTGTACAATAAAAGAACTTCCAGAGGTATCACTTCCCCTGATTTCAAGCTCTACTACAGAACTATAGTAATAACAACAGCATAGTATTGGCATTAAAACAAAGAGGTGGATCAAGGGAATCAAATCAAAGGCCAGACATAAATCCACACAATTATGGACACCTGATTTTTGACAAAGAAGCCAAAGTTGTACAATGGAAAAAAACGATGCTGACATAACTGGATGTCAACATGTAGAAGAACAAAAATAGATCCATATTTGTCACACTGCACACACTGATGTCCAAGTGGATCCAAAACCTCAACGTAAGTCCAGTTACACTGAACCTGATAGAAAAGAAAGTGGTAATTAGCCTTGAATGCATTGGCAAAGGAGGACAACTTCCTGAATAGAACACCAGTAGCACAGACACTAAGATTGACAGTTAATAAATGGGACCTCCTGAAACTGTAAAGTTTTGTAAGACAAAGAACACTGTCAAAAGCACAAAGTGGCAGCCTACAGAATGGGGAAAGATCATCACCAATTCCACCTCCAACAGAGGACTGACCTCCAATATATATATATATATATATATATATATATATATATATATATATATATATATATATATAACTCAAGAAACTAGACATCAAAAAAAATCACAAATAATCCAATTTTTCAAATGGAGTACAGACCTAAACAGAGAATTCTCAACAGTAGAATTTCGAATAGCAGAGAAACACTTAAAGAAATGTTTAACATCTTTAGCCATCAGGGAAATACAAATCAAAATGACTCTGAGATACCATCTTACACCTGTCAGAATGGCCAAGATCAGAAACACAAAGGACAGCTTATGCTGGAGAGGATGTGGAACAAGGAGAACACTTCTCCATGGTTAATGGGAGTGCAAACTTGTACAGCTACTTTGAAAATCAAATGGAGGTTTCTCAGAAAATTGGGAATCAATCTACCTCAAGACCCAGCTATACCACTCTGGAACTTATACCCAAATGATGCCCAATCATATCATAAGGACACTTGCACAACCATGTTCATAAGATTCTTATTTCTATTTGAATATTCTAATTGCCTAATGAAACAGGATCATTTACTTTCTACTTTCTTTTTATAATAGATTTGATTAAATGAAGAATTATAGTGCCTATGTATAACATTCTTCAATGTTCTTTTTCTGTTGAGCAACAATAAATTATTCCAGTTTCTTGCTAGAGAGTTCAGATATTTGGTTCAAAGTGCTGAATTATCAGAATTATGGTAAGGTACCTTTGGAGAGTCTGACTTCTCACAATCTTATTTCAGAACAATCTTTATCATGGTCACTCAATTCTAAATAAAACATTCACTGCCGGTCATAGTTAGCTTTAGCTATCCACTTCGACATAGCCTACAGTCACCTGGGAAGGGAATCTCAATTGAGGCATTTTCCAGATTGGCATGTGGGCGCATCAATGGGGAAGTGTCTTGATTGTTAATTGACACAGGAAACCAGGACCACTCTGGGTGGCCAGTTCCCTGAGTATTCACCTTGGACTATATAAGAAAGCTAAATGGGCATGAACCTGTGAGCAAGTCAAAAAGTATCATTCCACCATGATTTTTGCGTCAAGTTCCTACCCTGACTTTATAATTAACTGTGACCTGGAAGTGTAAACCAATTAACTCTTTCCTCTCCTAAGCTGCTTTTGTTGAAGAAAATTCTATCATAGCAACAGAAAGGAAAGGAGGATACTATTCATTCTGTAAGGGACGCCTTTCCTGCTCTTTTCCAGAAGCTGGCCTCTTACCTAAGGCAGACACCCCATAGTCTGAGCCCTTTCATTCAGCTTGACCATCCCTGGAACTGTTCTCCAACTCATCTCAGTTCTGCTTGCCTTCATTCGGGGACAGCTTTCTTCAGGGAGAGAGCTCTCCTGGGAAGGTTCTTGCTTTCCCATCTTCCCACCACTCACTACTTTTGTCTACTTCCCTCCTCCATAATTATCTCATCTATTAGTGGTTCAGAAACACCTTGGCTGGTCTCAGGAGTGTGTCTCCAACTTACTAATAAATTAAAATTTGGCATACTTTCTATATCAGAATCAGTCTCTTAATAGGAGTTTTGAATTTACTTGCATAAAGCATTCAGAGAGAATTTAATTTAGCGGTGACAGCTATGCTATGGGACACAGGAAATCTCTGTCATCGTCAGCCTAGCATCACTATCATCAACATTGACATCAGTTGGCTTCGAAATTGCAGCTTTTTATAAAACAATATTGTTGCTAATGGCATTTAACTTCTTTACTCAGCTTTAAAGTATCTGCTGGCATCTGATTTGCACGTTTAGCTCTTTAACCTTGAAAGTCTAAACACCTTGGTTAAGCATTTCTAATTTTAGAAAATAGTTGATATTCTCCTACATGATCTCAGCAAATTCTCACAACTGTTGGTTTCTTTTCTTCTTTAATGCTTTAGTGCCAAAATGAGAGAATACTGGAATAAAAAATTACTCAAAATGAAGGTAATATACTGAGATATAAAATGTCTGAAAAGGGAATGTGAATCAGATACATCTGTTGATTGATACTGTGACATTTCCTTCATTTTTTTAAGTACATCTTTAAATGACTGTGCTGGGGTCTAAAACTCTCTGACTTCATCATTAGCAGACATCCAAGTATGAAGGAGGCATTAATTAGCTAGTTATCCTTAGTTATTTTTATAGTCTTCAATTTAAAGAACGGTTGAATATATCATTTAACTTAAAAAGATAGAATCATGACATTTGCAGAAAAATGGATGGAACTGGAAATCATTATGTTAGAAAAATAACCCAGAGTCTGAGACAAATATTAAATGTTTTCACTCATGTAAAAAAAAATCTAGATTTAAAAGCATCTCTCTCTCTCTCTCTCTCTCTCTCTCTCTCTCTCTCTCTCTCTCTCTTTCTCCCCTCTGCAAGAAGGGAGGCAGTGATCTTCAGATGGGGTATGAAAAGAGAGTAATTGAATACCTGAACACAATAGCAAGAGTGGACAGTTTGGTAGTGATATGAAACAAACCAACAAGAGAAGGCAGGGATGAAAGGGGAGGACCTCAGGGGAGGAAGAAAAACAAGAGCAAAGTATAATCATAGGTGTTTAAAATGACATAATAAAACACAATACTTTTTATTTGTATTCCAAAAGTTAATAAAATGACACACCACAGCACAATGATCCTGAAACTGAAATACTAGATTAAGAAGAAACCAAATCCAACTGTCTGAAGTATGGGCATCATAACAAAACTGAGAAAAATAACAGACTCATCACTTAAGCCTAACTGAAGATGACGATGGCTCCAGCCAGCCTTGTCTCTTTGCAGCATATTGTACCACCCTTGAGCTGTAATATTCTTCGAAGCAACTCCAACTTGCCCAGCATCACTGTCCTATAATTTACATCATGCTAGGTGAATACAAGATGGCCACAATGGACTGAATCAATCCTTTCTCTTGTAAAAGTCTTACAAGAGCAGAGCAGTGGTGGCGCACGCCTTTCATCCCAGCACCTGGGAGGCAGAGCCAGGCAGAGTTTGAGGCCAGCCTGGTCTACAGAGTGAGTTCCAGGCAAGGTGCAAAGCTACACAGAGAAACCCTGTCTCGAAAGAAAAAAAAAGTCTTATAAGAGCATTACTCCAGTGATACATCATAACTTGAATGTAGTTAATCATAAAGACAATATTATTATGAGCTTATTCAGTTAAAAATATTCATTGATGTTTATTCTATGAACAATGAATGTAACTGAGTTCACACTGCAAGGAACTTACATTCTCTTGGGAAATTGTCAGGTTAGGAGCATAGCTCAGTGGTAAACTGCTAGCCATGGATGCACTAGGTCTTGGCTTCAGTTCCAGCACAAAAAGAAAATGAAAAATAAATAACTCTATTCTAATAGAAAAATTCATACACTAATAAATCCAGCTTAGTTAAGCACATATAAAACAGTGGTAAATACAAAGAAACATGAGGCAAATAATAAATCTAGTGAAATTCTTACAGTTGTGTTTATGCCTGTTATGAATTTGAAATGTAGATATAACTATGAAGCTTGGATACAGATAGAAAAGTGCTTCAAAAAGAAGAAATAATGTTCCAAAATGAGATTTACTAAGCATGAAAGAGTGGTCAAATATCCACACAGAACAAGAGAACGGAGGAGCTCGAGTCTGGAAGCCTCTGGATGTAAGTAGGCTATCTTAGACACACCCAGCAATATTCCCACTGACACTGGTAGCTGTACTAGACATTCTCTTTTCCATGCCTGGACCGAGTGATACTCATCTAACCAAGAATATGTGGTGGAAGTGATGTGATTTCACTTCCTGAGATTAAGATGCAAAAGCACGGTGACATGCATCTTGTTCTTTCTCACTTACTCTGAGTCTTAACTCTCAGGGACACAAGTTTCCATTTTCCAAGTAGCCCCAGTGAAGCTACAATGGTTGGTTTATTATCTGTCTTACAGGTAATGATGTCTGCCTTAAACCAGGAAAATTGAAAATTTAAGATCACTATGGCTAGTGTAAAACCTTATTACATGGCATGGCAGACACGAACTCAGTGGCCTCTAGTGTAGAATTGTCTAGATTATCTCAGTCAGGACACAAAATAAGTAGTTTTCATCTACTCACCCTTGAATGTGTGATATTTTAATAGGTGAAGATGATAAAGAACTTAGACAGGTCATACTGAAGACAGTGTAATTTGACTGAAAGTAATGGGCCATGATAAATAAATATTTAAGGAAGAGATCAATGTGAATTGGCCTAACAAATCATGGACATGTTATTGAGTATGTACATGTAGTATCACAGGCAGGGCTGTCAAATAGTGTGGTGATTTGAATGAAAATGTCCCCCATAGGCTCATAGGGAGTGGAATTGTTTGAATTGAAATCTTGAGCAGACTCTCATTTATCTTCAGAAAGTCAACAAAGGAAGGGTGAGTTTGGGTAGGGAGAGAAAGAAAGAAGCACAGAATGACAACCATTTAGACACAGATGATATGTTAGGTACCTAAGGCACCATGATAATTAAGTATGAGTGGACTGAAAATTGAAGAGAAGGATAAAACAGGGGATGGCAAAGAGAGGCCAATATCTCCACAGAACACTAAATTATTTTACAGGAACAGATAGGTGTGTGAGAAAGTTAGGAAAAGTTCCAGGCATCCCAGAGTCACAGAAATCAGTGAGAAAGGAGGGCTATAGTAGACATGAACAATATGCCAGAAGCAGCAATAAAAATAGCTGCTGGATGCCTGGCAAGTGGTTGGAGAGATCTGGAGGCATCTGGCAGCCAGAACTCCATAGCATCTGGTAGATGCATCCTCACAACTGCTACCATATCCTCCAGCGCATCCTTCTGTCTGTCTTCCTTGCTGGCACCTTTGTTCTGGGGTTTTATAACATATTTCCTTTCATATCACAAGACATGCTCTATGAGGAGGCCATGTGCCATGAGTACATGAATTTGTTTTGAAGTTTTTATTCTTTAGATCACTGTAGAAACAAAACCCTGTGAAAAAGGGGCTGGCCACTGGGGGTTGCCCCAAATTCTGGTTTTGCTACAAAATCACTTCCCAGCCTTGTGGTTAGGATCAAGTGACATTGTTATATTGTGCCTGGTAAAGAAACACCAAGCACACAATGCATATTTTCTTATTTTCTCCATCTGCTATTTCAATCATTTTTACTTCGTTCATATAAAGCATCTTCCTATTTATTAGTTAGAATAATTAAGTAAGCAGCATGGTAGCTCTTACTAAATTGTAGGCAATGCAAAATCTCCAATTTCAAAGTAGATTTGAATTTTATAAAAGCAAACTGATTTCACCTTTCTGCTAAACAATATTGAGATAAACACAATAATGTTCTTTAAGGCATTCTATGTCCCCTGTTACCTGTCTTGTCCCCCAAGGACTCATTCATTTGACCTAAGAAGTGTATCCTATATTCACCCGGGGGATTGGAAGAAGTGTTAAGCAGATGCTGGACCATATGTGTTATAAGGCAGTGCTTACCCTTGGGATATCCTTTAGCAATTATTTGGTGTATCAATTGGAAAGTTAGATGGTTTTTCATTTGCATTTATCCAAGTGAGTACAGAGTGCAGTGTGCTCCAAAATTCACACAGGCTGGAGATGCCAGGTCCCGTGGCTCACACCATCAGCTGTTCCTGTTCCTGCTGTTCATTGTGCCCCATGATAGCACAGAAATCATTCAGCTCCTCTGCATGGGAAAAGTATGATCAATGTGTTGTCTCTTTTAACTTGAAGGGTGATGTTTTACACCTACAATACCAGATGGATGACAATTTAATTTTTAAATAAATCCTTGTGAGTGAACAGTCCAAAAGTAAGAAATTAGAAACATGTCTGTTCCTCAAACATTTAAGAAATGGAGAGATGTGATTATGTGATGTTAAGTTGAATTTCTAAGTTGTTCTTTCACTTTCTTCTAGTGACAGGCACTCAGAATTTTATTCCTTTTTTTATTAAGTAGAACTGATTTAACTTGAAGGGATAAGTTTGCACACAACATTCAGGGATTTAAAATTCCCAAAAAACATTGTTGCTTTCAGTTATAGTCATCAATCTATGAAAATAATTGACTAGTCACCCTACAGCCTTGAACACAAATGAATGATCCAACATAGCTGCTCTGAACTGGGATCTTTGATTTACCTCTTCAGAACAGGTGGGGTGTTTTTTGTTTTGTTCTGTTTTGTTTTTTAGTTTTTTTTAAATGTTTTCAGAAACTATGATATCACCCAGACTCCCCATGAGTAGGTAGATTGTGGCATAGGTGATAAGGCCTCAATTTAATTAATGAGAACATCAGAAAGCTCATAAATGAGAGATGCCAAAGGAATGCAGCCACCACTCTCATTCCCAGGATTTGACTAGTTTTCCTTGACTAGTCAAGTCACATGGCTCATGTGACCAAAATCACTATCGAGTTGATCTTAAGGTTTATCCAGATTGGCCAAGTATTACAAGAGACTTATACATAGAATGGCAGACCTAAGAAATGCAAAGAGCTACTGGTGGAGGAAATCACATGCTCAAGAGGGGTTTTAATCTGATGTGGACACTACCCTCATGGCTGGCCAGAAAACAAGACTCTCATAAACTAGGCAAGCAAGGAGTCAACTTGTCTGCAGGCCAGTGATTGGAATGCATTCACCTCTGGAGTCTCTGACTGGAAGCTCAGTCCCCTGGCCTCCTCTGTGGTGATATTGTGTTCCCTACACTCCTCCATTTGCCCTGAGATGTCAAGTGTCACAACCAGCTGAGCTCAATAGACTTCAGATATTCTGACCCATAGAACACTGAGATGAACAGTGGGTATTACTGAAGCTGCACTGTTTGTGGAAGTTCATTTAAACAGAGCAGAAAGGTACTACTCAGCATCCTTTTCTCAGGTGATGAGATGGAATCCTTGGCATGAACTGAAAAGGGCTCATGGCACAGGGGATCATGGAACAGATAATAGTAATGGAGCAGGAAATAACACACATGGAGGAGGAGGATTCAGTGAAGGTGAGATGTGGAGAAGGTCTTCTTACAGAAGATCGTCATGCAGGAGAAGGCAAAAAATGGCCAATTGGGGAAGGTTTCATGAATAGATAGATAGGTATGGAGTTAGGAACCACAGATAACAGAGAACAGATAGTGTTTGTATTTTTGGGTCCTGGTTACCTTACTCAGTTTTACCCTTTCTAAATCCATCCATTTACCTGTAAATTTCATGAAATCTGAATAAATCACATTGCATGTATGTACTGGACTTTCATTATCCACTCATTTGCTGAAAGATATCTAGGTTGTTTCCATTTTCTGGCTATTAAATACAACAGTGATAAACATGGCTGAGCAAATATCTGTGGAGTAAGATGTTTAATCTTTGGACATATGGCGAGGAGCAGTATAGCTGAGTCATATGGTAGATTTATTTTTAGCTTTTCATGTATTTTCCATACTGATTTTCTGAATGGCTGCACCAAATTGAATTCACATAAACAGTGGGTGTGCATTCTCCTTTCCCCACAGCATTGCCAACATTTGCTGTCATTTGTTTTACTGATCTAAGCCATTCTGAGGTAAGATGAGATCTCTAAGTAGTTTTAATTTGCCCTCTCCCAAATGTGTAAGGATGATGAACACTTTGCGATGTATTTCTTAGCCATTTTTATTTATTTTACTGAAAGCTCTCTGATTAGATTCCTAGCCCATTTTACTAGGTTTATTTGTTTCTTTGACTCTTTGTTTTTTGAGTTCTTTTTACATTTGTCTATTGATCCTCTGTCAGATGCATACCTGGCAGATTCCCTCCCGTTCTGTGCATTTCTTCTTCACTTGATTATTTTCTTGGATACATAGATGCTTTTAAATTTTATGAGGCCCCAGCTTGCAATTGGCCTTGATTTCTTGGCTAATGTAATCCTGTCCAGAAAGTCCTTTCCTAAATCTGTACCTAATAAGGTACTGCCTATGTTTTCTTCTAGCAGTTTTAGTGTTTTGGTTTCAGATTTCAAATTGAGGTCTTTGATCCACTTAGAGCTCATTTTTGTACAGGGTTGCTGTGGGATGGTCTGTATGGCAAATGTGTTGCTGATTAGTCAATAAAACACTGATTGGCCATTGGCTAGGCAGGAAGTATAGGTGGGACAAGGAGGAGAATAAAGCTGGGAAGTGGAAGGCTGAGTCAGAAAGACACTGCCAGCTGCCACGATGACAAACAGCATGTGAAGATGCCGGTAAGCCATGAGCCATGTGGCAAGGTATAGATTAATGGAAATGGATTAATTTAAGCTGTAAGAACAGTTAGCAAGAAGCCTGCCACGGCCATACAGTTTGTAACCAATATAAGTCTCTGTGTTTACTTGGTCGGGTCTGAGCGTCTGTGGGACTGGCAGGTGAGGGACTGGCAGGTGAGAGAGATTTGTCCTGACTGTGGGCCAGGCAGGAAAACTCTAGCTACACAGGGTGATTTTAGTACCTCATAGAACTAAGGGTAATGACTTGATACAATGTTTTTTTTTTTTTTTTTTTTTTTTGGTTTTGCGAGACAGGGTTTCTCTGTGTAGTTTTGGTGCCTGTCCTGGAACTTGCTCTATAGACCAGGCTGGCCTTGAACTCACAGAGATCTGCCTGCCTCTGCCTCCCAAGTGCTGGGATGAAAGGCCACCACCACCCTGCTTGATTACATGTTTTTCAAAGGTGTTTAGCAAGGTTTAGTGTTAGTTTTATGAAGTAGTTAAATTTTGAATATATTATCACTTTTATAACATTGAACCTTCTTGCTGATATGGGAGGAGTGCTTTATCATTTAAGAGATTTCTACATACCCAGGCTACAATCCATACATGTTTTGTTTATTTTTCTTTCCATTATCTCATTTAATTACCACCCATAATCAAGGAAGCTCTTCTTACGACACATGCAGACAGACCATCACAGAGGGATAGCGAGGGGTCTTGTCTCTCTCTGCTGCATGTGGACATCCAGTTTTCCCAATACCATTTGTTGAAGATGCTATCCTTTCTCCAGTGTGTGTTCTTTCTCTCTTTATCAAAGTATCAAATGAAAGTAGTTACTAGTAATCTCGTTAGGGTTTTCTATATTATTCCATTAGTCTACATGCCCATTTTGTGCCAGTTCCTTATTGTTTTATTACATAGGCCTACACTATACCCTAAAGTCTAGAATGGCAATCCTGTCACTATTATTCTTTTTGCTAAGGATTTCTTTGGCTACACAGGGCCTGTTATGGTTCCACATGAATTTGGTTTTTTTTTTCTATTTATGTGAAGAATACTGTGGGTACATTTTATTGGACTTGCAAAGAATCTGTAGGTTGCTTTCAGTATGATGATGTTTTTCACAATACTAATGCTACAGATCCATCAACTTGGGAGGTGGAACAAATAACAGCAAGCTCATATGATAAATCCTCAAGTAATCTTATTTTATATTTAACTAAAATTATACACAATACTTATAAGTGCATATGTATGTGCACACATCTTTCAGAAAGGAAATTAAACCACTTAGGCTGACAATGCTGCCCACATGAACTATAAACTACTTAACAAAACCCCAGTACTAGGCATAAGAAATCTACTCTAGTATGGTCAAGGTAGTCCACTTGATTCCTAAAACAATATAGACTATTGCTGTGGCCCTTAGTTGACTCTCAGAGATTGAAGGCAAATATCCATTGCTAAAGACACTGTAGGTCATGTGACTCACACGATTCTAGTTGGATCTAATCTGAAAGCCTCCTTTTTGTGGCCTAGCTTATATGGTACTAGAAGATATTCTACAAGTTGCCAGGAGATGGAAGCAATTAATAGTCTTACTTAGTATCGACATCTACAAAGCACAGCAATGGGCAGAGTGGAAAGATAGTCATAAAGGTGCAGGAAGTGTCACTCACATGTTGGTGGTAACCTCCTGCTGGTAATTGAACTCAGGGTCCACTCAACAGGAGGGAAATTATACTTGGTACTAAAAACCCAGACAACTTCCCAGGGATAGTGATGTCATGGAAGAGAGAAAAAATTACTACTTCCACTTTGTCAGAGCAGCATAATTCCAGCTACATTCTAAATCTTATCCCACCAGAAAAAATTCAGCTAGCATCCCTAATCAATCAAGTTTCTCTTTACAGCACATGAAGACCATGACAGAAAAGCACATGTCAACACACACACACACACACACACACACACACACACACACACACACACACAAGCACACACATATGTAAGCACATGAATAATATATATAGCAATAATAAAAGAAAAAGAGGATATTTTTGAGAACAGCTGCTGGAGGTAGGAAAGGGAAAGAGGAAAATGCTGTACCTATATTTTAATTAAATATATTATTTATAATAATAAAATACCAAGAACAAAAGGAATGGAAAAGTATTATGACAAACTGTACCTTAATCTCTTTGCTCTGAAATGATGTGCAAGAAGAAGACCATTATGTGGCATGTTTCCTGCTGTTGTTTCAAAGGAAAATTGTAGCAATTTAGGTTAATACTAATATTTGTCTCCATGAATCATGTAGAGCTCAATTCAGATATTTTAGTTGCCACATAAAACTAGACCTAATGACTGATTTCAGTGTTTTTAAAGTTGTTTAGTGAGATTTACTGTTAGTTTTATACAAAGTAGTCAAATTTTGAATGTATTATCATTTTATAACATCGAGCCTTCTTGTTAACAGGCAGAAGAGCTTTATCAGTTAAGAGATTTCCACACACATCCGCATACATTTTATTTATTTATTTTTGTTTTCACACTGAAACATGTAGATGACACTTCTTTTTAAACATTTTCATCTTCTTTATCTTCAAAAGGAAGTTTAGGAAAGATAATATTTAATATGCCTATATAAGTTAATGGGGTAAGGTCATGTACATTAGTGATCTTACTTTATAATTGCATGTCTTCCTATCCTTTTAAAAATGGTTCTCATAAGGAAGATTTAGTGTACTATTATCAATCTCTGTGTTCAGGTTCTTTTTCACTTCCTCCTGCTTTGAATGTGTCCTGAGGTACATTTCCTTTCTCAGGGCAGTTGGGTGTAGACACCTACCCAGAGTTACAGTGTCAGCCTATGGCTCATTGTTACAAGTCTTTCACATGTGACTTTTAAAACTCACAGCAAGATCATTTATTTACCATTTCTATAATGCAAAGCATGAGTATGGATCTGTCTGGAACAAGACTAATTTCTTATACCTCTGTGTACAAGGTCAAGGAGTGAGATTTTACTCTGTATTACCCTGAGTGAACATGTTCCCCATTTCTTATACCGGAGTGCAAATGTTTTTGTGCTTGCAACTTTTGGTTCTCAATCTAACTCTGTTTTACAAAGTGAACAAAACATTGTCAACTAAGGTGAACAGAATTTTTTTTAATGCGATTGCAACATAGTTAAGTCAGTATACATACTTTGAGATGGGTAAAATCATTTTGTTACTGCTTTCTTGTAGCTTAGGCTAGTCTTAGAGTCCCACAGGTGTTCTTTTGTCAATTTCCAAAGTACATATTAAAAAATCTTCAGGATGAAATAATGTTTACTAAATAAAAAAAGTGTGCTGAATATATTGACAATGTTATCCATAAAACACCTGTGGGTATAATTTTAACTTGTACATAATTTAAACATACTTTTTCAGTTGTAAAAAATGTTAAGAAACAAATGCTGCTTCTTCAGGCTCTGAAAAAAATTTGTTATTTAAAGCTGAAGCCATTCTTTGGATGAAATTCTAGCTTTATTTTGTTTTGTTTTGTTTGTTTGTTTGTTTTTGTTTTTTGAAACAGGGTGTCTCTGTAGACAGAGCTGGCTTCAAACTCAGAGAGCCACCTGCCTCTGCCTCTGCCTCCCAAGTGCACCACCCAGCAAAATTCTAGCTTTTATTTTGATGAAAGAATTTTTTTTTTAAATGGGAAAGTGGGCCATGCTTTATTTTTCTTTTTTATTTATTTATTTATTTATTTTTTATTTTGCAATACCATTCAGTTCTACATATCAGCCACGGATTCCCTTGTTCTCCCCCCTCCCGTCCCCCTCACCTTCCCTCCACCGCCCCCCTCCATTCCCATCTCCTCCAGGGCAAAGCCTTCCCCACAGACTGAGGTCAACCTGGTAGACTCAGTCCAGGTAGGTCTAGTCCCCTCCTCCCAGGCCAAGCCAAGCAATCAATATGCATGCAACCCCAGGTATGGAAGCACACTTCTATAATCCTAGTCTCTGTAACAGTGAAGCGAGAAAAATCACATGTTGAAGGCCATCCTGGGCTATGTAATGACACCCTATGTTTAAAATACCAACACAATGGGAAACATTATTTATAGGTAAGTTTTAAATTCATTGTAACTTTAGTCATTGCTGATACATAGTCACAAAGCTTAGAGACTAGGAAGAATTCATCTGGAGAATTGCAAGAGAACAGCTCAGGAAGAAAACAAAGAGACATTGTACCAAGTAGCCTGAGTCATAATTCTGTATACAGCGTCTCTCAGATCTGTGACAATGGATAATGAAAGCCAAATTTCTCAACCTTGAGGTTGTTCTTAATACTAAAAATCAGAAATGTAAATTGCTAATTCATACATTTTTGATAAATTTACATAAGATCATAACAATAATTGGATCTATATAGGACTTCAAAAGTTCTTTCCTTGGGCCACTCATTTTCCAAAATATTTATACTCATCAAATCTTCCAGTAATTTTCTGAGTGGATATCATGGTTTTCTCTCATTTTACAACTAAGAAAAATAAAATTCAAAGAACATAAATTACTAGCTCATGGTGGGACTGTTAAAAGGAGTTTGTTCCTCACTTCAGGGGTAGTGACCTTGGACACCCTATTATATAACCCATAAAGAAATTGATTACTGATGTTCATGGCACAGACAGGCCTGGCATAGACCTTGAAGTGCTACTGAGATTCTTGTCAGAAGTTAAATGAGAGAAACTACAAACAAAATGATGCTTTAAAATGTTTATTCACACATTTAGTAGATGAAGTCTGATATTCATTTTAGAGACAGATAATTGTAACCACAGCTCAAAGTATTTTTGAAAAGTTAGTCATTTCCTTTAACAGTTTCTTCCTTCATTAAGCGACATGTCCGAGCAAACAAGATGTAAGTAAGACCAATCATAACTTGTTCAGCTATAAAGAAATCGATCTAATTGTTGATAATTACAAAATGTAAGAAAATATAATTGTTTTCCCTCTCCAATTTGAGTTAATACATATATGGCAGGTATTTTATGAAAGAGAATTATTAGTGAAACTTATAAGTTCAGTACTTCTTACTGTTAAAAAGTATTTTCATTGAATTTGAAACTATAAAATTAATTGCAGCATGATGACTATAAACTATATCTATATATGATTTGAGTGTTCTCTCTCAGAAACATAGTGATTACAAAATATATTATTTTATTCATATGTGTTCATGTGCATGTATGTGTTCCTCAGTGCCTCACTAGGTGTATGGCAGCCAGCTGCAGCATCCCTGACTAAGGAACACCATCAGAATAAGTTTTGGAATTCTCTTAATGATTTCATTTTATGATGGACTGCATTGAACATATAAAATACATTTTACACAATCATGGTTTGTTTTAGCATCATTTGAATGCAGTGGAAAGAATTCTAATGCTATTTGTTCCTAAAATATGTAAAACAACTTTGGAATCACTTGCAATTTTAAATACCCCTATTGTTTTTCATCAATAACATTCCTCGCTTCTCCAAATAATGGAAATCTTTTAGGAGTATTGGTGGAGAATTTTAAGTTTCCTTGGATATCTCTCCTTTGGGAAAACAGGAACTCCTGACTGTCAATAAATCAAGAACTGAGGAAGATATGTGCAATGGAATGACTTTCCAAACTTTCCCTACAACATCATTGTCTCCATTTTCAGTGAAACGGAACAATTGCTGGTCCCAGAAGCAGAAAATCCTTCCTGAAGATATGCAGTGAAACTTTTGAGTTTGGAATTCCATCAGCAGCCATGCCCATTCTCTCTGGTCTGGCATGTCACATGTTCTATGCAGGCAAAGGAACTGAGGCCTTGAGTGCACACTCAGTTTTCAGTATCATAGAGCTGAAGATGGTCAGATCCGAATGAGTCTCCTTGCTGGACACATGACTGTTTAGTCATTTTTCAGCATCCCAGCTCCTCAGTTTCCTTCTTACTAGAGTGATATTAAAATATCTCCACCCCATCAAGTCATTTGGGAGAATGAGAAAGAGAGTGGGGATGTGCTCCAGCCCCTTCCTCTCGCCCACTGAGCTCTTCAGGCTCCATCACTGCCGTCCCAGCCCCTGCTCTCCTCAGGTGAGCTCCTCAGGCTCCATCACTGCTGTCCCAGCCTCTCCCTGCCTGCACCTGGAGAGCTCCTCAGCCTCCATCACTGCTGTCCCAGCCCCTGCTCTCCTCAGGTGAGCTCCTCAGGCTCCATCACTGCTGTCCCAGCCCCTGCTCTCCTCAGGTGAGCTCCTCAGGCTCCATCACTGCTGTCCCAGCCCCTGCTCTCCTCAGGTGAGCTCCTCAGGCTCCATCACTGCTGTCCCAGCCCCTCCCTGCCTGCACCTGGAGAGCTCCTCAGGCTCCATCACTGCTGTCCCAGCCCCCTCCTTGTCTGCACCTGGAGAGCTCTTCAGCCTCCATCACTGCTGTCCCAGGCCCTGGCTGCACCTGGAGAGCTCCTCAGGCTCCATCACTGCTCCCAGCCCCTGCTCTCCTCAGGTGAGCTCCTCAGGCTCCATCACTGCTGTCCCAGCCCCTGCTCTCCTCAGGTGAGCTCTTCAGCCTCCATCACTGCTGTCCCAGCCCCTGCCTGCACCTGGAGAGCTCCTCAGCCTCCATCACTGCTCTCCCAGCCCCTCCCTGCCTGCACCTGGAGAGCTCCTCAGCCTCCATCACTGCTGTCTTAACCTTCTGCTGCTCTACTATTTCCTTTTCTCTTTTCAGAAAGTGCCCGATACTCAGTTGTTTTATGGTAGTTGGTTTCATTTCTATGGCAGGCCTCTCATTTTCCAGAATATAAAAGCCCAAATAGTATTTGACTTCAGTTTAAGAGCTTGACAGTTAGTCACACTTAAATGCTTAAGGAAAATAAGTGCATAGTTAAAGCTGTCATGAAAATGTGGGGATTGTCACACAGCACAGGGCAGCTAGTGACAGGGTCAATACAGGTGCGTGTAACCTTTCTCTCCCATTCTTTGCTCATCTTTGTAAGCTCAGGAAGGGAACTTTAATGTTGAGAGGACATGTAAAGCTTCAAAATGAGGCAATAGAGTTTGTAATGTATGTTTGTAATTAGATAACCTGCTTAGTTCTCGTCTTGGGCTTAATAGCATCTCAGAGATGGTGAATACGTTACGTGAGCATTTAATATTCCTTTGATATGTGAATTCATGTGCAGCTTTGTGTTACATAATTAAAATGGCTTTGATGTGAAGGTCTTGGATTTATCTTAGCAAATTAAGTATTGAGCAACTGATCTCTAGGTTTATTCAAATGGCAAATAGGTTAAGGCATTCGGGGCTGACGCTGGTTCTGAGCCAGCACAGAGATGATATGCTAGCTTCTTTTTAATCTAATTATACAGTGTGTCATCTGAAAGAGAGGAGAGCAGAGTGATAGGTGTCCTGAGAGTTATCCTATTCCATTCAATATTTCAACTCAAACACCATTTAAAACATGTCAAGAGTGAATGTCATATAACCAAGTATGTTGATAGATTTAGAATGCAGGACAAGAGAATTCAGCAAAAAGACCATCCCGGAAAAGGATGGAAATGTCTTCAAAAAGGCATCATATTTAGTAGTGGAGAGAAAATATAAACCCATCTGCTTGAATAACTGTGAAAAATGTAATTCATTTTGTTTAGAAATGGGATATCTTCTGTTTCTTGTGTGTAACACTATTCAAGATCAGCAGCTCTCCTGTGTGCTCGTCTGTCTGAATAATACCATGAGGTGTGTGTTGTTCAAATCTTAGATGGTCTCTTAATAAAAAAAAAAAAAAAAAACAGAGCCAGATATCAGGGTGAAAGCTGAAAGATCAGAGAAGCAGAGCAAGCCACAGCCACCACCTATTACCTCACCAACTCCACTCCTCTGACTGAAATCCTCCGAGTCCTCACCCAAAAGGGTCTCAGCTGAACTGCTTTAGTTCCTGTTTCCTCATGCCTTATGTATCTTTCAGTGCCCAGCCATGTCACTTCCTGGGATTAAAGGTGTGTGTGCTTCCCGGTACTGAGATTAAAGAAAGGTGTGTGCCGCCACTGCCTGACTCTGCTTCCAGTGTGGCCTTGAACTCACAGAGATCCAGGCGGATCTCTGCCTCCCGAGTGATAGGATTAAAGGTGTGTGCCACCACTGTCTGACCTCTACGTCTAATCTAGTGGCTGTTCTGTCCTCCAATCCTCAGGCAAGCTTTATTAGGGAACACAATATATCGTCATAGGTGTTGGCCAACTTCCTCTTTGCCAAACATGCACAAGTGCTCTTCTAGGAATTTAATTATATACAATATATAATACAATATATATAATTAGTATTTTTTTATAAAGACACACAATTGCATACGGTAAAGGTTACTGCAACATGTATAATTGCAATGAATCCACTTTAATTCAGTGGATTTTTGCAATGAGATCTATCTTGTTACCATCTAAGATGACACAGCAGAACTTTAAGATGTGGAAAGTGACATATGTGGCACTACTGTCTCCTCTAACATTAGGTGAGTACTAGAAGAACCTTTATGTGAAAACACCTTAGACATAAGGAGCGTGATATTATATGCATGTGCTGGTAACTTTTTAAAAATGGAGGAAAGGGGACCTCAAATGAATAATTGCCTCCAAAAATATATATCTGTGAATATATCTGTGGGAAATTTTCTTGATTCATGATTGATGTGGGAGGGTCTAGCTCACTTTGGACACTGCCACTCCTGGGGAGATAGTCCTGGGTTGTATCTAAAAGCAAGCTGAGCAAGCCAGTAAGAGCAAGCCAAAAAGTTGCATTCCCCCAGGACCTCTGCTCAAGTTCTCACCTTTAAGCACCTGCTTTGAGTTCCTGCCTTGGTTTCCACCATGATGGACTGTAACCTATTAGCCAAATAAAGCTTTTCTTCCCAAGTTACCTTTGGTCATGTTCTTTATCACGGCAAAATAAAGTAACTAGGATAAAATGTATTTTCTCTAATTTGTATTTTGTATAAATATAATTTTAATATTTATGAAAGATAAAAGAACATTTACATGAAGAATTAAGTCTTCTCCATTTATTTTCTTTAAGTGTACTGTGTCTCTAACAGAGCAGGTAAGTTCTCACTGATCACTTAGGAGGCTTTAGTAGGAAACAGAATATTAGCAGTAATGGAAGTGATCCAAAGGAGCAGTAAATATTATCTGGAAAGATAAACTTTAATTTTGCACTAAATGAGAAATGCATGAATACCAAAAGTAAATATCATCACATCACCAGCTTTTCCTTCCATGCATGTGCCATAGTAAATAGCACCTGTGATCTGTACTGTGTAGAACTGTAAGCTTGGGTCCCTGTACTACTATTTAAGGATGAGATCTAAGAGCATGTCAATATCTTGCAGAGACCAGAAGAGGACATTGGATACCCTGGAGTTACAGATGGTTGACAACCCACTGAACATGGGTTGCATGAACCAAGCTCAGGTCCTTAGAATAGCAGGAAATACTCTTACCTCTATGAGTCATTTCTCCTGCCCACAGGCACTCCTTTTCCTAAGAGAACAGCTAGATCTTCTATATCAAGAAAAATGTAATCCCACTGGGTTCCTTACACTTCAGCATGCAGTCACAGCCTGTTAATATGCCTCATGAACCTATTCATCTTTTTCCTTCTGTGTAGAGTTATCTGCTAATTTGTAGTTAAGCACTGTACTGATTTTGTGTCCTATTTACAGAGGTAGCTAACTGCTATCTTCTTTTAAACCTCATCATATTTAAATGGACTGTTGCACATAGTCCCAAAATATCTTATAACCACCCAGGAATTTCTTTCTAAAGTCATAGTAGAAGTAGGGGATCTTAAAATGAGGTGTTTTCACAATCAGGATCTATCCATCTTTGGTACAGGGATGGGACATTTTGTTCACTGACAGATTTAACAGTCAATACAGGATACCTAGTGCTGTAGGAAGAATCTAGCTTCAATCTCACTCTCTCCAAAGGAACTTAAATATAAAACCACAGGTAGCTGCAAAGCTTCATTTTCATTGGATAGGATGATAAAGATAAAACAATTACTTGATAAATAACATTTTTCTAACACAAGAACAGCAGATGCTTCAGGTTTATATACTTCATGAGAACATCTGACATTCTGGACATAGCACACTCTTTCTTTGGTAAGACTGTCAGGATAGATAGAGCCTTTTAGATGTTTAATGAGCTCATACAAACCCTACAGAAAAGGGACAGCATGTTTGGGCTTGGAGACTGGTTCTCTTCTCTAAGAACATGCAGACTTTGTAAAACAAAACTCACTAAATCTTATCAATGAGACAAGATAATAGAAACATCAAGTAACTGAGCAGCTGATCCCATGGCTTTAGAAATTTATAGTAACACTGAAAGTAACAGAAATCAAAATAATATAGAATGAATGAGAAATGAACAAGGAGACAGAAAGAGAAGGGGGAGGTAGAAGTTGACAGTGAGAGGGAGAGAGTCGAAGTAAGAGAGAGAACTGGAGGAATAATTAGAAGGAGAGAGAGATGGACAAGGAAAAGAGGGGGAGAGAGAAGAGGGCGGGAGAAAAGGGAGAGAGGGGGGAAGAGAACCGATTCATTTTTAGATCTTCTTTCAATAAAATAATGGATTTATAAATATGTTATTGTGTTTTACATAATACTGTAAACTTAATTTCCCATCCATGTGCTGATATTTAAAATGTATACTTACAGTATAGTTTAAGTTTTTATTAAAATACAGTTTAAATTACAGGTACTCTTGTTGATCAAATAATAGATTACATCATCAATACAATTTCTAAATATCTCTTCTTAATCATGATGCTGTGTCTTCACACATCAGTGAAACACACAGCTGGTACAAACAATGACTTGAATGTGATTTGCTGACCTGTACCCAGAACTCTGAGCATGTGATAGATTTTACTCTTAAAGATACACAACTCAACAGACTCATAGAGTGGTGCTTGAAAATTTTATTCTATTCCTAAGACTAAAATGGAAACATAAAAAGAAAAACTGTCATCAAATTATTATAAATGCCTCAACATATGCACAAAAAAATCTCATTTGTCTCAATATGACCTTTGAACCTGAATAAAATAAAAATCAACAGAATTCTGAATGCTATGAAGTTCATTTCTGTCTACAAAAGTACTATGCTCTTTAAAAATGTTATTCCTCAAAATATTTATACTCATTACTTAATCCACTTAATTGTAAACTCCAGAATCCTTTTATATGAGCAATTAGTTCAAAGAAATATGACTCTTGAGATTTTTATGATAAAAAAATAACAAAACCTTTGCCAGAAATAGATAGTGAATTGTTTCATATTCTTTCATTTATGACACAAGAAGACTAGAGAAACACTATTCTGTTCTCAAAGAATAATTCAGAAGCATTTAAGAGGTCCTGAGTCAGTCCAAGTCACTTCCTCCCTCCCTCTGTCTTTCCCTCCCTCTGTCTATCCCGCCCCCTCCTTCTCCTTCTCATCCTTCTTCCCTCCCCATCCCTCTTTCCTCTCCCTCTCCTAGCCTTTCTACATCAATCATCAAGTACCATTTGTGGATGGCAAGTGAGTTTTCACATTTTCTTTCCTTTCTTTTCAAGACTTTCAAGTTTGAAAAGCAAAAGAACATAGCAATTTATGACTTACTTTTGTTAAAAGGAATATAACTTAATAAAAGAGACATTTTATTAGCAAGAATTTTCTTTTAAAATGTACAAATTATCTTAAATCAGATTTTTAAATCATATTTCACCTTCCTTTCTAATGAGAATAGAAACTTGATAGAATACGACGGGCATTATGTCTGAAATACATTGTAATTTCATGAATTCATTTTTGTAAAACCACTACTAAGCCAAATATTTCTTCATCACTCGGGACATCATGAAAAGAACTGCTGATCTTTCTCTCAGAGGCTTGGTGTGTTAGATAATGAATGCCTGTGCTGTGGTTCACCTGGATGGAGGCTGACACTGAGGTCCATGGGAAAGACACATATGTTAGAAAATGAATGCGTATGCTGTGGTTCAGCTGGATGGAGGCTGACACTGAAGTCCACAGGAAGGACACAGAAGCTGTTCTGGAATAAAGTGGTAGAGCTCGGATGAGCTCCTTTAAAAGGCGGAGAATCTGAGCTAGGTTTTGTTGTTGTTGTTGTTTTTCAGCTTGTATTGTAGTCACGGGATGCTTATGAGGAAAACTGCTCTAAGGAAACAGAACAAGACTGTACAACATTAGAGAACTTGAAGAATTCTGAAAAATAAGACACAGTGATGTGCCTCAGGTCCAGTCAAGAATGTCTCCTAGAAAACTTCAAAGTGGGAACACTTTCATCTTCTTGGAAGGAGACTGGGAAGCATTTAAGATCTTGAGGAACAGAGTGACATCTTTCAGGATGGATTTCAAAATACCATGTTGCAGACTACTGAGAAATTTCTTAGAAGGAAACAACACTAAATAAGGTAGAATGTTTAGGAAGGCTGTTCCAACAGTTAAAAATAATTAAGGAAAAAGGAAAGAGTCAGAGACCAAGAGTTCCAAAGACGTCTGAGAAGTCAGTGTGGTTTCCTCGAGAGAAGGGTGTATTTGAGACCTGGCTAAGATGTTCAGTTAGAGGAAGGCAGGCCAGAGCGGCCTGGTTACCGAGATCAAGCTGTGGGTGACAGCACAGGTGTTGGGTGTGCTGGACACCACTGATGCCATGAGAAAGGGAGAGTTTAAGGGGCCCTGCGTGAAGGAAGAAAGGACTCAAGGCCACAGACAACCATCAGCGTTCCTCAAAGATCATGACTACCTCAGTACTTCTCAAATGAGGGGATACGCTTGGTGAAGTCACGACGGAAGTCTCATGTTAGCTCCCACCTCCAGCCCTTGCAAGTGTGAGGCCTGATCTAGTATCATGATCACACTGCAGATTATACAAGTGTCTTTTCTTAGGCATATTCCCTAAGTCACAGTCACCTTGTGACGTGACTTTAACAGTGTGACTAATTTCTTGAAACACAGAAAGAGTTCTCTAAGTAGTTTGGTCAGGTTAACATATTCTTGTACAAATTTGGTGAATTCTAATTATTTATGGCTATTTTGTAAGAAAGTAAAGGAAGCACAATTGAATGGGAAAATAATAAATAGTTTAATTTTTGCTTAAAAAAATCTAGCATATAGCTAAAAATATAGCTTGAATAATGTTATTGCTTTTAAAAATGGCTAATTCAACAGTTTTAGGCATTTTTTATTAAAAAGATTAAAATAAAATTCTAATAGTAAGCTACATTCATACATTGATTCTTGAACTAGTTGAAAAAGTTAAAATCTCATTTATTTAATTGTAATAACCTTTTAATAAAATGCTACTGGTAAATTTGCAGACACTGAGCATATTTTAATTGACTTTGTTATACCTTTATTAATAATAACAGAACTCCAACAACTGAGGTATTTTAAGAGACATTTTACTATGTAACACTTTTTGTGAAAAGCATTTTATACTAGCAATAATATAAAGCATTGATGAATGCTTTATTAGAAATGCCACTATGAGACAATTAATAAAAAAATTAACTGAAGAAAATAAAGGAAATATATAGAAACTGTGTTACAGAAAGCTAGCTTATTTATTTTCTTAGCATAAATGATGATAGATATCAAGTTGTTATGATATTTAGTTTCCGTGAATAAGAAATATGGTTAACCTATTTCAAATTAAAATTATAATATATATATAAATATTAGAATATTAATATTTTAATATTAGAAATTACATCATGTGTGCAGACGACCTAGTACAGACTCATGCAGGCTCTGTAATTTCCACATCAGTCTCTGAGCCCCTATGAGCCTTGCTTAGTTGATTCAGTGGGCTGTGTTTTGGTGTCCTCTACCCCTCTGGCTCCTACAATCCTTCTTCCCCCACTTCCACAGTGTTCCTCGAGCCCAGAATAAACAAAAAGAAATTACATCATGTATAACTTTGAAAAAAGGTATAAAAATTTAAACATTAATTTCAAACATATGAAAAACAATAATTTTTAAATGTATTTGAAAGAATATATTAATCCTGAATAGTTTTTCTGCAGTGAAAAATAACTACGTATCAGTAGCTTAGTTTCCAACAATTATCTTTTCATACACAAGATATCTTAAAGACATGCAGGAAGGTTATGATGTAAATGAGAAGTCTCTGGTGGGACTTGATCCTTGAGAGTTCTAACTAGATGCTCCTGCCGCTGCACCTGCTGCCCAGTCACTGGCCTCGTCAGAGAAAGTGCAGGATGGAGAGAGTGCCTACCTGATTTCAATGCCAAAGTCTGGAAGTGAGTGGTCACTTTAGCCACTACGGTCACTTTCAGCCACAGCTCACCATCAATAAGGCAAATGTCATCGGAAATGCTGTTTTACGTCTCTGAGAAAACAGAGAATAGATATAATGGTAATATCTACTAGCAGTATCCATCATGGGGTTGAGAGAACAGTCATGTTTGAAATCAACATTTATTTCAAGTGGTGGCATCTCCTTGATATGGGAGGTTTTCTGGATCACACAGAAGGGCCACACCTAACCATCTAAGCATCAGTTTCTGTGGAGAGAGATTAAAAACATGGAAGTGAGATGAAAAAATGTGTGGCAGAAGGGAGGTCAGCATGGTGTGGTCTGGGGCTTTAAAGCTGGAGAAAGGGACCACAGCTAAGAAAGCTGGGTGAACTCTCAGGACTGAGATAGGGAAGGAATTAGATTTTTAACAAGACTTCCTAAAGGAAGAAACCTGGATGACATCTTAATTAAAAAAATCAATTAAGTAACTAAAATACTAACTGCTTGTCTCTAGCCATTCTATGTGTTTTTTCACTTGATTTGAAGACTTGCATCTAAATCCTCTCATTTTTTTTCAAGGCCAGGATTAGGTATCAAGTTCTTTGTTCCACCCCAAAGACATTATCTTACACAAAAAACAGTAAATATAATTTTCTACAGATCTTATACTTCATCATTCTTGAATTATATCTGAGTTTATGGGATAGCTCATAGAGATATAGCTTGACATAACTGTCACTTTCCTAATTATTTTAAGATGCAGATATTATATAATATATTTAATGTGTTATCTAAGAAAATGAAGCTAATTTTGAATATTAGTTTTGTTTGTGCAGATAGTTCTAAGGGAACACTTAAAAATTCCCTTTGAATTCCATGTTCAGTTGCAGAGAATTAAAAAAGTCATAAAAATAAATTCTTGCATAATATCATCAAGACAGTAAACTACAGGGACCATAAGAAAATAAATATGGATTGCTTTAAACCACAGAATGTGTGCTTATTTGTTGTAGAAGTAGATTAAAGCCCCCTCCCTTTCATTTTGCCTGAGGTATGTGCTATTATGTGTTTTGTTCAAGAGATGGCTGAATCAGAGGTGACTGCGGTCTGTTCAGAGTATCAAAGAGAAGAGCACAGGTCTTAAGGAGACTCTCCAAGTCATTCCAAACTCTCTGTTGTAGGCAGAAGTTTCTGTTCCACCAACAACTCCCAAATATCTAGCAGCTATTTCCCAAATTTCCACATAAAAACTTGTATTAATTATAACTGCTTGACCAGTAGCTCAGGCTACTGACTAGCTCTTACATTTAAATTAACCCATAATTCTTTTCTATGTTTAGCCATGTGGCTTGGTACCTTCTCAGTTTGACATTCTCATCTTGCTTCCTCTGCTTCTGGCTGGCAACTCCTGACTCCGCCCTTCCCCTTCTCAGCATTCTTAGCTTGTTCTCCCCGCCTATACTTCCTGCCTGGCTACTGGACAATCAGCATTTTATTAAACAAATTGGAGTGACAGATCTTTACAGTGTACAAGAGCCTTATCCCACAACACTCTAGCCCTCTGGATTTAGCCTTCCATCCTCCCATGCTACCGTTTGAGCTGTGTCTCCCAGAAATTTACTATTAAAGTGCTATACTCTTAGTGTAACCTGATTTGGATTCCAGAAGAATTTTGAAGGAACATACAAAATAAGTTCCTCTTGGCAATGGGTGATGGGTGTCCTTGGGAAAAGTAGACATATGGGTACAGAAAGAGAATGATGTGTGAGACCTGGGGATACACAAACAAGGCAAAGAATGTGACTTCACCACCAAAGCCAAACACAGGGATAACACTGAAACCTAGTCACCTCCATTAGCTTCAGGAACAGGCAACCCTGCAGTAGTGTGGTCTTAGGCTTCTAACTGCCAGGTCTGAGAACTCTGTCACTTCCGTGTTGGGTTATAGATGCCTAGCTACAGCAGCCTAGAGGCTCATGAGACTCATTGGTCTATGTCACACTGTACTTTCTCTTCAGACCCCACTGAACTGTTTCCTTGTCCACACTGTGGATGACTTGTGATGATGGAGTTTCCCTGAGAGAGCTTCCATTCATCTCAGCAGAAAATGCCTATTCCTATTTATAGCTTGTAAACTTCTGAGAGTAAATGCACAGTGACTTGGAGTCCCCAGTGTCTCACACTAAATTCTGTTTAAAGTTGGCTCCCTTAATGCTGAATGAAGTTTTTCACTTACACACTCTTTCATTACTGTTAATAATTTACACCATAGAAACATTTACATCCCTGTTTTATTTTTGGTCATGATATAGTCCACAAATTTTCTCTCTCTCTGATATCAAAATTAGACATTCCACACATTAATTCCTGTGTCATCCTGTCTCCTGTTATAGCATGCAATCATGTAAAAATTATAATATATGAATTGCCTTGCCTAGAGATTGGCATAAATATAAATCCCTTGATTAATTTACAATATCCATCTTATTTCAAGCATACGTAATAGTATTTCTTCAAAAATAAAGTTGATTCTATTTGAAGAACTATGAAATCATCAAACAAGTTAAATTTCCTTCTCAAATTTCCTACAAGTACATGAAGATAATATATGAACCTGAAATTCTGTATAACATCATCATGATTACAGGGATATTGTTAAAGACATTTATATTTTAAGTACAACATCATTGAATGGCATTTTGCATGAAATTGAAATTTATTAGTCAATCAAGAAATGTTTATTGACTATATGTGTGTGTATATATATATATATATATATATATATATATCAAGAATTCTATAAGTCACTTGAGAATCTTTATCAATAATTTTCTTGGCCTGTTACTCTTTCCTATGAGAATAAATGGCATGTCTCTTTTATGATTAGATAGCCCTGGAACATATTGCTGGTGCACAGTTTTATTGAAGTGTAAATAGTGTGCTGTGTTTTATGTGACAACATCATTTTTATCTTACTTTGAAATAATATCACAGAAAATGATTGATAGAATGATAGAAGTAATCAGATGGAGACATTTTTAGGCCACATTGAAGCAGTAACTCTCTAGGTGCAAGATAATTCTGTAGAATTGTTTTTACACAAATGCTACTAATTTTCTGCTTATGTAAGTTCATTAAACCAAGTTGAGCTGAATGTGAAGAGCATTAGTAGCTTTGCATGAGTCACACGTACCATCAAAATGTCACTTAAAAATAGCAGGGAAGGTGTGCAGAGTAAAGGAGATTGACATATGCCAATCAAGAGCAGATTGCAGAAACAGGGAATTCATAGTCTTGTGACAAAACTATTATTGCTCTGGAAAGAGCAGTTTGCCTTCAGAAGTTCAATAATCAGCTTTGATTGTCTTAATTTTATCATTAGCATGATTGATGTTAGAAGATTTGTAACACTGTCAAAGCATCAGTAAGCCAAATAGTTAAACATTTGTTACTATTGACATAATGTAAGATAGAAAGAGACAAAACAGAGGCCCAGCTCAGCATGATGCTTCATCAAGCTGCCTTTTCTGCTGGAAGGGAAAAAATGCAGAGCTGTGGTTGTATTGTTAGCTGAGGAAATGTTTGACTGTGGGTTTTTAAAGATCAAGCTTATCAGGAATACACCAAAAATGTGCCCACATGTTTGAGGGAGATAAAGGGGCTGATAACACTTAGAAAAGAATCAGACTTAAGATCCATAGAACTGGCTCTTGTTTTTATATTAATGTCCATATAGCTAGTTTGACTCCCAGGCCAGATACTCAATATGGTAAAATTTTAAAAATTGTGTTAGCAGCTGGTCAGCGATGGCGCACGCCTTTAATCCGAGCCCTCAGGAGGCAGAGCCAGGCGGATCTCTGAGTTCAAGACCAGCCTGGTTTACAGAGTGAGAAATAGGACAGGCACCAAAACTACACAGAGAAACCTGTGTCGAAAAACCAAAAAAAAAAAAAAAATGTATTAGCATATATTAGTTGTATGAAATTGTGCGCTTCATTATGACTTTTTATTTGTTTGTTTTGTTTGATTGCTTGATTTTTGAGACAGGGTTTCTTTGTATAGCTTTGGCTATCCTGGAACTCGCTTTGTAGACCAAGCTGGCTTTGAACTTGCAGAGATCTGCCTCCCAAGGGCTGGGATTTTAAAGGTGTGTGCCACCACCACCCAGTCATTATGACATTTTAATGTAAGTATATTGCCTAGGCAAGGGTGGCACACACCTTTAATCCCAGCATATGAGAGGCAGAGGCAAGCAGATTCTGGAAGTTAGAGGCCAACCTGATCTACAAAGCGAGTTCCAGGACAACCAAGCTACACAGAGAAACCCTGCTTGAACAAAACTCTGTGTGTGTGTGTGTGTGTGTGTGTGTGCGCGTGTGTGTATGTGTGTGTATGTGTGTGTGTGCGTGTGTGTGTGTGTGTATGTGTGTGTGTGTGTGCGTGTGTGTGTGTGTGCGTGTGTGTGCGTGTGTGTATGTGTGTGTGTGTGTGTGTGCATGTGTGTGTATGTGTGCGTGTGTGTGTGTGCGCGTGCGTGTGTGTGTGTGTGTGTGTATGTGTGTGTGTATGTGTGTGTGTGTGTATGTGTGTGTGCGTGTGTGTGTGTGTGTGTGTGTGTGTGTGTGTGTGTGTGTGTTCTCCCTGAACTACTCTCTTATACTCTCTCTTCTTCTACTGGTCTCCTTCCTCGTCCTAAGTCCCCCCCCACCCTATCTTTATACCATAAATAAACGACTGATAAATAGAGTCAAAAATATATGGTCATAAGAAGATATTACATAGATGGATGGTTTCAATGGGTAGAGGATGTATAGATTATAGACATACAGACTAACAGATGATAGATGATAGACAGACAGATAGACAGATAGATGGATGATATAGAGAGATAGAAAAAGACGGTACATACAATGAAAAAGTTGTGATATTTGTCTTGCTTGAAGTGGCTTATATCAGTAAATATTATAATCTTCAGTTCAATCCACTTTCTACATAATTTTGATCCTTGTAGCTGATCTTGTTGTGCCCACATCATGAGACCCCCTAGTAAGACCACCACAGAGCTGATATCCGATGCAACCACACAGGGGTTTATTGATTACAAGCCTGGACTTGGCCTGTGTTCCAGAACTCTGACACAGGGAGGGGAGGAGGAAGGCCCTGAGCTCTCAGAATGAGGGGTTTTAAAGGGAAAAACCACAAGCAGGATGTCACAAGCCTTTGCATCATATGATTGGGTGAGGGTACGTAACCTTTGGATTTACTGATCATAATCCAGAGGAATTTTTCAGCAATGGTTATCAGAAAGACATTTGGAGCCCACAGATGTTTTTTATCAGGATTGGTTTATGCGAGAGGCAATCATGTTAGTAGCTTTTAATTGGCTAGGATTAGTTGGAGGTTACAGTTGGGAAGGCCTGTCCAAGTCCCACGCTTTGTCCTTGAGCTGCCATGGAGGCTGGCTGGCCTAGCATGTACTGACTGTGAGGGCTGACTCAGTGGCCCAGGCCGTGTCCTTGACACATGCGCATAGCTCTAAGTTGGTGAGGGGTCCCAGACAGTAAACAATTGGCTGAACCTTGAGCGGTCAGAGTACGTGCAGAAATGGAGCCACTTCAAGAACTATGTCTTTTGTTCATGGCCCTCCCAGAAACTGCTTGCTCAAGTCTCAGGAAACTGAAATTGAGTCCTGATCTTTGAGAGAAGACTGAGCAGCCTATTATGGCATCTGCCTGGTCCTTTCATCTAAACCCTCATTTGTCCATCACCTGCTCATGGACACCCAGGCCAACTCCAGAATTTATAATAAACAGGTTTGGGAATGCTAAATTGGGTTCCTTTGAGTATATTCCCAGAACTTCCCATATGGAAGTCCTTTCCATTTCTGTCATGGCTGCACCAATCTACCAGCTGCATGTAAGGACTTCTTTCCCTTTTTTCTCTGTTGGTATTTGCTGACTGTTTCTTGAAGATAGCAAGTATGACTGGGGAAGATGGAATTTCTGCACCTTCAGTTCAGGAGGAGTGAAAGTTGGAATATTTTAGAAATCTCTGTCCTATGACAATCACCTTGCACAATAGCAGATGATATAACAAACTTAATAAATGGAAAAGAGTCTCATTGCTGGGTATAGCATTAGATGCTTCTAATTCCAGCACTAGCAAAGTGGGAGGCAGAAGGATCAGGAATTCAAGATCATCCATAGTGAGCTCATGGCTAGCCTGAGCTACATGAGAACCAGCCCCCCTCCCAAAAAAAGTAAAAAGGGAATAATAAAGGAAAGGAAAAGGAAAGAAGAAGAGGATGAAAAAATTATATATAAGATAAACTCTCTGAGATCTTATCTCCATAAGTGTCCTGAATCCATATCTTGTCTTTTCCTTTTCCTCCCCTTCCCTCTTCTTCCTCCTTCTCCTCCCCCTTTCAGGACCCTTTGATACATAATCCTGGCTGACCTCAAACTCAAAACCCCCCTGTCTCAGCCTCCTAAGTGCTGAGCCTATATGTATGCAGTAGCATGCCAAGAACAAACTGTTCTTTAAACCATAGAATTCTGTTTCCTCAGATATAAAATGTGACTAGTGATAATGAGTATTTCACAGAGTTTCTGAAAGGAAAATGGTCTATCCAAATACCAGTTAAATTCATTAAAGTTTTTAGCCTGGTACCTGACATGGTGAACAGTCACTGACCTTTAGCCTTACCATCATAACTTAGAGTTGTTCCATAAAGTTCTATTCAAGACAATCACTCCTATGGAACTTCCAGCAATGGTGAAATCTGTTCTTTATCTACTTCTCTGATTTAGTAGATACTGAACATGCATAAATATTGAACACTTAAATGTGGATGGTATGCCTGTTTAGGGAAGCTTTTATTTAATTAGTTTAAATAATTGCTTCAGGTAGCTAGTGACTACTCTATCAGACACTGAAGTTTGGGAATCTTTTATCATCTTATTCTCTTCACTTGGTAAACATACCTATACACACAGGTTCAGTTGCTTGTATCTAAGCATCCACCACATCTACATCTCACCACAAAGTGGCTAGTGTTTACAGAATGCTCTTCATGTATACTAGTTAATTCAGCCTGTCACATCCCTGTAACATCATCATTGTAGATGAGGAAAAACAAAAGTGAGATGATTTATGTTGAAGGGGGAGTTGGAAAGGTGATCTTCATGTTTCCTCACTCCTAGCCTGAGATCCATGGTTTCCTAGGGGCATGACTATTTTTGACAAAATCATCACCAGAGTAAGATCAGACTTCTACTTCCATCCATTCTGGATTCTTTGTGTGTCTATAGAATGGGGTCTGGTTGGATGAGCAAAATCACACAAAGACCACCATCAGGAAGTTAAAACTGCAACCAAAGCTCACTGAAGAAATGACACATGGATCTGCAGGTGCAGATTCAGAAAAGTGAATACAAACTTGTTCATGAAAATACTGTTTATGGAAACTGCCTGTGATCAGTTCTGAGAATGAAGAGAATCTCTGTCTCTTGGTCTGTGTTGGCCTTATTTATCCTCTCTAATGTGTGTGTGTGTGTGTGTGTGTGTGTGTGTGTGTGTGTGTGTGTGTGTGTGAGAGAGAGAGAGAGAGAGAGAGAGAGATGTAAGTGTGTGTGTGTGTGTGTATACGAATATATATGTATATATACAAACTTTTATGTTATATGCACACATAGGGACACTTGCATACATATACAAACAGACACACCAGGCAGGAATATTTGACAATAAAAATAAAGCAGTATTTTTCAGTACAAACTTGAAGTAAATCGTGGTATAAGTATGCCCCTTTCTTGGTTATCTAGCAAGGCTGGAGTGTTAGTTTTAGGAGAACTTGAAAGACTCCTTCCAGTGCTCTGATTGCATGGAATGTCAGACATTAATTTGACTAATTTGAACAGCTTGAAGAACACATTTGAAAAGAAGTCAAAGGAGCCCCAAGTGAGACCCCAGAGGGGGCATACAACAAGATGTTTGTGCTTCCCCTGTTTAATTAGAGAATCAGATATCTCTTGAAGATCAGAAAGAACACACA
The DNA here is from genome assembly GCF_007827085.1 of Peromyscus californicus insignis. NCBI lineage: Eukaryota > Metazoa > Chordata > Mammalia > Rodentia > Cricetidae > Peromyscus > Peromyscus californicus. The sequence goes on along the minus strand of NW_026294469.1, from coordinate 74,110,994 downwards.
AAAATGATAAGAATGTATTTAATCTGACAAATATCAAAGAATTTTATTTTCTTCTAAGAGTTTATGCTTTGGTTTTAACTATAAAACACTGATGTGCTCAGTGGCAACAGGGTAAAGAAAAAAAACCTAAGACTTTTAAAAAGAGGTGATCATAATAACAGGAAATAGACAAACACTCAACTTAGTTGGCCACATTTATAAGAGGAAAACACTGGCTCTTTTGGTCAAATATTAATTTATTTTTAAATGTGCTCAAATCTTGGTGGATGTGGATATAGTTCAGAGGTAGATTGCATGCCCAATATGTTTGAGGCCTTGAGTCCAAAGCCTAGTCTCTCTGTCTCTGTCCCTCTCTCTGTGTCTCTCTGTGTCTCTCTGTCTCTGTCTGTCTGTCTGTCTGTCTGTCTGTCTGTCTGTCTCTCTCTCTCTCTCTCTCTCTCTCTCTCTCTCTCTCTCTCTCCCTCACACACACACACACACACACACACACACACACACACACACACACACACACACACACTACAAGAAATTTGGATTGGCGGAATGGCTTAGTCAGTAAAGAACTTGCTGCACAAAATATGGGGACCTGACTTCCAGCCCCAGAAGCCACTTTAAAAGAGAAAAAGGCAGATATATAGGATTTATGGGGATTGCTGATCAGCCAGTACAGCCAAATCAGTGAGTTCTGACATGGATGAAAGAATGTCTCTGTAGACAAATTTCTAAACAGTCTTATTAAAGAAGAAACACAGAGCCAAATACAGAGATATAAGCTGTAGAGGTCAGAGCAATAGCCGCCAACTAACCTTAGCTCACCACCTCTCCTATCTTCCCAAGAGAGCTTCTTAATGTCTAACCTGCGCCTTTATTGCCTTCCTGTTCTGCCTTCTCATTGGCTCTAAGCCCAGCCACGTCACTTCCTCATCACTGCCTGTCTATACAGACCTCCAGGTCTCTATGGTTGGTACTGGGATTAAAGGTGTGTGTCATCACTCATGGCTGTGTCCTTGAACACACAGAGACTCTGCCTGCCATGTGATCAGATTAAGGGCATGTGCCACCACCACCTGATATCTATTTATGGCTTGCTATGTGACCTCTGATCTCCAGGCAAACTTTATTTATTAACATACAAATAAAATATCACATTTCAGCACTAATAAAATATCACCACATGTCTCTGAAAAAATAAAGTGGGGAATAACTGAAGAAGACACCTGACAACCATACACACACACACACACACACACACCAGAGAAAGAATATTCACACAAAAAATATATGAAATAAAATGCCATTGAATCTCTTAATTATGCTTTAATGACACCACCTACATTTGTCACTGCCAAAAACTGTAAAAAGCAAAGCAATGTTCCTCTATTCTGGGTAGGTCACTCTTCCAGAAGCATCTTTTCCATGTTCTTAACATGATCCCACAGAACGATGGCAAGGTCGTGTAACCCCATAAGGGGTAATGTGATAAATCGTCAGTAAAAGATCATATGTACTTCAGATTTCCTACTCATCTGAAAAGTAGCTGTTTTAAAGCAGTTTTGTATGATTAAAATGCCACAATCCTTGTTTCCTTTATTTTTATCTAAACACAGATTGTAGCTGAAGTTTTCTCCAGGCCCACCTGGACCAAAGCCACTCAGACCCACCAGAGGCTTATATTAATTAAAACTGTATGGCCTAATGACTCAGGCTTTTTGATAGCTAGATCTTACATCTTAAATTAACCCATTTCTATAATTCTATACCTTGCCACGTGGCTCGTGGCTTACCGGTATCTTTACATCTTGCTTCCTCTGTGTCTGGCTGACAACTCCTGACTCAGCCTTCCTGCTCCCAGAATTCTCCTCTCTGCTTGTCCCGCCTATACTTCCTGCTTGGCTACTGGCCAATCAGCATTTCATTTATTAACCAATCAGAGCAACACATTCACAGCATACAGAGCAATATCCACAGCAAAAGATTGTGATTGTATTATAAAATATGTACAAAACAGTAATATATTGAGCAGATTTTTTGTTTTGCTGTTTTGTTTTTTCCAGGCAGGTACTAAGGAGACATTGATAAGTTTGAAAGGAAGGAAGGAAGGAAAGGGAAGGGAGGGGAGGAGAAGGGAGGGGAAGGGAAGGGAGGGGAAGAGAGAGAGAGAGAGAGAGAGAGAGAGAGAGAATAAAAGAAAAGCAGAATTCTTGTGATGTCTAAATCAGCACAGTCTAAACAACTGTTAACTTATGAAATTTAAAAAAGAAAATCACAACATCACCATCTTCACCGAGTGTATTTTAAACAAATCTATTGGCAATTAACTCCTGTTACTCACATGCTATATATCACACTTATAAATGTGTGTGTTCTTAATGCACATTTGTATATGTTAGTGCAGTTATAACACTAATATCATTTTAAAGTTACTACCCAACATAGAAATTCTTAAAAACAAATGTGTGTTTTTATTTTTATGACAATTTGAGAATTGTATTTAAATGCACTTTTGTGAAATAGTGTTGACTGCAATTGGGATTTAACTGAAGTAAATTACTTGTAAAGGATGGAAAACAGGATCATGGTCTTAGCAATAAATCTAATTCAAAGTTCTCTGTGCTGAGCCATATTTTACACCTGTGTTGTAGTGTGACAGTGTGTGTGTGTGTGTGTGTGTGTGTGTGTGTGTGTGTGTGTACATGCTGCTTTGGCAGACATAGAAAGTTTGCTTTGTGATAAAACCATATGTATATATGTGTGTGTGTATATATATGTATGTATACATATATACATATATGATGTTTTTAATTGAAAAAATTCCTTCATGAGTAAGATAATGGCCATCATTGATTCTGACAACCCCCAAAAAATGAATATTTTTGCAATGTCATATAAACTGGGACCATGAAATACTATCACATAAAAATCAACCTTTCAGGACTTAAATATATAAGAGGTTATGTTAATAGGACTGTTGAGAAAAGTTAGATTGGCAGAAATACAAATGTATCTACTATTTGTGCTTGCTGTTTCTCAGAAGTATTGACCTTTTTTGTTGAGGTATTTATATGGCCTTCAGAGTCATTCTTTCAAAAAAATCAATCCTTTCATGGAATATCAATTGTTAATATCGTCGAAATAATTGATTAATTATTTTTCAAATTATAAGTTCCTAGGTAAAGTCACAAATTCAATGATTATATGTTTAAATGTCACCTCATGCCAAAGAATATCCTTGCCATATAAAACAAGAATCTCCAAGGCAAGGTCTCCCCTTGCTTTGGAGGAGGTGGGAATGGGGGGTGGATTGGGGGGGGAAGGCTGGGGGGTGGGAGGAGGGAGGACAGGAATCCATGGCTGATATGGAAAATTAAATTAATTATAAAATAAAATTTAAAAAAAAGAATCTCAGTGGTTGGCTATGTTTAATAAATGTTAATCCATGTAATTTATATCTCTTACAATTGAATTTTTTGCTTTCTTAGAAGCTATAAATAAAGCATAAGTGATAATCTTAGAAACTTATGGATATTAAAAAATTAGTAAATAGAGATTAGAAGGATGGATTCTAAATAAAACCTCCCCTCTTTAAGCTGACAAACTATCACTTAACATTTATTTTATGAACAATTTTTCCAAAGGTTCAGACCCTACACCTTTTATAACATTCTGGAATAAACAGGGAAAAATAGCCAAATATCTTAAGTAGATGCATAGGTAGATTAATAAACTCTTACATCCACAGAAAAGGAACCTTTGAACTGTGCAGCTGGTCGGTACTGTGTACATTCAAGTCAGCGCAATACTGACATTTATACAATTCTCTATTCTTGTGTAGATACATGAAGTTATTCTCCATGTCCCAATAAGAACATCATAGAAAGATTTAAAAGATCCTAAATCAAAACTTGAGAAACTGTAGGGAGAAAATATAGGCATGTTTAAAATATAAACTAAACAGAATTTCTTAAACAAAACACAAACCTGAAATCCATAACTGGAAATATTAATACAGTTTATTGCTTCCTATTTTAAATTGTCCTATAAGAAAACATAAATTTAAAAGTCAAATAGATTGAGAGAAGTCATTTACATGTAAATAACAGAGAATTCATATGCAAAGTATTTTAATGCCCTATATATCTTTGTGCACAGGCACAGGAGTGAAGGATGAGGCAAAGGACGTGAATAATTGACTCCACACACACAGCCAAGAACCCTGGGAAACCATAGCCACTCAGAAATAATGAATGAAATGAAGTAAATAACAGTGTACAGCTTTTCTCAGCCATCCTACTGGGGCATGAAGAGAAGTCTCATATTCAAAATTTGTTAAAGAGAAGTAATAAATAATACCAAGGGAAAAATTTAAATTAAATCCCAAGCATGGTGACAGAGGCCTTTAATTCTAGCACTTGGGAAGCAGAGAGAGGTAAATCTCTGTAAGTCTCACACTAGTCTGGGCTATATTGTAAGAGCCTATCTCAAAAACAAACAAACAAACAAAAACCCAAACAAACAAACAACAAAACTAAACCCTAAAAATAAATTAATGATAAAATACAAAATAAAAATAAATCTGTTATGGAGCTGGAGAGGTGGGTCAGGGGTTAAGAGAACTGACTGCTCTTCCAGAGGACATGAGTTCAATTCCCATCACTGATACCTGGTGGCTCCCAACTACCTCCAGCTCCTGGAAATTCAGTGTTGCACACACATAGCTGACGTTCATGTATGTGTGAATAAAAATAAAAATGAGTACTTAAAAACTTTAAAATATGTTACAACTCTTTTAGGAAAACATTTTTATTACAGTAAAATTTAAGATTCTAAAGACAACATTATATATCAACCAAAGTTTCCCCGAATCCAAATTTCTATACCTATTTGAATGAAAGCTACTTGCTTTAGTTAAAAAAATATAGAGAATATTCATAATATTGTACATTGTATGCATTTATAGAGGAATGCAAAAACATGAATTATCCATATATACAGTTAACATATAATATATAAAATAAATAATACAAAAATATCTAAGATAATTTATTTCATACTCTGAAATACAACAGATTACAATTAGTTTAAAATTAAGAGAAAAAGAAAAACAAACAATATTAATGTAATTTCATCTATATTCAAACTTTGTGATGATCACTGGACGTATCTGTTGTTGGTTGTTTTTTCACTCTTTTACTCTTTATTTGGGGGGGCACGCCACCCAGCTCCCAAATATATGACACATGGAGACTTATTATTAATTATAAAGGCCCAGCCTTAGCTTGCCTTGTTGCTTGCCAGATTTTCTAACTTTAAATGAACTCATCTACCTTTTACCTTTGGGCTTTTTCCTTTTCTTATTTCTGTAATTTTGTTTTCACTCTTACTCTCTGGCTGGCTGGGTGGCTGGGTGGCTGGGTGGTTGGCCCCTGATGTCCTCCCCCTTGATCCCTCTTACTCTTGTTCCTTTGCTCCTAGATTTTTCCACCTCTTTATTCTCTCTCACTGTCAGCCCCGTCTATCCTTTCTCCTGCCTCTCTATTGGCCATTAAGCTCTTTATTAAACCATCTGGTATTTTAGACAGGCACAGCAACACAGTTTCACAGAATTAAACAAATGCAACATAAGAGAATGCAACACATCTTTGCATCATTAAAGCAAATGTTCCAGAACATAAACAAATGTAACACATCTTAAAATATTATTCTTCAAAACATATCCAACAACCTTTCTTCAAATGTATACTATTTTTACTTATGTAAATATCACACTGATTTTATTTAATATTACTGGGATTAATTATAAATGTGTAAAATGAATGCATAAGACAGATTAGGCCATCAGATAAAATGTAGGTGTTTATATGCAGAGAATCAGCAAGAGGTTAGATTGTTATACCTCAACATGGTCATAATGTCTCTCTATAAAAAGGTGAGTTGGGATTAGAATAGATGTTTGAAGATCATCTTGATAATTTAATTTTCAATTCCCCTACATATATGTATATGTATCTACTTACAAAAAGGAATATAGTTAGAAGTCCACACAATTCTTCACAGATCTTTAAAGGACAAATTTCAGCTTCATATGAAAGCACAATAAATACAGCACAGCTAAAACAATCCTGACTGAAGAACTGCAGGAGGTTCCACCATCCCCAATTTCAAGTTGGACTACAAAGATATAGTAATGAAAACAGCATGGTATTGACACAAAAATAGACAAGTTGATCAATGGAATAGAAGGCCCAAACAGAAATCAATACACCTGATTTTTGATAAAGAAGGCAGAAACACATACTGGAGAAAAGGCAGCATCTTCAATAAATGGTGCTGGTCAAACTGGATATCTGCATGTGAGAGAGTACAAATAGATACGTTGCTTTTTTAATTTTATTGTATTAATTTTTTTCATTTATTTTACATACCAACCACAGTTTTCCCTCCCTCCTCTCCATCCATTCCCTCCTCTGACTCCCATCTACTTCCCTCCTCATTCACTCCTCCTCAGTCCCCAGTCTCCATTCAGAAAGGGCAAGCCTCCCAAGAGCCTGAACAAAGCATGGCACATCAAGTTGATGTAGGACTTAGCTCCTGCCCCTGCATAAAGGCTAGGAGAGGTAATTCAGATCCGTTCTTATCACCCTGCACAAAAATCTACTCTAAATGGACTAAGAACTAGTTACACTGATAGAAAAGAAAGAAGGGAACAGCCTTGAACTCATTGGCACAGGACAGGACTTCATGAACAGAAAACCATTAGCACAGGCACTAAGATCAACAATTAAAAAACAGGACTTTATGAAACTGTAAATTTTCTGTATGGTGAAGGACACCATCATTTGGACACAGTTGCAGTCTACAGAATAGCAAAAGATTTTTACCAACTACACATCCAAAAGAGGGCTAATATCCAAATATATATAAAGGACTCAAAAACTGTATATTAGGAAAACAAATAACCCAATTTAAAAATGGGATATACACCTAAACAGAGAATTCACAATAGTGAAACTCAAATGGCTGAGAAACACTTAAAGAAACGTTTACCATTCTTAGCCATCAGATAAATGCAAATCAAAATTTGAGATTTCATCTTACACCTGACAGAATCAACCAAACAAGTGACAGTTCATGGTGACAATGATGTAGAGCAAGAGGAACACTCATGCATTTCTTGTGAGAATGCAAACTCATACAGCCACTATGAAAATCACTGTGGCAGCTCCTCAGGAAGATGGCAACTGATGTACCTCAAGATCCAGTTATATAGACATATACCCAAAGGATGGTTCATCCTCCCACAGAGATACTTCCTCAACCACATTCATTGCTGCTCTATTCATAAAAGCCAGAAATTGGAAGCAATATAGATGCTCCTCAACAAAAGAATAAGGAAAATGTGGTACATTTACGGAATGGTGTATTACTCAAGTCATTAAAAAAGAAAATGGCATCATTCAATTTGTAGGCAAATGGACAGCACTAGAAAACAATCATCCCGAGTGAGTTATCCCAGACCCAGGAAGAAATATATGGTATGTATTCACTTATAAGTGGGCATTGCCTGCTAAGTGATAGCCAAGCTACAATCCATGGAACCACAAAGAGTAGGTATAGGGTTAGGGACTAGAGAAAATGGATAGATCTCATTAGGTAAGGAAAGTAGAATAGATAGATATGGATGAAGGGGAGGTCTGGAATAGGAGGACCAAGTATAGAGGGGGAGAGAGGAGGCTGAGAAAGGGAACCTAGGAGAGACAGCTAAAATTAAGGGACATTTGAGTGGTAGTATGAAAACATAATACAGTAGAAACTTCCTAAAATATATGTATAGATGAAGGCAATCTAAATTAAATTGCCAAACACTGAGGGAGACAGAGGCCCAACTGGCCAAGTCTTGTCACTCAAGAAAGCTTCCAGTACAAAGATTAAGTTACATCTAGTTGGGTTGTTGGCCAAAGGGACCTCATAGGAATCCACAAACAACCCAGGCTATTTGCAAGACTATAGTTTGCTCTCCACAAATTAACCTCAAGGCCCAATTGCTGAAGGCAACACCTACACAACTCATTGAACATTAATTTTCCAAATAAATTCATGCTATTAAAGTGTCACTTCCCTTATCAAAACTTGCCAGGCACAGATTTTTTTTTTAAGGATGTTGACACAGTTCAATTAATTTTTAATTTAAATTTGAGAATTTCATACATGTATATAGTGTATTTTGATCAAAATAATTTTGAAATGCATGTACTACCCTGCCTGTATAATACCCTATATTTTAATTATAAGTGTATGGGGTAAGCAGTTGCGCATGTGCATGTAAGGTGTGGGGAGGCCAGAAGGTAGTGTTGAATCTTCTAGAGCTAGAGTTATAGGCAATTGTGAACTTCCCAATGTGGGTGCTTAGAAACAAACTCTGGCTCTCTATAAGAACAACATGTGCTTTTAGCAATTGGAACATCTTTCTATCCCTAATCAAAATAATTTTTAAGGCAGTATGTTCTCCAATTATCGAGTGGTGGTCAAATGCAAGGTGATCATTATTGGCTATTTATATTATTATCTTTTGACATAGCATACTACAGGCCTACGTCATTGAAGTTTCCAACCCATTAGCATAAAGGCAAGGACATCGCTAAATAACCAGGAAAATGACTTTTCTTAGAGTGATGACACATCAGATACAATGTTGAAGGGGGTATTTCTACAAGCATAATAAAAATAATAATATATTTTTTCATATTATGGTATTCACAAAATATAGTAATCAGACATAAACAAAAGGCAACAAATGTGAATCATGTTCCTGTAGCATCAATGCTGTTATCCAAAGAGGTCAGAATAAAAATCTATTCAAACCACTGTACCATGGAGTCAACAATAGAAGAACTGAAATGATCTCCCTAGCCAACTGCACCACTGAAGGCAGTTATCCTAATGCATCAAAGAGTGTAAGAAATTGGAGCCGGGTGGTGGTGGCGCACGCCTTTAATCCCAGCACTCGGGAGGCAGAGCCAGGCGGATCTCTGTGAGTTCGAGGCCAGCCTGGGCTACCAAGTGAGTTCCAGGAGAGGCACAAAGCTACACAGAGAAACCCTGTCTCGAAAAACCAAAAAAAAAAAAAAAAAAAAAGAAATTGGAGGAGAGGAGTGATTCTAAGTTCTCCCAGGATAATTTTTAAAAATGACATTTTAATACTATTACATTATATTTGACAAAGAAAAATATAAGTGGCAAGAAGCATGTGAAAATCACCAGCAGTGAATAACACCCACACACTTGAATGCACCTGATACCTAAGTAGACTCTTGTAGCTCGTACTTAATAACTTCCAATTGATAATATGAGGTAATTTTTGAACATTCACAGTACAGGTAATATAGGACCTATGTTTAATTAACAAAAGCTACTTAGAATTTCAGCATACATCATTAAATTATATTAATTTTGAAGAGAAATCAACAAGCGAAAGTTACACTAATTCCAAAATCCTTTTCGTATCTCTCATTTATGCTGAGTTCACAACACTGAACTCTTTTGCTTCTCTGGGGACTGGAGCCAAGGAAGTTTTATACATGCTGGACAAGCATCCTACCAACTGAGCTACCTGCCAGGCTCCCTGCTTTCACTTTTCATGTTGTTATAAGGTCTTTCTAAATTGCCCAGCTTTAAAGTTGCCATCCCCTTGCCTAGCTCAGATTTAACCTTTAATTGACATTAGGTTATAATTCTGTTAACAAATTAAATGTTGTTGAAAAGTCGGTCCTGTATCTCTCACTTCTTGGCTATAATCAACTCAAAGAAGTGTTTAAATAAAGGAAATGCATACAAATAGCATGAGAAGAGATGTATGCTCCATGGCCTTGCATAGTTAGTGACTGTTTTGATATTTATGTAGCACAGATGGGCCAGGGTTTTGTGAAGACCTTTATTTACATTACAGGGACTGCTTCCCTGTCAGAGCAGATATTCCCCAAAGGTAACATCTCTAATATCTGTGTTCATTTGCCCAGAGGAGAATCATTCTATGTTCAGTATCTGAATATTAGTCTAAACTAGACTAATATTCCCTGTACCCTGTTCCACCATTCTCTTAAAAACTGCTTTTCCAGAATCTTTGCACAAACATCTTAGAATCCCCATAGTATTACAAAGTAGAGATTAAGTTCTTTAATTATATAGCTCCATCATGATTCCACAATTACTTTGCTTACTTATTTCTTTAAATCTATAAATGAATAGCTAAAACATGAGCACATGCTCAAAAATCACTAGACGCATGCTCGTAAAATAGCCTAAACTCTGTAGAGCAAAACACTCCCTGGTGTTAGCATTAGCATATGGGCAGGATAATAGTTTAACTTGAGACTTTTGAAACCCAGGTATAGATAGACTCTCCTATAGAGCATTGAACAATGTTTCCAAAGAAAACTATTCTCCACTTCTCAAGTGGTAGACCAAAAGGACAAAGCCCCTGTTTCGGTCCTTAATATACTGAGGCTATAATGAATCTGTTTCTCCTACATTCTCAATTCTGTATTTTATTTTAAATTTTATTTTCATTTTTTATTTATATATGTTTATAAGCATGAATGTAAGTATGTACATATGTCTGAAATACTCATGGAAGCCATAAGATATTGGATCCCTGGAACTGAAGTTACAGGTTGTTGTGATCCACCAGACATGGGTGCTAGGAACCAAACTTGGGTCCTCTGAAAGAGCAGTACCCACTTTGAATCACTGAGCCATATTTTAAGTCCTCCATTTCTGAAATTTTAAACTGCCAGGATAAAGGTAATAATAATGTGCTAAGAAATAAATCATATATTCGCTGATAAATATAAGGTATGAAGTGACAGAGTAGTGAGATAGTACAGCATGTGAAGGTGCATGAGCCAAACCTGATAACCTGAATTGAATCCCGGAGGCCCTCATGCTAGAAGAGGAAATAACTATTGATAGTTTCATGCACTTGGCCATACACACACACACACACACACACACACACACACACACACACACACACACACAAATTAATGTAATAAAAATAATTTGAAGCCAATGCTAGTTAGAGACTTAACTAACGTTCTTTGTTACAATGTGAATTGATATCTTAATAGATTTATAATTATTAAATTTTTCATTAATTATATGAGGAATGCAAAATAAATTAGCTATAATAACCTCATCTGAAAGTGCTGAAGTATTACTCAGGACCTTGCATTCTTGTAACTTGCATCTCTTGCTCAAATATTTCCAACAGAGCTCCTGAAGCATGTGCAAGTGAACACTGTTGATTCACTGTGTGTTGACTGAACACTATTGATTGTACATTATCAATACTCTTGCTGCATGGTTTATTTCAAATAAAATTGTATGAAAAGTTAATGACTTTCACAATCTATATAAACTTGTGTCAGTGTCATTATCAATTTTTATGACATGAAGATATGATGACAATGGGCTCTCCAGGGAAAACAATGAATGCTTATTCATTGTTGAAGAAGAAGGACTCAGCAGGAAGCATGACTTACCCTTGCCTAAGGGTAACACTCAGTGTAACTGAAAACGGAGTGGCATTTAACGCTACTAAAATGTACTTACTGCTCTTCCTTAATAGCGGTAGATCAGGAATTCTTTGAAAAATGTACAGTATTGGTTTAACATACTCCTTAAAGTAGTTGCAATTATTAACTTATCAAATTCATGGATATAAGGAATATGAGGAAAAGCACCAATGAAATATGAGCAATGTTTCTGGAATAATCGGTGACTTGGTCCTGAGTAATACTTCAGCACTTTCAGATGAGGTTATTATAGCTAGTTTATTTTGCATTCCTCATATAATTAATGAAAAATTTAATAATATAAATCTACTAAGATATCAATTCACAGCCAGGCGGTGGTGGCACATGCCTTTAATCCCAGCACTGGGAGGCAGAGCCAGGCGGATCTCTGTGAGTTCAAGGCCAGCCTGGGCTACAGAGGGAATTCCAGGAAAGGCGCAAAGCTACACAGAGAAGCCCTGTCTCGAAAACAAAAACAAAACAAAAATATCAATTCACATTATTTTTTTTTCTATTTTGTGATCTACTTATTTTTAAAGCCAATTTATTTTATAAATTAAAAAATAGCACTTATTTGTTCTGTGGGGAGTTCATAAGTAACGGTCAAGTCTCATATTCATTTCATATACAATATGGGCCTGAGCATCCATTCCACTGTGGTTAGTAGCTTATGACATCAGCAAGGAGACTATCAACGTATCTCACGTGTCACTTAGATTGTTGAATATACTTGGGAATTACTACAAAAAGAAAATTCAAGTTCCACCAGATAGTCAGACCACATCTTATAAATCACTGAAAAAACACAAATAGAAAACAAAAAAGGGAGGTTTATTTTGTGGGGTAACTTACAAGTAAAGGGACAGGTTACAGGGTCCGGGAGAGGTGAAGTGCAGTCCAGCGGTGTTCTCTGGAGAACTCTGCTCAGTCTACCTCCAGTGTCCAGGATCCAGGAACCAAGAGAGCCCACACATCCAGATCTCGGGTCTTAAGGGCTCCTGTCTCGGCCCTGCCTCCTAGGTGTGACAGTTACTGGAAGCCTCAATGGGGGTAGTACTTCCAGGTCAAAGCTGGAACAGCTACCCACTACAGCTGATTGGTAGATATAATTTGGGTTTGTGTGTGTCATATGAGCACATGCACAATCACACACACACATACACACACACACACACACACACACACACACACACACACACACACACACAGACATCCAGAAAGAGAGTGATTGACTCATGTATCACAGACTGATTCAAATTGCTATGTATGTGAGGATGACCTTGAATTTATAATCCTCTTGCTTCTACAGCTTGAGTCTTGACAAGCATGTTATCATAATGTCTGGTTTTCTGTAGAGATATGGAATGCAGTACTTCCTACATGCTAAGTCCTTTCCTGACTACCATCTCCTCAGTCCTACTGACCTTTATTGTTCCTAAGACACTGTGCTTGTCCCCTCAGCACCTCTCTGGGGTAGATGATAGAAACCTTAAGAGGCAGAGCCCAGTTAAGGTCTACTTCAGGTAATATGGATCATGCTCTTGAGGAAAATAGAAGAGTCATCATTTTCCATTCTGATTTTTCAATATGAGTGACCTGTTTTGCATGAACACCCATCACAGTTTGCTGCCTTGCCACAGGCTCTAAATGATAGCACCAACCAATCACAGACTAGAATCTCTAAAACTGAGAATAAATCTTTTCTCATTATAAGTTGATCATCCCAGTGCATAAACCTGCTGTGGTGATGCAAGCACTCAGGAGTATCAGAAATAAAAGGTCATATTCAGTACATAGGGAGTTTGAGACCAACTTGGAATGCATGGAAGGAGTGGGTGAAGGGAATGGGTGAAGGAAAAAAGAAAAATGAAGAAAAAGAGAATAAAAGAAAATTTACTTTCTAATGCATAGTGAGCACAGGATAACACAATAAATTGACAGTATCAAGGAGAGGTAAGTATGGAGCAGAAAGACTGTAAGAGCTAGAACAAGTAGATGACTATAAGAAAACATTTCTTTTTGTGGACAAAGTTGCAGTAATACTTTGCCTGCTTTTTAGTCCATTTATTAAAATGGACTAAAATATGTCACAAATAATATTTTCTTTTTATAAACACAAACATAGCACATTACTTTATATCAGGACAGGCATATGACATTTCTCTTGTATGTACTTGACCCCAGCAACTTGTCCTATATTCCCTGGATCCAAACTGAGCATCAGAGGAAATCTGAGACTACTTTTAAATTATCATTCTGGATAATGAAATTTCTATGAACTAAATACAAAATTTGGGTCCATCATAGTTTATCAACAGATGATATGTTATCTATTCTTTATGTAAGGCTATCTAAAAGCCTCATTAATTTTTTTACAAAACCTCTATTGTTACTTGTATTTTTGGGAAACAGTACTAGTTTCAGTTGTGTGTTTATAGTGGATTAGTAAATAATTTGATAACTAGCCTAAATTTACATTTCAAGAAAGGATCTCCAGCTTCAGTGTTTGCAGAGATTAGGTCTAAAGGGCATTAGGATAGTGGAGTGAATAGCTCCCTCCAGGTTACTGCAATCCACATAACATCCTGAGTAACTATTTCCCTTTGGGGGAGTTCTCCAGCTGTTGTGCTGAGAAGGCATTTTCTGGATTGAGCATCAGCATGAAGAATCTCATCAGTCCCAACATCTGAAAGCTAATGCCTGAACACAAGATGTAGTTATCTTCACCATCTGTTTCTAAACCTAAACTGACATGATAAATTTATTAAAAGAAAGATTTCAGATAGAATAAATATGTGTATATATATATGTATATATATATATGTATATGTATATATATAGTGTTATATCAGAGATTTGTTGGCTTTGCTTCTATTTCTGTAGTAGAAATAACTGAGATATATCAAATACCTTGTCATATCTAGATTGTCATAACATGCAGCAGACAGTAGTATATAATCACTATCTATGTGTACGGTTCATAAACATATACAGCCTTATTCTGTGGAGATAAAAGAAGCTCATAATTGTTCTTACACAAATTTGCATCTGAGAAATTCTAAAGTAAGGTTAAATAATGAGTCTTCACAACAAACTTCACTTGAACTCTGAGTTATGCTAAACACTGATTAAAAGTGTAGAATTTTAAACAAATCATTTAATGACCTAGAAATATGAACTAGCTGTAACATGAGCTGTAATACAATTTGACTACATTTCACTGAGATTCTAGACTATTGGTTCTGGAAACAAACACTAACTACATTAGTCACTTGCCTTCTCTTGAGTCTGTGCCACAAAAAGAAACCTATTTGCACAGAGACCATTACAAAGTAAGGTCTTGTGCAGCATGTAAGAGGCTGAGTCACAACTCTACACAAACAAAGCTCAAAAGTGTTGTTCTACTTACACAGCCATGTTTTCTTACCTAAGGAATTGGTTGGATGATTTACCAGGCAAAGTCAAGGGAAACATCCATGAATTGAGTCCTTTTGCAGAATTCTCCTTTTTAGAACATTTCCCCCTTCCCAGTGGTTGATGCTGTTTAGGTTTGCACTATTTGTTATGTGTTTCATGATAACATCTTGTTGGGCTATATGAATAGAACTAAATTATTTTTCTCAAGCTATTGTTATTCAAATACCACAATCGGATTTCCACATATTCCTCAACCAAATTGCCACAGTTGTGTTTTTGTTTTTTATACGGATAAGGCCACTTGCCTTCTGTATTGCTTTCTTTACAACAGCTCACAGGTGTCTGCATCAGTGATTGCATCCCAGCCATTCTAATTCACTTGTAGCATCTGCAACATATTCATCCGTGAGGTATGCAATAATATATTACTCAGAATTCTCTAGAGTAATAGAACTGATAGAGTGTGTGTGTGTGTGTGTGTGTGTGTGTGTGTGTGTGTGTGTGTGTGATTTATTAAAGTGGCTTACAGGCTGTGGCTGTCTACTAACTTAAGCATCCAGTAATTGTTCATTCCACAAGGGTAGATGTCTCAGCTGGTCTTCAGTATTCACTTGAATCCCAAAGACGTAGGCTCTAACACCAGTGGAGGAATGACCTTGGCAACAAGAGCAAGGGCAAGCAGGCAAAGAGCAAGAGCTTCCTTCTTCCATGTACTTTATATAGGCTGTCACCAGGAAGTGTAGCCCAGATTTAAGGTGTATCTTTCCAACTCAGAAGATAGGGATTTAGCATAGGTCTTCCCACTTCAAATGGTTTAATTAAGAAAAATCTCTAATAGGGGTACCGAGCCTCTTGGCTTTTAGTTAATTACAGATGTAGTCAGGTTGACAACCAAGAGTAACCAAGCACACGGTAACAGATACAGCTGCAGAGTGACTGCAATCTGGTCATCAGCAGGTAGTTCCAAGTTTGAGTATTTTCTACACCAAATTTCCAAGTCTCCTAGGAAACAAGAATTGTTATTGTACAAACGTCATAGTTCCTTCATTTGGCTAAAATTTTGGTATTTTAACTTGCTGCCCCCCAGATTAACACTCCACAAAGCACAACAACAACAAAAACCACCTTTTCTAAGCTAAAAAGGCTTTGATGTAAAAGAAGAGCCACAGCTCCCCACAGAGTCAAACTAGAGAGCATATTCTAATAATAACGTGGTATGCTCATTAATTTTTTGTCAACCTCACACAACCTATGGTTATCCGGAAAAAGGAAAACTTGATTCTGAAAACCCCCCATCAGACAGGCCTATAAACAACTCTGTGGGGAATTTTCTTGATTAGTAGTAGCTGTGGGTAGGCCTTTGAGGGCAGTGCCACCACTGGGAAGATAGTCCTGTGTTGTATGTAAAGCAGGCTGTGCATGCCATGGACAACAAGCCAGCAAGCATCATTCCTTTGTGACCTCTGCTTCAGTTCCCACAGCTAGGTTCCTGCTTTCCTGGAATTTTTAGTTTGACTTCATGATGGACAATAAACTGTAAGCTGAAGTAAACCTTTTCTTCCCAAGTTTCTGTTGTCCATGGTGAGTTCTGTTGTTATTTCTGCTGCTGCTATGACTGTTCATTTGCCTGCTTCCTTTTTACATATTTTTGAAATTATAATATATTGACATCATTTCCATCTCACTTTTCCTCCCTCCAAGACGTTCCATGTGCCCCTTTCCTTTCTCTCTTTCAAATTCATGGCCTCTTTCTCTTCAATTGTTGTTATCTATACAGACAGACAGATACATATGCACAAACACACATTCCTAAACACATAAACACAATCCGCTAAGTCTATATAATGCTACTTGCATGTATATTGTATCAGGGCTGACCATTTAGTGTTGGATAACCAATTGGTATGTTAGGGAAGACAGCTTTTCCTAGTCTCAGCATTCTTTCATCTCTTGTAGTTTTTTGTCTAGGGTTGAGGCCTTCTGAGCTTTTCTCCTTCTGTTTTAGCATGTCTATTGGGGTCATCCTTGTTCAGGTCATGTCTAGGCAGCCATGTTGGTGAGATTTCGTAAGTGTAGTTTTGACATTCCTAGGAGACACAATCTCACAACAAACTCCATATTCTGCAAGAAGCCCTAAACCGATATAGGAATTGTATTGTAGATATGTCCACTGGAACTGGGCTCCACATTTTGATTGGTTGTAGTTTTCTGTAATAGTCTCCATCTGTTGCAAAGAAGAGTTTCCTTGATGAGGGATGAAAATATACTTATCTCTAGGTACAAAGACAAATATTTTTGCCTTATCACAGCAATAGAAAACTAAGACCCCTAGTTAGGAAATGTAAAGAAGGATCTGAAAATGACTGTCCCCTGACTCTTTCTGTATCTCTTTGTATCTCTCTGTGTCTCTGTCTCTGTCTCTCTCTCACTCTGTATGTGGGGAGTAGGCATGGATGACTGGGTTAAAGCCTAGCTTGAGGAAGGATTGAGACCTCAAGGGAAAATGAAACTTAAAATATGAAAATTTAAAAAATGTTTTTTTTGACCAAGGCATCCCAGTGTCTTGAGATATTTAATATCTTATTGAAATTATTGTCTTTCTCAGATGACAAGTAACCACTTATAGATGTCTTCCCTTCTAAATCACAATTAGGTAAAATCAAGCATAGTGTTTTAAAGGTAAAAAATGTCTGTAGTAAACAAAGTACCATATCTTTATTTTATTGTTGGAAAAAATTGAGGAAGCAAAAAACTCTCATAGTTGGGACAAGAGCCTGCATTGTTAACTTTTCTGTGATGATGTTGATGCCTCTCTACTTTGACTTTACCGTCACAGGTTTAAAACTATCTGTGTTTTTAATACAGGTTATTTTTGGCATAAAAAAAATGTAAGGCACACTATCAAAAAGCAGACACTGTCAAAAAGAATTAATTCAACTTTGGAGATTCAAAGAGATCCTTTTTAAACAGTCATTGAACCACACTGTACAGACTGACACATTTGTACTGAAGTGTACAGGACAATTAGCTAACTGTATTCAAACTGGAACAAACTAAGTCATATTCAGTACCTAGAGTCTGAAGTTTAGTTTAAATCTGAACTGCCACTATTCATACAGGAATTTAGTTCTTTTGTGTGCCATGTGAACCAATGAAAATGGAGGATGAAGTAACTTTGAACAAGATCCAAATTATATATATATATATATATATATATATATATATATATATATATATTCTAGTCTGTGTGTGTGCATATTCATGTGTGTGTGTGACTATGCATGAATATGTGTGTACCTCTTTGTGGAGGTGAAAGATCAATCTCAGGTGCTGTTCCTCCAGCCACATTGACTTTGAGGCAGGGCCTGTCACTAGACACAGTCACCAGTTAAGCTGGTAAGTGCCAGAGGTCCACCATGTCTTACTTTTCAGTGCTGGGATTACAAGAACATACCTCCATACTTCAGGTCCTGGGGATTGAACTCAGGTCTACATACTTGCAGAGGAAGCAGTTGACCAATGACCAAGCTATCTCACTATTCTTGGACTGTCCTTGAAGCAGATTTACAATCCTTTCACACCCCTCTTGATACACTGATGATTCCGAGGTCCAGAGTATCTCCTGAGATTCTCCACTAGGTAAGCCATACAGCAACCACAACGTGAGAATTTTAAAAGTGAGAAAATAACAGCAATATAGTTTATTCTTAGCCTTACTCAAAGTTTGCTTTAGTAGTTTAGAATTCTCTCTTTTATTGAATATATTTTCTAAGATAAATTACAGATCAATTAAGTTACTGTTAAAATTTCACTTTGCAATGATTTTTTTCATCATAGATATTTCCATATTCTATTTTCATATTTCCAGTTTAAATCATTGATCAGTTATTACATCTTGAATTTCAATTTTAGTTTTCTCTGAATGATTGTTTTTCTCTAAAAAAAAAGTCCAATTTTAATTCTACATTTGGTATCCGAGATGAAAAAATATAACCTTGTTTCATAATATATAGATTGGCTCTTGAGTCAAAATATAAATTCTACTGAACACACGAGCATATATTCTCAACACCCACTTTTGTGCATAAAAATTTTTACTCTTTTTAGAAACTTAAATATCATTCACACATATCTTTCCAATGTGATGGAATGTACACTAGGCAATGCTGGTGTATTGATTCAAACAAATCTGTGATCTAGTCTCAGTTACCTTACCTCATGTTGACCTACCATGTATGAAAGCAAGCCCTACAAATCCCAGTCCAGCTCCACATACACCAGGAGATTCAGTTACTATATGTGCCTACAGACAGTTCCCCAGTTTAATATTTGTGCCAGACAATAGAGTTATTAGACAAACACACAAAAAGAAGAAAGAACATGGCTGACCTTAGATATTTCCGGCATGTACTTTAATGTTCTAGATATCATTAGATTAAGAGGGCAGATCATTAACTGTCTTCCCCAGGAATGAATTACTAGAAGATATTTCAAGTCCTACAAATGTGGTATGCAGTGTGAAGCCTTCTCCCTCCTCATAATTATATACAAATTAAGATGGATCTGAGGAGTCTTAATCTGCTGTTTAACACTAGGCAGTGCCATTAATTTAGTGAGAATTAGTTAAGAAACCCATTGCAGAAGTAAAAATCATACTAAGGAAACTGCCCCAATGAAATAATGTGATCAAGAGGCATAAAACTTCTTATGGGCTGAAGTCCTGTCAAAGGAGTAGCATTTTAGGAGAGAATAGAAGCCTCTACCATTGAAAGCCCTCTCTGTTCAACCTATAGACAACTCAGACCTTCTGCACATAAAATACATAAGCAATACTGTATTTTATTAGAGTTGATATAACAAAAAGAATAGTAAATGACTAGAAGAAAGTTATGGAGATATTTGTGGACTGTGGGTGACCAAATGACTTGTCCCAGATTACATATCTGATAATAGAATAGTAAGCTCATTCAAGAGGCTATTGAGAATGATTGTTGTTACAGATTTAGTTTAGCTTGGGATGCTCTACCACAGGAGAGGGTTAGGGGGTGGGGTCTCCATCAGTGTGCTGGTGCTGCCTCTTTTGATAGTTTTTGCAAGAATGTTTTTGCAGCACATGGAACTGGAAGCATCTGCTCCACTCCGTTTACTGCAGCATAATGTTAATGCAATTCACTGCACTGAACACATCACTCTTTTGCCATTTAATGTAAAGAAAGGAGATTGCAAAGACTAACAAACAGATGGATTCAGGGATGATCTTTCTAGCCTCAAACACACTTAACTTTTAATTAAAGCTTTTTTCTTATAAATGGCATTAATACATAAAAGCTTCTAGACCTGATTAGTAGATATTTTCTCAGCAGTTAGAGAAGAACTGTAATTACTGTAGGGCCTCATGGCTGCCATTTAGGAAATTGCAAACACAGTTCACTAAATGGCAGTTTCACCAAATGATTGACTCCATTCAAGGTTTATTCACATCCTAGACAGATTCAAGATGCATCCTGTTAAAGGGAGAGTGAAACAGATCATTTTCAACACTCAGGTTCACATCACATCCAACCAAGTCAATTTAGAGGATCATTAAATTTCTATAATAAAAGCATACTCATTTTTCATTAATACACCAGCACTGTTTTTTATATACCGTATCTTTATACCCACAATATCAACTATTAAATAAGCAGATCTAGGGATTTCTGAAAGATGAAACATTACTATAAATTTCTTAACAATTGTTTTATAACAAATGTAAATATATCTGTGTGTGTGATTTCAAAAATTCCACAGCTGAAGTTCTTATTCAGCTAGATATTCATTGATTCAAGTTCCACTAACTACTGCACTGGAAATTGTAGTCTACAAAGAAAGGTACTAAGCAAACAATTATGACTATAAAACAAGGAAATGCCAAAGATAATCCTATTCCTATATTACCATTATATAATTTCACCCTAATTTAACTTCCCTCTCTAAAAGTTAGTAATGTACATATCACAAATGAGCAAGTGAGAAAAGAGAAACTACAGTGAATTGATAAGCTGAGCAAATACAATATGAAAGAGGAAATGGCAATGCATAGTAGACACCTCATTTGAGGTGCTTTCTCAACTAGGAAAATATTCTCAAGAAGATGTGTTTGTGAATTCCTTCCTGAATCTGATTAATTTTCTCATTGCTAGATCAAATACCTAACAAAACCACTTAAAAAATGTTTATTTTGACTTACAGTTCCCGAGAATACAGTCCGTTATGGCAAGGAGGTATGGCAGCAGGTGGAGGCGACTCATATTTTGTTTGTAGTTGAGAAGCAGAGAGCAATGACCATCTGTCTGTGCCCAGTTTACTTTCTCCCCTTCGTCTGTTCTGGGGCCCCAGCTCATGGGCTAATACCAACGCATTTAAGATTCATCTCCCTACTTCAGTTAATCTAACCTAGAGAATCCCTCACAGACATGTCCAGAGACTTGTCTCTTCAGTAGTTCTAGATCCTTTCAAGTTGTCAATCAACATTCACCACCATATCCAGATAGATACAAATTATTTTTTAGGGCTAGAAACATAGCTTAGTAGTAGAGTACTTGCTTCTATGAATAAAGTCCTAGATTCATTCCCCAGTACTACAGATTTTTTGCATATGGCGTTAAGTGAGAATTTAATTCCATGATTTTTTTGTTGTGGATATCCACACATCCATGTGTAGCACAAATCTTAAAGAGTCTTATTAATAAAAACAAACCCAAGGCCAGTTATTGGAGTGAATGCTGGAAGATCAGAGAAACAGAACAAGCCACAGCTTCCTCACCTTGCCAATACCTCAGCTGATACTGTTTCCTCAAACTAGAAGCCTCTGAGTCCTCATCCAGAATGAATCTCAGCTGAACTGCTACTCAAAAGCCTAAAAGCTTAACCAGCCTAGTTCCTGGTCCTCATGCCTTATATACCTTTCTGCTTCCTGCCATCACTTCCTCGGATTAAAGGCGTGAGTCATCATGTCTGCCTGTTTCCAGTGTGGCTTTGAACTCACCAAGATCCAGACGGATCTCTGCCTTAGGAATGCTAGGATTAAAGGTCTGTGTGCCACCATTATCTGGCCTTTATGTCTGTCTAGTGGCTGTTCTATTCTCTGACCCCAGATAAATTTATTAGGGTGCATGATATATTGGGGAACACAATATCACCACATCCATGACATGCTGGATTGTAATTTTGGACTTTTAGTTGAAGCACAGTTTTTCCCCATGGAGGCTACACTAGTTTACATTCCTATGTATTCCTATACATTTACAATGCCTAAGGGCTCTGTTATCTCCAACTTCACTAAAATATTGTGAAGTTATTTTTGAGATTATTACATAATTACACCATTTGTCCCTTCCCTTTCCTCCTTCCAGATCTTTCCATACACACCCTCTTGTCCTCTTTAAAAATCACAGCTTCTTTTGAAACTTCCTTGAAACAGTTGCTGTGTTTTGTTTTGTTTTGTTTTTTGTTTGTTTTACTCTGTTATCATGGATTTGGAGTGGTAAATCGCGGTGGTTCCATTTGCATTTGGACTGACAGTCAGTGATTTGAGCATCTTTCCATGTGCTTATTGGCAAATGAATACTGTTGTTCTAGAAATGTCTCCTTAAGCCATTTGCCCATGTAAGTGGGTATTTCGTTTTGGTTTGAAGTCGTTGCTGCTGATGCTGAGCTGCAGGAGTTCTTTCGTATCCGTTATAACAAATATTTTTTTCCCAGAAATCTCCTAGGATCCGTCTGCTCACTCCTGCCTCACCCTCAACTTCTTCAACTACTCTCTTCTTTATGTTCTCTTTACTTTTGCCTTCTCTAAAATGACGCTTGATTGGAGTGAAACATTACATTGTCCACCTAGAACTATGAATTAAACTTCCCCCACTGCCCATGGCTTGGTAGCTCACTAAACATCTTCTATGGTCAATTCATCTACCGATTGCTTATAGTTTTGGGGAAACCATTAATGAAGCTCCTACAATCACATATGTGAATATTTTCGTATAGAAATAACTTGCAAACTTCTCAAAGAGTAAGATACTGGAACATAGAAATGAGTAAGGTAACACATGTCACAACTTTGTGTCTTTCTAGACTCTTCTATGCTTTTCATCCATCTCCCCAATGTCCTTGGCAATGCTTTGGTGACTGTCTACAACCTTGACCATGTCCAAGTGTATTATGTAGTATCTGGAAGATATCACTGAGCCTTGCAAAGAAGTGGATGTTACTAGGTCACTCCAAATCTCTCATTAATGTAACCCCACCCCCTTGAACACTGATGTAATTGTGGGTTTGTCTTAAAAACTGCTGTACCCCTGAGATCAGGTACCAAGAGACTTGTCAGAGGCATGAGCCTGCTCTTGGCCAGCCCATCAGTTAAAAGGACTCAAAACTTCTAATTGGCTTAACCGGACTGGTTGTCAATAACAATCTCATGAGAAACATTTCTATATGACAGTATATGAGCAGCTTCATAAAAAAACTGTCAACTCATTTTGTCCAACTTGACCATCCTACCTTACATTAACATTTGTATTAAATCAAAGTTTAATACATTAAATTAAATGCTCTATATCCTTGACAACATTGTTTTTGTCATATTCTACATTTTGTCCTATTAAGAAGTATGTCAAGATAATGAGTTTCTTTGCCATTTTAATGATTGCTTAACAAATTGCTTACTATACCTCTAATTCTATTAAATTATCCTTCAGACATCATGTGCATATTACAGTTTGGTGATATTCTTTTTAACTGTGAAAATACAAAAAGATTGCTGGTGTTTTTATTTCACTCTTCAGTAGTTATGACACTATTTTGACATTATCTTCTCTATATTTACTCATAAATAATCCTATGTAATCAGAATCATATTTTTATGTTTCATATCAATGCATTTTGTTAAAAACTCTAATCTGGGAAATTCACATGCACAAGATGTTATTGGGAACGTTTGCAAAAATATACTCATCCACTGGGAACTAATATTGATACATTAAATTGTTTTAAGATCATGTATCTGACAAAAACAGAGTCTTGGACCAGTGACATGGCTTAGCATCTCAAAGGCACTTGATGCCAATCCTGGCAACCTGAACTCAATCCTAGGGACTCACTATGGTAGAAGCAGAGAACCAACTGCCACAAGTTGTCCTCTGACCTCCAGCCCTATGCCATGGGACATGCAAGCAAACACACACACACACACACACACACACACACACACACACACACACACACACACACACACACACACAAATAAATAAATATCATTTATAAAACAAGAGTCCACTTATATGTTTCATGTTTTACAAACCTCCTCAGGAAATAGAGTGCGTAAGTCAAGCAAAGCTTTTCTCCCCCTCCTACTCACATACTCTGGCTTGCCACCCTTGGTCACCTTCCTGCTGGCACTGCCATCTGCCTCCTCATCAGCTGTGCCTCCCAACTCTGATGCACAGGTTATGGTGCCATTGCTCTGTCATTCTCACTGGTTCTGTGTCTACTTACTTTTAACTTAAATCCCTAACACTCCTGGCTTTGATTTGTGTGACTGGTGAAGTGTTAGTTTAAGGTAAGTGTTTTCTTTATCAAGGGTTTAAGGATGTTTAAGGTCAACATCTTTGGAGATACTAAAACATACTTAAATAGAAACACATTTTTTGGGTTTATCAATCTGCTATAGATCCAAACTACAAAATTAAATGACACAACTTAAGGAAATAAACCAATTTGTACGTCCCAATGAGTATTCCTTAGATGTCACACAGAGAAGACATGTAAGTATTTGATCATTTCATGACATAAATCAATTCTTAAAGTCTTTGGTTTTGGAATTAGTAATCCTTGGTAATACTCACCCGGCTCTATCATCATCTTAAACAGACTGTGATTCTCTGAGGCAGCTATTTTTAATCCTGTTCACTTTCATTTGCTGACTGATATATTTTGTTCGTGTCCCTTTCCAAGGGCCTTGTTTCTAATTCACTGAAAAAGAAAGGCATACCATCTTCTTCTCCTTTACTTTGCTCCTGCTAAAATAAATTTGAGGGATTTGTACCTGTTGAGCCAGAGGTTGCACTGAGACTTACAAAACATTTCTTAAGAAAACTGCTGGACATACCATCAACCAAGCTGTGCTGGCGTGGCTAGTTGCTCTATGAATCACTCCATCATAATCTACGTCCATAAGACACAAAAGACTCAGATGCTGCTCAAAATTTAAAACAAAATTTCCCTTTTTCCCTGTGCCACTGAACTCAATCACTCATATACGAAAGTAAACATTTCCCAAGAATGAATCCATGATCTTCCATGCTCTGACATGCCTCCTCTTAATCCTGTCTTCACCTCTACTGCAGTTTCTGATGCTCCCCTCACCTGTATCCATTTCCTCTCTGTCTAGTCCTGGCCCCATTCCCTAATATCTGTCTTTTTATTCAGTTATAATTAAAGCTCATCACTCAACACATCATGACGGTTAAGGTTCATGGTCAACTTGACAGAAGTTAGAGTCACCTGAGAGGCAGACATTTGCCCAGACCTAGGAGAGATTATCTTCATTGGGTTAACTGGGGTTGGGAAAACTCAGAATTAAAGGGGGCCATACCATTTCCTGGGCTTGAGGTCCTGAACTGCACAGGAGTACAAAAACAAGGTAAGCACAGGCTTGCATGCATTGCTCCATTGCTCTGCTCTTGACTTGCAGTGAAATGTGATAACCTGCTTCAAGTACCTGTCACCTTAATTTCAGGGCAAAAACAGACCACTGTAATATGAAATTATGAAGCAAATAAATCCTTCCTTCCTTAAGGTGCTTTTATCAAAGTAGTTTAACACAGCAACAAGAAAAGAAACTAAGATATCTATCAAACCAGCAACTGGGAGACAATTCAACTTCTTATTTTACCTCTTCTCAACTCTCCAGGCAGCTATCAGACTGTGAAATGTGTTCTTCCCTACTCTGATCTTGTCGCTGCTCCTTCTATGTGGACCTCACACTAGCTCTTGGTCTACTAAAGGCTCTCTGTGCTAGCCGTCAAGTGGTTGGCCCCTATGGCAGGATTCACCTTCCATTGTCTTAGAGAAATGTGAACAGCTCAGTTATTTAGTGTTTACTAGGTGTTTATCATTCATTATTTAGTAAGTCACTCAGTATCTGACTTGTTAATGTTTTTAGAACCTGTTATTGTTTTAAATTTATGTACAATTTCTGTATAATAAAAATGTATGGGTTTTTTTAGATACATTTTGATGAGTATTGGAAATTGGTAAGTCTGTAAAACTCTCCTCCCAATAAAGGAAAAAGATCCTAATCATTCCAGAAAGTCCCTTATGCCACTTTCTAGTCAATCCTTACTTTATCAGACATATCACCTCATGGCAATAAATGTTCTCACTTCTGTTAATGATGATTATTTTTTTATTCTGAGAACATCACTAGGAATGTGCATTGTCTCATTATTATATGTTTGTCAATGAAAATCATTGATTATGGACTACCTGTGTATCCATTTGTACTGCATAGTAGTGTTTCATTCAAAATATAACTACAGTTTGTTTATTTACTTTCTTATAAGAACATTTGTGTTATTTTCAGGTAAGGACTATTTAGAATGATGCTATAAATATTCTCACACAAGACATTTGGTGTAGCTCACTTTTCATCTGTTTTTGAGAGAAATTACTGGAGGGTGTCTTATGGATCATCATACAAAGCTTACTCATTTTGTCAGTGTCATGGGCTAATTTTAGAAGAAAATTATCTTTTCTTTCCTTCATTTTTCTTGTTAATTTCTGGCCTCCATCCAAAGACTTAATAGTATTCATCATTTCAAAATTATGTATTATACAACAAAGGTACCATGTTCCTGAATGGATGTTTTAACTAGTAAAGAATTCAGCGAGCAGAACCTATGCAGATAATCTGCATCATGAGTTCTTTGGACAGGCTGGAGGGGCAGCCATGCAAGATCTTCAGGAAGAGACAGGGGATGGCTCTGTGTTCCATGTACTGTGTCCCAGGGTAGCTTGCAATGGCTCATGTATTAAAGGCTTGGTCTCTTGCTATTGGAACTAATCATCTAGAGATCTCATGAGACCTCTGACCTAATCAATGGGTTAATTTCATTAATTGATTTGTAATCTGATGGCACCATTTAGAGGTCGTAGAGACTTGGTAAGCCTGATTGGAAAAACAGGTCTCTAAGGATCTCTTCTTGTCTGTCTTTTTCCTTCCTGGTTGCCTTGAGGTGAGCAGTTTCTATACCATATGCTCCTGAAAGTGGTAATTTTTTTCTCACCACATCCTTCAAGCCACAGAGCCCTAGAACAATGGCATAAAAAATGTTTCTCTTTTAGTTGATCTCTTGAGGGGTTCTCTTCCAGTTATGGAAAACTGCTTAATACCTTGCTGTACCCCATCCAGGCAAGATGGAAACAGAATAGAACATACCAGGGCTAGAAAATGCCCATGCATGAGGGTCCTGAAAATGTAGATTTTAACAGGACTATAGACACAAGCAGGGTGTCAGTAAACAATGAACTGAAATTCAAACAGGGTGTCAGTACATCCACCCCTAAGCCATTCCTTGTGACACCAGGTGACCCCCAACTTTTGATCCATGTTCTGCAAACACTATGGGGGAATGAGACAACCCCAAATCATTCTGGTTTACAATTTCCAGAGTTTTCCACAATAATAAATTAGATTAACAGTAAACGATTTTCTATTTAACAAACAACTAAGTTTCAAAAGTGGTTTTAAGTTTCTTTACAAAGAAACCAAAATAAATATGTGTCAGATCAAAGCTTAAAAGTCATAGAATTCATATCCAACACATTCCCCCCCCCTCTCCCCCCCCCCCCCCCAGCTTCTTCCTTTCAGGAACTGCTTATTCTTTAGACAGTTCTGGTAAGTTTAACCAACATTATGCTGAGTCAGATTCTTGAGGTCAGAGTCTCGGAACTTTGTCTTCAGTGGATCACCTGTAAAGAGATTGATTGTCCTTGCATTCTGAGACTAGTCCATCACCTGAGTCTACTATACAATAAATCTAGTATATTCAAACACTTAGAAGTTGCTAATGATGGTCCTCCCAAGAACATCTTGAACTCTGCTCTGCTTAGCAAATACTAGACCAGGTCATCATTCCTCAGGAGATGTCCTGTGGTGGGTTATTTTGATCACACTCTGACACTCACACTTCCTAGATTGACAATAAAGTTTGCCTTGATTCAGAGGGTGGAGCTAGGGACTAGCTGACCAAAACTAGCCATAGAGATTTTGGAGGACCCAGGACATATAGAGAAACATGGGAAGTAGTCGGGAGGGGCTTAGAAAGATTTGTAGGCCCTTTTGGATCCAGAAAAGAGAGAAAAAGGAGGTCACTGGTCACTTCTCTGCCATTTCTCTGATCAATCAGGTTTTTACCCCCATATCTAACTAAGAGTTTTATTTAATAATAGAACAATATAAGTAATTGCTTCAGTGTCCTGCTAAATCTTCTCTATTTAGACAATAACCAATAAGTCTTCAGAAGAGCTAAACCATCTAACTTTTAACTATGAAATACCTTTGTTTTCTCAATTACAAAGTTCTCATTAATACAGCCAAAAACAATTTGCTGCTGTAGTGTAAAATATTGACAAGATTTATTTGCTTCCTATCACCACATTAATATGTCTAAGTTCTTCTCTTGCCCTCTATCTTTTAAACTAGAATTATTACTTTAATATAACGAAAAGTCTGCGGTGATAAACCTGCCATGCTCAGCTCTTCCGGCGCATCCTCTTACCTGACCTTGCAGGAACCTGCTTGTTGCCAGCAACAGAGCAGGGTCAGCTGGAAGAACAGGGGAGCAGCCAGCTCTCAGCAGCTAGTTCCTAAACTTCAACTAAGAATTCTCCAAACTTCCAGCCCCTCAGAACTGCAATCATGGTGCAGAATCAGTGAAATGATTTCTCTTATCAACTTCATGTTCATCCTCCACCTTCCTCATGCAGATATGGCTAAAATGAGGGAGAAAAGGGGAGGAAACAGAAAAGTAACAGGAGAAAATTGAAAAAGGCAAGAGGAGATCAATCAAGTAAGCCATGAAGGGAAATCTGGTGCAGGTCTCCTGAGTCTGAACAAGGGAAGTAAACTAGTTTCCCAAATACTTGTGTGTGATTATGTGTTGGTTCTTGGTTCATTGCAGAAATGATCAGTGCAGCTTGAAGATCTCCAGATAAAGGCCTCTGTCTCCAGGGAATTCAGAGGACGAGGAAAACAATCAGTGTAGGCTGTTGCAGGGAGGGGAGCCAAGAGGAGGCCCACTCTGCAGATGGCAAAGCGGGAGATTTCTTATACGTACTTGAAAAGTACCCTGAAGATAATATTAAATAGATAATGAAAGCAGTGTCCCAAGCCACCACAATGGCAAAGGAAGGACAGAATTCTGCTGGGACTCAATCTATAAGAAAAAAAAGAAAAAAAGACTTCCAGGTATCTTCGGACAGATATTTTCACAGCAAGAAGAGACAGTGTTCCTAATCTTCCACAGGATTAGGAGACAGGACACTATATTCCTTAACTCCATTTCAGAGGCATTGGCTCAACCAGGTTTGAAAAAGACAGCTTTGCAGTAAAAGCTAAAAAGGAATCTTTAAAATTCCATCCCAAATGTGTCATCATAATCACCAGTCTCCTAAATCAAACATTCTCAGGGAAAGGAACTGTGAGACTTCTGCCTTAATAAGGCCTATGGGCTCTGTAGAAGCTGAAAGAGGAGGGTCCAGATGAGGGCCTGGGGCAGGGATCCAAGCTGAGGGGACATTAGGGCAGCCTTAGTTTTCCAAGATGACATACCGGGCACCCCAGGACTTGATGCTCACAGGTCACTTGTTTTAGACCTTCTCTTTCCCTTCATACTCTCAGATTAGTAATGAGAAATGTGTGAATTTCAAACTAATAGACCAAAGAAGAGAAACAGGCCTCTTTCGGGACAAAGTAGAAACTTGGTAGGTTCATAGCAGAACACAGTTGGGCAAAGACATCATCAGTGAAGCCACCATCAGCCACATTAGAACCCAGGTGGTCATCTGTCACTGTCATTACTAGCCTCATACTTGGCGACATAGGTGGCCCCTCCCACAGCACCGCACTACCCACTGTCCTCATGTCACAGTCCTCCGCTCAGCATCAGAAAATAACCCAAGCCAGCATATCCATCATGAGTTTCTGGTATCAGAATGCAAACAGGGATGGATCAGTGTTATTTGCACATCACAATTTAAGTTTCATTCTGTTACTGTGATAAAACATTGACAAAAGGTAACTTAAGGGAGAAAAAGGTCTATTTGGCTTGCACTTCCAGGTCACAGTCAATCAATGAGAGAAGTCAGAACAGGAACTCAAGCAGGAAGGTGAAGTAGAAACCTTAGGGAAACGATGCTTGCTGGCTTGCTCTCAGGATTATGTTCCACTAACTTCCTTGTATAGCCCATCACCTCCCACAGTGGATTACGCCCTCCTATGTCTTTTAACGATCAACATAATCCCCCACAAAAATGCCTGATATGGGCAATCACTTAATTGGGACTTTCTTCTCAGGTGACTCTAGGCTGTGTCCAGTTGACAGTTAAAGCTAACTAGGAAGCCACCAAAGGCACCTGCCCAGGGTGGAATAGAAGACTTTGGAAAGTGGAAAAATAAAGCATACTGGCTTCAAGCGCCATAAAAGATAAGTCATGACTGTGTATAAAGCTCAGGGAAGACTCATCAGAAAGGCAGCAGAGACATGGATCCCCACTACTAACCCCAGCAGTCTAAGGAGTTGCCCTAGAATTGTAGGGACCTTGACTATGGCCAAATAAGTTTTCCTGGCTTTGATGGTGAAAAGAATTTCAGGACTAACTAGAGTAATGAAGCAGAGTTGGGGATTTTATTGGAGAGACTTTAATGTATGTATTCTTAAGCATGAGAGTTAAGAGAAAGAGAAGCACTTAGAAGAAAGTAAGATATACAAAAGAGCATGAGGGCGAGTTCCTCCAAGGGGCTCGTGGAAAGTCAGACACACATCCTTGTGGAAATTATCTTGGCATTAGCCATATGCACCTTTTTGGTGGCTCTGGAGTTAGTATCAAAAGGATGCTAACTTTCTCTCTCCCTTCTCCCCTCCCCAACTTGATTAGTGGAATTACGGGATAGTTTTGGAATGAGTTACTATGGTCAGACAAGGGCTTAAGTCCATGTCCTTTCCTTATAGACGAGGTTGCTAGTGAGGTTCCTAGAAAGCTCTGGTTTACCAATCGGAAATAGAAAGAACTTAAGTGGCTGTTCATTTCTCTGGAAGTCTCTGCTGATCAGAAGCTTTAATTGTATTCTAGCGTAATTGGATCCTCTTCATGTCTCCAGTATTCTTCTGCCTTTCTACCCTGCTTCAGAAGTAGGCCAAAAACTGCAAGCTAGAAATAATGAGAGCTACTGTCCAATAAAGTAATTTTAAATCAGGTCAAGAGTCTCCTGATACGTCTTTCAAAATGTCCTGTGTTCAAATAAAACAAACAAAATACCACAGTGATGGTTTGAATAGATATGGTCCCCATATACTCATATGTCTGAATGTTTAGCCCAGAGGGAGTGATGCTCTTAGGAGGTGTGGCCTTGTTGGAGGAAGTGTGTCACTGTCGGGCAGGCTTTGAGGTCTCATCTGCTCAAGCTACACCCAGTGTGAGACACAGACTCCTTCTGCTGCCTGAGAATCAAGATGTAAAACACTCAGCTCCTTCTCCAGCACCATGTCTGCCTGCATGCTGCCATGCTTCCTGCCATGATGATAATGGACTAAACCTCTGAAACTGCGAGCCAGCTCTAATTAAGTGTTTTCCTTTATAAGAGTTGACACAGTCATGGTGTCTTTTCACAGCAATGAAACCCTAAGACATGTGTGTGTGTGTGTGTGTGTGTGTGTGTGTGTGTGTATGTATAAATATACACATTTATGTATATGTATGTATGTATGTATGTGTGTGTGTGTGTGTGTGTGTGTGTGTGTGTGTATATATATATATATATATATATATATATATATATATATATATATGTGTGTCATTATAAGAACCAGGAAAGAAAACTGAGGAGATGGCTCAGTCTGGAAGGTACTTGTTTGGTAAGCATGAGAACCTGAGTTCAAAACCCCAGCACACACGTAAAAGCCAAGCATGGCAGCACCCATCTTTAATCCTAGTACGGGGCAGAGGGATACAAGAAAATTCCTGGAGTTCTTGTGCCAGCCAGTCTGGCCAAATCAGCTTCAGACAGAGATACCACCTCAGAAAATAGGGTAGAGAAAGATTCAGAAAGACATGCATGTCAACCTGTGGCTTCCACCTTCATGCGCATGAACACTCACATACATAAAAATAATATATATATATATATATATATATATATATATATATATATATATATATAAAAAATGGATATATTGGTATATAATTACTGATATATAAAATATATATCCCCAGAGAAAGCATGACAAGAATGGGAAAGAGAATTCACTGTTGCCAGAACTGAGGACATTTAAAGTCCCTTTCATTGAAAAACTGTTAGCATCGTAAATTCTCTTGAAACATGTTAAAATGAAAATTCTCATCAGAGAAACTGAAGATTTTATGTAAGTCTCAAGCCTCTGATGCTGTAGTAGACTGTGTGTAAAAGTCATTTTTCCATCAGTCTAGAACTGACCTACAATTTGGCACACAGGCCAAGGCCACAGACCTCTACAGAACCATCACTATGGCATGTTGCACTCATACACATGCCCATGCATGTGTGGCATGCGCATACACACACACACACACACACACACACACACACACACACACACACACACACACACACATGAGATACACATGGAATACATTTTCTTGACGGATGGCTAGTTTTAAAGGTAAATATACTGCTTGCTTTTATCGTCTCTGTGACAATATACCTGACAAGACATAACTTAGAAGAGGGTAGGTATATTTGGCTTACAGTTGAAGGTGATGGCGTCCATTATAACAGGGAGGCAAGGCAGCAGGAGATGGCTGGCCACATCAATATGAGAGTGAACGAGAAGTTAGACTTGCCTGTTAAACATCACAGCCCATCCCATATCCTCTACCTCAGAGAAGTTCTACCTCCTAAATTTTCTACAGCCTTCCCAAAGGGCACCCCTGCTGTGGGGTGATCTTTCTGGAAGCTGTGAATATGTGTTGCTCTAATTGGTTAATAATAAAAGCTTATCTGGCCTATGGCCAGGCAGAATTTGGCTGGGCAGAGAAGCCAATCGGAGATACAGGGAGAAAAAGGGCAGAGTTGAGAGAATCTTGAGTCAGAGAATGAGTTGGACATATAAAATGGGATAGAGGTACAGGTTATGAGCCTTGGGGCAGTACATGGATCAATAGAAATGGGTTAAGTTGTAAGAGCTAGTTAGAAACAAGCCTGAGCTAACAGCCAAGTATTTATAATTAATACAAGCCTCTAAGTGATTATTTAGAAGCAGCTGCAGGATGGGGTGGGGCAGAGAAAAGCCTCCATTTACACACCCCCAGCTGGGGACCAAATCTCCAAATACATTAGCCTAAAAAAGACATGCCATTTCCAAAGCACAGCAACAACCCTCCCTGATAAAGGGCTGAATAATCCTTTCCTTCAGCAGACATTAACCTCTGAGAAGGTGTCTGGCAGCTGTGGTGTAGGGGTGAGACTGAATGTTCAAGCTGGGTTTTATTTCCCTTTTCACATAAAAATCCTTCTTCAGCCTATTCTAATTTATGATCCATGGCAGGATGAGCATTTGGGGCCTGAGTCTCAATTTACTCCTCACAGAGAAAACTGTCTGCACCTAGGCTAAGCAATGTGACATGAACAGAAAGAGCTAAAGCCTCAGGGGTAGGGAATGATCCAAGTCCTAACTTCAAAGTGCCAGCCAGGCCTCGGGCCCCAGTCATATGTCAGCTTGATCTCAGCCACTTACAATACCACAAGAAATCTTAAGACGGTGGCTCATCTGCCATTATTTATATGCAGCTGTATAAGTATCTAAACTTTGTAACTTGTTTTCTTTCTAATTCATTAAATCCTCTCTTATAACACAAGGAACAAGATGCCCTTAGACAAATCATCTTTTGGAGGATATGTTAACTATGTATATGGGAGTCAGGAAGCTTTTAATCTGTTAATAATTTTATAATAACCTACAACGTAAGTAAATATATTTGCTTAGGGATCTGCCTATGTAACTATGAGGTATTGGTTGTGTCCTATTATTAACAGTGGTTAATGCATGTACTTAAATTGAAACTAATTATTTCCTGAAATCCTATAGCTTTTTATCTGTCAGTCTATTTATTGAAGGCAAGTTCTGGTGTTTACAATGAGAGACAGGAGTAACACACTTTCTCTGGTTGCACCTGATGTAGCATTTTTTAACAAACTGTTTTTGTCTGGGTCTGGTGATCTTTTGGTCCTTACCAGCACAAAGATTTGAGAAAAGCCTTTGTGTTTTTATTAAATTTCATTCTTTTTAGGTATCACTAAGCTAAAAGACACAGAAGACCCCAATAAGACCTCATCTCAATTCTAAAATACCTATTCTTATTTTGTTTACCTGATTTTTCTATTTAAAACTATACTCAGGTGCTGGCCCAAGGACTCAGATGGAAAAGTGCTTGTCATATAACATTACAACCTGAGATGGATGGATCCCCATCATCCACATGAAATGCCAGATGTGGGGGCCATATGCCAGTAATCTCAGTGGTACGGTGAGCAAAAGGAGGCAGGAGGGTACTAGGGCTTACCTAGCCAAACTGACAAGCTCCAGCCCAGTGATAGATTCTGCCTAAAAAAAAATCTCAAAAACCCAGGTTGATAGTACCTGAATAAGCACATTCAAGTCTTCTGTCTTTCACATGTACACATGCTCATGTGCACACACACACACACACACACACACACACACACGTACAAACATGTAACATACATGATCAACTTGGAAAATCCTTATCATTGTTTTATGTTTTCCTTATATGATGAAAATAGATTGTATTATCATTAGTAGGTCTTGTCAAAACTTAATGGCATCACATTAAAAAAACTTCTCAAAAATATATTTTAATTCCATTTAGAATTCCATTCCATTTAATTCCAAGGTCCACTTATACCTGCCTTTACTGAATGTACCAGGATCTGCTGACTCCCCATGGGAGGCCTTACCTTCTTGTAGGAGAGAATGTTGAGTTATATTAACTTGATTTTACATGATTTTGGAAACCTAACTAACCATGCAAATAGTTTTCCTGGTTACTTAAAACTGCTCGATCTAATTGCAAAAACAAAACTAAGAGATTACACCAAGCTCCAAAATGAAATGCATACTGCCCTTGCTGCACAACTCAAGGCCAGAAACAGAAGCACTTCCAGTACTCAGCTGCCTACAAGCACAAACACAATCAGGCTAAGTGGTGTCAGGAGCAAGATGAAGCTGTGTCTCTCTGAGGTCTACAGGGCTTGCATACACCATGAAGCAGTGAAGAGTGTTCCAAAGATACTAAAGAAAGTGGCAGTAATAGTTTGGTGAAGCTCAACAAAATGTCGAGTTCCTTGGCATTTATTCCTACGTACCTTGAGCCAAGATATCTCAGATTACAATGGGACTTCAAGAGCCTTGATCTCCGGGCTTTCCTCATCCAGTGTGCACAGTACAATGACCATTGAAGGACCTTGGCCATGAGAAGGAGTTTAGGTGGGGTTCACGCTGAGACCAGCATCTCATCCCTCAGGACTACAGGATGTTTGTGTTTCTAATAAGTTCCCAGGAGATGAAGATGCTGCTGAGTTGAGGGAACATACCTTGGTAACTCTTGTTTGGCATGTGATGATGTCTATGCTTTGTAAGATAGCTATCTACCACAGTGAAACCTGCCTGGCTGAGGGAAGGAACCACAGGAGAAGCAGTAGAGCAATGGTGCTGTGGCCTTAGTGCATCAGGGAGAACAAATCTCTCCCCTGCAGAACTTGTATCTTGGCCATTGGTTGTGGCAGGAACTCCTGTTTTAATAACTTCTCGCTTTCACACTTCTTCACCCTAAGTGGATCTCTTCACTACAGGAAAGATGAAAGACTAGGGGGAAGGTAAGAACTTAAGATTCTAATACCCCAGAACTGTTGTATCCTTTTACAAGTTGTACTTTTAAAAATAAAGTAGGAGAAAAAGATGATGTAGGAAGAGATTCTTAATTTTGGTTCAGTAGATGAGGGCCTGGTGGAATATCAGGTGACAAAATCCCCAAACTGAGTAGGATGACTTTACAGATGGTGTGGACACTGTTAATACAGTACTAAAGATGATTTACAGAATAAATGGATCCCTTGAGAGATCAGTTGGCACATACTAAATCTGAAAGGTCAAATGAAGAGACCAATAAACACTATGGTGGATAACAAACACAGTCTCCTTACTCAATGAGATAAGATACAAGAGTATCATGGGTATTTACAGCTACATTTAGCAACTCAGCTAAATGTAGAACCAGATGGTCAGAAGAAATAAATTGTGTTAGCTGATGAATGAGAAATCTGTAAAGAAGTAAGCGAAGTCATATGAGAGGGTGTGGGCAAGGTAAGGACCACTTGAATCAAGGAATTATTTAAAGATTATAAATATTTGAGTGGGATGTGTGAAAGTGAGTATGAATGTCAGGTGAAGAAATAGATTATTCATCTTAAAAGAAATAGTCCCTGGAAAGACCCAAGAGCTCAAAGTGAAATTGATTGACCCAGAAGGAAATTAGATCAGTTTCATCACAATGCAAAACACAAGTATGTGCTTATATGTACATGTGTGGGTCCCTTCAATAAACATTTTTTTTGCAGTAGGACTCAGTTTTATTTCCAGTTATCTGGCACACTTGTATTTCATAGACTGTTTTATTTCTTTGTCTACTCTGAGCCTTTATCCACAAAAATAGAATAAACTTAAGTGAAAACCCTGATGGTGCAACCCGTTTTAAAATGATAACCATATATTCCCAGTGACCCCTCAACTGTATCTTGGACATATAACCAATACCATAGGACAATAACATAGACAAGTTGTTCGTCTACTCTCTAAGAGGAAGACATCTCACCATGTTGCCATCTGCCTCTCCCTCTGCTCAATAGTGTCTTCTCTCTTTGAGTGTACAAGGGAAGGAAATTTGCATGTTTCTAGCCTTTTGATCATACTTCCTCAGTCTGTACCATCTTCTTGCCAAGGCAAGCTTGACCAAGGTCTATGGAGGTGTGACAGAGAAGTAACTGTAGTCGAAAGCTCAGGAGCAGAGTCTTGGTCCTAAACAGGGAGACTGGGCTCAGCTTTTAGCCAGGACAAGACTCACAATGGTGTTTTGCACAGTGGGATGGACTGAATAAGCAGAGGAGGGAAAATCAACAAAGCCTCTGAACTTCAGGAAGTTCAGGCTTAGGCAAAGCATCATTAAAGTGTGAACAGCATGCTCTCTTTACTTTTCTCATACTCCTCAGAGAACACCCCAAAGTTGAGATAAACAGCCCTCAGTCCCTGACCCCACCTTTCTTCCTGTTTGCATGCTGAGCAGAAGTGGAAGAAGCAAACAAGCTTGTCCTGTTCTTGAACTAGAAAACACAGTAACAATAAAAACTAAAACAAACCGAACTCCCCAAGCACTCAGCTCTTCTTTTGGAGTAATAATTGACACTAACCATTGTTTATCCTAGATCCTCATCATCAAGAGAAAAACAACAACAAAAACAACTCATTTTCCTAACACAGATTTTTATCATGAGCAAGTGTTGGATTTTCTTATATGCATTTTTTAAAACTTACTAATATGATTAATTGCTTTACCTTTTGGATGTTAAAGCAAATAAATATCTCATATCATGGAATAAAGCCTATTTGATTATGATGAAATATCTATCATCTCTCTCAATGTCATCTATCATCTGTCTATCCATCATTTATCTATCCATCATCTATCATTTATCTGTCTTTGTGTCTGCCTCTCTTTCCTTTTCCTGGCTTCTCCGCATCAATTTCTCCTCTACTTCTATGGGTCCTATAAAGTAACAATTGTGATTTAATATCTTGTTTCTCTAAAACATCTCATCCTAAAAATATTTTAAATTCACCATGTCACTTCTCTATTTCTATTATTACCAGACACATAGGATTCCCAGAAATAGTAGCCCAGTTCATGTCCATTTTTTCCACTTTTCTTTTACAAACCTCATAATTAGGCCTTAAGACCATGATACACTGAAAGCATGCTTTACAAAGCCATCAACAAGTTCCATGGATCCCGATGCAATAGGAAGTCTCCAGCCTTTGTCTTAAGTTCCCTGTGTATCTCGCTTTTCACTCTGCTTTTCAACCCTCTTAGACGTTCACTGACTCCTTGGGTTCAGTGCCATGAGCTCTATTGTGCTTTCCTCTCTAGCCACCACTGTCTCCAGCCGCTCCATTTTGATCTAACACCCTAAAGTTACAGTCATTGATGGCTTATCTCACTTCCTGCTTTCACTCCCCTTGCAGGTGATCTGATCTACCCCTATTGCTTTGCACAGCCTCAAGGTCTTAAATACACATTTCTTTTTCAAATTCCAAAACCATTTTTTGATCTGTGTATCTTTTTACCTACTCTAAGTCTCTATCAGGAAATTCAACAGAAATTCAAAAACACACAGGGATACTCCACTCTTTCCCTGGGTACTTCATCTTCGATAGAATTTGCATAACCCTCCCTAGTCATGTATGAACACTTACTTGTTTTGTTTTGGTCAAATACCCCTGAGATGCATTTGTTTAAAACTCATGCCATAGAGACAATCAAGGACCACTTGTTTCAGCACTTGGACAGCTACCATTTTACCTCGTGCCACTGTAATCTCTTCAAAATTTCTTTATCGCCTAACTTGTATCATTCCTGCGTCTATTCTTTTCTCAGCAGTCAAAGCATTCTTATTTTAATACAAATAAGAAAGAAATATAGGACGCTTGTCTAGCATCCAAGAAATCCTCTTTGAAGTCCTCTTTCCTTTTCACAGAACCACATAAACCAGCAGCTCTCAGCCTGTGGGTCTTGACCCCGTTGAGGGTCAAATAATTCTTTCACAGGGGTCACCTAAGACCATCAGAAAATGCAGATATTTACATTTGATTCATAATAGTAGCAAAACTACAGTTATGAAGTAGCAATGAAAATGCTTTTATGATTGGGGATCACGGTAACATGAAGAACTGTATTCAAGGGTCACAGCATTATGAAGATTCAGAACCACTGACATGAACTGTCTATAGTGCTGTAGCGACACACAGCACTTATGAGGTGGAGGAAAGGTCATTCTTCAACTACACATCAAGTTTAAGGCCATCTTAGGCTATACAGATTCAGTACTTTGAATGTAATTGTCCCTCACAATCTCATAGGGAGTGGCACTATTAGGAGGAGTAACTTTGTTGGAGTGGGTATGGCCTTGTTGGAGGAAGTATATCACTGTGGGGGCAGGCTTTGAGGTTTCCTATGGTCAGGATACCACCCAGTGTTTCTGACCATTTCCTGTTGCATGCAAGATGTAAGACTCTCAGCTTCTTCTCCAGTACTATATCTGCCTGCTTGCTGCCATGCTCCCTGCCATGATAATGGACTAAACCTCTTATATTGTATGTGAACCACTCCCCCACGACTAAATGTTTTCCTTTATAAGAGTTGCCATAGTCATGGTGTCTCCTCACAGTAATAGAAACCTTAACCAAGACAGAAGTTAGTACCAGGGGCTGAGGTATTGTTGTGACAGGCCTTACCATGTTTTTGTTTGGAGGAATTTGAACTTTGGAAGTTTGAGTTAGGAAAGCAGTGGAATGCTTTAAGCACTGCTTTAACAGGCCATACTGGTAGAAGCATGGAAGACCTTGGTGCTGAGAGTTAATTGAACTGCGAAGGCCTGCGCTCAAGAGGTTTCAGAGAGGAATTTTAGTATGTTGCTTAGAGATCTGTCTTATGATATTGTGGCGAAGAATATGGATGCCCTTATCTGAAAAGTCTGCCTGAGGCTAAAGTGAAGAGTTTTGGATTAATTCCATTGGCAGAGGAAATCTCAAAACAACTTAGTATAGACTCTGTTGTGTGGTTATTATTCTAACGAAGATTTATAATAAAAAAGAGCAAGCTAAGCAAATAAAAGTACAAAATGTACCAATTGAGAAAAGGGGCACCAGGAACTGGAATAGAGCTAAATCATATGTTCAAGGAGATAAACAGATTAAGAAATGAAATAAAGGGAGTGGTGACCTCAGGGCAAGATCTCACCCATCTATGTCTCCAACTTGTGAAAAGGAATTAAAGAAAAGCTTAGAGCTGGGAGTGGTTGTGCTTGCCTTTAATTGAAGCACTCAGAAGGCAGAGGCTGACAGATCTCTGAGATTGAGGCCAGCCTGGTCTACATAGTAAGTTCAAGGACAGCCAGTCTTAGGCACTAAAGGTAACAATCAAAACCAGAAAGCTGGTAAAGATGTAATTGAACAAGGGGGCCATGTTCCAGCCCCAGCAAGCAGCAGAACTTGGCGGCTTCAGCCACATGGTTCTGGCTTTAGAGATAAGCATAGAAGAAACAGGTTGTGGAATTTGCCTCCCCACCCCCACCGGGAGACTAAGGAAAGCTGCTGAGGCCAGGCATGTGTCAGGGGTGTCCCTGATCTGAGACCTAGAAGAGAAGCAGTGAAGGTCTTCTCAAATTCTCAAATATCACTTCCTTCAAGTAGTTTTGGGCCCCTTAAGTAAAACAAACAAACAAACAAACAAAAAAGAAAAGAAAGAAAAGAAAGATTGGCTCCCAGTCACAACCTTTAATTCAGTCATAGCCTGATGTTTTTCACAAACTACTCACCATCCGATGTTCATGTAGTTCTCTACTGCTTTGTGTTATAATTTCTTTTTCACTACACTGAATAGCATTTTACAAAAAGAGTTCTTGGAGCTGTTAGGATCAGAGTCTGGTCTCTAGCACACCTAACAACCTAGGTTCAGCAACCCCTCCTCAATATGCCAAATAAATAGCCAAGTATCAGTGGAAAACAGAGAAAGCAGATTTACTCAATGTGGACATATTAGAAAAAGAACAAAGGGGTCCAATGACATGTTGCTAACCATGTCTGTGCTGACCAGAGCTTTAAGTTTGCATAAAGAGTGAGGCTTAT
This sequence comes from Peromyscus californicus insignis, assembly GCF_007827085.1. Lineage (NCBI taxonomy): Eukaryota > Metazoa > Chordata > Mammalia > Rodentia > Cricetidae > Peromyscus > Peromyscus californicus. Next base: position 74,069,740 of record NW_026294469.1, on the reverse strand, counting down.
GCATCACTAAGCAGACCTTGTCAAGGAGTGATTCTGCCCATCAGTGATCCGTTATCATCTGGCTTCAGTCTCCTCTTGAAGGTAGTCTGGCAAGCTATCAGAACTGTGGGAAGTCTATTTCCTGGAGACGAGCTCCCTATCTTGCTGGAATCTTGTTTCATCCTCGGCATGAAGATTTCTAATTTCTTACTTTGCATTGTCTCAATGGTCAGATAGCTGAAGAAAAAGGTATGAGTTTTCTCTTTTGAATATCTTGGCTCCTACCTGGGCATTTTCAAGAACTTTGATTTTTCTGGCTCATTCTTTCATCTCAGGTTCCTGGAACAATTAGTTACTCACAATACAGCTCAATAATATCACGGAATATTGAATGGCATTGCCATATGTCTATGTAAAACAGGTGCCCAAATGGATAAATGCCAACATGAGCTTTCCCACACCCTTGGCCAATTCAAAGTTATCTAACCTAAAGGTTCTCTTCCTGAAGGATAATCAAAGAGCTCCTGTCTCAGACTTTGCCTTTGTAGCTATCATGATTTGTGGAATTGCCTCTTTCAAAAGACAGCAGAGAATTATGAGCTAACTCTTTTAGGTTTCATTGTAGAAGTGGAATTTGTCCAGTAACATAACAGAAGACAAGGACTTTGGACTACAGGAAATATTTTCAAGCATATATCTGTTGAAACTGATCTGATCACAAGGAAGAAGCACAGTGAGAGGCAGGAAACTATAGTGAATGGATGAGTATGATTCACAAATCATGCACATTTGCAAGTGGGAAAAAAATCAGGCCTCTAACATGCTCTTTATCACTAAAATTCATTGACAGTTACCCTTGTAAGTGGTTACTCTGAAACACAAAGCTGGCAGAGACAATGTGGTAAATCAACCCACATCAATATTTATTGAGTAAATGTTTTGCAAAGACTCTTACCTCACTGAGCCTATCAAACATTAAATACATCACATCATAAAATGCAATAAATCATCCAAATCTAAACAGTGGCTTCTAAATTTTCCTACCTGGTATTCGAGTAGATAAATTGTGTACTTTTTTTGAAGAAATGAAGCCCAAATTGTGACTACTGTCTGATGAACTTGAGTCTGTGGTGAATTTTTGACGTTATTTTTAAACTTTGCATTTCACTCATTAAATGATAGTGAAACTTCACTACATTTCTTCAATTTTTTAAATTATATGTTTAATTATGTGTGTATATATACGGTGAGGGGCAGTGTACATGTGTGTGCAGATGACCACTGAGACCAAAAGAGGATATTGGATCCCTTAGGGCTGGAATTACAGATGGTTGGTTGTAAGCCACCTGATGTGAATGCAAGGAATTAAACTCTGATACTCTGGGAAAGCAGTGCATGTTCTTAACCACTAACCCAGCTCTTTAACCCTGAAATGTAACTGTTTTTCTTTGCTAAGGTACTTCATTCTGCTGTAGGGAGGAAGGCCTTAACTATAAAAATCCTAATTACCATGGAGGATGCTTTCTTTTTAAAAAATATTAATTTTTATTATTTTAAATTATATGTAAGGATTTGTCTGTGTGCATATGAACATGGGTCTAGATGCCTATGGAGGCAAGGGGGAGAGATCAGATCCCTTAGAGCTTACAAGCAGTTGTCAGCCACCTGACAGGGGTTGTAAGAACCAAACTTGGGCCCTCTACAAGAGTAGAGAGCACTCTTAACTGTTGAGTCATCTCTCCAGTTCCAGAGATGGTTTATCAAAGAGATCATTAGTGAAAAATACAGATATGCTTTGACTGATAATTAACAATGATACAAAAAAATCAGGCCAACATTAAATCCTGAAAACATGTAAATTATGAATTACTAAAGTTCTTTGTTTAAATGTAAGGCTATATCTCATGTACTTACAACCCATATAAGCTCAGACAAACTTAATATGTAAACTTGGAATATCCATCATTTTGGCTTGGGCAGTCTTTTACCCCCTCTTCCACAATGATCCATGTCCTGAACGTTGGGAGGAGGGAGATGTTATATGTGTCCTACTTAGGCTGAGAAGGACAGGGGCTTTTTTTTCTTTTTGCAGGTTGACCAAATGTGAAAATCTTTGTTAATCATCATCTATTGCAAAACCAGTTTTCTCTGATTAGAGCTGAAAGCTTCACTAATCTATGGACAGGATAATAGGTCGTTTGGAGTTGGTTTAATACCACACCCATTTGGCAAAGTAATAGTAACAGGTTCTCCCCTAGAGCCTATGGCATGTTTAGTCACTGGCTCTTGGCCCAATTTTGGGCTAGATATGGGTTTCAGATTGTGGAGTAGGCCTTAAGTACAATCAGAAAATGGTTGGCTACTGCTTTAATTATTATTCTATTATTGTAAAGAGACACCATGATGAAAGCAACTCATAAAAGGAAAAATTTAAGGACTTACTTATAGTTTCAGAGGATTAGTTGATTATCAACATGGCTGAGACCTTGATGGCAGGCAGACAGGCATGGTGTTGGAGAAGTAACTGAGAGCTTCATACTTGATCCACAGGCAGGGGAGAGAGAGAGAGACAGAGACAGAGACAGAGAGAGAGAGAGAGACTGGCCCTGGTGGGGACTTTTGCAACCTCAATGCCCACTTCCAGTGAAACAGTTCCTCCAACAAAGCCACATGTCCTAATCCCTCCCAAACAGCTCCGTGCTCTGGGGAATCTATGGGGGCCAATGTCATTCAAACCACCACAGTCACTACAAAGACATTTGTGCCACTATTGGACCAGTGGGCATATCTTGAATATTCCAGAAACAATAGAGCACATGAACTTATAGCAGTTGGGACAACATGCTCTTGACCTATACAAATTCATGCTAGACAAAATGCCAGCATGAAGAGGGGAGATGACCATGAAGTCCTACCCCTGTAACTGCTGGGAGATTCAAAGTTAGTTTTTTTTAAAACTATGGCCCCTGGTAGGTCTACCATGCTCTAGTCAAGGCCACCTATCCAAGAGCATATAAGCAACAGAAATGTAAATGGTTTTGAAAAAAGTTAAGTAGGCAAGGAAGTAGAAGGTAGGTATTTGTGGATTTAGGGAGAGGTAGTGAATATGATCCATACACATTGTACAAATCCACAAACAACTAATGAAAAAATACAAAGAATTTCATTGTGTTTTTGTTGGACATTTTGGTGTTACTTTTTTTTTTTTAAAAAAAGACAGAAAGAGAAAGACCACAAAGTTGGATGAATAGGGAGGTGGAAGTCTGGAAAGAGTTGGTGGAGGTAAAAACATGATCAAAATATATTGCACAAATAAATTAAGTGCAAAAAAAATAATAATCCAAAGAGAAATTAGCTGTGAGAAGTAGAAGATCATGAAGCTCTAGACGCTGAGAGAAGTAGCGACAAGCTGGTGGAACTACTGGGGATAGTAAGGTGCACCGCTGGTCCATAGTCCACAGCTCCATGTGCCTCACATTGCTCTCACAAGCTGTGTGTCACTTCATGTGTAGAATGCGTGGACACGCACAGATATGGAAAAGACACACAATACTCTTTCCCTTTTATAGCTCAAAACATGCATTGGTTCACTGTTCTCCAACACTGACCATCTTAGTTACCAGCAAAGAAAGAACTGAATATTTCTTATCCCAGAACCCTTCTAGATTTCTTTGCTTCTGTGATAATAGGAACCAACATTGATAGGTATTGTTGGCTCAGACCCTGCTTTACAAGCACACACACACACACACACACACACACGGGGGAGACACACAAAGATTCCAGCTTGTGGTTTGTTTCTATTTTGACTCAAGATCAGATAGACAGAGTTTATGTTGCTCTCCAAAGCTGCATAATAGGACGTTTTGGCCAAAGGCATGGTTACCAGGTGTCTTATGCTTCAAGGCCTAATTACAAGATATTTTGCCATAAGGTGTGGCTACCAAGAATTGAGAGAATTAAGAAAGTATCTACACTTGTTTATATTTCATACTTTGATCTTGAAAGGGGGAGGTCTCTTGCCCCCCCCCCCAACACTACTTGCTAGTATATAAACATCCCACTAGGAATAAACTCGAGGTGACTAGGTCTTGACCCAAGGCCCTCTCGAAGCTACCCTGTGTCTATATCTTTTTTTGTCTACGTGTATATTTTTTCCTATCTAGCATTTCTCAATTCCTTGCTCCCTCCAAGGACCCTTTGACAGGTCAGGGCTGGATCCCAACAGAGGAGAGAAAGAGAGAGAGAGAGATGGGAGACAGAAGAATACAAACTAGAGACATTAAGGTTAATGTATAAAAGAAACCAGTGAGGAAACATGTGTTCCCTGAATTCAGACTCATGCCTGTAATCCTAATGTGTTTCATCCACAGTCAGCACTCATGCATCTGCAGTCAATGTATAAAACAAAGTAAGTACAAGAAAATACGGAAAATAAAAAGCATTCTCTTCCAGTGGATAATACTCTGGAAAAGTAAATACTCAGTAAAAGTCATTCAATAAATTGTCATATAATCATCATTGCACTATTGGAATGGAACCCTAAAACATTTGGTCTACACAGAGTATGTGTGTGTATGTGTACATGTATGAATGTATCCATGCCTATGTGCATGTATGCAGGTGTGTATTCTGCATGGAATTCTAAATTTGACTTTCACTAGCAGTGCATCAGGGGAGAATTTCAAAACCTCTCCTTTATGTGTTCAACTCAGTATGCTCTGTGCTTCGGGGAAAATAAGAATTTATACAAGTGTTCCAACATATGGAAAATACATATGTTGTGCTGTAATCTAAGGACCTCTCAATCTCTTAGCAAATTATCCATACAAGTAATAATTAGTATTACTCTGCCTACAATAAAACCTTGCTCTTCTATGAATAAGGTGGATCTGAACTAATATATACACAAGAGTTGTTGAGTAAAACATTTTTATTCAAATGAAATGGACTGTGCTTAATACAATTGAAACTATCACCAGCAAGTCATTACATTATGTTTAGGCAAACTGAAGTTATAAGGCAAATCATTTTACTATGTTCAATGAAGTCGCCTCTTTTTTAATAGTAGACATGTTCTATAAATAATGCATGAGCAAATACAAAGCCCTTTCTCCTCAGGGAAATCCAAGTTAGGCTCCTTTTGTCAAGTAATCAATACATAACCTTGTTCTATGTGTGTTTTTACTCAGAGATGCCTTAGATATGTACTGTTGATGCATGAACATGGAACCCACAGCTGACAGCATTATAACTCATGCCTGGAAGGAGCTGAGGGAACATGCTATCCCTCCACAGGACACGTCACAGATTCTGTGTAGTTAGGAACATTCAGCATAGTGCTTAGAGTCATCTTTAAGGGGAACCACCAATGAAAAGGCACAACAGTTCAAAAGACACAGGAACACACTGCTGAAACACTATACTTACAGTGCAAGAGCAGAGAAGAAAGCAAGGTCTGACTTTGGTCATCCTGGCAGAAAACAGGTACCAGGTTACAGGGAAAGGTAGCCAGTCCGTGAAACCTTGAGTAAGCACAAGAACATTGACTATTGACGCTTTATCAAGGAAGAGAATTTCTCAATTATTTACTCTGTGGAATAAGGAGAACTGAAAGGCTGTGTGTCTGTTGTTATGGTTTTTCACTAAGTTCACTTAGGGAAGGTTGCAAAGGGTTAGGGCACTATCTAAAACAACAGTGGCACATAAAAATATAGTATATATATATATATACATATATATATATATACACTTTAGCTGTACTTTAAACTATGGTTCTCTAAGTTCTTTGACAGATAAGGATCACTTCTGAAAAAAACTATATATATAAATATTTAAGAGCCCTGGAAAAAGAAATTTTATATCTCAAACCCATAAGCACATTTAGAAGAAATTTTATGTCAACAATTACAAAGGAATGTCAAAACCTCATAAATGCTATGCTGGTCACTAAGAATGTGAATTGTCATTTATGTGTGATCAAATGGGAGTTTGGGGCTGTTATGGGTATGGGCCACTCACTCGAAGATGCACCAGTCCAACAATTAACAAATTTTTGGCAAACAAGAGACCTGACTAACCGATGGCCAGGACCATGGATACTGCCAGGTCCATACCTGAGACTCACGCTCAGAATAAGGTGCCGAACTACATCAGTCAGGGGCCTGTGAAGGCAAAGGCGACAAGGCTACGCACTTCCCGCCTTCATGCAGAGGCAAGCACACACATCGACACACTTCCCGCCTTCGTGCAGAGGCAAGCACACACATCGACACACTTCCCGCCTTCGTGCAGAGGCAAGCACACACATCGACACACTTCCCGCCTTCGTGCAGAGGCAAGCACACACATCGACACACTTCCTGACTTCGTGCAGAGGCAAGCACACACATTAACACACTTCCCGCCTTCGTGCAGAGGCAAGCACACACATCGACACACTTCCCGCCTTCGTGCAGAGGCAAGCACACACATCGACACACTTCCCGCCTTCGTGCAGAGGCAAGCACACACATCGACACACTTCCTGACTTCGTGCAGAGGCAAGCACACACATCGACACACTTCCTGACTTCGTGCAGAGGCAAGCACACACATTGACACACTTCCTGCCTGTGGTGATCAAGCCCGTTTTGTACAGTTGGGGCAACCAAACCGGTTTACAGATGTGAAAACACATGGCTTGTCATCTTATGTGAACGACAGGCCTCAACATTCCAGGAAGCTGTCTCTCCATAAGCAAATGGGGCTTACAGATTAAAGGCATAATTTAAACTTAAAACATAATGTTAGTCGTCACAGAAAGTGCCTGTCATGCATGAAGCCTTGGATCATATCCCAGCAGCACCAAACATAGCACAACATATACCTTCTTGGTCATTGTGATTTCTAACTAGGTTAATAACTCAACGTTTAATAAAATGTCCCAGTTTATTACTTCACTCTGGTATGGTCTAAGGTTAGCCTGTGTTAAAGGAGATACTGTAAAAAAACAAAAACAGCTAATCAAACAAATGTCCTAAAACACAGTCGTGATACTTAGAGTTGATAACTTATGCACCACTGGATACATGTACATTTTAGATATAAATCTCTTTTGTGAGTATACATATTCTGGCTTATCTAAAAATTAGCTTTGCCAAAAACTGTATAGTATAAAATTCTGATTTATGTTTCCTGTCCATGAGTTATTTTCTTATTTTACTCGTCAAGCAGTTGTTTCACTTTTCCTTCCTTTTTTTCTTTCCTTAAGTAAATGCCTTTGTAACAAAATCCTATGAATGCATAAGCAAATGCAAGGAATAGATGCATTACCTATTAATAAATGAATGAATGCATAAATAAAAATTCTGAATTTATATATAAATTGAAGACATGCAAGTGCTAGCAGATAGAGGTAGATGAGCCTGTGCACATCCCCATGATCCCACTTAGCAGCACCTTAGAATCCTAGATCCATAGCATGTATGATAGTTAAGTATGTTGTGAAAACATTGTACAGGTTATCTGGGAATGGTAGCAAACATCTATAATCTTAATACTTGGGAGGTAGAGTCAGGGAGATCCAGAGTTGAAGGGTATCCTCAACTACATAGCACCTTTGAGGCTCGTCTGGGCTTCATGATACCCTTTCTCAAAATACCAAAATCAACAAATAAATAAAAATACCTATATGCCTATATATTTTTGTTTACATATGTGGATATGAACATATATATTATCTAAGTAAGATCAAAACGTAAAGGTTTGAGTTATCATCCTCATCCACCCACAATTTATCCAAGAAATCGCTTTTATTTTTTTTTCCCCAGGGAGATCCATGCACCCCCCTTCTTGACCCTCCTTGTTATCTAGTCTCTCTGGTCTGTGGACCGTAGCATAGATATTCTTTATTTTATAGTTAATAGCCACTTATGAGTGAGTACATACCATGTTTGTCATTCTGAGTCTGGGTTACCTCACTTGGGATGATTTTTTCTAGTTCCATCCATTTGCCTTTAAATTTCTTGATGTCATTGTTTTAAACAGCTGAGTAACATACCTAGGCCTTCTACATATGTGCGATAGTTGTGTAGCTTGGTCTATTTGTGGGACTCCTAACAGTGGGAACAGGGGCTGTCCCTAATGCTTTGGTTGGCTCTTGGGAATCTACTCCTCATACTGGTCTGCCTTGCCCAGCCTAAATACAAGGGAAGGTGTTAGTCTTACTGCAACTCATATGCCATGCTTTGCTGATACCCATGGTAGGCCTGATCCCTTCTAAACAGAAACAGAGGAGGAATGGATTGGGGAGGGGGCAGAGAGGATGGAAGGTGGGAATAGGAGGGAGGAGAGAAGGGAGGGGAAACTCCAGGATGTAAAATAAATTTTAAAAAATTTTAAATGTTCAAAAATGTAAAGTTTTCAAATTCTAATACAGGTTCGTTTCATAGTAATACAGATTTATAGTCAATTTAAAACATATCTTTGATTATATTGTTTCTTTATATAAGCATGGAAAAAATCCTAAACTTACCTCAAAATATGGTCTGGCTTATTTGGCAGCTGCATGTGCTTTTAAGTCAACGTGACTGCATTCACAGTCACTTTCTCACGGGAGGAAATTGTAGTTGATACTGTGACCAAGTGTTATTTCGTGACTCTTCTGATTTTGAAAAGCAGCCACAGCTGAAGAGACTAGAATCAGTCAGCAGAGCTTTGCAGGGTTAGGATGGTATTAGCATTTACCTTTGGTCACTGAAATCTGCCCCATATTCATATGAAGTGATGTCTCTCTCGGACACTCAGCTTACATTTAAATGAGGATATAAAACAATGAAGCCCCAGGCACCAGCATTCTGCCGTCTCCCTCTCCTGCATAGCTGGAAGATCACACATCTTGAACAACATGGTGCTGGGAACCCTGCCATGAGGCTTGGATGCTGTCGCCATGGATGAGAACTGCCAGTCACTGTGTGATACGCATCCTGCCCCAGAAATTCTGATTTCTCTTAGAGAAGGTCTCTTCTCTCTTAGAATACCAGGATCCATAAACTCTAACTTTGGCGGCAAAAACGACTTGCTTCGCCTCAAAAGGATCCACACATACTTTTGAGTGGCGTATCAAATTTGCTATCAAACAGCAGAGTATACCAACGGGGAACAGATGCGTAAAACAAGACTATAACGGCCATGTCATTATGAGCCAACTGGAACTGGCTGAGGGGGACCCTCACAGCAGGCCCAGGGTGAGAGCTTCATAGCCCATTACTCTCACAGAATCACCACAGACACTGGTAAGATAAAGACTGTCGTTATCCCTCCTTTCTGCTGTCCCATGTGTGTTGTAACTCTATTCACAATGGTTAAGCTGTGGTAACCACCTAAATGTTCATCAGTTGATGAGTGGGTAAGTAACACACAGTATATATACATAGTCAAATGCCATTTCACCTTAAAAAGAAATTCAGTCATTTGCACCAACTTGGACGAGTCTGGAAGATATCACCATCAAAAGAGAAGTGAGCCGAAAACAGAAGGAAAATACTGTATGATGTCTCTCATAAAAGGCATCTGCTTTTAATATTTAACTTAAAAATATTTCATATGTGTAGATGCTTTTCTGCATATGTGACAGTGTACTACAGAGACCAGAAGGTATCAGATCCCCTGGACTTGGAGCTGAAAAGATTGTGAACTGTCATGTGCTGCTGAGAATTGAATCCAGGCCCTCAAAAAGAGTGGCTAGTGTTCTTAACCACAGAGCCATCTCTCAAGCCCTTAATACAGTCTACTGTGACCATACTCACTCTCATTACCCTCTCTTCCCCACCCCCCAACTCCTGCTGTCTCTCTCCTTCCCAGCTAGTACCTCTCCTACTGTTGTGTCTTTAAAAATTATTTTTTTCACCCACTGAAGTTAATTAGGGCTGTTTGTATGAGCGTGGGTAACTTACAAGTAGCTACCTCACTGAAGAAAATGAGAACCTCCCCCACATCTATGATTCACTTCTCTTCATGGAGTGGTGGGGCCTCATGAGCCCCTCCCCTATTGACAGAATGTTGAACGCCCAACCTTCTACAAGTCTTAGATGGGCAACCCCAGCTGCTGTATGGTGATTATTATAATGCTATGCCATATCGAGAAGAGAACTTTTGAAAGCACCCACCCCCATCTTTTGCTCTTACATTCTGTCCATCTTCTCTTTTTCTGTATGTCATGGGACTGGGAGGGAGTGATGCTGATGCCCTGTTTAGAGCTGATCACTCCAAACGTCACTTACTCTCAGCACGTTGACCACTTATCACCAACACCCATAAATGTTCTCTTAAAGTGAATAAACACAGAATAGGATGTTAGTAACCAGAAACCACATGGAGAAACAGGAAGAAGCTGATTAAAGTGTATGGTGATATTTTGTTGTATCCTAATAAAATTCTCCTGAAGATCAGAGGACAGAACAAGCCACCAGATTAAACATGGAGGCCAGGCAGTGATGGCACACACCTTTAATCCTAGCACCTGGGAGGCAGAGAGCCGTCTGTATCTCTGTAAATGTAAAGCCACCCTGGACTACATGAGACTGATTCAGTTTAGGAGAGGAACAGAGCCAGGCAGTGGTGGTACACACCTTTAATCCCAGTACTTGGGAGTCACACGACTTTAATATAAGCACTAGGGAGGAAGTAATATGGCTGGGTGGAGAAAGATATGTAAGATATAAGGAGACAGGAACTAGAGCCTTTTCGGCTGGAGCCTTTTTCAGTTGAGGAGCCCTTTCAGCTGAATCCCTTTTGGTCCAAGACTCGGAAACATTCAGTGAGAGGATTTGTGGAGGTGGCAAATTAAGAAGTAGCTGTGGCTTGTTCCTTTGTCTCTCTGATCTTTCAGCATCTACCCCAATATCTGGATTTTTTTTTATTAAAAGACCATTTAGCAATTCATGTTACAAAATGCATATAGTTGTGATCATATAAGAGCTAATATGTATGAAGGCTGCAGTTCATAATACTGTTCTGTGTGTGGAGATCTACTGTAAGAGTGGATTCTAGATGCTCTTGCCCTAGACATCTACAAATAAAACTATGCACAGCAGTGGTATGTAAATTGGCCTGACTCTAGTAATCATTTCACTAGGAATATATGTATCAAAATACTGCATTGCATAACTCAAATGAGTACAATGAAGACCGAATAAAATTTAAAAAGAAACAAAAATTGCATAAAAAAAGAACAGTAAGAACTATGAACATCTAAGAATACAATTGTAAAAATTTACCATTTGCCATTTGTGTTCTGCCTTTACATATATTATCTTTAAACATACATTCTCATTGGCCATTATTCCCATAGTACACATTCAAAACCTGTAGCACATCGGTGTTAGCCACTGTTCCAGAAGATCAGTGATATGATCAGAAGCCTAGATCCAAGCCTGGCACTCAGATGCCAAGTTTCCCTCCTTTCTTGATCTCTGCTCCCTTGAGAACTACTCTGTGAAAATCCCTGGTATTTGTGATCTTTAAAAGGATTATTTTTGCAAAATGAGAAGCTATAAATGACTCAGAAACAGAAAAGGTTACTAGCTTGGAGGGGGGCGTGACCTTGGGGACTGTTGGCAAGATAAGTAAGTCCCTGTGTCTTTGTCTTTGAAATACCCTAGCTTTTCCAAGCACCAAACTCAAAGATTAGCAACTCCCAAACTTCTCTCTTTTCCACCTGTAACAGAAATGTAGTTTCTATTAATAGAAAGAAAGAAAGAAAAATAATATTGAATATAAGAATCTTTATTTCAGGCAAAAATTATAGCAATAAGCCAAATCAGTGGGAAGCTAGTCATGTTAGAGTCAGTGCATCATAAAAAGAGGGGAGAGGGGTTGAGGTCACCCCTGCACTCATCAATTCAACATAGAAACTGCTGAAAGTATTTTTCTTAGAAAGGAAAAAGTGTAAGGCCTTAAAGAAGAATTTTTTTTCATGAGAAAAAGACTTTAAACTATTTTGATGTTGTTTGAAGAAATGTCAATTTCAAAATCACAACAAAAACAAACAAAAGAAGAAAAGTCTTTTGCTTGGATCATCACTATGCCTTGGTGCCATTCACATGTCTTAGCTGACGGGACCCTAGCCTGCCCAAGCATGGCAAACATGGCTCTGCCAGGCCTTGCCCTTCTCCCCCATTCCTCCCACATTGCTAAAAACCATTAGATTACATTCCTGAAGCTAGTCCTCAAGGTCTATCCCCTTATTTGGTCACTTGCTCATCCTGAGGCTGACCACAAAGGTCCAGCTATTAAAAAATTGAAGTCCAGCAATCAGAAGCCAACTTTGCCTCACCTAATTAACATGCTCAATTTAAATTAAACACCTCATCCTAGCAAGCGGTTTCACCTTTTACCTTTATAAAGCACCATTTTCCTATGGGCCACGTCTGTCTCCTCGCTATCCTTTGTCCTGCCTGAAACAAATACTCCTTCCCCCTCTCCCTTATTCCCCTTTCTCTTCTCCCTCATCCTCTATCTCCTGTCTTTGTCCCTTATCCCTGCCCTTCGTCCCTCTGGGGCAAATAAATCTCCTTTGTGCTGAGAACTTGGTCTTGGGGTGTCCTGAGCCGATACCAGATCCTTCAATATCTTTGTCTATGCAATAATTATAACCAACAGTCTTCAAATGAGAGGCTTGGTTCCAGTGAGCTTCTATATATTCATCTTCTATTCATTAGCTTCCCATAATTAAAAAATGTTCTCCTTACCATCTGTCAACATGATGCACATTCTAACCCCTTTGGCAGGCCTTTTTCCACATCTGTCTAGGATTTGTACCTGGACCAGATGCTACCGAAGTTTAAAAAAAAAATAAAAAGTAACAGGAATATTACACTGGTTTGGTTTAGGGTAGCCTTTATTTCAATAGAATGTGCTGTCAATTTATTTGGTAAGAATTATTCTATCAAAACAGATCATTCTTTAGATGATTTCTGACCTTGGGTTGAAGATGGAGAAGTAATACATGGTGAGTGACCAGGAGAGTAACAGAGTTGTATAGCTATCAAAACTTGGCTAAATTAAAATAGCAAAAGAATTAGATATTGTGTGAAATGAGGCAAACATTATAATTTCCAATGATTACAAAAGACTGTGTACATGTGTATGTGTATGTGCCAATCAACCACCTGAAGAAGACCAATACCAATAATTTCCCTCAAGAAATCTTAGTACTCTAATATACCCAAATATAGTCTGGAATTTTATTTAACAACTGTCATAGGTGTAAGGAGTCATTATTTTATTTAAGGGTAAAAACAATTTAAATCCCTTAATTGCATATTAGAAAATTCACTGTAGGAAGTAATTATACTGAAAAGTCTAAATGCCACAGTTGAACAATTTACATGTGCAAATAATTTCCATTAATTACTTATTTGCTAAATATACTGGAATGTTTTCTGAAAAGGTCATAAAGTTATATATAAAATGAACATATGCTTACTATATATTACTAAAATACCTGTAATAGTGCTAAGGAAAACATTACAATGCTATTTATTTGTTTTTAAGGTAATGATTTTAGATTAGAATTGCTTTTAGGATGATTTTTCAGCAACATTGAGAGACAGAAATATAGTTTTGTGGTGATATTTTGTTTGTACTCTTAACAAATGAAGTTTCCTTGAAGATCAGAGGGCAGAGCAAGCCACAGAGTTAACTACAGAGGTCAGGCAGTGGTGAAATCCTAACACTATGCAGACAGAGATCTGCCTGGATCTCTTTGAGTTCAAAGCCACCCTAGACTACATGAGATTAATCCAGTCTAAAAGAGAAACAGAGCCAGGCCGTGGTGTCACACACCTTTAATCCCACTACTTGAGAGTGACAAGTCTTTAATCCCAGCACTAGGAAGATTGAGACAGGAAATGATATGGCTGGGCTTCAGAGAAAGGAATATAAGGCGTGAGACGGGAGTTTGGTGCCCTTTTGGCTGAGGACTCAAAGGCATTCATTCTAAAGATTCCCGGAGACAGGATTCCCTTTCACCCTGAGGAGTTAGTAGTGGTGAGAAGTCTCTCTGGTGGCTTGTTCCTTTGTCTCTCTGATCTTTCACCATTTACCTCAATATCTGGCTCCAGGTTTTTAGTATAAGACCAATTAGGATTTGTGTGCTTTCTGCCCTGGACAGTGTCTACTTTTCATCAGAGTGATGGATTTACATATCATAGTATGACATGAATGATATCATAGTCACTGGAAGACCAGGCTTCACATTAGTCTTCACTCTGGTACTGCACTTTCTACACATTCATACAACTGTACAAACAGATATATCCACGATTATAGTATCACCCAAAGTTTTTTTTACTGCTCTCAACTCCTCTGTGATCCACCAAGTCACCCTTCTCCTGCCCTCTACTTATGGGACAAACCATGATCATTTTTCTTTTCTTTTTTCTAGAGTGTCATTGTGCTGACTAGTCTTTCACCACCATGCCCAAATATCTGAGTCAATTTAGAGAAGGTTATTTCAGCTCACAGTTTTAGAAATTTTAGTCCATAATCCTTTGCCCTGTTGATTTGGGCCCATGGTGAGACAGAATACCATGGTGGTAGAAATCTGTGGTAGAGACCATTTACTTAATGATGGACAAGATGCAGAGAATGGGTACACAAGAAGAGGCTAGGACAAGATGCAGGCCTAGGAACAAAGCCCCAGTGATCAATATCCTCTAGTTAGACCCCTGATGATGTACCACCTACTAATGATGTTATCATATTCTGAATCCATCAAGAAATTAATCTATTAGATTAGGCCAGAGCTCTAAGGATGCAATCATTTCCACAAATGTATCAACTGGCCACTATGACTCCAACATTTGACCCACAAAGGGCATTTCATATTTAATAGTAATATAGTTGGAATAACAAATGGTCTTTGTTTTGTTAATTGTTTTTTTTTTCCTTAGTTTCTTTGATTTAGTAAGATTCAAGGTTTCCATTACTTCATAGCTTGGTAGCTTATTTCTTTCCAGCACTGAATCTTGTCTTATTGTCTAAATTCTCTACAGTTAATGTTTATTCATCACCTAAACAGAAACAAGAAGGCTTCTAGGTCCAACTATTATAAATATTATAAACAAAAGTGCAGCAGTGTTTCCATGTGGACCTGGGTTTTCCTCCTCCTCCTCTTCTTCTTTTTGATAAATACTAAAGAGCATGATAAATCGATTCTATCTTAACAGGAGGTGTAGCTTTCTAACAAAGCTGTAAACTGCTTCCTATAGTGCTTGTATCCCCAGTTTACATTCCCAGTCACAATGAGAGAATGTCCCTATTGTCCCACAGCCTTGTCAGCATTTGGTATTGTCTCTGATTTGGACTCTAATCATTACAATAGATGCACTGTACTATCTATTTGTTGTGGGATATTTGTACACTGTGTGAAGATATATGTAATATTGTGGTGGGTGTAATAAAAAGCTAAATTGCCAATAGCTGGGCAGGAAATATAGACAGGACTTCCAGACAGAGAGAGAATTCTGGGAAGAAGAAAGGAAGAATTGCCAGACAGACATAGAGGAAGCAAGACACGCAGGAGGAGAGTTAAAAAACCTCAAGCCATGTGGCAGTACATAGATTAATAGAAATGGATTAAGTTATAACAGCTAGTTAAAAACAAGCCTAAGCTAAGGCCAAGCTTTCATAATTAATAAGAAGTCTCCATGTCATTATTTGAGACCTGGCTGTCAGGACAGAGGAAGACTCTTTACATTTGGCAACCAAAGTCCAGCACATAAATCCATATAAGGCCTGAGAAAACTTTCTGGCAACACAGTCTCTCAGGTAGGCTTGGTGCTAGCTCTTTTAAGGCATGGCTCTTTTAAGAGACCCTGCTATTGGGCCCTTGATGGAGTTTATGCTCAGCATGCAGCTAGATAGGTGTAGGAGACTAGGTAGAAATGCCTACCACAACATGGATCCAGAAACTTCCCAGAGCTGGGGCAGAAAATGCAGCTCCTGCTGGTACCCCTGCCATGAGACTAGGCTTTCAGAGAACTGGGGGTGGAGAAGAGTCAGCCACCAGTGTGCCATGTGCTGAGCGGAGACACACTGTCGAGGGCCTAGCCACTGCTTCACAGTTTAAAGTTTGGCTCACACAGTCAGAGGAGGCTGCAGGCATGTAAAAATTTAGGGCCAGACCCAGAAACCCTCTAAACAGATACAGTATGTTTGAATATGTTTAGGTGCTAAAGAAAATGGACATAAACAGTCATAGAAAAAAATAAAGTTTAAAAATAATAAAGTTTTTAAAGAAAAAGTAATGTAAAAAGAATAATCCATGTGAAATGGGCAGGGCGTCTGGATCCTGTGTTGACTTTGAATTTTTTTAATGCTAATGAACAAAAAATGGCACCTTCTGAGAGATATTGGATTGTGGGAAAAACTACTAAATTAAATCAGCCTATATATTCTAAAGATGCCTTAACTTTAAAATGGAAGTAAAAAAAAATACGATGTGTTGGGGAAGAGGTTATGCCTTTGATTCCACAGGAAATTATAAGCTATAGATTCCTTCAAAATTAATAAAGATCAGACTTGATTGAGGGAGACCTCCTGAAAATCTTGCCTACAGACATGAGGGAAAAATCCAAGAAGGACTACAAGACATGTGATGTATAAGCTGATCCCTTGACATGGGAACAGCTCTGAGATTGGATGAGACATGATAAATCTTGTTGGCTACAGAATCCTCATGACTTATTATTACACGCCATCCTTTAATATGGCATGAATAGAGGTTAGGTTACACAAACCAAACAAACTTGTAATGTTGACAGATATCTTTTACTTGCTCAAACATAAAACAAAAAAATCATCTTTAACTGAATTGTGCACACCTCACATTCCAAACTTGTGTTAATACACATAAATATGTTACTTTTAAAAGTCTGTGTGTTTTCAGAAAAATAAAAAAGACCAAATACCAACCAAAACAAGTAGCTCAAGTGATCCAGCCTCTTAGAATACATCTGTTTGTAGTTTCCTCAAAATTCTACTTCCAGAACATCTTCAAAGCTGCTGCCTGAGATGGTTCAGACTCACAGACTACCCTCACCAGGAGTTCAGATAAGCCCTGAACTTTCCCATTACTCAGAGACTGGATAACAAATGATATAGCTACCTCTCCCAGGACTTGACCATTATTGCAATTTCCTCAGGGTCCCCTGAAAATTCTATCACCCGCAGACAACAGGAAGCAGGCTAGAGAACATGATGCCCACATTCCCGAGAGGTGAGGTGAATGATTTTTGGTCATTTGGTGGGTTATGGATATTTTTTCATTGTTTAGGGAGGTTGGTTACAAGTTGTTGTTGGTCATAGTCGGGCAAAAAGCTGAAGAAAGGAAATTAGAGTCAGGGATCTCTTTCTTTAAAAAGAGGGAAAATAGTGTAGAAATGATGGAATAAAAGAGTGGATTGTTGGGCCGGGCGGTGGTGGCGCACGCCTTTAATCCCAGCACTCGGGAGGCAGAGGCAGGCGGATCTTTGTGAGTTCGAGGCCAGCCTGGTCTCCAAAGCGAGTTCCAGGAAAGGCGCAAAGCTACACAGAGAAACCCTGTCTCGAAAAACCAAAAAAAAAAAAAAAAAAAAAAGAAAAAGAGTGGATTGTTGAGTTTACATTTGAACAACCACTAATCTCAAATATTTTACATTGGTATGGACTTTTGTATATTGATACAAATTTAAGGTTATTTTTGTTATACTGTATTATATATTTCTATTTCTTGTTTAAGGAATTGTATCTATGCAGCTCATTTAAAAATGTAATATAAAGCTTTAGTCCTTCAAAGCTATTTAGGATAATAAAGAAAAAGAGGTTTGTAGTTAGTCATCTATACATCAAACTTATAGTCAGTCATGTTAGGTATATTTTCAAGGTCATACAGGGATATATTTTAGATATATAGGTGATCTTTAAACACTTCAAAGAACTGCAGAATATGGCACTTAAAAATGTTTTAATAACGTAAGTTTTTTCATGACAGTGAGACAGGTCTGCTCATGGCAGCACTAATCTAATTCAGAGAAGATAGGCGTCAAAGAACCTCCATATGGAGTTTGCTTTCTTTGTGGAAAAAGCTAGCCACTTGTGTAACAAACTGCTCTTGCCTCAACTGCTGAGAGAATGCTGTCCAAACTGGACAAGCAGGACACAAAAGAAAGCAACTGCCAAGCTTTGCCAAGACAGGGTAGGACAGTCCATCAAAAATTCCAGCTTCGTAGAAAAGTTTGTCAGATATTCTAAGCCTGTAAGCTGAAGATGGATGCCCCAATGTTATGGAAGAATCTTGAATAACTGTCCAGGCATGCAGATATTTCTGTCATTTCTACAGTTTTGGACATTGCTTGTTCTACACTTTCTGTTAACTCAGGTAAAATATTATAAAAGATTATATTCTTCTTGTGTCTTTGATGGGGTTGAAGACTATATAATTATACCATTTTCTCTGCTACTGAATTCAGAAACAAAAACTTCATAAAAGATGTAAAGTTTATAAGTTTGAAAAACACAAACACTTAAGTTGTTTATCTAATTAGTTAAGATAGATAATAGAGTAATTTCTCCAAATTTGACAAATACAAATGGACTAGACATTGTGAGTGCAATTTTTGCTTGATAATTTTTATTGTATATAATTTTATTAGAGTTCAAGAACTTTCCATTTTATTTAAACAAAAAAGGGGGAAATATTGTGAGATACTTGTACATTGTGTAAAGATGTATTGCTGTGATTGGTGTAATAAAAAACAGAACAGCTAATAGTTAGACTGGAGGTATAGATGGGACTTCCAGGCAGAGAGAAAACTCTGGGAAGAAGAGAGAGTCACCAGCCAGCCACAGAGGAAGCAAGACATGCAGGAGGAGATAAAAAGCCACAAGTCATGTGGCAACACACAGATAAATAGAAATGGGTTAATTTAAGCTTTAAGAGCTTGTTAAGACAAGCCTTAGCTAAAGGCTGAACTTTGATAACCAATATAAGTTTCCGTGTCAATATTTGGGAGTTGGCTGTTGGGACAGAGAAAGACTCATTAAAGACTTATTACTTCTATTGGCTTTATAGCCTATTTCCCAAGTGGCATTGGAAGTGAGGCATCTTTTCATATCTTTATTAGGCACTTGTATAGCTTCTTTGGTGAGAAATAAAATTTGGGTTCCATTTATAATTGATTCTGTTAGTTTTCAGATATCTTCTGCAGTGTATTGGATAACACTAGGTTTTTTTCATCAAATGTGTTCTCTGAAAATAATTTTTCTGCTTTCTAAAGTCTCATTATTTTAACACCTTTCAAATTTAATGAAGTATAGCTTATCATTTTTTTCCCTGAATTTCATTCTTAGTATTTTATCTGAAAACTCAACCACCATTTCTAAGGTCATCTAGGTGTTCATGTTCATTATTTCCTAGAGATTCAAAGTGGTTTTTTTTTTAACATTTGGATATAGAAAATACTTTGAGCAATTTTTTAATGGTAATGGTAAAGTCTGTAGGGATTCATGTTTCCATGGGCATGCCCTGTTGCAGCCATGCTTTTTGCTGG
Organism: Peromyscus californicus insignis; assembly: GCF_007827085.1. Classification (NCBI taxonomy): domain Eukaryota; kingdom Metazoa; phylum Chordata; class Mammalia; order Rodentia; family Cricetidae; genus Peromyscus; species Peromyscus californicus. Next base: position 74,050,187 of record NW_026294469.1, on the reverse strand, counting down.
GGGCAGGAGGACAGGGGAGTCATGGAGAACTACTTTTCTTCCATTGTTTTATAATCCTTTTACAAAAGAGCTGACTAAGCTAATGTGGAGCGAGTTTTGACTTCTCAGTTTAATTCCATTTACATGCTTGTCTACTTTATCACCAATATTAAGTACTGCTGATTGTTGGAGCTTTATTTTAATAAGGATTAGAGTTAGTTGACGTCAATATTCTTTGTTCTTCTTGTTTTCAGTATTATACTATTGTTCTGAGTATTTAGCCAATCCACAATTTTGAATAAGTTACTTGTTGACCACATTATAACTTGTTGGGATTTATTTAATGTGACAGTGTGATATCAATATTGTCAACATGACTCTATTAGAATCATCTAGGAGATATAACTTTGATTTTATGTATGAGTGTATCTTCTCAGAGGTTTAAGTGAATTTAGAAGACACACCCTTAAAATGGATGGCACTAATAAATAAGCCAGGATCCAGAGATTAATACAAAGGAGAAAATGAGTGGACAACAGCCGTCAGCACTCTGGTTCCTGATTGCTGCCGCACTGCCACCAGCCACCGCATGCTCAGCCACCACATCTGCCCCATGATGAGCTAGATGACCTCCATCTATAAGCCAAACTAAATCTTCCCTTCAGTGCATTGTTCTTGCCAGAAAATTTATCCCCATAATTGTGGTGATATATTGTATGCCCTAATAAACTTGCCTGGGGATCAGAGAACAGAACAAGTTACTAGATTAGACACAGAGGTCAAGCAGTGGTGGCACTCACACCTTTAATCTTATCACTCAGGAGTCAGAGATCCCTCTGGATCTCTGTGAGTTCAAGGCCACACTGGGATACATGAGAGAAACATAACAGGTAGTGGTGACACATTCTTTTAATCCCAGGAAGTAATATGTCAGGACACAGAAAGGTATATAAGGCTTGAGGAAACAGGAACTTGCTCTCTTGAGGCTGAGAATTTTGTAGAGGTAAGCTAGTGACTGGCTGTTCTGCTTCTCTGGTCTTTCAGCTTTCACCCCAATACCTGGCTCTGGGTTTTTATTATTATTATTATTATTATTATTATTATTATTATTATTATAAGACCTTTGGAGATTCGTGTTACACATAATAAAAGAAGTTACAAAATTATTTGGGACTGTTTAAAATATATTCATCAAGCTGTGAAGAAGTGATATCTGGAATATATTTTCTTCCTACCATGACCATAGGACATTTCCTCATGGATTTAGTTCTTTGATTCACTTCAGCAGTGTTTTTAACTGGTGAAACATGCACTCATTTAATTAGATTTACAAAGAAGTTTGGCACTTCAGGGAATATTGTTAGAAGTATACTACATTTTTATTTCTCTTAAAAATATTTATAGTCTAAATTTATATTTTTAAATATAATATTGATAATAAATGATATCAAAGACATAAAATATACAAGAACATATACCAAATTATTAAAACTTATCCTGAGAAGTGTAGATGTTTATAGGCTCTAACTTTTTTCTTCCTTTTCTTCTTTTTTTTGTTTTATAAAATCTATTTTATTTACTTCTGTGGATGCTGTTAATTTTGTTTTCTTTTAATGCATTTTTTGAGAATTATATACATGTGTACAAAGAAATATGATCACATCTACTCCCCCTCCACTTCCACTCAAATCACCCTCAACATATCCCCATCCCAGTTCATCTCCTCTTCATCCTATTATTTTAAATAACCCACTCAGTTCAATTAGTGCTGCCTGTTTGTGCATGGGTACAGGCCCATCTACTGGAATATGCAAAACCTACCAGTGGCCACAAACTCAAAAGTGAATAATTCTCTCTCACTCAGTAACTGTCCACTGTAAGCTCCTCAGAAAGGGGTGGGGCCTCAAGAGCTCCTCCCCCATCCATGCATGAATTTTGGCTGGCTGGATCTTGTACACATCCTCTGGAGGTAACCACGGCTTACAGTTGCTGTGAATTCAGGTGTGCACTAGCCATGCCATGTCCAGAAGACAGCATTTAGCAACCCTCTTATCTATCTCCCCATTCTGCTTGTTAGTAGTATGTGGGGAAATAATTGGCTTTTATAAGTTACAGTTTATCCTTCATTTGGAAGCATTTATTTATTAGATATAGCATTTTTGTGTGGTGTCTACTCTTGTTAACTTTTGTATTTTTTGCATAGATGATCATGACATCTGTAAACAATGGAAGTTATAGTTATAGCTTGATCTTTCAATGTGTATCCTTTTCATTTATTGTTGCATATTTTATCAGTTACAAATTTTAATACAGTGTTGCCTGATGATAAAATTGGCTTCAACTATTGCCACTGATCACTTCCATTTCCCATATCTGAATTTCTCACTCATTCTGTGCTTTTCAGGATTGACTCCATATTAATATCACCTTGTGAATCAGCTGTGGTGTTAATGTATCTCTCTTTAAAATTCAAAGACTAATCTCCAGCAAAATAGTACTAGGAATTGAGGCCTTTTGGGAGATGATGATTGAATGAAGAGCCTTTATGAATAGGATTAGTGCTCAAATAAAAGATATCCAATGATATGACTACACACTTCCACCGTGCAACGTGCACAGATGTAGCAAGAAGGTATTCTCTGTGAATTAGGAAATGGTCCTTCAACAGACACTGAATTTGTCAGCATCTTGACTTTGGGTTCCTTGGTCTATAGAGCTATGTAACAGAAATGTTATTTATAAGCCACCATATATGCATACACACACACACACACACACACACACACACACACACACACACACATATATATGTATACACATACATACATACACATATACATACAGCTGCAATAGACTGAAGCAAACATTCTGAAGTAGATTTTTTACTGAACTCTGGACTTGTTGGAGGAAGTGTGTCACTAGGGGTGGGCTTTGAGGTTTCAGAAGCTCAGGCCAGGCCCACCTGTCTCTCTCTCTTCCTGCAGTCTGCCAATCTGAACGTGGAACTTTCAGCTCCTTCTCCAGCACCATGTCTGCCTGCATTCTGCCATGCTTCCCACCAGGATGACAGTGGGCCAAACATTACATCTGAATTGTAAGCAAGCCCCAATCAAATGCTTTCCTTTATAAGAGTTGCTATGGCCATGTCTCTTCACAGCCATAGAACACTGATTAAGACAACCTGTAACTCTTGAAGTTGAGATGTGGAGTCAGAAGGAGCAAGCATACAAGGCCAACTTCTACTACATAGTGAGACTGGGGTAGCCTGAGTTATAGGATACTTTGTCCTTAAATAAATGAAATGAAGTAAAATCACCATCCTTTTCTATCTTCAACTCACGCCACCAGCTGTAATCAAAGCATTGCTTTAACCAGAAACACTATGCAATGCTAAAGATAATGGAATTTCTGAACGGATAACACTGTAAATTTGAAAAAGCAAGCACACCAATCACCTATTGAATCTCCCTAAGAAAATGATCTTCAAAACGTGGTGAGAGATATTACTGACAAATTAGAAGTTTGATATCTTGGTACTTTCCCCAGACCTGCCGCTTCACTAACTCTGAGGTAGTGAATGCAGCAATATAGTCTCCAGCAAAGTTTCCAGGTAGATCTCAAGCATGTTGAGACTCACTGTCCTAGGTAGCATGCCCATTGCTCTGTAATAAATTCATTTCCTCTACTCAATGTAATCTCTATTCCTTTGTATTTTATTAGCTGTAAAATTCCTCAATGCCCACATTCTAGTCCCTGCTCCCCATCAGGAAGGACTCACCTTTATGTACTCAACTGGCTAGTGTCTCAACTCATCTACCATATGTTCTTTCACTAGCTTGGTCTACACGTCTTGGTGACAATAATGGGCATGTGAGGTGAGGTATGTGGCAAGTGCTCTCAACAACTTTTGTTCCACAATAGTCCTAGGCCCAGCACTTATCTGGCTCCCTGTAGCTTACATCATGCCCCACCACTTTCTTTCAGTCATCTATGGTAGGTACAATAATGAAGTGTACTATACAAGTTGCATTCTTTAAAATAAACTCTTGACCTAAAAGATGTTCATCTTCTCAATGACAACCTTATTTATTATTTCAAAAAGTATATATGCATCTCTGCATGAGATTTTAGTTTCTGTGTATACTTGTGTGTCTCTACATGTGTAGTAGTCATAAAAGTAACAGATTGCACTGAATACTTTTGTCTACCTCCATCTGTCTGCAATTTATATTCCATGTTTCATTCCACCTACTACATTCCATACTTATGAACTGGAATCTGAGTCTTACTTCATTTGTTTATATCTTAGTCATAAAATTATGGTCCTGATATTCTTACCATTGTCTATTGAGATTTTTGTAAAGCACAAATATGATCATGATCTCACCCTGTTTGAGAATCATGCAAAGAGTCTGTTATTTGGCTCTTACATTCATTCAAGACATTCCAAACATTTTTCCTTGAGCTCCAGCTCATCCATCTTGCTTCATATTCTAATTATTGTACATCCTTGGACTTCAACAGGCACTCTGCCAACCATGGAGTTCCCTCACTCTTACAAGAACAATTTTCCTTAATATTTGTATAGGTTAGAAATTACTGGGATTGGGAGAAAATAAAATGATAAATGTAAGTTATTTTTAATATTCAGATTTTAGTATTTCTATGATGAAGTCAATAGGAAAAAAGTGAACAAAGTTATTTGAAAACGTTTTAATCCATGCATAAGCTAGATGAACATTTTCCTGGGTTTTAACACAGACTTTCACACTATATGTGTCAACTTATAAAATGTCTATTTTAGCTTAATATATACCTGTATGATTTCTTATCAATGTTTATGCTTTCTGTGAATAGCTGATGTTGCATATAGTGATGACCTATACAGTATCCCAGGAGAAGAAGTTCTCTATAGGGATTTGCTAACAAATATTTAAAGAATTCTATTCTTTCACCATCATAAACATTACTGAGAACAAAATTTTCATGTGGTTATTTTGTTTCATCGTGACTATTTACATAAATGTATGAAAAATAATTTAATATATTCAGCATTAAGGAAGAGGGAAATACAATCCTAAGACCATTTATTTCTAAAAATATTTTAGTCATTAGTTGAAAAGTATTCAATGAAAGAGACTCCTCACTGAAGAGATGTGCAACTGTTTCTTTTTACGCTCAAGAAATGCTAGTGATTTTGAAGCCACCCATCAACTTGATAGATCATGAAATTTTCTTGGTATATAATCTAGACTTTATTTCTTATACTTAGATTCATTATAAAATTGGAATTGGGATTTTTAAGTTAAATCCTGAATAATAAAAGTACAATATTGCTAACCAGAGGAAAAACCACAGCTATGCATCAAGTGTTACAGTACCTTTTAGTGGTTTTCTTATTATATATTATAAACATGCGAGTTTATTTTGAGATAAATTGCAAATTTTCATGATAATAATATATATGGTTAGTTAATATATTTTGCTCATATATTGAAAAGCTAGTAGCCCCAGCCCTCTAGACTCACTTTGCATTCATAAGCTTCTTCTCAGTTGGGACCCAATACCCCCTTACTTATTGTAGTGCTGAGACATTCTGAGCAGTTATTGTTGACACAAAACAATTCCTGTGGATCTTCCATTGTCCATAGGTGATGTGTAGCTCTCCACTTTTAAAATATGAGCTACGGTTAGGGAATACCTCCCAAGAATGAAAAAGTACAAGAAGGAGAACTCTGATGAGGTCAAACCTGAAAAGCAGCTCTGATGAAGATGGGCATGAACAATGACTGGATATTTGGTGGCCTATAATATAAAAGGTAATAGGTTGTGGTGAAAATTGTACTCTGTTTTATCCATCTAAAAGTCATTGCCCTTGCCTACTCCTGACAAAATATAAATGAAAGTTCCTCAATGAAACAAAGAGTCACACTCTTTATAATCATTGAGGTCATCAAAAGAGAAGAAAAATAACACCCAAAGACTTGAAACATTAAACATAGTATAGGATTCTGGTAAAGACAAAGAGTTTTAAGTAAATTAAAAAAAAAAAGAATGAACAGTGGATATTCCATTAAAACAACGTATCAACTTCAGTTTGTTAATTGTAGCAAGTATAGTCAGGTATGGTAGAATTATAGGAAATCTATGTAGCAGTATTGGAATTCTCTAATGACTTTATAATGTTCCTGTAAATCTAGTACTGTCTTAAAGGTCATTTTTTATAGGCTAAAATGATATAACCTGAGACAAAGGAGAATCCAATCATATGCATGCTACAGTATATGATTGTACATTAGACAGTGTAGACGTGAAGAGGTATTTTAAAACAATCCAAATGATTAACAGTTAATAAAAGACTCAAATCGAGTCCTGATGTCAGTCAAAAAGCATAAGAAGTCCTAACACAGGTGGTAATTAATGATGCAAGAATCCTCTAGGCATACATTTCTATTGTCTTGTGGATACCTAGATATATGTCCATTTCTTGTGTGAAAATGAAAACTAAACAAGTCTAAAGAAAGATTTGGCACATGCAAAATACTAGTGAAAGAACCATATACCTTACTTTCAGAAAGAATTCAAGATAAAACAAAACATCAGACTTGAGCAAGGAAACAAATGTTATCTGACATGCTCACTGTGATTGCACATTTCTTGTTATGTAAACATGACATCCAATTATAATCAATCACTCAGTGACTCACAACAGAAATACGTGTGAGTTGGAAGTTATTGTTTAGCGATTAAATAAGTGCAAAAAAAAACCTGTTTTGAGATTCTAACTCACCCTAGTCAAAACAGCTAACACCAAGAACACAAAAGAAAACACATGCTGATGAGGCTGTGGGAAAATGGGAATAACTGTACACTGCTAGTGGGAATGCCAAACGGTGCAGCCAAAATGTAAGTCAACATGGAGGTTTTTCAAAGCAATGAAAACAGGATTATCAGATTTTACATCTCTCATATGTCCGTGGAAAGACTCAAGTTCTTGTACAAAGATACTGCGATCCCTGTTTACCACTGCACTATTTATAGTAGCTATTACAGGAGTTAACCCAGGTGCCCATCAACAGATTTACGGTGCACGTATGGGTGTGTGTGTGTGTGTGTGTGTGTGTGTGTGTGTGTGTGTGTGTGTGGTGAAACTAGAAAGAGGATCATAAGAACAGACCTTAAGGAAGAGGCAAGGAAATAGCATAATACATCTGGTGTGAAAACAGAATTGGGACAGTGCGACACAGTGAGAGAAGATGATCAAAGAGAACTAAATGTTTATGAAAATGTCATAATGAAACCCATTAATTTGTATGCTAATTAAAAACTAATAAAATTATCGTGGAGACTAACTGTATAAAATGAGCGATCTATAACCAAATGACTTTGAATTGCTCATGTGCTTGGAATATATTAAAATGTAACCCTTATATAATTTTCACCATCTCTATGAAATATTATGTTGGTAGCATCACATGACTTGATACAAACATTGTCATTTCGTTCCCGTATTCTAACAGAAGCTCAATGCCAGTATCTGCCTTACAAGTCGGAAAAAGATCCAATGCAGACAAGTCTAACAGTACACAATAATATTTTTAAAAATTCTTTGGTTACTTTTTCTAAATGAATGCATCACAGAATTGGAGCAAATCCAGGATGACATGAAATTCCTCATTTAATGAAGAAAATTACTTCTCATGAGTATGGAATAATAGTCACCCAGGATGTTGTTATTAATTAGAACATTGGTGGAAATGTGTAAGCTATGAGATAACAAGTGGATCTATACCTGATGTGAATTCTGAGATGTAGCTATTATTTCTGACTTGGTAAATAAAACTATTCATGCCAAAAGAAAGCTTGTTGGACATATTCTTGGATTTTGATTTATGCAAGTTTTAAATGTGAGTTATACCTTTGAAGATATTACCACTCTTGAAAACTACCTATGGTGTATTCATTTGTCCTCCACTTCAATGGGGGAGAAAAAAACATTACAAGCTTCATGAAAACTATATGCAGTCAAATGCCCCTTGTGTTAGATAGTCAATGAAGTGTGCTAAAGCTGTCAAAATTAATGGGTAGAAAACATACCAATTCAATACACACGGTGCAGTGATTGAAATTTGTATCACAGCAAGACAAAAATGTAAAACACTGAAAGGAAATGTACTTGCATGCTCTTTCTTAGTCTCAGGCTTATCATCTTTATAATGGAAATAATAGTAAAAAATATCCCCTTGCTGTCACAAAATTCCCTCATGAAATCATCATCATATAGATATTTATGTACTTACAGCCTTTGCATTAGAGAGAAGTCTGAAGGCCCTAATGACTCAAAAATTTACTCACTTTTGTCAATTGCCCTCTACTTTGCTATAACAGTAACATTTTCTGGTATGCATGCTTTGTCCTTCAGAAATTTTAGGTGCAAAGCAGAAGCTGTTGGCACCTTGGTGAGGGGAAGCCTGGGAGACATTAGGTTTGGACTAAAAAAGTCTTGATCCCCCTGAATCTCTAGGCAAAGAGGGAGATAAAGCTGTGTGTGACAAGGGTTAGATATCCCTGTTTGATTTACCCCATCAAGTGTTTCAGAACAGCCAGGGTTAGGATGTGACTTCCTGGTCTGGTTGGGTCTGTGAAGGAACCAAACCAAACCACCGTACATTGCATGTAGTCCTGACAAGGCTATAGTCAGGATGCTAAAATACGTATTAGAAGGGTGCGTTTGTTGGTCTTACTGCTAACCAAATGCCTGGCTGAAACTAATTCAGGAAGGAAGGGTTAATATTGCCTCACACAATAGGTTTCAGATGAATCAATCAGGAGCCACTGGCCCCATTTTGGGGCTGAATAAGCAATAGACACAGATGCTTCCCCCACCCAGACTAATGGGTTTGTGGGAGTCATAATCAACTAGCTCTAGTATGATGGATCAGCTACCATCACACCAAGTACTGCCCGAGGTCTCTAGACCCAGACACAGGAGAAAGACAATGCCTCCATGACATCCCTTATGACTGAGGCAGGGAATACTCAACCAAGTGACACCTGTGTGCAGCAGGAATCTTAAAAGTTTTTATTAATAAAACAAACCCAAGCCATGTATTGGGGTGAAATGCTGGATGGTCAGAGAGACAGAACAAGCCACAGTTATCTCACCTTGCTGGATCCTCAGCTGGTCTTTTCCTCAGACTGGAAGCCTCTGAGTCCTCATTCAGAATGAATGTCAGCTGAACTGTGTTGCTCCAAAACCTGAAAGCTTAACCAGCCAAATGCTTAACCAGCCAAATGTTTCTAGTTTCTGGTCCTCATGCCTTATAAAACTTTCTGCTTTCTACCACCACTCCCTGGGATTAAAGGTGTGAGTCACCATGCCTGGCTGTTTCCAATGTGGCCTTGAACTCACAGAGATCCAGAGGGATTTCTGTCTCTGGAATGCTAGGATTAAAGTTGTGAGTGCCACCATTTTCTAGCCTTTGTATTTAGTGGCTGTCTGTTCTCTGACCCCAGATAAGTTTATTAGGGTGCACAATATTTTGGAGAACACAATACAACCACACCTGTGACCCAACTAAGAGCCCTGGCACTGGACAGTTGGGCACCATTGTGATGAGCGAGTACAGGGTAGGGAGGTGGAAGAGAGGGAGAGGCAGAATGTTTTGTGGGCTGGGGAGAGAGGCAGATCTGGAGAGGTGAGGGTGATGAGAAAGGGGCTGGCATGAATGGCCAGCTAGCCGCCTGAGTCCAGGGAGATGTCTGGGCCTGGACTATGACCAAGGGCTGGGTCCTGATTGGGGGCCATGAAGCAGCTGAGGGGGCCTGTGTTGATGTCTGTCACTCTTGTCCTGAGGACCATACAGGGGCCTGCGGTCTGGGCTGCCATGGGGGCCATGCCAATCTGGGTGGCCTGCATAGCTACCTGAGGTCATAGTGACAACCTGGCCCAGGCTGCTGACGAGGCCCATGTCTGGGTCCACGATGTTGCCTCTGGACAGGGTCTGTGTTGATATCCCTAGCCCATATTGCCACCAGGGCTGATGTGGATGCCCAGGGTCTGGGCTGCAACCTGTGACTACAATGGTGTCTGAGGGCTGTGCTGCTGCCAGTGCCAGACTGATTTGAGTGGTGAGGGATGTCACCTGGGACCATGGTATTGGCCAAAACACGGTGCAGCTGAGGGCCATGTATCCAGGGTCTGTGTTGATGTCTGTGGCTCCTGAGACCATTGAAGACCATGCCAATGCTGGGGGTCTAGTCTGCCACCTAGGGCCATGTTGGTGTCTGAGGGTCACACTGCTGGGGATAAGGGGGACATATGGGTTCGTGTAGTCTGTGCTGCTACCTAGAACCATTGTGACATTTGGGCCAGGGCTGCTGCCTAGGACCAGGTCTGGGTCTGTGGTCCTACCACAGCCAGGATTTGTCAATGGCCCATGTTGCCACTAAAGGCCACATAGATGCCTGGGGTCTGGGCCACAACCTGTGGCCATGAGGGCATCTGAGGACTGTGCTGCCACTAGGGACATTCTGATCTGAGTGGTCTGCCCTGTTACCCGGGGCCATGGTGTTGCCCAGGCCTGGGCTGATGCAGAAGGCCATGTCTAGGTCCATGGCCCTATAACAGCCAGGGTCTGAGTTGATGTATGTGACTCCTGTTTTCACTGAGGGCCATGCAGATGACAAGGGTCTGGTAGGTCACCTCAGATCATGTTGATATCATAGGACCACCTGGTTGGCTACCAGGGACCATGTTGATGCCCGGGTTCATGCTGCTGCTGGGGCCATGCTGATCTGAGGGGCCTGTGCTGCCGCTGGGGCCATGATGGTGTCTGGGCCCATGGTCTTGCTGCAGCTAGGGTCTGTGGTGATGTCTATGGCCCATGTTAGCATGGGGTCATTGCAACCATGCTGTACTGAGCCATCCTCCCCTTTTACTGGCTCTGGGATGGCTGGTCCTGCCCCTCACTGGATATTGCAGAAGGCAAGCTGGCCCTACCGCTTAGGGGAGAGCTCAACACCCACACTGGGGGAAGATGACCCCACCCCTCACCATAGGCATGCACCTCAACTGGGAAGCACACTAGAGCTGACCCTGCCCGCCCCCTTGTCTGCCATGTGGTGGCATGGGTGAGGGAAAGATGCCCTCCCCACCTCACCCATAACTACCTGCACAGGTGAGAGTTAGCCCTGGGGTTACAAGAGTGGAAGAACTAGTCCTGCCCTATATCAACTGCAGAACACAGCAGAACAGGCCCTGCACCTTGTCTGGGCAAATTAGTAGAGCTGGCCCTGGTGATATGAGGGGGACATGGATCTGAGGGCCAGAGAGCAGTGGAACTGGCTCTGCTCCTTTCTGTAGGCTGCATTGGGTGAGCTAGCTAAGGCAGTGCTGGAGAGCTCATCCAGGTAGTGATGATGAGGGAAAGCTGGCAAGCTGACAGACTCAATACCTCCCAGGCCCAACACCAGGGCTATGAGTTGGCCCACCCCAATGTCCACCAAATCTATAAGCTGTTGAAACACGTGAAGGGGATGAACCTACAGAGCCAAAACAGCAGGATCTCCATAAAACAGGCCTACAGCAGGATACCCAAAAGGAGCCCCAGTGAGAGCCCATTATTGGTGATGTAACAGAAACCAGAGGCTTCAAGCTTGACCAATGACTCATGATAATGAACACTTGCAAGTAAAGATGAATGGACCAGAGAGTAAACTGTGTGTTTCAATGGGCCACACGACAGCTTTCATGGCAAGATTCTTTTTTGTTGTTGTTTTTAGTTGGTTTGTTTGTTTTTCACTTCACTTTTGGTTTTGTCTCTGTGTTGTTTGGTTTTTGGTTTTTCTTTTAAATTTTTATTTTGGCAGGGAGGTTGCAAGGGCAGAGGGTGGATGTGAGGAGAGGGGGATAAGTGGGATCAGAATACATGATGTGAAATCCATGAAGAATCAATAAAAGTAAAAATAATAACAACAACAACAATAAAACATCTACAGTCCTTGCCTCCATTGATTTGGAGGTCAGAGTGAGGTACAACATCATGACAGCAGAATTCTGTGAAGGAGGAGGCTGCTCACCTCAGGGCTTATGTACAGTAGTTCTCAACCTTCTTAGAGCTGTGACCTTTTAACACAGTTCCTCATGTTGTGGTGACCACCAACCATAAAATTATTTTCATCGCTACTTCATAACTGCAATTTTGTTACTGTTATGAATCATAATATAAATATGTGATATGCAACCCCCAAAGGGGTCATGACCCACATGTTGAGAACCACTGGTTTTTAAGAAACAGAGAGAAAGGGAGAGAGGGAGGGAGAGGTTAAGAGTAGCATGAAGGTCTTCTTTTCAAAGGAATGCCCCTAGGGACCTGTGTTGTCTATCTGGGCTCCACTTGTGAAGTTTCTAGAATATCCAAAACTAGCAGGAGCAGACAGACAGCAGTCATTCAACGCAGGTGCCGTGGTGGACATTCCACATTCAGAGTGCAACATGCATCGATTCTGTATCTTTGTGCCAATTCTAGATAAACCTAACAAATCATTTCATTTCACTAGACATTTCATGATCTCTGCTCTATATTATCTCACAAGACTTTCAGTGTTTGCTATGGAAGAGCCTGGACAATTCTTGTAAGGGAGAAAATTTAGAAAAGACAAAAGATTTAAGAAATGTTCTAGGTTGTAGCATAGATTATCTTTAAAGTACTTGCTGAGATTTAAACAAACCATAAGTATTTTCTTAATACTTATGAGGGAAAGAGAATGATTTAAAAAGAGAGAGAGTAAAACAGAGATCCTTGAAGATATAGCTTGCAGTACTGATCAGAGCTGTGACTTCAGAGACACTCCCCCCACACTACCAGAAGAATGTCATCAGCACAAGTAGAACTGAAGAGGAAAAGAGAATTTCAACATTCTCAAAGCTTAAAAATACCAACAAAACAGCCAATAAATGGCATATTAAGATGAGTATCATTCTTTTACTTCACTTGTTTAGATATATCTTTAAAAATATGTTTTCTGATATCTGTAAATATAAAATATATCTGTAATATAAAAATAATTATACAAACTCAGGTATTATACCATAGACACATTGTAGTTTCTTCCCTTCTAATCATTTAATCATCTATATATCCCCTTATAATCATTCTTTGAGATGTGCTGATGCTTAGTAGACAATTTTTGAAGCTCAAAGAAGCTTTCAACTACTTTGATTAATGATACATGTTTTGAGTTTTAAGGTGCTATTAGGATGTAAATAAATTCACTAATATGATATTTTCATGAGAGCAGTTTATCAGAAATACATTCCTGGATGTGAATTCATACTTTAGTTAATTTGGTACACATTAGATCAATACATATAAACGTGATCTGCTGTTATCCTATCATCTGTCTACCTATCTATCTACCTATCTATCTATCTATCTATCTATCTATCTATCTATCTATCATCTATCTGTGTGCTTGTATAAAATGTATTATGGTTTTCTATTCTTATTAAAGTATAGATTGACAGAGAATGGGTCACTTAGTTTGCTCTTGTGTTCACAGTAAGATGTTTATACTATATATAAATCTATAGATAAGTATTTGATATTAAAACTTTATTTTTACATTGACACACAGTTGTATTTAGCATGGGGAACTTGATGTTGTAAAGCATCTACCCAGTGTGCAATGACTTCAGCTAATTACCATGCACATTGTCTCATAAGGATATTTTGGAGATAAGAACACCACAGTTAACAGTCTCCCTCCTAGTACAGTATTTACATATCAAACTGTAGCCTTCCCAGACTGCACTGAGCACTTGATTAAGTTTGGCTTCACACGGATTGTTTTAGATCCTTCACAGATCCTGAAGTAGGAAAGCACTTTGCTGTCTACACATGCCTCCCTAATCCAAATAGGAATTAAGTGATAAACCAGGCTCACTGTCTTCCATCTCATATCTACCCACAGCTCCACTTGTACAACATTTCCTCAGGAGATATGGACAAATGTCTATCTCCAGATAGCACACTGGCAACAGACCACAAAATGATTCCACTCAAGTTTTACGTAGTGAACCAGTGAGTTTATTGGCATTCTATAAGGGAGCATGAATGACTTGAGGGCATCACAAAATCATGACAAAACACAGCCCAGTACCTGTGATAAGTCATGAAGCTCCAGAACTCTCAGGCAGCTGGGCCAACCAGAGATTGCCCTCTGTAGCTAGCATTTTCCTGCCTTGCCCACAGTCAGGACAAATCTTTGTCACCACCAGTCCCACAGCTGCTCAAACCCAGCCAAGTAAACATAGAGACTTATATTGCTTACAAACTGTATGGCCATGGCAGGCTTCTTGCTAACTGTTCTTATACCTTAAATTAATCCATTTCCATAAATCTATACCTTGCCATGTGGCTCATGGCTTACCGGCATCTTCACGTGCTGCTTGTCATGGCAGTGGCTGGCAGTGTCTCTCTGACTCAGCCTTCCACTTCCCAGAATTCTCCTCTCTCCTTGTCCTGCCTATACTTCCTGCCTGGCCACTGGCCAATCAGTGTTTTATTTAAACAGAATGCTATCCACAGCACTTTCCCTTTTCTTTTTTTCAAAAAGGAAGGTTTTAACCTTAACAAAGTAAAGTTACATATAATTTGGGAATTTGGGCGTAGCTTCTCTTACTACTTCCTGCTGGAGGGGGGCGCTGTATCTTATGGGGACACAAAGAAAATTTTAGGATTATGGAATAGTCCATGAGGCTGTATTGTCTGAGCCAGTTGCCTTCAAACCATTCTGGATGTTGGATCATCTGGGCCTTGCTGTCATCGGAGACCTTTCAGGGGGTCTTGGCTGGTCAAACCTGATGTATCTTAATCTGGAACAAATCCATAGCTTCTGGCTTTCTGTGGGAACAAAAGCAGAGTCTCCTTTCCAAAGCAACATATCCTTACATCCAAATTTTGAAGTCAAGGTATCTTTAAAATATACATTTTGGCATAACTCAACAGCTTTTACGATCAAATGTTTTTCTGCAGTTAAAAATCCCAAAGACAACACAATCCAGATTCTCTGTGTAATATTCATCTTCACATGGCTTATTTTTTATAATAATTTTACTGTCTCTTTAAAGACTTTATTTTTTAAAACTATGTATTTGTTTATATAACTGTATATATCACCTTTTTTGTCTCTTTCAAGCCTATGTATATGTTACACACATTGTAAACTATTACATCTGAATCTGTCTTATTGTGAATCTATTGTTTTAAACTGCAGCAGCTGTGGCTGCTGGCTCTACCCACATCAGCTTCCCAACATGGCAGTGGTACGCTTACCGCCAGCTCTGGGAGCTATTGTGGGTCTACGCTTTTATCCAAGCAGTATGTAGCCCAGAAACCTCTTTTTTTGTTTTGTGCTAGCAAAGGCTAAATCCACCACGCAGCTTAATGTGCCACTTGCAGAGGCCTCATTCCCGCCATACAGTAGTTCGAGCACGCACGCTAGGAACCCACCAGTAACTCAAACCGGTAGCTGCCGCTCATTTGAGAGAGACAACTAGGAAGCTGTTTTTGGCTCCATTTTAGAATCTTTTCTCAGGTTTTAGTTGGAAACACTTGCCAACACGTTGGGCACCATTTGTAGATGTAACCAACCATCTTATTAAATAAGAAACACAGAGCCGATACAGAGAAGAAAGCCAAGAGGTCAGAACTAAGAGCCTTACCCTTCCTGCTTCAGCCAAGAGAGCTCTCCGAAAGGGGCCTACTTCCTGTGTGTATGTCTTTATATAGTCTAGCTGTTCTGCCTTCTCATTGGTTGTATACCCAAACACATGACTGCCTCTGTAGAGACTTCCAGGTCTTCTATGGTTGGTATTGAGATTAAAGGCATGTGTCTCCAATGCTGGCTATATCCTTGAACACACAGAGATCTACCTAGCTCTCTCTACCAAGTGCTGGGATTAAAGGCGTGTGCCACCACCGCCATGCTCTTGCTATGGCTCTAATAGCTCTGACCCCCGGGCAACTTTATTTATTAACATACAATTAAAATCACATTTCAGTACAAGTAAAATACCACCATAGCCCTCTCTACAGCATCATTACTGCTTGTCTAACCTTGGGGAGGAGCCTTGAGGTACTTGTTTCTTCTAGGATATTCTCAGTCTTTTAAGATCTTTTTTTCCCATTTCCTGAATCTTATGAGTCTATTCTTTCCCTCCAGGAGAAAGTACTTCAATTCAGAAAAAAATAAGTACAACAGCATTCCTCTCCTTCCTCCAATCTCTTAAATTCTTTCTGCCTGTTGTTTTCCTATTCCCAGAGACTTAGAGAATTTAGATGTCAACCAAAGAAGTTACAAATTTCTATAATAAAACTATAAAGTACATAAAGAGAAAATATAGAATATATTAAAATATAAAATATATTAGTATGATAAACATGGTTAGAATTACCACATTACAAAAAGTAATATAAAAATTTAGTGCAATTTATACCAAAATCCCAATAATGTTCATTACATAAACATAGAAAATTCTAAAATTCATAAGGAAACATTAAAGACCTCCAATAGTTAAAGACATCCTGAGAAATATAAACAAAATGATACGGGTATCATAATACCAGGTCCCACACTGTACTCCATAGCCCAGTAACAAAAGCTGTATTGGTGCAATACTCATAGGACAGTGGAATAAAAGAGAAGCTTCTAAAATTAATCCACCTAACTGCCAGCACTCCAATGTGGACAGAGGTACTAAAACCGTAAATTTAATGCCAGTTGCTGAAGGAAGGGGGTATCTACAGATAGAAAACTGAAACTAGATCACATGCTCCTATCCTGTACAAAAATGAACCCACAATGGATCAAAGACTTTAATACAATACTTGACATTTGGAAGCTGCAAGAGAAAAACATTCATGGTTTAGACATCAGCAAAATGTTCCCAAACAGATCTGTAAAATGTCAGGAAATATAAGCAGGAATTGACAAATGGAATTTCATCAAGTTATAAACCTTCTGTCAAGAACAAGGCAAAGAGGAAGCATGCAGAATAATGGAGCATTTAGCCATGTACCCACCTGGTGGGGATTTCTATCCTTTTACTTTTATGCTAAACAGATAATTTTTCAAGTGTGTGTCATCATATTTTATATTTTATATGTCAATAACCATACATTTAAACTGGAAACATCTCCTAAATTGTATTTAGAGAACTGATTTTATTTCAGTGGTAGAGTGTGATGATATATTACATACCCCTATATATTGTGTACCCTAATAAAACTTATCTGGGGATCAGAGGACAGAGCCAGCCACCAGATTAGACATAGAGGCCAGACAGTGATGGCACATACCCTTAAGCCTATCACTCGGGAGACAGAGATTCTTCTGGATCTCTGTGAGTTCAAGGCCACACTGGGAACAGTCAGGCAGTGGTGGTACATACCTTTAATCCCAGCACTTCAGATCTCATGCCTCTGCTTGGAAAGTACACATGCCTTTAATCCCAGGAAGTGACATGGCTGAGTAGAGAATGGTATATACAGCGTGAGGAGACAGGAACTAAGCAGCAGTTCAAATGAGACCCTCAGAGGTAAGGACTAAGAGGCTTTCAGTCTGAGGATTCGTGGAAACAGGATCGGCTGAGGAGTTGGTAAGGTGAGGATGGCTGTGGCTTGTTCTGCTTTTCTGATCTTTCAGCTTTCACCCGAATATCTGACTCTGGTTTTTTTGTTTGTTTGTTTGTTTTTAATTAATAAGACCACTTAGCAATTCGTGTTACAGTAGAGGACTTGTCTAGCAGCATAATTCCTAGGTCAACCCCTACCTCTCATCCAAATAAAGATAGTAAAATAATAATAATAATAATAATAATAAATAATAATAAATTTATTTTAAAAATAAAAATAGAATAAATTGTATTTACCAGGTATTTTGGATCTGTGTTATATTATTCAGAACACATTTAATAATTTATTAATATATGAATATACTACTATAAACTCAGCACATATCTACTTAATTGTTCACATTTAAAAACATCTCACATGTAATAAATATTTCTGCACTACAAATATGAGTTCTTCATCTTGTATAAACAGTCAAACAGGGATGGAGTTATTATTGAATCTGTAAGGTTTTGTCCCTTTGCAAAGAAAATAAGCCAGTTGGTTAATTTCCTCTAGAAATCACTCTTTGAATTCAGAGAATAGAGTCCCCTGATTGTCTTTTGGAGCATATTGCAAATAGAAATTTACTACAAGACTAGACAGCGGTCCCCTTTTGTGGTCCTTTGACTGGAAGATGTCCCCATAGGCTCAACTGTTTGAACACTTAGTCTCCAGCAGGTGGCACTGTTCTGAAAGGTTGTTGTCTTCTTACTCTTCTATTGCTGAATGTGAAGAGACACCATGGCCAAGGTGACTTATAAAAGACAGCAATTAATTCAGGGTTTGCTTATAGTTTCACAGGGTGAGTCCATAACCATCATAGCAGAAAGCCTGGCAGCAGGCAGACAAGCATGGTGCTGAAGCAATAGCTGAGAGCTGGCAGCCTGATCCTCAGGCAAGACACAGAAGAAAAAAAGAGCAAGAATGGACAGTGTGGGCTTTTTAAAGCTCAAAGACCATTGCCAGTGGCACACCTCTTCCAACAAGGCCACACTCATTAATCCTTCCTAAACAGTCTACTGACTGGGAACCAAGCATTCCAATAGGAGCCTATTGTGGAGTTGGGCATTCTTATTCAAACCTGCACAGTTGTGAAAGAGCTGGGGGTAGTTTAATACCCTGGCTCCACTCCCTGCTTTCTCTCTGTGGATGCTGTGTAACCAGCTCCCTCACAGTCCTGTCACCATGCTTTGCTCACCATGAAGGAGTTTCAATTCCAAGCTTGTTTCTTTTATAATTTAAGCTTGGATTCTTTTCAGATGTTTGGTCACAGAAACAAGAAGGGTAACAACCAAACTCTTGAAGAATAACAGTGTATGTGATATCTCTACCTATTTCCTATCTTCACAGGAAAGTAAGATCATACCTTTCATTTTCTGTGCCACATTATTCTGACCCACTAATTACTAAATTTCATAAAATGCAATTGCTGTGGGATGGTCTGTTTGTCAAGTGTGTTGCTGATTGGTCAGTAAATAAATCACTGATTGGCCAGTGGCTAGTCAGGAAGTATAGGCGGGACAAGGAGGAGAATAAAGCTGGGAAGTGGAAGGCTGAGTCAGAGAGACACTGCCAGCCGCCATGATGACAAACAGCATGTGAAGATGCCGGTAAGCCACGAGCCATGTGGCAAGGTATAGATTAATGGAAATGGATTAATTTAAGCTGTAAGAACAGATAGCAAGAAGCCTGCCATGGCCATACAGTTTGTAAGCAATATAAGTCTCTGTGTTTACTTGGTCGGGTCTGACAGCTGTGGGACTGGCAGGTGAGAGAGATTTGTCCTGACTGTGGGCCAGGCAGGAAAACTCTAGCTACAAATGGCATCCAACATGGTGGCAAGAGTTTCCACCTAAAAACTGAGAGAAAAGATTCTAAAATGGAGCTAAAAACAGCTTCCTAATTGTCTCTCTCAAATGAGCGGCAGCTGCTGGTTTGAGCTACTTGTGGGTTCCTGGCCTGCACGCTCGACCCGTCCTATGGCGGGAATGAGGTCTCTGCAAGTGGCACATTAAACTGCATGGTGGATTTAGACTTTGCTAGTACAAAACAAAAAAAGAGCTTTCTGGGCTACACGCTGCTTGGATAAAAGCATAGAACCATGATAGCTCCCAGAGCAGGTGGAAAACGTAGGCATGTTGGGAAGCTGAGGTGGGCGGAGCTAGCAGCCACAGCTGTTGCAGTTTAAAGCAATAGCTTCACAATAAGACAGATTCAGATGTAATAGTTTACAATGTGTGTAAAATAAACGTAGGCTTGAAAGAGACAAAAAAGGTGATATATACAGTTATATAAACAAATATATAGTTTTAAAAAATAAAGTTTTTAAAGAGACAGTAAAATTAATATATAAAATAAGCCATGTAAAGATGAATTTTACACAGAGAATCTGGATTGTGTTGTCTTTGGGATTCTTAACTGCAGAGAGATATTTGATTGTAAAGGAAGCTGAGTTAAACCAATATGTATATTTTAAAGATACCTTGACTTCAAAATTTGGATGTAAGGATATGTTGCTTTGGAAAAGAGTCTCTGCTTTTGTTCCCACAGAAAGCCAGAGGCTATGGATTTGTTCCAGATTAAGATACATCAGGTTTGACCAGCCAAGACCCCCTGAAAGGTCTCTGATGACACCATAGCCCAGATGATCCAACATCCAGAATGGTTTGAAGGCAACTGGCTCAGACGTTACACCCTCATGGACTACTCCATAATCCTAAAATTTTCTTTGTGTCCCCATAAGATACAGCGCCCCCCTCCAGCAGGAAGTAGTAAGAGAAGCTACGCCCAAATTCCCAAATTATATGTAATTTTACTTTGTTAAGGTTAAAACCTTCCTTTTTGGAAAAAAAAAGGGGGGAAGTGCTGTGGGATGGTCTGTTTGTCAAGTGTGTTGCTGATTGGTCAGTAAATAAATCACTGATTGACCATTGGCTAGTCAGGAAGTATAGGCGGGACAAGGAGGAGAATAAAGCTGGGAAGTGGAAGGCTGAGTTAGAGACACTGCCAGCCGCCATGATGACAAACAGCATGTGAAGATGCCGGTAAGCCACGAGCCACGTGGCAAGGTATAGATTTATAGAAATGGATTAATTTAAGCTGTAAGAACAGTTAGCAAGAAGCCTGCCACGGCCATACAGTTTGTAAGCAATATAAGTCTCTGTGTTTACTTGGTCGGGTCTGACAGCTGTGGGACTGGCAGGTGAGAGAGATTTGTCCTGACTGTGGGCCAGGCAGGAAAACTCTAGCTACATGCAATTTTTATTTTGTTTTCTCTGCTTATCTAAGGGTTTTGAAGAATTAAAAAGGGAATGCTTTCTTTCTTGTTGCCTGACAGTTTTCAGATCATGTGAGATGACATCAAATCTTATTAGGAAAGATTTATTGATATAGTTGTAATATGCAATAAACTTCATAGCACAAAATAAAAGAAACCTTTACCATATGCAGGACAATAACCTTAGGCTTCTTATATCTGCAACCTTTATTTTAAGCATTTTTAATTTTAATTTGAGAAGTTATACAAGACTACATTATCTGGAAAAAATCCAATAATAGACACGATCCTGGAGATTTTATTAAAATAATCACAATAATGTGTGTCTAGTTGGCAGTTACTTAAATACTGTCCTATTATAAATGAATTCATAAGAATATTTGTTTAAAGGTAATACCTCAAATTGAAAATTGAATATTATTGTGTTTAATCCTTTATCACTTTTTCCATTTCCCAATATTCCTAAAATATTTTGTATAATGGATCAGTGCTCTCAGCTATAATCTTTCCTTCCTCTATGTTTCACTTTACTTACTCCTTGTCTCTCTCTGGGAATATCATGTTCTCACTCTTCATCAGATAGTAGCTGGGGAAGTGCATGGAGGATGTAGAGGCTTCTACCACATTGGCCTAGCTGTCATTAGAATATGCATCAAACTTAAGGCTGTGGGAAACAAATAATAAGTACTGAAGCTATAGCTCACTGTGTGGAAACAGTAAGAGCTACCTGGAGCATTACCAGGTAAGATCTGTAAAGGGATGTTATTTAATTTTGGAAAGTTTCACAATATTAAATAAATGCAATTGTCAGAGTAATAATGTGATAATTGTATTCTTCTCATTTTACCTCCTGCTTAATTCTCCTGATTGACTGTTGAAAATTATGCCTGGTTGTCATCCTTTTGAAATAAAAAAAGTCTTTAACTTTTTCTAGCCGTAACAGATTTATAAGATCTTTTTCATAGTCCAATGAAAATAAAGACTGTTTTAAGAGAGGTAGCAAATGAGTCTGATGAGATAGCTAAGCAGGTAAAGTCACTGTCGTCAAACTGATAACCTGAGTTCAATCCCTGGGGCAGACAGGGTGGAAGAGAACTGAGTCTTACAAGTTTTCTTTATAAACACACACACACACACACACACACACACACACACACACACACACACACACAACTAAATGGATAAATGGAATTTTAAAAATTAAGTGTAAAAAAAGAAAGAGGGGGCTGACAAATGGATCCGAGATGGCTGGGCAGTTAAAAGCATGCACTGATTTCCTGGAGGATCCAAATGGATTCCAGCACCATGTCAGGTGACTCAGCACTTCCTTAACTCTAGCTCAATGGGATCCAGTACCCATCTTTCGCCTTCCTGCTCATCCACATACATGTCACACACAGAGAGATGCACATGCATGTACATAAATAAAAAAAAGAAAGGTTGAAATGGAAACAAAATGACTTCATTTAAAGCTGATCTGTGTTGATTGTGATTCCCTACAGAGCAAGGACATTTTATAGCATTTCTAGGACTCAGAAAATGAAGTATACATAAAAAATAAAGTCAGCCATTTGTTGAAACTCACACTCACCTATTTTTCCATTATTTTATTTGACAACCAATCATGAGTACTCATCATGCCTCTCTAGCCCAGCTACTTGAACTGGGTAGTGACCACATATGGAGCTAATCGAAGTGTTTCTGAGCAAAACCTAACTAAAACTTAATAACCAAACACATAATGAAGCCAAGGTGTTTCTGTAGAGTTTACCTGTGTTGCATTGTGTGTGACTTTCCTGAAGCCTTGCTTCTGAACACACAACACACCACCATATCACAGAGTGCTCATGAACACTGCCTGAAATACCAGGCTCAGATTCAGAACCAGCGATTCTCCTCCACATATAAAACTTTCTCCTCTTATAGAAACATGACTCTTTAGGTATGGAGGAAAGGGACTGAATATGTTTCTACTTTCAGCATCCATAAAATTAGTATATACTTGAATTGTGCTTATTAGAATGCTTGACTTAAAAATTATTAAATCATTAAAATTAAATCATTAAAATCATTAAAAAATATTGAATAAATTTTTGGCTTGAGATTAGGGTAACGTTTTCAACAATTTTTTTTTTTTACATTCCTGCTGCCATTTCCCCTTCCTCCTCTTCTTCCAGTCTCTCTCACCCACCCCTCTCCATCCCCTTCCCCCATCCAGTCCTCCTCTATTTCTGCTCAAGAAAGGGCAGGTCTCTCATGAATATCAACAAAACATAGCATATCAAGTTGCAGTAAGACTAAACATCTCCCCATGTATTAAGGCTGGGCAAGGAGCCCAAGTATGAGGGGTGGGGTCCCAAAAGCCAGCAAAGAGTCAGAGAGACAGCCTGTGCTCCTAACATTAGGAGTCCCACAAGAAGACCAAGCTATACACTCTCACATATATGCAGAGTGCCTAGGCCACAATTTTTGAAATGGACTTAAATGTATTTATTCTACTTTTATATTAATGTGATATAGAGTTCCTGGCATTGATATTTAATAAATATCAATATTGATCAACTGTGAAAGACACTAAGATGCTCTATCCCCTGAAGTATCAAATATTCAGTCAATGTTGAATACTATGTGAAAACAAATAAATGAATAATAAACAAACTCATTTAATTAGTAGGTACATTGCTTTCACCTTTGATAAACTGTAAATGCATACATGCAACAACACTAAATACTATTTAAAAGTAAATTTCTCTGTGGTTTATCAGTAAACATTTGTATTCCTGTTTTATATGCCTAAATTCCCAAAACCAAGTAAAAACTTCCTGAGTAAAAACACAGTGCAAATGAAGAACATTTTTTAAAACCCTGCTTTCATATGAAATATATTGCATTCATGAAGGGAATTTGCAATACCACACAAAGGGTTTCATTGAAGAATAAGTTATACGTAATGGTGAAACTCAGTAAGCTTTGACCAACTGAAATATTCAAATAATCAGCAAAGAGATCAAGGTATTGAATATTCTAGGGCCCTATACACTCAACTGCTTTCTACTCACACCTCCCAATGATGGTCCTCTCCTCACAGCCTTCATTTTATACAGGAGATACTTGATGGGATGCACAAGAATGAATTAGAACTTTCAACCCTATATGTAATCATTGTCTGTCACACAGTAAAGAGCAGGCATGAATAAGTGAATGACTTAAAAATCTGACAAAATATTCATATCTGTGAGTTTTGCATGGCAAATTCAGGCCATCACATAATTTAATCCAGTCACTGAATGAGTTTCAATTGAATTGCTAATTTGAATTAGGTTCTGCACAAGGAGCTGGGATGAGTCACTGTCCTTGGCAAGAAGAGTCTTTGGTTGAAGACACACTGATTCAAAGGGGAGCTATTGAGGAACTGTTGACCATTGCCATCGCCCCCACTTCCAGGTCTCTCTTGGCGGAGGCTAGTAATGTCATGAATCAGTGATGTCTCTGATTTCACTCTGAGGGACTTTTGCTTTTCCATTTTTCCTTTTATTTTCTACTACAAGCCTTTCTACTTGAGCATTGTAAAGACAAAGAACAGAATAAATGTGGCTGAATTAAAATGAGATTAGAAATTTGCAGAAAAGGACATTTTTCTCTGTAACGGATTCAATAGCTAGTTTTACAGAGGCAGAGAGAGAATGCTGAGCTGGACATGGTGAGGGCAGGCAGGACATTGAAGTGTGAGCCTTTGTTCCCGATAATGTTTGTTTAATGATGTACAGAACCATAACTCTCCAAACAACTCCCCTATTCCCCAGATTACACTCAGAAGGTACATTTACCAAAAGATGAAAGTAAAGTCATTATTTTTCTAATAAGCCTGAGTTAAAACCTAAAGAGAATAGTTATTTTAAATATGAAATATATTTATAATTTGACTAATAAAAATGAGAAAAATGATCATGTTTGTTCAATCAGCTACGTTAAATGTTTTAGTAATCTGTTATTACACCATCATTAAGCCTGAATCATATTATTAATGATAATGTCACTTGAACCTTGAATATTCTAATGCACAGAATAATGAAGATAAAATGCACTTTTCACCTCTTGGATAGTTGTGTAGGAGAAAAATGGGTATATAAAACAGATAAAGATATGTAAAAGATTAGAAATAAGACAGAGTTTAATGTAATAAATTATCCCTCTCAACTAACAAGTTCTAAGTATATTGAGATATTTGAGATTACTCAAAATAACAGAAGCAGCCATAGTCCATGCTTTCTATTTTTCAAATGAGCAACAGTAAAGCCCAAGTAGTCTTATTCCTCCTGGAGATGAACAAAGACTCACCCAGCTCCACAGGTGAGGCCAGCATCATGGGTAGATGGACCACCAGTAGATCTGCGAACACCACTGGAGTTGTGACTTACAAATGTAGATACATCTGTTACATTTATCTTCGCCATCACTTCATAGTATATAATTATATCAAATCACTGTGTGGTTTATCTTCAGTGAACAATATTTCTATTTTTCAATATAAACCAATAAATACACAAAACTAACATAAAATAAATCCTTAACAACAAAAGTCAGAAGCATGGGTGGTGGTGGTGCACGTCTTTAATCCCAGCGCTTGGGAGGCAGAGGCAGGTGAATCTTTGTGAGTTCGAGGCCAGCCTGGTCTACAGAGCAAGGTCCAGGAAAGGTACAAACCTACACAGAGAAACCCTGTCTCGAAAAACCAAAAAAAAAAAACCCAAAAAGTCAGAAGTAGGGGACAATGTCTCCCATTTTGCTGGGCTGTCCTAGAGTCTTCCTTCTGACTTACCAGGGGACACACCACCAGTTATGGAGACTGTAGCTCAAAAGGCTCTCCACTCAAGAAACCTCCTTATCTTGGATGTTACGCCTAACTTATCAGCTCCCAGATACCAGAGAAGCCACCTGCCCTAGCAAAAGAGACTGGCTTATGTGCATGTTCTCATCACTGGAACTTCAAAATGTATCACTATGGATGGTAGAAGGGACTTTATGTAGAAAGGACTTTATGTAATGGAATGAGAGTTTTATCAAGACAGGGCCTTCTCAGCAGTGGGTCCAAGTAAAATATAATGTAAGAAGGAACTGAAATGCCATTGCTAACTTTAAAGCTGAATGAATGGACCACATGTCCTCTAGAGGCTGGGAAAAACAAATAAATGAACTACCCAGACCATCTCTGGTGCTTATTGCTATCATCACCCTCAGCTTAACCCTGTGAGATGCCTAGAACTTCTTCTATTCAAAAATGAGTTTAGGTTGTGTGGTGGTTTGAATAGGTATGGCTCTCATAGACTCATGAGTTTGAATGCTTGGTGCTTAGCCAGTGAGTGACATTAGGAGTTGTGGCCTTGCTGGAGTAGGTGTGGCCTTGTTGGAGAAAGTGTGTCACTGTGGGGGCAGGTTTGGCATCTCATATATGCTCAAGCTATGCCCAGTACATAGTTTTTCCTTTTACTGGCTACAGATCAAAATGTAGGACTCTCAGCTCCTTCTTCAGCACCATGTGCAGCCATGATGATCATGGACTAAACCTCTGAAACTGTAAGCCAGCCCCAATTAAATGTTTTTCTTGTGAGAGTTTCTGTGGGCATGTCATCTCTTCACAACTTTAACAGAAACAGGTTTTTTGAAGCACTGAAGTTATTTGTAATAACAACAGCAATAGAAGATGAAAATTCCAGACAAACTGCTTCATCCCTATAAAACTGAGATGTTTATCTGCAGTGTACACAATCTGGATCCACTTCTGAGCAGTGTCTAAAGTGGCCTGATGAGCCTAAGACTCACTAGACCTGGAAAGTATCTAAAAATGACAGTCACTAAGACTGCAGATGGCCCAGAAGCTGATCGTCTCCATGAGAGGAGACTCCCCTCTTCCTCTGGGAGACAGGCACCAGAAGGAGAAGTATCTGCTTATTCAGCGAAGCAACAGCAGGTACCAGCAGGAAGCAAAGCACCTAGGAAACAACTAAAGCAAACCCATGCTGGAACACAGCTGTCATTCAAACTGCTGATGTGTGCGCTTGAAGTAGAAATCAATAATAGAAGACACATGCTACACAAAGTACAATGGAAGAAATACAAATGTAATATAAATGTGAATAATGGAAGAAACCTTCAGAGATGTGAGTAAATTATGTGAGAGAGAGAGTGTGTGTGTGTGTGTGTGTGTGTGTGTGTGTGTGTGTGTGCCCATCTGTCTGTCTGTCTTTCTCCTTGGGCAAGAGCATTCCATAGTGTACATATAGAAATCAGATGAAAGCTTGTAAAAATCAGTTCTTTCCTTCCACCATGTGAGACCTGAAAATCAAATTCAGTTAAAGGGGGTTAGCAGCAAGTACCTTTATCTAATCTGTAATGTTTAAGTATTAGGGGCTTGGGAAATGGATCAATGGGTAAAGTGATTGCTACACAAACATGGGAACCTGGGTTTAAATCCCCAGCACCCCCAAATGAAGCAGATATGAGACCCTAGCACTAGGGGTGAAGATAGGTATGGCTTACAGAAAATTCAGTCTAGCAGAAACAGAAGATTCTAAGTTCAGTGACAGACCCTGTCCTTAAAAAAAAATATATATATATATATATATATATATATATATATATCAAAATAATTTAAAGCAGTGGTTTTATTTATTCATTTTTTAAATTAATTTATTTATTTTTTAATTACACTGATGATATTCATTAATTATATTCATGATATTAAGTAATTTGTGGCATTCATTGATTACATTTGCAGTATTCATTCAATAATTATATTTATGATATTCATTAATTACATTAATTGTATCGATTTATTACATTTATGATATTATGTCTTGATACTACTGTCCATTTGTGGGACTTTTCCATCACACAAAACAGATACTCTGTACTTAGGAAATCATTGCTCTATATTCCTTTCTTCTCCATCTTGAGATAACATCTAATTTTTCTGTCTCTATAAATTTGTATATTCTATTGTAATACAATTCTACAGGATTTGTCCTTTTTTTAAATGTAAAAACATTTTATGTACAACTGCAGGAGAAATAATATGCATAAAAACAGGTTATAATTCAAAAGTCCAGGGATATTTCAAACAGTAAAATATTTTCTCTGTAGAAAATAGTAAAAATGATAACATTTCCCAATAAGCCCTTTTAAGCCAAATGATAGCTGAATTATACATATAAATATTGATTAGTTTCTGGGATACAGAAGAAACCTATCTTCATCTGTTCAGAGAACTATGTTTTACTTAAGTTGTGTAAGTGATATTCCTATTCATCTCCCCCTTCACTGTTTGATTTACGGCAGACATTTTTCTATAGGCTAATCCATAATCTAAAAAGATTCTAGCCTCCCCTCCTGAAAGTATTGCCAACATTATTTTTTCATCTGCTTGATACAGTACAAATTCTTATCCTAATAGTGAAATGTTTCACTTAAGCTTGCCTAGTGATTGGGCAAAACCAAAACTTATAACAAGCCACAGCCATGCTAGGGTCCCCCCTCCTTGGTAGCCTCCCTGGATCTGTGGGTTGCAGTCTGATTGTCCTTTGCTTTTTATCTAGTATCCACTTATGAGTGAGTACATACCATGTTTGTACTTCTGAGTCTGGGTTAAAAAATGGGCTGCAGAACTAAACAGAATTCTCAAAAGAAGAATCTCAAATGGTTGAAAGACATTTAAGGAAAAGCTCAACATCATTAGTTATCAGAGAAATGCAAATCAAAACAACTCTGAGATACCACCTTACACCTGTCAGAATGGCTAAAATAAAAAACACTAATGACAGTCTATGTTAGAGAGGATGTTCACTGTTGGTGGGAGTGTAACCACTGTGGAAATCAGTATGATGGTTTCTCAGAAAATTGGCAATCGATCTACCTCAAGACCCAGCCATACCACTCTTGGGCATATACCAAGGGATGCTCAATCATATCACAAGGACACTTGCTCAACTATGTTCATAGCAGCATTATTCGTAATAGCCAGAACCTGGCAACAACCTAGATGTTCGTCAACTGAAGAATGGATTAAGAAAATGTGGTACATATACTACTCAGCAGAGAAAAACAATGATATCATGAAATTTGCAGAAAAAATGGATGGAACTAGAAAATATCATCCTGAGTGTGGTAAAGCAGTGGTTTTAATAAGAAATGTATTCCATAGACACATATGTTTGGGCACGTGGTGCTCAGTTAGGGAAATAGTTTGGGAAGGTTATGGAAACTCTGGAGGTATGGTTGGTGGAGGAAGCATGTCACTGGATCAGGCTTTAAAAGCTTACAGTCTTACTTTGTTTCTAGTTTTTTCTTTATGCTTCACAGTTGTGATAGCAAAAGGGATCTTTCTTCTTCCTAGGGATATCTCCCCAGCCATTATGGACTCTCCCTCTGGAATCATAGCCCAAATAACTCTTCCTTCCATAAACCAATTTTGATCATAATGTTTTATCATAACAATTAAAAATTATCTAATATACCTCAGTGTCAACCTCTAGCTTCATGTGAGCACACCTGTTCATGTGAACACACCCCTATACACAGATGTACTCATGCACACACTACACACAAATAATCACACATAAATTGTTATGCAAATTTAACAGTTAAATAAATATATATATGATTGTTAAATATAAGAACCATGGTAATATATTAAATTAAAAATTAAACTCAATAGAAATAATGTAGTTCATTGAAGAAAATAAAAGTCAAAAAAAAATTCCAGAATGTTCAGGAATAAAAAACACAGAATGCATACAATACTAGTATCAATAATGAAACAAGATGTACTTCCTCAGACCCTTAATCCATTAAAAAAATAATAGAAAACAGAGGAATACTATAAAACTCTGACTACATATGTCAGCTTAGCCTGTTTAATACACATCAATTGAGCAGTTCTACAACCATTTATGATCTTGAAATCTTGATTTACAATAATATACATGTTAACATAGAAGGGAGGAATCTCATGGGATCTCACCCCCAGACAAAAAAACTACAGACAACCAATGGCTGCTGAAAGAAGGCAAATTAGCCATACCAAGAGATGAGATCCCTAATTAGTTAACTAACACAAAATGGTCATCCCTGAAATCATATACACATCCCTGAAATCACGTACACAAAATCAGACTCAGAAACGTGCACTTATTTTCTACATGTCTAAATATGTAATAACTATAGCCAAATAACCAATGATAGTCAAAGAAGAAGAAGCCATCAGTTTCAGAGGGAGGGAAGAAAGGAGCGAGGTTGTATTAGAGGGCTTGGGAGGAGGAAAGAGAAAGGGGAAAGTGGTGTAATTATACTTTAATAAAAATATAGATAAATGAAATTCTTAAATGCATGTCTAAATGGCTCACATTCATAACTCTAACAAACACCTGACCAAGAATTTACACTAGTTTTATACAGTTATAGAAAACAGGAAGAAACACTTACAAATGCATTTTTTTTTTTTTTTTTTTTTTTTTTTTGGTTTTTTGAGACAGGGTTTCTCTGTGTAGCTTTGCGCCTTTCCTGGAACTCGCTTTGGAGACCAGGCTGGCCTCGAACTCAAAGAGATCAGCCTGGCTCTGCCTCCCGAGTGCTGGGATTAAAGGCGTGCGCCACCACCGCCTGGCACAAATGCATTTTTAAAGACTATGGTTACCTTGATAATAAAATTGAGCAAAAGGCATTCAAATAAGAAATTTAGATAAAAATTTTTATAAACTGAAATAGAAAATACTCAACAAAACTTACTGTATCATTACAGAAGTAAGATATACAATAAAAAAGCAGTAATTATGGAAGTCGCATACACAAAGCTACTTGAATATTCCAAAAATCAATGAATATAACCTACCAAGTATATCATTATAATAATGACTTAATCATTAAATCAGTAAGCATAGGAAGTCATCTGACAAGCCCAGTAGCTCTTCCTGGCAAAACATATCTCAGTAAAATAGCAATCGAGGAAAAGTAGCTCAGTTTTTTTGGAAACCACTAATAGAAATCCTATTTCTAACAAGCATACTAAATTATCAAATTCACCCTCACACACAAGGTTGAAAGCAAGGTAAGGGTATTTGCTCTTAGTAACTATATTAAAAAACATCTGGAAGTTCTAGCACATTCAGTAAGATGACAAAATAAAATAAAACCCATAAAGATAAGAAAAATAAAAAGAAATTTCAAGATAATTTTCTCTGTAGAAAATTTTGAAGTATCTAAGAAACAAATTTCAGACGCATTGAGTTATGTTAGAGTATTCTACAGGATATAAAACAACACAGGAATGTCATTTTAATTTTTATATATATACACTGAAAGAAGATATAGAATCAAATTTATGGTGTGTAGTGATCATCTTTATACACAATTAACAAAACAAAAAAACATAATATAATCTGTACTGTGAGTTGTAAACTACATATGAGAAAATGCAAAGACCTAGATAAATAAACAGAAAGCATAAGAGATTGGATATCTCAAATAATAGATGTCAATTTTGATCTAATGATTGATCATTTCATATAATTTCCATAAGAATACCTCCAAGATATATATATATACATATATATATATATATATATATATATATATATATATATATCCTGAAAACTTTGAATTTGAATTTGCCAACTCACACAATCTAATGAGCTAATTGCTTAAAACAAAATAAATAATATTGCAGAATGAGATGAATAAATGATAAATGAATGGTAGATCTACCATGGATTATGGATATTTATTGTGGGTTCAATTTCACTAGAAACACTGGATAATGTGACACTGAATTAGAAAAAAACACTAAAGACTAAATGTTATAGGGAAACCAGCTACTGTAGCAGCCTCCTAAAATGCATCTATACATATAAATGAAAAGGGTTAAATCAGAATTCTGATAATAGTGCAACAGTACTCCCAGTAGACACCCGAGATTAACAAATAAAAGAAGGAAAGAAGGATAGTTCCAGGAATGAGTTACATCTTTTGACTGCTGGCCAGTGAGGGCACAAGAGTCCCAACCATTATAGGCTATTGTCAAAGCTCCTGGGTATCCTGCAGAACTTGAGGATAAGACCCCATTACTAAAGTCATCATATACTTAAGTCATAGAACTTGCAGAGATCAAGCAGGTCAGGATTTGGATACTTCATCTACTGGCTAGCTTTCATAGTGCTGGAAGGTGCTATGCGTGATAGCAGAGAGGGAAAAGGAATCAACACTTTCATCCAGGTGGGAACCCTGTGAATAACAGTAAAAATGACATTGGCAAAACATGCCTGTGGATTCAATGGTAGCACAACAATCATGGGATTAACCAACCACTTTTTAAAGTGGATATGAGGTCCACTCCACAAGATAAAACC
Organism: Peromyscus californicus insignis; assembly: GCF_007827085.1. Lineage (NCBI taxonomy): Eukaryota > Metazoa > Chordata > Mammalia > Rodentia > Cricetidae > Peromyscus > Peromyscus californicus. The sequence goes on along the minus strand of NW_026294469.1, from coordinate 74,017,857 downwards.
CACACCTGGTATCATTACTGGGCTGAGAACCTAGGGCTAGACAAGTCAAAGGGCCTAGCAGAGAATCATCTACTATTAATCTGCTAAATGGACATAGTATTTAAAACATAACCAACTCCTAATGATTTATAATTATACCCATAGATAAGGTGCCTCTCAACTCTCACCAAAGAAGCTTCTGTTTGCAATAAATGATGATCAACACAAGACCCACATTTGGCTAAGGTGTAGAAAGCTAGAAGGGGTCGAATGCTCAGACCTAACTGGAACATATACACTGCACACATACCCCTATAGGCTCAGGGAACATTCTGAAAGAGGAGCCAAAAAGATGGTAAGAGCCAAAGGTAGTGGATGACTGAGAAGAAATTCTGGAAACAGCAAGGTGGCTGTACATATGAACTCACAGTGGTTGTAATAGTATACAGAAAACTTATACAAGACCAAGTCCAACCAAATCACAACATGGAGAAGGGATTTAGTCTCAAGTTCCACCGCAGCCAAGGAGATATTGGAAATTGTTAGCTGTTGAGAAATGAAGAGTCATTTTTCTCTAAGACTTTAAACCCCGAAGGTGACACATTGAAGAACATTTGGGCAGCACAACTTACTTTGATGGGGAACACAAAAGACACAAAACTGGGTGGAAAGATAGGAGGGAGATCTGCAAAGAGTTCCAAAAAGTAAGGTGAACATGATCAAAATTCATTCCACAATAGTCTTAAAGAATGAAAATATTTTAAAAGGATCATCAGAGTACATCTTTTGAAATGAGCAGATATAAAAAAATTCCAGATCCTTAAGTATATGAACATTTAATTTCTGAGTTTGTATATAAGATTAACCTGAATTTGTGAGATGCAGAATGTGATGGATACATAACCTCTAGAGATGGGTTTAGTGTAGTTAAACCACATTTTAAAAATATCTAGCTGCACAGCCATGACCAAGTTACATGATTTATGTGTACCTCATTTTCTTACCCTATAAAGTGCTCTAATGTATGAGTTCATCTCATGATTGGTATAGTGAGTTAAAGCCTTGAGTCCTCCAAATAGTGTCTAAAAGTCTAAAACTCTATAAGAGGATATTAATTCATATTATGAAATTTATTCAGCCACCACTATTTAATTATGCTTTAACTTATTATAATATATTTTTACTCATCATATTTCATGAAATTATTGAATGATGCTTGATTGGTCCTGTCCAGTACACTAAAACACAAACCTTGACACCCTAGCATTTGTGGAAAAATGCCAACTAAATGGTTAAGCCATTCCTACCTCTGGACATACAGCAGTACAATTACTTCTTTTTATGTTCTTTCCCAAATCCATTAGTTATGAATGAGAAATAAGCACAGTACCAATTATACTCATCCTGTTTCTTTTCATTAGAAATAGTGTACAATTCCAATCAGAAAGTGTTGTGATGATATCACAAATGGTCTGCTATGATTCATGTTGCTTATTATCACACTATGATAGACAGGATGTCCAATGGTAAGTTTTCCCTTTCTTCTTGATAGTGTAGAACTCACTTTCGAGATCTTGGAGAGAAGCTGAGACTACAAAGGCTGATTGACTGATGGCTAACGAGGAAACTGTCTTGGGTAGATTTAGCCCTCTTAACAGCTATGTATTTCTTCCTCTGTGATGTGACCTGATCTTTGTGATGATGAGGTAAATCATCACAATGTACAAGCACAACTCCACATTCTACCACCCAAAAGGTCAAGAATCCTCTCAGGTAATATCTGAGGCCTACAGTAGAGTTTTCCTGGATTTCCCACGACCTGGATACTTAATGTCTTCCCCAACATATGGAGAAATATCTTGGTTTACAATTTTCTTTATAATGTTTCTAAAAAACTTCAAAGAACTGTTTCCACATTGGATCACAAAACTGGATAAAACCTTAACCTTATTCCCCCACATGGTCACTCATATTTGGCCCCATAATAAGCCATTTCTTTTATTATTTTGAGGTGAGAGCTTTTTTCGGCAGAGAGAATGAAAGCATTTAAAGGCATTAAAAAATTTTTAAACAATTTTTAATGACATCATCTCATTTTGAATCACCCTATCAAACAGACCTTAATTGATTTCTTATGTGTTTTAAGCCCACAAATCAACAGCTATAAAAATCAACCCAGAATTCAAATTCCACTTTTAAGAACTCACTGATTGTGAGTTGTAGAGCTGCACAGAATTTCAAGTGTGAGCATTATTTCATTAAGACAGGTCAGGAATTTAGTTCTGTCTTTGTCTTCATAAAGGGAACTGATGGGTTTATCCATACCTGTAATATAAAGAAAACCCAGATTCATTTGTTTCTTACCAGTAAGTGGTTGTTTCATTTTAAAACCTTCAAGAGTAGCTTACATTTATTTGTCAGTTCTTCTGGAAAAACTCTCTGATTTAGATCCCCTGCCATCATTTACTCATGGTAGATACTAGATAGGGAAAGAGATTGATTACAAACTTGTAATTCAGTCTGCAGGTTGTGATGTTTATGCTCTCATCAGTACCTTGGGATCAAATACAGCTTACACTCCATATTCCTTCCTTTGCCCATTTGTTTCCCTAAGGTACAAGGAAAAACTCTGGGTTTTGTGAGTATATACCAAAATGAAAGAAGGCGATACATGCTAAAGTTTTTGAAATGGTGGAAGGGTTTTATATAAAATTAAGCTACCTTTTCTTTAAGAAAACAGACTGATAAATTAATGAAACACAAAACAGTGGAAACTCTGTAGACTGATTAACTGTCATTAAAATTTAAGCTTTATTGAAAGAGTACTAAAAGGTCTACTGAGTGACTTTTAGTATACAGCATAGCTTTTTCTAATTTCCCCACAGAAGCATAGCATAGTAATGAGGGCCTCATCCATGCTCTCCTTTGTGTGTCTGTAGTACTTACTAAGTCCTGCCAGATCTGCATCCCTCTCTCAGAGCTCATTTACATATAATAAACACATAGTGGAGGGGCAGTGGGGGCTGACCTTGCTGTTCCCTTGGTGGTGGTCTACCTTAAAATTTGTTGTGGAAAAAAGAAACCACCATAAGACCTTTTTTAACATTCCCACTGACCCCATGCCTCCATAAAGATACTTGTGATCCTGGCCTGCTAACAGGCAAACCATGCTCCATCAAATTGTTCCGTTTGGATAGATATGTTATGGGAAATGGAGGATCTGATAAAGGAATTACAGAAGAATGGTTACTGTTGTGTTTATCTAAGTTGTTCTATTACCAAATAAAGACTCAGGAGTCAGACATTGGGATAAAAACCTGGTAGATCAAAGAAGTGGTGAACTGACCAGCTGACGTCTCCACACTTCCCAGATCCAAGAGACTTCGAAATCTCCAAGTCTTTCCGCACTCCTTCCTGTGTGTCTGCTCTATGCATATTCCTGGCTTCTCTTTAGCTAATTCCAGTCAGCCAGTCGCTGGCTCCGCCCCCTGATTCAAGGTTAACTTTATTTACACTGTCTCAGGGTGCCACAGTGCAATCAATATCCTACAACAGGTTCCTTTTCCTTTAATAACTAAAAAGCAGATGATGAAGGTAAAAGTTAATTTGTCTTCTAAATCTAGATATTGTTTTTTAAATACTTGATATTGTGCCTAAACATGAAAAAAGTGTTTTTCTCTACTAGAATTTATTACACTTAAATAAATTGATGCATTGCAAACACTCTAGAAATGTTCTCAGGTTGGCTTTAGATAAAATAATTACTTTAAATTTAGTCTTTATCTGAATTTATTTGTTTTATTCTTGCCCTTTTTTAATATTGAAAATAGGTTCTTCTCATATAATATATTGAGACCACAGTTTCTCTTCCCAGATCTAAACAGTTGAATTACAGTCATTCCATCTGTTTACCTTATATATTCCATCTGTTTACCTTATATATTCCATCTGTTTACCTTGTATATTCCATCTGTTTACCTTGTATATTCCATCTGTTTACCTTATATATTCCATCTGTTTACTTTATATATTTCATCTTTTTACCTTATATATTCCATCTGTTTACCCTATATTCCATCTGTTTACTTTATATACCTTACTAATACAGTAAGGCTGCCTTTTTTCTGATACTTTAAAAATTATTTTTATTCATGTATACATGTATGTTTATGTATTTGTGTGACTGATTGCCACATCTTGGGGATGTCATGGGAAGCCAGAAGAGGACCACAGATCCTCCAAAGCTAATGTTACAAGCAGTTGTGAGATGCTGAATATGGGTGCTGGGAACCAAACTCAGTTTCTCTGGAATAGCAGCAATTATTTTTAACTTCTGAGCTATCACTTCAGCTTCTTTTAGAGCTCTTCTTAATTGTAAGTTTTATCAGAATATATTACTGAGCTGATTTCTAAATAAACACAAAGGCAAATAAGTAATGGCTATATTGTACTTAAATTCTGTAAGACAACAAAGAAAGAAATGCAAAAATATATACATGATCTGGCCTTAATTATGCAAGAATTAGGGAAATAAAACAGTGTTGGCCATAGAAGCTAGAATTGAAAGTGCAAGAGGATGATGCAGAAGCAAAGGCTGATAAGGCAAGGTGCACAGAAGAGACTGAGGAGCCTGATATTGTATGAAAATAAATAAATCATAAAATTAACTAAAAAATTTTTATTTTGGGAAAATTGAAGCTATGGATGGTTGAGTGGTATGAAAAAAGGATACCAAGTTACATTCAATTTATAATGTATATAGCAAACTAGAACCATAGGGTACAGGATAGAGATGAAGTGATCATTTGGATGTTATTAATAATTTATATTATGAAAGTGGATGCCTCTCCCTTTACATAAAATTTAAGGACACTCATACTGCATTTTTAAATGAACAAAGCATGCTCCTACTTGCCTATCTGGAAAGATTAATGTAGAATATATCTGAAACAACTAGAACAGACCTGAATGCACCTTCCCTGACAACTAGCTTCATAGTACCAGAAGACACCTATGCAGCTTCCAAAGGAGAGAGGCAAGCAACAGTCCAGTCCAGCCATGACACCTGTGGACCACATCAATGACCAGTACAGCACAAGAACCCTAGGGTCAGACTGGCACACACTGCCTTGGAGGTGACCAACAGCTCTCTAACTTAAGACCAGCTCAGAAAAAGGACTATCCTGCCTGGTACTGGAAAGCTAGACTCTGAAGCATACAAGTACAAACACAGAACTAAGGGACTTAGACACAGCTACAGTGCCTGCTCAGGGTCACTTTGTAAGTAAATGAATATAGACAATCTTTGGAGAATATAGCACTAAGGCAATTAGATTAGCCAGCCATGTGTCAAGGTAGTTGGTCAATAAACAGGCACATGTGTCATTAGCTTGTTTCGATCAAGAACTGAGTACAATACATTCTATAAATTCATAGGGGATACTTTCATGACTGCTCATCTTTCACTGAAAATTTCATTAGCATTAATTTCCACTATCATCTTTTCAATGAAGAGTCCCTTGATGTCTGGATTGGATTGGGTCGGATCTCTCAAGCAGGACAATGAGACAAAATCAGCACATTGGAATTCTTTCTCTTACTCTATAGCTGCGTAAAGATTCAATATGTGTACACACACACACACACACACACACACACACATATATATATATGTATATATATATGTACATATATATATATATATGATTTGTATCTAAAGACACAGCAGGAAACATTATCCAACTTCTTTGGCATATGGGAATACCTTCCGCTCTCTCATTTAACAGTAGAGACCTGCTCATTGCAACCACCTCTGCTCAATCAATCAGTTCTGTGTCTTACGCTAGGAGCTCGTCTGTCAACCTCAAGTGGAATAGTGTGCTTTAGGCATGAATTTTATAGAGCCAGATTCAATGGACATGAATGGCTGCTTCATCTCTTACCTAGAGCCAATAACATAACCCACATGTGCATTAGGGGATTCACAAATAATAGAGGAGTAGCAATAGTACATAATTCTATGATTGCTGTGTGGGCCTAGTCATTCCATGTACTTAGAGTGCCTATCATTAGAAATTCCCAGAGTTTTGTCTAATTTCAATCTCCATCCACTGACTCAGTTGTCTCCTTCATATGACTACCCTTCATATCTGGAGGCTGCTGTCCTGTGCTGACTCTTGTCATTGCTAAGCATGTTGACCTGTCATGTCCTCAGCAACAGGTTTTGGAGACATGAAAGTCTCATTAACTCCCACACAATCTTCGACATTTTCTGAATGGACTTTGAAGTACAGCCTGATGTAGCATGAAAACTGAATTATTAACCTCCTCTTTCATACTGGAAGATAATTATGGAACTATATATTTCATAAAGTGAAATGGAAATATCCTTAAAGAAGACTTACTTGAAAACATAGAGAAAGGCAGGAAAGAGGAAATCCTGGCACCAGACTCAGTGTTCTAGTTCAGAAGCTGAACATATCAGGCGCGAGACCTTGGGAATTTGCTTTCCTATAAAGTGAGGAATTGCTAAGCACTGCTGTTCCTTTGAAATGTAAATAGAATCTACCCTTGAGCTTCTATTTTTCACAGTTGTTGAAAACCTTCAGGGAAGCACAGTTTACCCAAAGTAATCACACCCTTCCTAAGCTGCTTTCTGCATAAGACTTCATTACATCTTCTTGCATTGTAAACTATGTGACTTAATTAAACTCATTCTTAAATGAGTCATCTTCTATGCTATCGTCTTTACATCTGTTCTTTTCACAGGGACAAAGGCCTCAGATATCTTCAAACCACTAAATTTCCTCTTTTTTAAAACTTAAAAAAACACATTTCTTTATACTTTCCCACTATCAGTTTGGATAATCTGATCATAAAGCTTTTCATAAAAATGCCATCCACTTATAGAGCACAAGGGTTTTGTATGTGAAGAAACCACATTGTTTGTTCACCCAAGTATTCTATTGGGTGTTATTGAAATGGTTGCTGATAAATACTCATTTAATATCCCATGTTCTTTTTTTAATCATAAATGTTTATTTATTTGATAGTAATACATATACACAATATAATATGATCGTATTAAACTCCTCATTCCCCTTTCTTTACCCTCCTATTCCTACTGACCCTTTTCTTCACAACTACATACCTTCTAACTTTAATCTCTTACTTTTACCCATTGGACTTAATCAGGGTCACATGTATAAGCATCAATACAGGATTATTTACTGAAGCATGAGCAACTTACTAGAACTTACACGTTTACACTACTGCAACCATTAACTGTCAATAGCTTTTCAGTTATGGTTGGGGCCTAATGCTCTCCTCCCTCATCCATGTTGGAATGTTGACTGACTCAATGATTACAAGGTTTATTCAGGTTACCCTAGTTGCAGTGAGTTCTAAATGCAATGGCGATGACATGTCCAGAAGATAGCATTTCACTACACTCCTTCCCATTCTCCAGCTCTGACATTTTTTTCTATCCTCTCTTCTGTGATATTCCCTGACCTTGAAGGGGTGATACGGGTATCCTTTGCAGATAATATGCATACAACAGTCATTATTCTCAGTGCTTTCACTAGTTAAGATTGTTTGCATTGACTGATGCCCATGGCAAAAAAAAAAAAAAAAAAAAAAAAAAAAAAAAAAAAAAAAATCTCTGTTCGAGACTGACAACATCACTAATCTAAGAGTATAAATTTTAGAATTTAAAGTGCAGTTTTCTATGTCAATATATCAAAACAATGGTAATATTTCTTTCTAGGGGCTGAGATGTCCTTAAACATACTGGCACAGAGTTGGGTGCAAATTATTTATCATTCCTTGAACAAATGATTGGCAGATGATGGCCATATAAGACATGGCAATTGTCTTTCAGATAAAGCTATGCCTTTACCTCCAATTGAAGTAGACATTGTTAGAACAGCCACTGCCACTTAATTTTAGTGTATCTTCAATTTTTTTCTTTTAATATCTAAATTTTTGAGAAAATTGAGCATGTCCACATGTCCAGACTTGTTCTATCTGACAGTTTTATGATATAAACTGAAAATTCTCACATGGTCCTGTCTGCCATTTGAAACTCTTCAACAGGTGTACTAGGACCTTCAAACAGATGTGGTCTCACATGTATCCACCATCTTCTCTCCTGGAACTACAATCTTGAATTAAGTATGTTCAGAAATACGCTCATCAACCGAGTATGCTTAGAGATGTGCTCATCCTTACAATGCTTCTCTAAATGAATATATTCAGTGCCCCAGTAAAACACTCATACTTCCTTGGGGAAGGGATTCGTTTGGAAACAATACCTGTGATCTCTCATTGGTAAATGACAATAAATCTCCACTCTGTCTTGGCCATGATTACCCATTGACTTTGCATTCACCATGATGCAAACCCATTTATGTTTGGAAACAAAATCAAGAAATATCTATTAAAACATGTTGTGAGGAAATTTTCAGAAAACTCTGCCCCTGAGGCACAGAGCAACATAGAACAGTGCAGGAAAAGGATCTATCTCTCATTTGGCAGTAAATTTTCCCACTCCAAAGGATGAGAATATGGAAAGATCCTCGAAGAGGCATATGGGGAATATCTTCAGTATTTTCAAAGATCTAGGGCTGACCATAATTCTTGGTAAACAAGAGGTACCATAAATCTACTTAAATGTGTGACCTGCCTTTGGTAGTAAATACTATTTGTGATAATTACTAACACCTGAAGTTAGGATATGCCATCTAAAGTTTTAGATACTCAACAGTAGACACATAGTATGAGAAATGTGGCTACAAGGTGAATAAATTTGTTACATGTACGAGCAATAATTCATAACCCCAGCTTATACACTCAGTAAGCAGCATCAGAATGCATGAATGACTCTGTAAAGATTTCTCAGTGCTGTGCTTTAAATTCTTGGAGGTGTTGAGAACACACCAGGTCTAGCAGACTCCCAGCCAGTCTAATCTGCCTGAAGAATACTTGGCACCATCATAAAAACTGCTATTTCAAAGCACAGAAAGACATCAGACATGCACAATTCTCAGAGACCGATTTGAGTTTTCCAAGGAAATAAAATGAGATGGCCAGGAGCCCAGGGACAAGTAAAACCCCTTATCAGGCAGTGCCTTTCACCTCAGAATAATTTGCCCCTACTTCCCAGCAGTCGCCCCTTCCTGATGATCAAAGAAGCATCACACACTGTTGACTTAAATGGAGAGAATATTACTAGAATGTGTCAGACATAGAATGTGAATGGAAAAAAATCATACATGCGGAGAGACTGAGGGGGAAATGAATTAGAAAATTGGTCAGATATTGTAAAGAGGAAAGAGGATGATGGTATAGCCATTTGTTTCTGAAAGTTGATTAAAAAGTAAAGAAAATAAAACAGCCATTAGAGAGAGTCAGCTTAGATCCATAGGTTGTCACCTTATGGAAAATGGACAGTTAGGAAAATATTTTGAGACACTAGCCTAGCCACCACATCACAGTGATCCCAGGATCACTGCACTGTACCCAGGGAAGGCTAGTAGCTTGTGAAAAAAGTACTGAAGCTGAGATCAATCACTGCTTACCTGTGGTCTGTCATTTACCGAGTGAGCTGACATTTATTGAGTGCTCACTGAATACTGTGTGGAGTACTGTTTGGAGTGGAGGGAGCAAAACTGAGAGAAGGTTTCCTTTCTGAAGAAACTTTAAGACAAGAAAGGGAGGTCTAGCACCAAGTGCCTGTGGAGAGGGTATGGCTGCTAGATACATCTTCATGGGCAGAAGCATGGCATTCAGTTCTAAGTCAGCTCACACGGGCTCACAGGACTGGAACAGAAAGAGGGTATGCCTGTGCTAGGGAAGTGGCCAGACTAGGGATGTGGTTTGAAGGGTGTAGTTTGGATAAATGGCACAGGATATAAAACAGGTGAGGCTACAGGGAACAAGCATGGCTAGAATGAAAGAATACTTGAGCAGAACAAAGAATACAAGGATAAAATGGGTGGAAATGTAATATATGGTTATATGGTTACATGAACCAGATGAATGTCTTATAGCTGGAGGTGAAACTATTCAAAAGGTAATAGAGTGAGACTGGGAAACCTATACATAAAAGGAGTTCCCAAGCATACCATAACAGATGATCTTGAAACAGATAAATAGAGGAGAAAGAAGGAAGTTAGGAAACTCTTGAGCAGTCCAGAAAATGAATGTAATAGTTTGGACTAACACAGAAGACAGAGAGATCTACTACACTGAAAGATACAGAGTCAGCAAAGAGCATCATAGAATCTTACTTCAGGCAGACTCCTTGTCTTGGGAGTCCAGTCCCCTGACCAAGACAGCCCTTGTGTTAATTATCAGTCCTTAGATCTACAATGTTGTAGATTTCATTGACTCCATCAAGGCCACATGTTGGTTTGCCTTTCTCTTAAATGGACCTTTAAAGGTTATTCTATCCCACCTCCATTTGTTTAAAATCCCTGCCAGTGGTGTTTCTGTACAGTGCTTCAGCAAACTCCACATCCCAGAAGACCTGTTTGCCTTCTCCCAAATACCCATGGGAATAGGACTGCTCGGGGAAAGTATTCCTCTCTTGATTTCTAAGACTTGGATAAAAAAAATAATTCAGTTGTCTCCAAATGTTCATGGCTACTCCCCTAACAACCCAGTTCACAGTGAGATCGGTCTTTGGAGCCAAGCAGAGAGATCTTGGAATGTGAAAGAAGAACAAGAAGAGCTGTGACAGAGCCTTCATCCAGTAAATGATAGAAGCAGATCCACAGCCAAATACCAGGCCGAGCTCCAGGAGTCCAGTCGAAGAGAGAGAAGAGGGATTCTATGAGCCAGGGTCATCAAAATCATGATGGGGAAATGTACAGAGACAACCAAACCAAGCTAGTGGAAACTTATGAAATTAGACCAACACCTGTGGAGCCTCCATGGGACTGGAGTAGGCTCTCTGCATAAGGGAGTCAGTTGTGTAGCTTGATTTGCTTAAGGGGCCCCTGGCAGGAGAATCAGGATTGATCCCTGGTGCATAAGCTGGCTTTTTGGAGCCCACTACTTATGGTGGAACACCTTGCACAGCCTTGATGCAGAGGAGGGGCTTGGACCTGCCTCAACTGAATGTACAAGGCTCTGCTGACTCCTCATGGGAGGCCTTACCTTATTGGAGGAGGGAATGGGGGGGGCAGTTGAGGGTAAGACTAGGGGGTGAAAGGAGGGAAGATAGGGGGATCTGAGGTTGGTATGAAAAATGAATTAAAAAAAGCTAATTCAGATATGAGGTAGGCAAACACTTAGATATGGAGTAAGCAGGGAAAACTGCAGCTCTACCTTGATTGCTGTGACTCATGGTGTCAAATGTGCTTCTGTGGCTAAACACTCTTGAAGCTGCATCTCGGTTATTCCTGCTACATCAGAAAATGAAGTACCAGGGTGCATTCCCAAATACCACATATCCACACTGACAAAGAGTTTGCAGTCTCTAAACACCCTGGCTTCATTGCAGTGTTATTTTCACTATGGTTTTTATTTCCCCACCTTGTAAGATTTTCAGAATACCCTAAAAAGGAGACTCAATCCTCAAGATAAGAGAATGAAAAGACCATGCTTTTTGTTGTTGTTTTTGTTTTGTTTTTTGAGACCAGGTTGCTCTGTGTAGTTTTGCACCTTTCCTGGATCTCAATCCGTAGACCAGGCTGGCCTCGAACTCACAGAGATCCGCCGGACTCTGCCTCCAGAGTGCTGGGATCAAAGGCGTGCGCCACCACCACCACCACCACGGGGCTACAGCATACTTTTTATAGGGCTGTTCCTCACCTTGGGCCAGCCCACTCCAATATGCCCTTTGAGTACATGCTTTGTTAACTAAACTTCTACTTAAACTATCTGTGTCTCACCTTAGAGAGTAGAAACTAAAGAAATTTCTGTTTTGTTATGTATATGTGTGTGTGTGTGTGTGTGTGTGTGTGTGTGTGTGTGTGTGTGTGTGTGTGTAGGTTCTCTATGAGAGTAGATTTTAAGATTAACTCCTAGAATAAGAGGAACAGGTATTAACAAAATTGTTTGGTTCACCCAAATTCCAAAAGGCTAAAAAAACAGGAAGATAGCAGTAACTGATGGGAGCATATGCGGAAACCCACAACAACACATTAGGTGGAGCTCGGGGAATCTTGAGGAAGAGGGGGAGGAAGGATTGTAGGAGCCAGAGGGGTCAAGGACACCACAAGAAAATGCACAGAATCAGCTAGTCAGGACTCACAGGGACCCACAGAGAACTCAGTGGCAACCAGGGAGCCTGCATGGGTCTGACCTAGGTCCTCTGAACACATTATGGTGGTGGAGCTTGGTGCTCTTGAGGGACTCCTAACAGTGGGAGCAGGGGCTGTCTCTGACTCTTTTGCCTGCTTTTGGGACCCTTTTGTTCCTGCTGGGTTGGCACATCCAGCCTTAATATGAGGGGATGATCTTAGTCTTACTGCAATTTGATATGCCATGTTTGGTTGATATACCTGGGAGGCTTGCCCTTTTCTGAAAGGAAAAAAGCAGAAAAAGATCTGGGGGGAAGGGAGACATGGGAGAGGGGGACTAAGGGGAGGGGTGAGGGAAAATTGCAATCCAGATGTAATATATGAGCGAGGAACAATTTTTAAAAAGAGGATACAACTAAAAAGATCTCTCATATTACTCTCAGTTTATATGTGTCATAATTAATGATCTTCAAGTGCAACCACTTACAAAATATATTCATTCACAATTTTACAACATAGGGACTCCATTACTAAGATCTTACCACTCTTAAAATTCAATCCTATTGTTTGTCATAAAAGAAATTGTATTTGGGGGGGCCTGGAAAGGTGACTTAGTGATTAAGAATACATACTGCTTTTGCGGAGCAATTGAGTTCAATTCCCAGAAACCAGGTCAGGCAACTCAGCTCAGATCTGCAACTCCATTCCTAGGGGGTCTGATATTTCCGGCCTCCACAGGCACTGACATTCACATGTACACACCCATACACAAACACTTATACATATGCATAACTTAAAATAATAAAATTAAACCTTAAAAAGAAATTTTATTTTGACTTAAAGTGTTTTCTTTTCATAACATAGGCAAAAAAAAAAAAAAGTAACAGGAGAACCAGAAGGATAAATTAAATTTAGATGCTGTTAAAATATATCAAGATCACTTCACAATGTATCACTACAGACATAAAGAAAGCAAGAAAAGCAAAGGCTGAATTAAGGAATACGTGTACAAATTTGTGAATTTGCACAAAATGGAATGCAATCACACAAAATGTTGCATATGGTTTCTTTTTAGTGCATATAGAATGGAGCAGAGAAGCAGACAATTTTTGTGTAAAGAGTTTTCTCTGGTTGTAACTCATGTATAAGAGGGTTTGGGGGTTAATCAAAAGCCCCAAGGGGTAGTCTATACAATGATTTCTTGGCATTCAATTATTTGTTCATTAAGCTTTCTTTTTCAGCAATGATATTTTAATGCCCATACTTTTTCTATAGAGGAGTTAATTTTAGCTGTGTCAAAGAAGGGAATACAACAGCCACTGTAAGTTAGAAGTCCAGGCACACAACTAAAACACCCACTGTGGGTGTGGGGCTCCCCAGTCTGTCTTCATATTTTCTTGCTACTTTTCTCATGCATTGTCCCCTGACTTACAGACAGGCCATGAGACGCTAATAAATGAAAGCAGGGGACTGTGGTTGTGGCTTAGTGACAGAAGCATCATTTATCACCTGCAACATCCAAATTCAATCTCCAGTACCACAAAAAACAAATAAGTTCATTATTTAAAAAAAAAAGAAACTGAAAGTACAGTGTATCCATGCTCCTGAAATATGAATCAATTCTTTCTGAAACTGCAATACAAATATTTAACTTGACTATCTTGAAAAGCAAATGGTATACCTGTCAGGTTCTTACTTGGTTAGTGCAGTTGAGATGACATCCAGGTGGAGGAGAGAGCTGGGGTGACTTTTAACCAGCAAGGTGACACCCGTGGCAATAATGAAAGAGTTCCAGGATGGGAAGAGAGCTATATTCCACTTGTTCCCAAACTGACTACTCTTTAGTGGAACTGGGAACAAATGCCCAAGTTACTGAATGAAGAAAATACTAATATTTATCTAAATGCAAAGTCTAACTTCTCAGCATAAAGAAAAATATTGCACCATCTGAAATTGTCTTGAGACTATCATTCTATCAGTCATTTGAATCGAGATAAATTGTAGACAAGCTATTATTTCAAACTCATTATAAAACTAAGCCAGAAACATTCATTTCTATTAAATCACATGGCTGGAAAAAGAACAAATAATATATTTGTGTCTTTTGTGCTTTAAAAATAGCTACAGCCTGGGCAAAAACCCTGGATGTCAGAAAGAAAATGAAGTTACATTTTTCACACCTCCTGATTAACTGTCAGTGCCTCCAAATCCTCAGAAACTGGAAATGAAGAATTCTGTATTGAGTTAAAGTATCTACCAAGGGAATAATAATGGCAAGTGGACAAAAAAATCAAAAGTGAATGATGCAGAGAGTTTCTGTATTCCCTGACTCAGTGTGCTCAACAAAAGGTTAGGAAATTATAACAAGAATGAGCTGTGGCCTTAGTAATTTTATCCCTCAACACAATAATAGGTTCTCCATTCAATGCCTGTGTGATGGATTCATACGTGTGTGCATAGGTGGTGTGGTGTGGAAGTATCTACATTTAACAATACATACTGTGAACTCAGACCTTTAATTTATTGTGGAGTACTGATGCCATGAACCCCTTTTAAGGTGCATTCACTCTTCAGTATAATTTAATAGCAATAATACCTTCCTCATGGAAAGTTAACACATGTCTCAAATAAATTAAACTTTCTTTGTGATTTTCACTAAAGCTACTTAATAAAATCATAGAGTTAGCTATGGTTAGTTCTTATATCAAACACATTCAGGTGACCAGCAAAAATCTGTAAAAGAAAATAAGCTGCCCAAAATAAATGTGTGTGTGTGTGTGTGTGTGTGTGTGTGTATATATATATATATATATATATATATATATATATTCATAATTTAAAGAAAATTGATAAAATGAGGAGTTAATAGAAATAATGATTACTTTTTGAATAAAAAATGAAGTTGTTTTAACAAATAGCTATCGTGTAGGTTTTTCCTTTTTAATGTGACATAACACTAGGAACTTCTAATTATTATAAAATGATCAAATGTTTTAATAAGAGGGAAAATGTTGCAACTAAAAATAAAGATAGTTTTCAAAAGTTCCAAACACAAAGGATAATTTTGAGTTAGTTCAACTATTCTTCACATGATGACAAAACTGCCAAGCAGTTCAGTGTGTAAGGCACGTGACTCTTAAACTAAAAAATAAAAAAAGACAATGCTCATCAAAAGAGATTGAAAATGAGGTGGCTGGGAGGACAACTCAACCAGTGAAGAGCTTGCTGCAAAATTATGAGTTCGATCTCTAGTACCCTGTAAGACGTCAGGCGTTGCAGTGCACACCTGCATCCAAGTGCTAAGGAACCAGAGACAAGAGGACCTCCGTGATTCACGGGCCTGTCAGGCTAGCCAAATGAGCAAGCTTGCAGTAGAGTGGGAGACCCTGTCTCAAAATATAGTAGAGTGATTGAGGAAGACAAGTCACATCAGCCTCTGTCTTCCACACACATGAACATGTGCACACACATACATTCATACCCACAAAAATTTAAAGGAAGCATGCCCCATCTACTTTGATGAGACTAACCAAAATCTAAATTATCAGAAAACAGCTGACCAATTTGTAACGCACAGTCACATTAAAAACCAATAAAATACTATCAAACTGAATACCTAACATATTAAAATGCTGTACAGCACAACCAACCAGGGTTCAACATATTGAGTATAAACATCACAAAATATTCATCCCATCAGATACAGTAAAAGCACTTGACCTCATCAAACATGTTCCTGAAAAAAACACTCAACAAAGTAGGAATAGAAAGTAAGCTCCTCTGACAAAGAGCAGCTCTGAAAATCTTACTACATCATATATCATCATGAAAGACAGAAGGCTTTAATCTAGAAGGAACACAGGGGTTCAAATCCTCATCATTCCCATTCAGCATTGCATGGGATTTCCTAGATAGTAGAGCTAAGGAAAATTTTCATATGAGCACTATTTATCTCTCCATTCCTCCAGTCAACTTTCTAGGGGACCAGGACAAATAAGATGTCCAGGAAACATAGCAAGTATTTCCCAGCATCTCTGTAAAGACTAATAAGCAAGCTCAGGCTCCCTGACTTCTCAGCAGGAAGTATGTATTCCTAACATGCCGTGATGTTGCCATGGTTAGCTCCAGGCAGGAAAGCAATGGGAGTGTTGCTTTCATGAAGCATAGTCATTATACACAGATGCACCTGGGCTCTGGGATTCTTGTTTGCAGAAATCCAAAGAATCTTCAGTGCCACCCTCTGGCCTTCTGTCCAGGACCTCTGCATGCAGCAAGTGACATTGAAAGCGTTCACCCAAAACCTATACAATCAACTTCTAAGTAAACAAAGCACAACTTCACAGTGTTACTCTTCCCCATATGTGCTGACAAATTCACTAGCATAAAAGAAAAGAACATTTAGCTTATCTATTTCGGGAGTTTGTAAACTATAGAGGAGAAATGTATTAGCAACTTAGAAAATTAAAATTAATTGGCTTGATATAACAATAGAGACGGTACATTGCACCTGAAAAATACATATCAATTTTCAACATATATAAAATTCTAACAGAAATAGCATAGATATTAGGAATTAAAGAAAGTATCAATAAATTCCAATGGATTAGTCCATTATGAAGCATCTTACTGATTATCTGATTATGGTGAAATTGTGCAAAATTCACTTTTAAGATGATATCTAGAGACTGAACCAACAACCAGGGAACCTGCAAGGGACTGACCTAGGCACTCTGCACATTTATTATAGTTGTGTAGATTGGTCCTCTTGTGGGACTCCTAAGAGTGGGAACAGGGCTATCTCTGACTCTTTTATAGGCTTTTGGGGGTAGCCTTCATATTGTGTTGCCTTGCACAGCTTTCATACATAGGGAGGTGCTTAGTCTTACTGCAACTTGATATGCCACGTTTTGTTTATACTCATGGGAGACCTGCCTTTTTCTAAACAGAAATAGAGGCGATGTGGATTGGGAGTGGGAACAGAGCAGGGATGGGGGGATGGACAGGGGGTAGAGGAGGGATAGGAAACCGTGATCTGGATGTAAAATAAATAAATACATACATACATACATAAATTTATTTTTAAATAGGATATCTTAAAATGTGGGTGCGGAATAAAATTGCATCATATTATTTTATTATGATGCAATGTTCAAAATAAATATCCCAAAGCTCACTCTGTTATAAATAAATGACCAAAAAATAAATGAAAAAAAAAGAAATAAATCTACCTAAGCATAGACATACTTCTCTCAAAGGAGGAAAATAGCTTATCTCTCCTTTGGCGAAGGCTTCTCCGAGACTTCCACGTGAAGAGTGCAGTTAGTGAAGAGTGGCAGCAGAGATGCTTTTGAGAAACCCACCGGCACCGTCTTAGCTGGTGATCGAGGTCAATATCACCAGTCAGATCACAATGGTAGTACATGTCCTTGATATAGTAAAAAAATGGTGCTGAATCATCACTCTCCAAAACTCTATTATATAATACATATCAGTTTAATTCCAGAACAACTTGCCACTATATATCTGATTAGCACTCCTCAACACTATCAAGCTCATCGAAACTGCAGAATGGATTAAGAAGATGGCTCAGTCTATAGGGATCATTTGCCACACAAAAGCAAAGATCCAAGTTGGATTCTTAGCACCCAAGTAAAAATCTAATTATCCTGGATAAGTGCCCACACTACCTGTTCAGCCCTGTCATTGTGACTCTATTCTAAATATCTAGAAAGTGGAAACAACTTCAATGTCCTTCAACTGATGAATGGATGAGGAAAATGTGATAGGATGTGTGTATTTATTCATATAAGCATTTATACATATATTTAAATAATAAATAAATATATGTATTTATATATAATAAATATATGAATAGGATTTATCTGTAAAGAAAGATGACATTTGCAAAAAATTTGGTTGAAACTAGAAAATGTTATACTGAGTAATGTAATGAAACCCAGAAGACAAATTTCGCACATCCTATCTTATTTGTGCATCATAGTTCTAAACCTTAATGTGCAGGTAACCACAGGTACCAGGAAAGTGAATCAAGAATAAGGAGGGGAAGAACACAGGAACTTTGGAGCGGGAAATACTGGAATAAAGGTGCTATGAAGAGGGAAGTGAGAAAATGAAGGGGTTTTAACTGGGAAGGGGAGGGCAATACAGATGGGAGGGGATATAAACAACATTTTTAAGACATAGGGAACCATATGGATTTATGTTTATTTAAAATTAAATATCATATGTAACTGTATGTACACATATGCTTATAGATGAAATGATGTTATGCTACTTGGGATGACAGTGCTCCCCACAAAAGCCATGGGCTATCTAACAATATGTCTAGTTCCAGGCATGGGAAACTTCCTCTAGACTTGTTGGTCAGCAGAGCCTTAGGGGCTCCCAAAACAATATAGGTTATTACTGTTGTCCTTAGTTGCTTCCCAGAAATAAAAGGTGAAGCCCTATTGCTGAAGAGGACACAGGGGTTAGAAGAATTGAGCTGAATGTGTCCCAGAATCCTCCTCCCTAAATGTTAGTTCTTATACCAACAGGAGGTATGCTAGCTGACAATGGAGGAAAGCGATCAATATTCCTACACAGCTGTGACATGTATGAACCACAACAATGACTGGAATGGCAAAATATCCCAAACGGTACAGTGATGGCTTTTACATCCTGAGAGTAACCAATATCCGCCCAGTTGGACTTAAAACCTGCTCAGTAGGAGGGATTTCATGCCTGATACTATAAATCTAACCAACTACCCATGGCTGTTACAGTCATGGACTCTAGAGGAGAATGTGTTACTGTCATGTTCCTAAACCAGTACCACTTCAAAGTGCATTCTAAATCCTTACTCTTATATCCATAGATAAGCATAGTTCTCACCTTATCTGTAAGATAAGTGCATTCTAATCCTTACCCTTACTCTTACAGATAATCGCAGTTCTCACCTCTCATCAAAGAAGCTTCTTTTTGCAGCTGAGACCACCACAGACATCCACAACTAGTCAAAGTCAAGAGAACCAACAACTTCAGGGTGCTCTGCAACATAATCCCTACTCTTAAGACTAAGGGCACATCAGGGAAAAGGGGCCAGAAAAACTGTGGCAGCTAGAGGACCAGGAAGTCAGCCAAGAGACAGTGCCTTCTATATATGACAAGGGAGCTGCACTGGTGGAATCTCAAAAATGTGGCCAACAAAACAAGACCTGCACAATGATATCACCAGTAGACATGGATAGGGGAAGTCTACAGGCAATTAATGGCTGCTAATAGAAAGATAATCAGTCTTATCCAGGGACAAGGCCCCTGGCAGGTGATCCAATCCAAATGGTCAGCACTAAAATCATATACATGAAAGTAACACTAAATCGACTCAACAGGTTACACTTAAAAATTATAAATATATTGACACATATATAATTTATATTAGCACATTTATTATATATATAATAACATATATACATAATGTGTAAATAGAGAAAAAGTAGCCACAGATCTAAGTGGGGTTGGAGAAGACACAAGGAGGAGGTGAAGGGAGGAGAGGACTAAAAAAAGGATCCAAACATAGTATCTACATTTGAAATTATAAAATAAATAAATAAAAGCTGATGTTGTGGCATGTACCCATAGTCCCAGCTCTGAGGATATGGAAACAGGTGGAGACCTGGAGTTCACTGGCCAACCAGTCTAAGTTAATTGGAGGCCTCGTGTGTCAGTAGAACCCTGTCTCAAAAAACAAGGTGGATGACTCCTGAGAAGCATCACCCCAAAGTCAACCTTTGCCTCCACACAGTTACCTATTCACCTACATACACATATACACAGAAAACATGTACATTCGCACATAGACAGACACAGGCAGATGCACACATATATGCAGAACAAACACATATGATAAACTGTAATAAAGAAAAAAACTGAAGGACACAAGGTGAAAAATCTTGATGTAGCATCCTAGATGGAATCCTGAATGGGAAAACATCAGCTTGGATAAAAACCGAGGGATCCAAATAAGGAACCAGCTTCAACTAATCTGAGCCACCAACATTGGCTGAAGTTTTAAATATAAATACTGCTTTATTGTAGTGAATTAATAAATCAAAATATCACTCAGCTAGATTAAGGTAGCCACTCACACAAACACTTGCCAAGTCCAAAACTCTACATCACAGTAGGCATTGGCTACTCTGAAAACATGTAGCTTCACTGAAGATTTCACACTTTCACTATCAGTTACATACTTATGCATTTATACACCACAAAAAAAAAAAAAAAGATCAGAAGGACGGAGTTAAAACTAGCAAAGCAATTAGCTTTACATCTTCATGAATAAAGTGCCCTTTACCTGCATTCTATCCTTACTCATTGTCAGATGTCACCCTTTCTTATTCTCCTTCTAAAGGAGATTAATATTAATACAATTATTGCAAGAAGTCAATATTGAGTAAAGAGATACCTCAGTGATGTTGGAAAACTCTACACTATCTTCTCAATGACCCCGCAAACTTAAATTGTCCTAAAAGGAAACCTTATTTAAAAATATGTATGTGTGAAGAGTGTGTGTGTGTGTGTGTGTGTGTGTGTGTGTGTGTGTGTGTGTGTGTGTGTGTCTGTGGTGTTTGTAATAGCATACATCCAAGTAAATCTTGGGTCTGTAATATTAAACCTAATTAATAACATTGAAAATACTACTTTCAAGTTGGCAGATTAGGAGAGCAGAGGAACAAAATAAGTCCAAAGAAGTAAAGCCAAAATGATTAAATTAGAATATATGACAGAGGTTTATTCCTCTTGGGTTGGTTTCTCCTGCCACCCTCTTCTGTTCCCCTAAGCTTCACAGTGAATTTCAAAGCATCAGGAAGGAACTCCATCTGGATATTCAACAAGAACAGAGGGTCCACATACTCAAATCTGAACTCATCTTTCCTCGGACAAACCCTTCATCTCCCCATCATGTGACCTCAGAGGTGGCTCTGCTATGTGTCTACACATCACCCAGTTTCACTTTGAACTAAGTAGTGAGTAGTAATCGGTGAGCCTGAAGATTTCTGCTCTCAGAATTTATTTGAATTATTTGAATCTGTCCTAATTTATGTCCATTATTTTTTTCACTTAAAGAATTTCAGTTGTGCTTTTGATCATAGTCTTGTTGAATTATCCCTAAATTCATTTCTACCTCAGCCATACTAAATATGTGTATGTCTATGGAAATGTATATGGGCATATATATATTCAATTAAAAAAAACATTGTTGCCGGGCGGTGGTGGCGCACGCCTTTAATCCCAGCACTCGGGAGGCAGAGGCAGGTGGATCTTTGTGAGTTCGAGGCCAGCCTGGTCTACAGAGCGAGATCCAGGAAAAGGCGCAAAGCTACACAGAGAAACCCTGTCTCAAAAAAACAAAACAAAAAAACAAACATTGCAGACTTACAAACTCCTTATTTTCTTGTCTTTATCTTAATGCTGATTGGTATGATTTAATGTAATACTGAAAATACTCAAAAGATTGACTTTTCTCTGAGCTCTGCATAAATTTCTCATGGTAAG
This sequence comes from Peromyscus californicus insignis, assembly GCF_007827085.1. Lineage (NCBI taxonomy): Eukaryota > Metazoa > Chordata > Mammalia > Rodentia > Cricetidae > Peromyscus > Peromyscus californicus. Next base: position 73,996,069 of record NW_026294469.1, on the reverse strand, counting down.
GAATACTGTCTTAAAGTTTTAGCTGAGATGTTAATTATTTCTTTACGGAAAATATATTCTTCTTTCATACAATACATTCTAACCACAGTTTCCCATCTCTCCACTCCTTCCAGCCTCCCCTACCTCCCCTCTTCCCAGGATCCATCCCCATCCATCTCCCATCAGCAAGAGCAGGCCTCCAAGAGACTCCAACCATTACCCTTTGAAAGTTGTATGACGCACCTATTACTTCTACCAAAATATATGTTTCACATAAAGATAGATTACAGCGCCAATGTCAGAAGAATCTCACTTCACAGTTGTCTGAAAGGGCAGCGTTGGTACAACATTTAGTGTCTATTTTCTTCTCTAGATGACTCACATTTAGTGCTCTCACTTCTCTAGCATACAGTAGACATTTACCTCCAGTTACTTACCAATACTTTTGTTGTAATGATGTTCACCTGTGAACCTACCTCTCTGCTGAACTATGATTTCTTCAGAGTCCAAAGCACTACATTCTGTTCTTCTATTCAGAACCTACCAGAATGTCTAATACAGAAAATTCAAAAGCATTTGTGGAAAAGAGTTGAGCTAAACATCAACAAAATGTACATCTATTATCTAATCAAATCCAAGTAAAATAAGCAATTTTTCCACTGTTCTTTCAGTTCCTCATTAGTTTCTACTGATGTGAGGCTCCTGTGACTTCCCACGGCTTGCTTGGCCTGATGCTACTGCCTTTTCTTTTCATCTTCACATTTTCCCATCATATGCAGCTTTCTTCTGCTCCTCTGTCATCCTTGGATGTTTGCAGTGAGAGGCTTTACTGTGCTCCTCTCTGTCTTGCAGCAGGCTTCTAAATAATCACTCAGAGTCTTATATTAATTATAAATGCTCGGCCAGTGGCTCAGGCTTATTACTAACTAGCTCGTACACTTAAATTAACCCATAATTCTTACCTATGTTGAGCCATATGACTTGGTACCTTTTCTCAGTACAGCATTCTCATCTTGCTTCCTCTGTGTCTACCTGGGGAACCCTGACTCCACTGTTCCTCTTCCCAGAATTCTCCTAGTCTGGTGGCCCCACCTATACTTCCTGCCTGGCTACTGGTCAGTCAGCATTTTATTAAACCAATTCACGTGACAAATCTTTAGTTTACAAGAGCCTTATCACACAGATGATGTTGGTTTGTTTCTGGAAGACTCAAGATGTCCTTTTTCTGATCCCCAAACTATCTAATTCAATAATTCTATTTCTCCACTAAATTATTCATTTGCAAATCATTCTTTGTGACAACCCACATTTTTGGCATGGAGAATAAACAGGTTCTCAAATGACCTAGCCCTTCAGTTTTTTAAACTCTGTTCTATTTCTCCTGATTACCCTCATTTTTTAGTATTGTTTTGGTATTTAGTTTATATACTAAATGCACAAGTCTGTAGAGCATGATTTGTAATCTCTACACAATCACAATGTCAATCATGACTTTCTTTAGCCATCTAGGGGAAAATGTGATCCTAATATTCCCTGCAGTAACTTCTACCTTCTTTTTTCATTTTCTTTTTTTATAATCTTTGAAATACAAGTTTTCCTAACAAAAGAAAACTTCTAGATATGTATAAAAATTGTCATTTTATGAAAACTATAATTTTTAATTGAAACATGTAAGAAAATAAGTGTAAGTGATTAATCCTTTACAAATGGTTCTATTTAAATGTCGCTCTTGTAGTAATCACTAAACGAAGTAAATGTAGACAAAAAAGTTACTGGTGTTAACACTAAATATATAAAAAAATTATTTTAAAATAACATATATTTCAATAGTATACAAAGAATTCCAAAGAGGAAATTGTTTCCCAAAGAAAGGGAATTTCCTAGACCATTGACATCTGATTTCTTCTTTGACCTTTCTCCTTTATCTCTGGGCTGCCCTGCTGTGACGGTGCTTTCACAAGGGTCACTCTTCTCCACTGGTCTCCATTTCTTCCCCTGGTAAATGATGACATTTCATCAGGTGGGGTTGTCTTCACTCTGTTGCTTCTTTCACATCAGATAAAACATCTGGTCAACTTCATCTTTTATTGCCTAGCTGTCAATGGACACTAAGAATGCATCTCTATTCCAATCCTATTACATTCTTGACTTTTATGCACTTATCTACGTGTTGAACATTTCTGTCTCTGGGGAAATTTATTTATTATTTACTGACATCATTAATTTAGACCTTTAGTTATCTATGCAAAACTTGCTCTGAATTTTCCACAGGCAACCTTAGGGAAATAATATTTAGATTCAGAATTAAAGAATAATAAAGCATTTTTGGCTGGTTTTTTTTTTGTGGGGTTGATGATAAAGATAACTGGTGATAGCTGATCTAAATATTCAAAATGAGAAAGAACACAAGTTGAAATACTGAACATTTAATGAGGTATTGGAGAGGAGAATGTATGAGAGATCAATACAGATGAATGCAGGTAACAAAGATGAAAAACATAAAGATACACCAAGGATTAAAGGAGCCAGAAGAAATGTTTATACATTTAAGGACTAAATCATAGGAATCCTTTATTTCTGCAGATTCCACAATGTTAAAGCTGTGGTCCAAAGTACACTGTATCCACAAGAAGAGAAAAGTGGGGAAAATGGGAAGTCTGACTTTTATTTTTCCTCCCACCTTCTCAGAATCTTCTGTAACATTCCATTGAATAAAGTCAATTAGAAGCAACATCTCCATCCAGGACTGATGAGGAGAAGGGTGAAGTTTGTACTATTCTCAAGCTACTATGACAGGATACCATGGATTGGACAACCCTAGAAACAGCAAAAATCTGTTTCTCAAAATTCCATAAAGACCAAGATTGAGATGAGCAGATGAGCTGAGTAGATTCATATCTACTGAGGTCTTGCTTCCCTTCTATGGCTCAGTTCTGGCCTCGTGACCTACTCACCTTCCATGAGCTTGTCTCTTCAGAGTTTCACATGAGGAATTACATTTGCACATGCTTGGTTTAAGTTTCTTGGTGAACTTCTACAATCAGTACCAAATTAATGAGTACTGAATGCTTATTTCATACAAGATAAGTCACTCAGTATCCCCATTTCACAATGGGTATAAGCAGAAAGGAAAAAAAAACCTTCCTCATAATTTTTAGATGGAATCCAGAAATTTGAATTTCAAAAGAGGAAAAAATATCAGAAATAGGTTGCTTCTTCATTGTTCAGATTTGTCATGAAGTTCATAATACACAAATAGCAAATTGTAAAAATTAACAAAATTAGTACCACACCCCAAATTTCTCAGTATGTCTTATGTATGAGTTCTTCATAACAAGTATATGTGCTGTGGGATGTTCTGTATGGCAAATGTGTTGCCAATTAGTCAATAAATAAAACACTGATTGGCCATTGGCTAGGCAGGAAGTGTAGGCGGGACAAGAAGGAGAATAAAGCTGGGAAGTGGAAGGCTGAGTCAGAGAGACACTGCCAGCCGCCATGATGAGAAACAGCATGTGAAGATGCCGGTAAGCCATGAGCCATGTGGCAAGGTATAGATTAATGGAAATGGATTAATTTAAGCTGTAGGAACAGTTAGCAAGAAGCCTGCCACGGCCATACAGTTTATAACCAATATAAGTCTCTGTGTTTACTTGGTTGGGTCTGAGGGGCTGTGAGACTGGCAGGTGATAGAGATTTGTCCTGACTGTGGGCCAGGCAGGAAAACTTAAGCTACACATATGCATCACTTAAGACACTAATACACACAAAGATAAAAACCTTGAAACTGATCATTTCTAAATTTTTATTGAACAGCATTTATTATTAATTGAATTGCATATCTCATAAAATATTTCATGTTATGCTATTCTTTGATACCCTGAAGAATTCCTTCTCTCAATAAAAGACTGGGAAGCTTCTAAACTGCTTCTTCTGCAGAGCAAGCAATGGGTGTGCCAGGATATGAGAAGCACTTTGTATTCCTGCCTCCGCCTCCAAGCGCTGACCCATACATAAACCATTATGAAATAATCTCAAGAGAGAAATGAGACTCCGAAACATCAAAAAGTCCTTTTGATCTAGAGAGTACTTTGGTAGCATGACACATAACATGTTTAATTGCCTAAAGGAATGAAAAGGAAGCAAGACTAAGCAGAATGATTTTTAAATGTTCCTAGTCTAGTTAGTAAATGGACATTGCATTTTCTCTTTCACCGTGCTAAAGCCATGGTAAGCCAGCATTCTGAATGCCTAACATCCACAGCTAGCTGCACAATGCTCACCTATGTTCTGACTGATAAAAAAAAAAAATGTTTACTAAGAGGGCTGGCTCTAGGCTGAATCAAAATTTTTTGTCTGGGTTTTAATTCCTTTACTGATTTCAGAAAACAATCTTCTTTAGCATTGACCCTCTGGAAGTTCATACCTTTCATTTTATGAAAAAGATATTCAGATATCTTCCATGCTTTTATTCTCTCATGATATTCTTAGCCTCAACTTCACTCAGAATGTATGAACACCAAATTTACACTGGGTGCTGCAATTGTTGAAACCCTGACTTAAGGATTTCGCAATAGAAATGTCACATGGAGCAACATAATAAAAATTCAACGTGATAAGAAAGGTGGAAACTGTTCAAAGAATATAATACACATTTTAGAGAAGAAGAAACAAGAAATACATATAGGTGACTTAGAAAAAAAAACTCATGAGGGCCAAAGAGAAGGCTCAGCAAGTAAAAATGGTAACAGGCGTCTTTTAAGCCTGATGACTCAGCTCTTGAGTACTTCGCTGTTATCCTGATACATGTACACACACACACACACACACACACACACACACACACACACACACGTAATTAAAAAATACAATATTATATGAACCCTTAAGAAGAGAAAAAAAAGTCTTGGAAATTATTATTAGCCACACCATGAATTTTTTTTAAGTAACTAACCACAATCATAATTTTTAAATTAACTAACCACCTTTAATATACATGATCTTTTTTTTCTTCAAAGCAATCAAACTTGATAAATATAGGTTTGGAAAGTTATTTATCCCAACGTCATAAAAGTGCTAATGAGAGCTGAGTGAGTGTGCTGAGGGAAAAAAAAAGTTTTCTAAAGATATAACCATCAGAAAATGGCATGCGGTAGAAAATGAAGCTTAAATGCAGGACTTTATGCTCCTTGGGTCTTTTGTATAACTGCATTGAAAATGAATCTCCAACACCACAGATTATCCAGAAAGAAAATCAACAATACCAATGCTCTTAATCTCTGTTGTAGACCAATTAGCCCTAACATACGTTCACAGAATATCTCATCCAACAAAGGAAAATGCATTTTCTTAAAGGAATATTCTGTAAAATAGATCATGCCAATCCACAAACTATCTCTCAAGTCCCTAAAAAATTAACATTTAGCAAGACTAAGAAAAAAGAGAGAGAGAAGATTCAAATCTAAGTGTACTTGAAGGAAAGACATCAAAACTGATGCTATTGAAATGGAAAAGACCATGACAGATCAGTATGGACAATTACTTGGCATCAAATTTAATAATCTAGTAGCAATCAACAAATTCCTAGACACATACAACCTGACCCTGGAAGACAGAAACTGCAAACTGTGGTGTTATTGTGTTCCCCAAAATATTGTGTACCCTAATAAACTTATCTGGGGTCAGAGAACAGAAAAGCCACTAGATACTTAGTTAACCAGTAGTAGCACATGCCTTTAATCCTAGCATTCCAGAGGCAGAAATCCATCTGTTCAAGGATACAGCCAAACATGGTGACTCACGCCTTTAATCCCAGAAAGTGAGCCTTTAATCCCAGGGAGTGATGGTAGAAAGCAGAAAGGTATATAAGGCATGAGGACCAGAAACTAGAAGCATTTGGCTGGTTAAGCTTTCAGGCTTCTAGCAGCAATTCAGCTGAGATTCATTCTGAATGAGGACTCAGAGGCACCCAGTCTGAGGAAACAGGATCGGCTGAGGAACTGGTGAGGTGAGGTAGCTGTGGCTTATTCTGTTTCTCTGATCATCCAGTGTTCACCCCAATACCTGGCTTCAGGTTTGATTTTATTAATAAGACCTTGCTGCTACAACAAACCTTGAAACATGTAAGAATAAGTCAATCATAACATATACTGCCATTGCAGAAAATGCTTCATGGGCTGATACAAAAAAAGCCACCTCAGTTTTTTGACGAGCACAGACAGCCTCAACAGAACAATGGCAAACTGACTTCAACAGCCCATCAAAAGAACTGTTATTACGTTGGATCTTTTCCAGGGATCCAAGGTTAGCTCAAAAAAGATAAATTTGTAAATGTGCTATATTATTAAAAGGAAAGGAAACATCAATGTAATGATTTCATCAACACAAAAATCATATAACAAAATTCAACATCCTTCTGTCAGCAAATTGTACATATAAGAAATATGCTTCAGTTCAACAAAGGACAGTATGACTAATTAAGAAAAAGTACCATATACTCTAGTGAAGTTGGAAAAAATGTTCCCTAAGAATAAGAACAAAACAAGAAAGCACAGTATTGTCCTCCTGTTCAAAAATTATAGAAAACCCCAACTGAACAGTTAGAAAAAGAATAATATCTAACACCCATGCATTCAAACTGAAAAAGAAAAAGTTAAATTGACCATGTTTCCATACAATGTGATCTTGTATATAGAGAGCTCTAAAGGTTTCAAGAAAGATCTTTGAGAACTAATCAATTCAATCTTAGGGTATACAACCAACATGTAAAAATCAGTATCATTTATATATATTAGCAATTAACTAAGCAAAAAGAAATCAAGAAATTGATCTCAATAGTATCTATAAATACTTATGGATCTATTCAATGAAGGATCTATAGATGGAAAGGTCTCAAACATTCATGAGGGGTCGAGAAGATAATCCCATGGAGAAGAGAAGAGTGTTTTCTGTGCAGGCATGCTGACCTGAGTTTGACTCTCTGGCACCCACGTACAATCAGAGGCCTGACTGCATGTACCTGTAACCGCACTAGACTGGGTGTCAGAAACAGCTGGATTTCAGTGGCCCACAGCTAGTCAGTCTGGCCCAGACAGCAAGCTTTCAGTTCAGCAAAAGGACCTGTCTCGTGGTGATATTGTGGAGAATGATAGAGGAAGACATCCAACATCCTCTTCTAGCTTCCTCCTACATGAGCACAGGCATGTGCATACACATGCTCACATGCCTGCACACACACAATATGTTTATGAAAGTAACTTAAGGAAACACAAGTATATAAAGAATATACCATGCATGTCTCAGAAAAATTAATATTCTTAGAATGAGCATATTACCCCCAGTTAGTCACAGATTCAGTTGATTCCTATGAAAATATCAATGGCATTTTCATATATATATATATATATATATATATATATATATATATATATATTCCAAATCTAAAATTCCTAGAACTTGAATTAGATGGATTAATCTTAAGTATAAAGAGTAAAACTGGAGACATTGTATATCTTGGCTTTAACCAATATGTCAAATCTACTATTACCAGAATAATTTTACATTTCCATAGAAAATGCAAATTATACTCCAAAGGATATATGACCTCATACTTATTAAAATGCTTTTCACCAAAACTATGAAAGGTAACAATATAAGCAAAGGGGTGTTTTTTAAAGAGGAGGACTCCTTGAATACTTGGGGGAAAATACAGTGATAGAGTCATTCCTGAAACTAGGACTGTGGTTCCAAAAACATACAATATGACCCAGGAAAGAAACTTGTAGCATATTTAAATGAAATCTGATGTAGGATGATCCTTCTGTATGCTGTGAATATGTATGATTCTCATTGGTTAATAATAAAGCCGTTTGGCCTATTGCAAGGCAAGATAAAGTTAGGTGGGACAATCAAACTGAGAACTGGGATGAAGAAAGGCAGAGTCGAGAGTGAGCCGCCCAAGAAGCAAGATGCCAGAGGACCAGTAGAGCCACGGGCCACAAGGCAATACATAGATAAATAAAAATTGGTTAATTTAAATGCAAGAGCTAGTTAATAATAAGTCTGAGCTACTGGCTGTAAATTTTGTAATTAATATAAGCTTGTGTATGTTTATTTGGGACCAGGCAGTTGAGACGGAAAAAATCTGTCTCCGTTTACAGAAATCAACATGTCAAAAAGGTATCCGCACTTCGGTATGCATTGCACCATTATTCGTAGTAGCCAAGACAGGGAATCGAACTAAGCATCAATTGAAGGATGAATGATAAGTAAACTAGCATAAAGAGACTAGAAGAATATTCAACTTTGAAAAGAAGAGAATTCTGGGGCTCAGCAGTTAAGATCACTTGTTGCTATTGCAGAAGGCCACAGTATGGGTCCCAGCATCTGTACAATGGCTCACAAATACCCTTAACAATAGTTCCAAGGGATCTCATACCCTCTTCCGACCTCTATTGGCACCAGGCACATATGCGGTACATATGCATGCATACAAGGATAATAACACTAATTCACATAAAAATAATTTTTAAAATCTTTAAATTTTTTTTAAAAATACAATACTGACATTTGATACTGTGTAAATGAACCTGAGACATATTTCTTTAAGCTGCATAAACAAAACATAAAAGCTGTAAAATTTTGGTCTTATAGACATGAAGATTAAAATGTTAATCCCTAGAGTTGAGGAAGAATTTAATGCTGAAAAGATGCTGGTCACTGGATACAAACTTTAAAATAGTAGATCTATTGTACAATATAATGACTACAGCTCATTGCAATATATATTATTAAAAACTGCTGAGTAAATTTTAAATGTTCTCATTCCACAAAATAACAATATTCATTAGCCCAATTTATTGAGAATGTAAGGAATATGTGCTTACTTAATTACCCTTGGATTAAACCTTTGGCTATTTTCATTCAGAAGAACATATCTGTTGAACTCAATGTATTTCCTACACTCAACGAAGTACTACATATAAAAGTAATAGGAAGACGTAGAAGAAGAAAGTATTGTACAAAGTACATTCAATTATTACTCTTTTCTCATCCTCACTCTCCTCATTATTTTAACCTTGACTCCCTGATGACTGACCTTTGCAGTTCTATTTAACCTACAAAAGTCACTTTGGTAGCAGGAACTAAAATTGCTTTAGGCCAACTCTCTTAATTATACTATATCATTGAACCTCTTATAACTTTATTATAAAAGCAATATTTAAGAGAAGATAAAGCTAATTGGTGACCTTGGCTCACACCCCTGTTGTAATAGCCTTCACTGTTGCTGAGGCATCAGTTTTCACCTGGGCTGCATGAAAGCACAAAAATTCAGTCTTGTGGTCCACATTCAAGATGGTGCAGGGCCACACTCCTTGCAGAAGATGGAGAGGAGGCTCTCCCCTCGCTTCCTCTAGCTTCTTACAGTTCCCACTCTCCTCAGTATCTCTTGGCTTGCAAGTGCATCACTCCAGACTGTGCTCTTGACTAGTGGCCCTTCCTCTGTGTGTGTCTGCCATCACAGGCAATGTTTATCATGGGGGCATGTGAAATAATCAAATTCTAACTAGGTAAAACTGCACGACCTGTTTCCTGTTACACCTGCAGGGCAGAGAAGGCAAAGTTCCACTGATCTCCTTGGTGGGGGGTATAATTCAACCCTAGCAATTCAATAATATGGCTCAGTTGGTGGCCCAAAAAGCACTAACCTCTCTGAGATCCAAAAAAAAAAAAAATCCCTCCATGTTTTCAGCTAAAAGTAATTATCTAAAGATAATGATAACTTCCTACTAGTTCATAGTCAAAGATTAAATCTAAAGAGGCCAAATATAAACATATAGGTTGAGAGGTGTTAATAAAGATCATATATGAAGATAAAGAGAGCAATTTTATATCAATGTGACCTTGAGGAAAAAAACATATGTTTGATTATTTTATGCTTATTTAGTCATGTTCTAAAATTTTCTTTGAGTTATTTTAGCTCAAACTTCTAATTTAACAATAACTGACTTCTAAAACATTTCCCCTCAGCTTCCTACAAGTTTTATATTCATTACAATTTTCTCCATCATATTCACACCTATTTGAAGATATCAAATGATTCAATAGATAGATAAATAGATGATAGATGATAGACAGATAGATAGATAGATAGATAGATAGGTAGATAGATGATTGATAGAAGATAGATGATAGATAAATGATAGGTAAACTGAAATGTTTAATGTGTGTGTGCATATATGTGTGTGCATGTTTGTGTATATATGGCTGTGTATATGTATTTCAGAACACTTTCCCCATGCAGGCCCTGGGGGGGAGGCAGAGACTTATGTATGAATGAGTTTCTCAATGCTTTCTCTACATTATTTTTGAGATGGTGGTCTCTTGCTGAACCTGGAGTTTTCTGGATTAGCAAGACTGGCTGGACAGAGAGCTTCCAAGATCTTCCCGTCTCTGTTTCCTATTGTAGAAGTTACAGGCACATACCGCCACACATGGATTTTAAATGGCTACTGGGGATCCAAATTCAGGACCTCATGCTTGGGCAGCAAGCATTTTATTCACTGAGTGATCTCCACAGCAGCTTGCTTTTCTCTGATTCATATCTACACCATCTTCCTCCTTCAGAGCTTACTAAGGTCCAGAGAGTGGTCTGCATCAGTTGTTCACTGACTGCATGTGATGTACTCTTGCATTAGTGCCATAATTCTCCTTGAGAAGAAGTATTCTCTTTTTAAATTTGTAACAGAAATTCTACTTTCTTTACTTCATAATTGACATAGCTAATGTTTTACTTGGTGTTTATTTTTATTTTTGTTTTCAGTTTTTTGAGACAAGATTTTTCTGTATAGCTTTGGAGTCTTTCCTGGAACTCACTCTGTAGCCCAGGCTGGCCTTGAACTCACAGAGATCCACCTGCCTCTGCCTCCTGAGTGCTGGGATTAAAGGCATGTGCCACCACCACCCAACTAGATGGAAGAATTTTCTTCACTACTTTGAGTGAGTCACAAAGGTTTTAATGTATTGCAAACCTTTGGTATGAGTAACATGCATTGCACACTACTTAAATACCCACAAAATGAAGATCTATAAATTTGCATTGTAAATTTTTATACATATAAAATATGAGTATGCATAGTATTTATTTTGTTATTCATTTTCAAAGCTATTTATGTTTTTGAAATTTCTAATTTGTAAGCAAGCCATCAAAAATGCTTGAAATTTTGCTTATAAAACTACAAAGGACAAAATGACACCCCAGAAAGATTATTGGCCTATCGGTGACTCTCCAAAATAAAGTGTATGGTATAAATTATCTCAGGTTTCCATGGCTCCCTGGAAGTACACTCCATTTTGATTTTGTATTTCTATTTTTTAATTTTTATTAGTTCTTTTAAAGTTTTATACATGTTTTGATCACATTCACTGTGCTTCTCAAACACTTCCCAGATCTATACCTCTCTTCCTTCCCACCCAATTTTGTGTCCTGCTTTTTTGTTTGTTTGAAACTACCAGACTAATCTGCACTTCCAAAGTGTTCTTCTGTGTGTGATCTTGCACTGGAACATGGTTGCCTTACAAGGAGCAACACTTAGAGAAAATGATTTCTCCTTCCCTCAGCAACTATCAATTACCAACAGCTCCACAGCTACAGGGAGCATTTTGGTGCCTAACGGCCATCTCCATACTTGGACTTGGTCACCTTTGGGCTGGAAGGGGTCTTATTCATTCTGTTATAACCATTTTGTGATCATAAATGCAGTTTCATTGCTGTGTCCAAAGATAATGCTTCCTTGTATTCATCTACCACCTCTGGCTTCTTCACCCTCTCTACCTCCTCTTTGCAATGATCACTGAGGATTGGGAGGGAATATGTCATATGTATGTGCCCTTTAGGACTGAGCATTCTCTAGTCTCAGATTCTCTGCACCTTTGACAGTTGTGTGTGTGTGTGTGTGTGTGTGTGTGTGTGTGTGTGTGTGTGTGTGTGTGTGTTATGTGTAACAATTATAGAAAAGGGCAAGGAAGGGTACATGGGAGAGTTTAAAGTGAGGAAAGAAGAAAAGGATGTAATTGTATTATAATCTCAAAAGATAAAAAATATCTCTATCTACCTACCTATCTACCTATCTACCTACCTATCTACCTATCTACCTACCTCTCTACCTTCCTGTATGTTTGTGTCTATGGGTCAGGAAGCACAACCAGGTTTCCTGTGGCATTTTCAGTAGAGTAGAGCAGAGCAGCTACTGCTTAGATTTCTTCCTGGTTGAGACATTTCATCCTAGGTCATTTTATGACAGTGTTTGAAGAGGATTTTAGTGTTTTTTTTTTTAAGCCATGATGATTGCTATTTTAAGGCTGCATGCTTCCTGGGTCCACATTTGGCAGCCATCAGGTGTGGTGGTTGAATGAGAATGGCCCCCATAGACTCATATTTGAATGTTTGGTTCTCAGTTAATGGATCTGTTTGGAAAGGATATATTTATATTGGGAAGCACAGCCTTGTTGGAGAAAGTGTGTCACTGGGGGTGGGCTTTGAGGTTTCAAAAGCTCATGCCTTTCCAACTGATTTTCTCCTTGACTCATAGTTGTTTCCTCAAAGTATAGTCTCTAAACTATTGTTCCTGTCTGCCTGCTGCCATGTTCCCTACAATGATGACCTTGGATTCACCCTCTGGAACTGGAAGCCAGCCAGCCCCCAATTAAGCGTTTCTTTTTGTAAGTTGCCTTGGTCATGGCGTTTCATCATAGCAACAGAAGAGTACTCATGGATTTGCAGCCATCCACTGGAGTGTGATCATCCTACCAGGAGCAGAAAAATGCCTAGGAAGCATTTTGTCATCTAATTCAATATTTTGCTTTTTGTCATCTAATTCAATATTTTGCTTTTAATCAGCTGCATCGAAAAATAATATTGATTTCTTAGTGTCATTCTTCCCTAGTTCCTCTGCTGCAGACTTCACATATTGTATTAGGTGCTGACTATAGAGTAATAATCTCTTTGATAGCATCCAAGGTTCATACTGGAACTGTATCTAAAATTAGACATCACTTGTTTACCTGGTTTAGCAAAAAAAAAAAAAAAAGGCATTGCTAGGATTCATAAATTTTGCATTTTGTAGTGATATAAATAAATAATATGCTTCTTATTTATCAAATATCAAGGTAAACAGAAAAAGTTCCATACCACAGCTGATGTATCAGTTGCCTTCTTTATATAAAAGGAGGAAGTATAACATCTACTCTCAACAGACAATGTCAAAATTGAATCCTTTCTGCATTCAGCTGAACACTCAGTACTGGACAAGTCCTCTAAATAGTTTCTTATGTAGGCAGAGGTCACCTGAAAAAAATCACACATGCTAAAACAAGTAAAAATTTGCAAACAGCACTGGGGATGGGACAGTGTGAGACTTTGTAGAAACTATGCCATCTTTTGAGTTACTGAGGAACTAAAACATTCATTGATTATCAGGTTTTATATTTATGGTAGATTATACATGATGACATGTTCTCTGCAATTGCTTCTAGGAAGGTGTGTTGTCACATTTCTAGATTGTCAGCTGCTCCTGAGATTAGGAGAATATGGCAGAAATAGTGGTCTAACACTCAAGCCTCTAACATAATAAGTATCTTTCAGTTTATAGACTTGCTGCCTTTCCAAACTGCCTCTCAGTTTTTGGATACCAAGTATGGAGGACAACTTCTTGAGATAGATAGAGAGATAGAGATAGAGAGAGAGAGAGAGAGAGAGAGAGAGAGAGAGAGAGAGAGAAGAGGCCCAGCCAGTGCTAGACCTACCAAATATCAGCTTAGGCATCAGAAATGAGAGAGACATTTCAGCAGGTATCTTACATCAAGGAAGATATATTCAGGAGCCACACTACATGGAGACATCATACTGCATGAGACAAGATGAGGTTGTCAACTCAAAGTCATGAAGAAATTTCAGGAGCTGAAGTGGCCCTGAGTTAATGTATGGAATAGAAAGACCCTTTAGTGACTATACAAAGAGGAGATCAAATCCAGAATGAATGTGTATTGTTGACATGAGCGTAGCCATGTCAACGACCAATGCCTCAGATCCATGGGGGTCTTTTCCCCAGGGTCACATTCATCAAAAAACAAAGCCTTTTTGGCCCAAGTGTTTACAAATGGTTGGGCAGTGTATGCAAAATGTAGCAGCTTCAGCTTCTTGAGTGTTTACAGCCTGAGACTGCTCATCTGCAGATGCCTCCTACCTAGACTCGCTAACCCTCCCTCTGTGCTGTCGCTAATAAACACACTGGCATTTCCGAGTTGTTCTGCAGTAGCTGAAGCTACTCCAATACAGTGCACACTTCCCTTGTGACCCCTGGTTTTATGTACATTTGTTTCTGTGACTGTCATTCCATGGCCTCCCAAATCGGTTTTCAGAACCAAGCTTCAGGGGACAAGAGCAAAAAAGTGCTAATGACTCTCAGTCAGATTGTGGCAGTTTGCCCCTCTATACCTTTTGTCTCTCTCACAATAGGAACGCAAAGATATTCAAAATGTCTCCACCATTCACGTATATGCACATCCGTGCATACATACATATGCACATACACATATATTCACAAGTCACTTCAAATAACAAAAGCGAGAGCAGACAGCATTTAACAGGGATCTATGTTTAAGTGTGTAGAAAGCATCCCTTAGTTCAGATGCACAATGGGAATTCAGGTTTAGAAATTTATAACAAGACAAAAGCTCATAAAAAATTACCGGAGTACACTAAAACTGTCTTTGACTGTATCAACTACTTCCTAAGCAGTACATTAAAGGAAACAGTAAAATCCTTCAGGCCCTGCAGTCAAAGAAAACTAGTCCAAACCCCAGCACTGCCACTCCAGTGCCGCTAACACGTATCCCCTAGCTGTTGCATTTGTTCTTTGAGATCTCTGCCTCTCATCTCATAAAAGTGGAGGTAAATGTGCCTGATCCATGGGACTGTTATAAGGAGCAAAAACGCCATGTAGTGTGCCTAACACTGTGTCCCAAATCAGAACATAGTTGTCCCGTCTATTGTAGAATTATTCTACGATGTGTTAATTTGTTTACGCTGTGGAACATTTGCTTTAATGATGCAAAGATGTGCTGCATTTGTTTAATTCTGTGAAGCTGTGTTACTTTGCCTCTCTAAAACACCTGATGGTCTAATAAAGAGCTGAATGGCCAAGAGGGAGGCAGGAGAAAGGAGAGGTAGGGCTGGCAGGTAGAGAGAATAAATAGGAGAAATCTGGAAGGAGGAGGAGTAAGAGAACAAGGAGAGGGGGATGCTAGGAAACAGCCACGCAGCCACGCAGCCACGCAGCCACGCAGCCACGCAGCCACGCAGCCACGCAGCCACGCAGCCACGCAGCCACGCAGCCACGCAGCCACGCAGCCACGCAGCCAGCCAAGGAGTAAGAGTGAAAGTAAGAGATACAGAAGTAAGGAAAGGAAAAGCCCAGAGGCTAAAGGTATATGGGATAATTTAAAATTAAGAAAAGCTGGCAAGAAACAAGGCAAGCTAAGGCCGGGCATTTATAATTAAGAATAAGTCTCCATGTGTGATTTATTTGGGAGCTGGGTGGTGGGCCCCCCAAAAGAGCAAAAACAACCAACAACACCCATCTCTTGTCTAATATTTATCCTCAATGCTGAAAAAAGTCTTCAAAGCTCTTGCTACATAACCCAATGTAACCTCCAAAGGTCTGAAGAAGACTAGCACTTCTATTAAAAGTGTATAAAATGAAAATAAAACAAAACAATATAAAGTGTACATCAAATATTAAATCTTAAATATAAGATTTACTAAAGATTGATCATATCATGATAGATTACACTTTATCAACACCCTGAAAATTAAGGATCTATTAGGAATAGTGGTGGGGTTTGTTGTAGAGACCAATCCAGGAGCAGCAGCCAGCATAGATACAGATGTAGTTGCATCCTCATCTGGACTTGCCCAAGCCACAGGAATAATCAGATGAATGGAGCATGCCTTCCCCTAAGGCACACAAAGGAAAGAGGTAGTCAGACACTTTCATGGTACATCAGAGACTTCTCTACCACTGGAGTATGTGCTCACACTTCTAATTTGAGTTTTTATAGCTAGCTTTTGACACTGTTCGGGTACCCTCACATGTCTACCTCAAGAGAATGAGCAGCTGCTGGGATGAAACCAAATTCTTCACAGGAAAGAGACCACTTGGAGTAGGAAGTGCCAGCCAGAGGGTATGGTGGCGCATATACACAGCTGAGTCACTCAAGGTACCATCTGCACACCAAGCTCTGTATCTAAGCCCTGGTATCCATTTATTGTGCCTGAACATTTTCCATTCATTTTAAAATACAGGTGTGTGGAGCTGCAGAGGTAGCTGAGAAGGTAAAACACGGAGAAGACCTGTGTTTTACCCCAGCACCTACATGGTGGCTCACAACTGTCTATAACTCCAGTTCTAGGAGAGACATCATCCCTTTCTGATCTCCACACGCACAAAGCATGCACGTAATACATAAGCATACATGCAAGCAAAGCTCCCATACACACAAAAATAAATAGATAATAAATATGCTTTTTTACAGAATTAAGGAAGTAAGATTCAGATTTTCATATATAATTTTACATCTGCCCGAATTGCAGAGGAATGTTATATATATATATATATGGATCAATTTCTCCAGATTGTTAATAAATACCATTATTAATATGCAAGTAACTGAAACCAACTGTTAACTGAGTACATATTATTTATTTAACAAAGTCTGATAGAAATAATAATGTTTATGTGTGTGTGTGGTGGTGGTGGGATGATGCCCAGGGTCCTATTGATATCAAGTAAACAGTCCACAGCTAAGCTATACCCCAGCCTCCAAAATTACACTTAACAGATATTAAACAACCCTTCATTTGATTCTAAATCAGAAAATTACTCTTAATCACTTTTTAAGCTTTTAATTTATTTCATGAGTAATTTAAGAATTCCATAATATTTTGTATTATGATTTTGATCATATTTATCCTCTACTTCTCCCCCAACTCCTCACAGATCCATTCCTACCCCATCCACTTCATACCTTTTTGGTCTATTATTTTTAATAACCTATTGAGACCAATTTTTGCTGAGAGTAAACTCCTGGTTGTGGGTCTATCCATTGAAGCATGGTTTGCTTACCAGGGGACACACAATTTAAGAAAACTCTGTCTCCAAGAAGGCATCAACTTCCCACAGCTCTTAGGTTAGACAGGAAGGCCCATGAACTCCCTTCCCTCTCCATACTAGAATACTGACTGGCTATTCTTAGCTCGTAAAGTATTTTCATATACAGCTTAGAGATATGTAACAGATACTATGTTATTATATGCATATTGAAAGAATGAAAAAATACTAATTAGCCTGAAAATTGCTTTGAATAAAGACAAGAATCTATTTTATAATGGCAATTTAGATGTATCAAAAGTAAAAAAAGTACTTATTTAAACATCCAATTTGAGGCTAGAAAATTTTTGCATATATATTACACAATTTACATCATTAAATAGCTTATACCCAAAATATTGGTTTGTACTTTATAAATTATCATTCACAAAGTAAGTATATATTTCCCAATTGTGTTATCAATGCATTCACTGTAGACGCTTTTTAAGTATTCAGACAGCCATGTTTCATCTTGGCCATTGATACAGTTTGCATTATATCTGCTGCCTTTGAAACCACACATGAATTAAGCATAATTCCCCATATTGTTCCTTTGGGAATATTATATTTTAGAATTTCTTTGTTGGCTAGGAAGCTGGATAGTATTTGAAACAGCAGTCAAAAGGAGTTTATAGTAAATTTTGTAGCCCTAATAAAACATCTGCCTTGTTCATTTTTAAAACCATGGTTCCCTACTTTAACAATGTTTGAGACACATTTAAATTTTAAAAAATAAGAACACCACAGCAGCACTGGCTTTAAAAGTGTGATGGTTCAGGCATGTTGCAGATTTTTATTTTAAATGTCTGTCAGTTCATTGCTCCAGGCTACCTAAAAATGATACTGAATTTCCAGTGGCTGAAAAGTAGAAGAGAATTTGCAACTCTCTTTTCTTCTCTTTTTTCCCACTTGTGAAGTGATCTCCACTATTCTCTCTCCAGCTGTCTCCAGCATTCCCACTAAATTCTCAGCTTCTTTCTGTGCCTTTGAACACCCATATTTTTCTGATTTGGAAACAGTGAAATTGACCTGATGTATCTATCATTCACAGTTCAGAGAGCCAAGTTTACTTGCTAAGGCACAAGAAAGAAGCCATAAACCTCTACATATTTTACTTGAATCCTAAGACTCACATTAATGAGGTTTCATTCATCACAAAGCACTGGCTGACATTCATTCATCTGGTCTCTTGTCCTATGTTCACTGATGTCATATTACGCCACGTAACCCATGTTACAGGAGGTCTCCAGGGAAGCTAGGATGCCTGGGTCATCCACAGGTTCAGTCATCAATTTTCCTGCTTTCTTAAAGTTGACAATTTAGGAGCAACCACTGAAAAGGGATTTAAGAGGTTTTGTGATGTCACACTAATCAAACTCATCCCTACTAAGTGAGCAATGTTAGAACAGAATCCTAAAAATAGACCACAGAAAACGAGCAAATGACAGATGCCAGGCAGGACTGAAACTCTACCAGGAATCCTAGGCACAACTCAGCACCCACCCACTCTCATGGGGAGCACCCATTTTATACTCACCCACCTTTCTGATTTTTAGAGCTAGAACAACATAGAAAAGGCAGGCCTAATCCAAGGCATTTAGTAAGAGTTTCTTTTAACTTTACAAGGCATTTAAATCAATTGCTTGATGATTTCTATCATATCCAACAGAAAGAAACACTCAAAGGGAGAAGAAGGGAAGAGGCCCAGCAGGGGTATAACAGTGGTGACCAGAGTAGGAGAAACACACATGACTGGAACAACCAGACTCCCCTGGAGGAACCTCCCACAACACAGGAGCAGGCAGCTTTTCCTCAGACTTTGATCACTCGGTGGAACTTGCATGAGGATGCTGTGAGGGTGGAGAGAACGTTTCCAGTGATGGAGACCTGGCAGTCATAGAGCATGTAGAAAAACCAAGGTCCCATTTGGCGTTTACAGATTTCCATTTGGAGAGGCTTCAAAAATGACTGCTTCATTTCAACATCCATTAGAAAAGATTTAAATAGCAGATACAAATTTTAAAGTTATTTATTTATTTTAAAAGTTAATTAGCAGTCATTACTGTGATATTTAAGGGCTCTGGCCCATTTTTTGTAAAACCATTCACTTTCCCAGAATAGCAATAATATCACACAGTAATATTGAACTGTATAGTTTTATACTGAACTTTAAAATATCTTACAAATTTGAAAAATATATTTATGGCAATCAACCAAACTAGAGAAAAATCTAAATTTATAGTCAGTTGCAACACTTGATTTAAAAAATCTATTATTGCAAAATATAAGCTATTGTGATACAAAAATAAATGTTTATACCACTTAGCTGTGTTGTAAATTATCTTCCTGGATTTAAATTTTCTAAAAGTGGAATGAGTTTTGCAAGTTGCTAGACATTGGAGGTTCCAAGCAATTATGACATTCAACTTATACAAGTTTTACAAATTTAAAATTAGATGTTTTAAAAATGAATTAAAATGAATTAGTTTTTGAAGCCTTATAGAAAATTTACTTTTTTTGTTTGTTTGTTTGTTTTTTTGAGACAGGGTTTCTCTGTGTAGCTTTGTGCCTTTCCTGGAACTCACTCTGTAGACCAGGTTGGTCTCGAACTCACAGAGATCTGCCTGCCTCTGCCTCCCAAGTGCTGGGATTAAAGGTGTGAGCCACCACTGCCTGGCCGAAAATTTACTTTTAAAATGCACAGACAGAACATTTTAATAAAGGACTTAAAACATTTTGAAAACAATTTTGGATGTTATTGCTCTGTTTTTACCTATTACAGATTGGCAGATAGAAGATTGTAATGCTCTTACCCAGCCTATCCTTTGCTAACTAGGTAACTCTACATAGTTCATATTTTCAAGTTCTCATTTGTGGCTACAAACATAAAATTGGTAATTGTGGTGATATTTTGTGTATGCTCTAACAAATAAAGCTTGCTCATAGATCAGAGACAACCACTAGTTAGCCATCGAGGCCAGGCAGTGGTGGCACACCCCTTTAATCCCAGCACTTGAAATCTCATGACTTTGCTCCCAGTACTTGGGAGGCACACATGCCTTTAATCCCAGAACTAGGGAGGTTGAGACAGGAAGTGATGTGGCTGAGCAAAGAAAATAAATATAAGGCAAGAGGAGACAAGAGTCAGTCCCTTTTGGCTGAGGAGTCAGTCGGTGAGGTGAGAAATGACTGTGGCTTGTTCCTTTGTCTCTCTGATCTTTCAGCATGTACCCTGATATCTGACTCCAGGATTTTATTAAGACCAATTAGTAAACTGGGGGTGAGGGGTTGGCAATGGAGGATAGGGGATGGAGGATGAGAACACAAGGGAATGGAATGGTCGAGCTGGAACAGGGATGGAATGAGAGAGCAATGTGAAAGAGATACCATGATAGAGGTAGACATTATGGAGATAGGGAGAAAATGGGTGCTAGGGAAGTTACCAGGAATCCACAAGGATGACCCCAGCTTAGACTGCTAGCAGTAGTGGAGAGGGTGCCTGAACTGGCCTACCCCAGTAATCAGATTGGTGAATACCCTAACTGTCATCATAGAGCCTTTCTCTAGTAACTGATGTTAACAGATGCAAAGATCCACAGCCAAATACCAGGCCGAGCTCCAGGAGTTCAGTTGAAGAGAGAGAAGAGGGATTCTATGAGCAAGGGCATCAAGATCATGATGGGGAAACCTACAGAGACAACCAAACCAAACTAGTGGGAACTCATGAAATTTAGATCAACAGCTGTGGAACTTGCATGGGACTAGACGAGGCTCTCTGTATAGCGAGACAGTTGTGTAGCTTGATCTGCTTAAGGGGCCCCATGACAGTAGGATCAGAATCCATCTCTGGTGCATGAGCAGGCTTTTTGGAGCCCACTACCTATGATGGGACACCTCGCACACCCTTGAGGCAGGGGGAGGGGCTTGGACCTGCCTCTACTAAATGTACCTCCCCATGGGTATATTTCTTGTAGAAGGGAAGGGGGGTGGGTTGGGAGAGGGAGGCTGGAAGGGTGGGAGGAGGGAAGAGGAGAATCCTTGATTGGTATGTAAAAATTAATGAAAAAATGTTCTTAATATAAAAAGATCAATTAGGATTCATGCCACAGGTGATACATTTAATATAGTTTCAAATGTTTTTGTAGATCAGTATTTCTATTTTGACTTTTTATTACTATGTTGCTTTCATTATCATACTAAAAATCCATACTCTGAGGGTCAATGAAAACGAATGTTCTTTGTCGAAGAATGTTTCTTTATGGGTAACAACTACTTGCTTAGAAGTATTTTGAAATCCACCAAATATTAAGACTTCAAGAATACTGTCTTGAAAAAAATTAAATTCTTTGACTTTGTAAATTTTGAATGAGCCAATATTCCATTATAATTTTATATATATATATATATATATATATATATATATATATATATATATATATATATAAGTCATCTCTAAGTCCAAATAACCATAATTCATATGTGCATGCTCCTGAGCCTACCGGGTCTGCATAGGAATTCCATACACTGCTTTCCACCTAGATCTGAAGTCTACATGTAAAGGCCAGCCCTAAAATCCCTGCAGTAACCACACACATTAGGCACATAGGACAGTCAGACAGGGAAGCAGCTGTGCAGGCGTTATCAGCTCCACGACCCAGTGTTTTGCCACTGTTTACAAAAAGAGGGAAGAGAACCTCAGATAAGAAGTCACGTATTAAAGTCTGCAAAGATAACCACTGCCAAGGAGTATCAGAGTTTAAACTGAAACCCCTGCATCTTCCACGTTTGGTTCTTCCATTTTAGTCTCTTAGCAAAGGTACTGTACCTTTTGAGATTATTCATTCATAGGGATTCAATTTACTTAAAATATATTTAACTGGCACATACATATCAAAACTCAGTATATTGTTTGGCTGGTTTTTGTTTTTGTTTTCTATTTTAAGATTGCTCTAGTAACACATTTGGCTCGTGTTCAGCTCATTTTATTGATGACTAAGGAAAGATTCTTCATGGAGTGTAATAGCATCAAGTTCGTAAAATGCATTAGCACTAATTCAAAAAGAATTCCGTTTCAAAGGCCAATATTCCATGATACAAAAGTTACTTTGTAGCATTCAGGGTATAAAAAAAAAAAAGAAAGAAAGAAAACATGTTGAGAAACAACCTTATATCATCAATAATTTAAATTGCAATCAGCCCACTACACAGGAGAGGTCACAGATAAAAGTCAGAGCATTGATGCCAAAAGGACTCGGTATGGGTTAGAGGAAATTTTTTAATTAAACTAGCATCAGACCTAATAACCTCTCTGTGGAATGATAATTGGAGAATGAAGAAAACCACAAAAATTTGAGTTGGAGCTAATGGGCCATCCAAGAACCAGCTGCAATGCCTTCCACATAAATCACTCATCTCATCTGCTAGTCTCTGAGACACATCCATGACTGGATGTTCCTAGCAGAGTGGAATGGGAGTGAATTCATTTTCCTATGATCAGTGATAACTTTCATTAATTAATTTAAAATAAATTCAGCACATCACGGTATCAAATAGTCACACTAAAGTGAGATATTGGTTCTGGGACTGAGGGTTGAGTTCCTTTTCGGCACCCAGATTATTCTGCATTTACGCTCTCTGAAACAGTACTGCTCTCAAAGACTATTTTAGAGCCTATGAAATCAGTGGTTTTCTCTTCCATTGGAAGACCAGAAACAGGAGCATACATATCCCTGCTGCCTCATCATGCTCAATGGTAGATGTCAAGACCACTCCCAGCAACCAGCCCTTCCTGGATGGCCCACCCTCATAAATCTATGCAGATGGTATTCAGTCTCTGTGCATTCCCATGCTGCAGTGATGCCACATCTAAACACCAGACTGTAAACAACCCACAGTTCTCTGGTGTCACATTTGTAGCAGGTGTGTGACATTCAACTCTCTATGTGATGTTTCAGTTAGTGCCATACCCAGACCCCACCCTGACATGCCGTCTTTTCACTTCACATCCCATTCAAAAACCTCCAAACCATCTGTGCCATTTGAACAATAATATCTTTGAAATCTCATAGGTAAGGTATTCACCACTTTCTATCCTTTTTTTCTGTATTATATACTTCCTATTTATGATCTAATCAATCAGGCTCTCATATGACACTCCAACTTTTATTACCTTATCCTGCTCAGGATGTGAATTATAGAAAAAAAATAGTCATTGAACTTCATCCCGATACTTAAATTATTGATGCCACTCCAAGAGGACCTGTAAAGTCTTTTTCTTTTCTCCTTACAGTTGAAAAATTCCTCTAGCCCTCTTCCTGAGTATTGTTACCCATGGGTTGTTTTTTATAGTGGTACTTTATCTTCAGATATTTGGGCATATGGGATCAATAAGTACAGGTGTTCAGATATTGTTATTGTGTCTACTTCATTGATGGAGTGAGGTCTGCATTTAGCTAGCATTCCTGAACCAGTCAGGAGGAAGTAACAGCAATGCTGGCTTTGCAGCTGCCAGACCACAACCAGCCTTGAAATCTGTGCTCTGTCTGCATCCACAAAATGTGCCTACCTGCATCTCATTAACAACACATAAACATGTTTTTCCTTCCCCAGAAAACCTAGCCATCATTGTTGCTCTTTTACCTAGATGCTTTGTTTTGAGTGTTTATTCCTAACATTTCTGGGCACTCTCTTCACTAAAATAAACAAATCAGCTTAGACTGTCTCAAGTCCTTTCTATACACAATAGTTACTAGTTTTGACATTAGTAACCAAAATGTAAGGTAAGACCAGGACATTGGCAGCACCAACAGTCAAATATCATACATAGCCACAGAGTAAAGCAAAATCCATTGCTTCATACCAGGAGATTCCACACTAGTTAAGCTTCATGACACACTGCAACTAGACCCATCTCATGTCATCTGTGGGAGCTCTCAAGTGCCATGAAAGCTATCTGCTTACCCTCAGGTACCAAGCTGATGGAGCCCAATGATGGGAAGTGGTTGAAGCATTACAGACCCTCCTGAGCACAGTCCACCGGAGGAACAACATGAGTCAGCTGTTTATACCCCATGGGAAAGAATAACTGAATTCACCAACAGAATAATTCACTCATCGAGCCCTTAGGTATATTTGAGTGGCTGTAGTTTTAAGCTGCTGTGTTGGAAGCAGGTTGCCATGAGGAAAACAATAATAGGGGTAAATATTAACACGATGTGACTTTAATTTTCTCTTCTCATTGCATTCAATGTGATTCTAATAACATCCAATAATGGCATCCACTGCTGATTACAGAACTCATTCATCAATTTTGCTTCCTAAGTGTTTGGTTTCCTTTGGTGGGGACATTGTCTACTTCCTACCTTGACTTTTCTGGATCTAGATATTAGGTGTTCTAGAGTTAGGAGACAGCTAGGAGTAAGGACAAGAGTCGTCTTCAGGAAAGGACTGTATGTGGCTGTTAGTCCTTGATTCTCATTATGAGTAAATTATGGCTCCTGGCTCCAGATTTCCAACTAATAACTTGTGTTCAACTGTGTACTATCACCCACATGGCTCTTAGAGACAATGATACATAGAATCTTATCCAACACCATTTAACTATCAATTACTGTTCTGAAGTAATCGTGGCTCACTTCATTATCTTCCACAATGATGAATCACTGAAGACCTTTTCAACTTCTGAGAGCCCATGGTACCAACTACTTACTCCATCATAATGCAGCCATGGAAAACAGGAAGTTCTCCTGCATACATCTCAGAAGTTTTAGAGTATGCAGAGGGCCATGATCTTTGTTGTTCTTTTTGTCTTGCTGATACCACTACATGAACATTCTTGACTGTTTAGAAGTCTCTAACCAGGACCTGGTACCACCTGCTGATGTCACATATGACCTCATATTGCAGGAGAACTCTCCAAATGAATGCCAAGGCAGGCCAACTGATGCTTAGAACAGGAGCCCTCTGACAGGAGAAGTGCACCTTATCCAGATAGTTATCCTGGTGTTGCTCCAAGTGTCCTGTCTTTCTCTAAGCCCAAGAAAACCAAACATATCCCTGATCAACCTCTTTGAAATTTAATTAGCTGTTTTCATGCTGTGTATAGCACTATGCTTTGAAATATGCTGACTGTTGAGTGGTTAGCTTGAGGTAATCAATATGTTATTTCACATATTATGTTTTGTGAGAATATATAAAATCTATTTTTTCTTAGCAATTTTCAAGGTAGTATCTTATTAACTATGGGCACAGTGTGCATCCTAGAGCCTTTGAAATTATTCCTCCCATCAAGGTGAAATTCTTTCTGCTTTGCCTAACCCTTCCCAAGTCTGCAAGCTTCTGATACCCATCATTCTACTCTCCATTTTTATAAGTCCACTCTAAATACTTTTAGGTCTCACTTATTTTCTTTCTTTCCTCAGACTCCCTGCCCATGTAGGATGAAAGTGGTGAGATAATTTAGCAGAACCTAAGTCTTCCTCTGAGTAAATGTTAAAGAATAATTGATCCATTCCTCTTAGCTTTCATGGATATTGAGATGAGAAGCCTCTGCCCTGACCTACGGAGACTGGAACAACTCACAGTTCAAGGAGAGGGAGAAACCGCCCATCCTAATGATGAAGAAGGTGCATAAGAACTTCCAATTCATATTAATGCTTTATTTCATTATTATTTATTTATTTATTTTACTTTATATTGCATTTTACACAGATTTCTTACAAGAGTTATTTATTTATTTATTTATTTATTTATTTATTTATTTAATGAACATGAGTTCTCTATCTGCATGTACAACTTTATGCCAAAAGAGAGCATCAGATCCCACTATAGATGGTTGTGAGTCACCAAGCGGTGGCTGGGATTTGAACTCAGGACTTCTGTAAGAGCAGCCAGTGCTCTTAACCACTGAGCCATCTCTTCAGCCCTTTATACTGCATTGTTATTATTCACAATTTTGTACTGAAATCACTTGGCTATTTTGTTTTACTTACATCTCACTGAGGAATGGAAGATAAGGCTGAAGCAATAGTACATTCACACATGTGAAATGAAAAACCAAAAGCAAAACCTAAGGAAATATAACCAAAACTTCAAAGGACTCTGCAATACATTCCATAAATCTAATCTAAAAACTCAACAGATAAAAGAAGAATCCAAGATAAAATATGGAATTATGGCAGAGATTTTCTTAGACTTAGAGAAAGAAACACATGAAAACACACAAGGAATTAAAATCCCAAATAACAGGAAAAGGACCATTCCACAATATAGCAGACAATATGTGGAACAAACAAACAATAAAAGAGAAAATAAAGAAATAATACTAAAACATATGAGAGAAAAATGCTTACTCACATTCAGACTTAGAAACATCAGGATAATATCAAATCTCCTATCAGCAACCACAAAGGAGCAACTAATTAGTTATCCAATTCCAGATGGTCAGCCCAGAACACACATGGAGAAGTAACATGATACAAGCTGAGCAGCTCATATTTAGGACTATTTTTCTTAAATATGTATTCCTAAATATAATCCACTAGATATATAAAACCTAAATACATATAGATAGATAGATAGATCAATAGATAGATTGATCAATAAATAGAGGTAGATTAAATATCTATATAGATATATAGATATACACATATATATAAATATAACAATAATTACTGAAATAGAGTCATGATTTTATAGATAGATAGATAACTATGTAGATACTGTACTCAGCAAAGTTATTTCTGAATATTGATAGAGAAACAAGAACATTTCTAGACAAGCGCAAATTGAGACAATCCATGACAACAAAGCCAGATCTAGAACTTACCTAAATGAATACTGCACACAAAACAGTGACTACAATCTCATCCAGCAGAACAGGAAAAAGTACATTTAATGAATAAATAGAGGAGAGCCAGGAAGGAATGTATCCCATCCAACATACTAAAACAGCAAACTCTTAATACAGATAGGGGAGGGAGAAAAGAACTATCAAAGATCCAATGATCCAGAATGACCTATAAAACCATGGAAATAGAAAAACCTTGTCAATAATGAACTTGAATGCAAATGTCCTCAACTAGAAGATGCAGACTAACAAGCTAAATTAAAAAACAGGAACCAATTATCAGTTTTCTCCAAGAAATGCATCTTACTGGGAAACACATCTAAAACCTAGACACTAGAGGACAGAAGTCAACATACCAAGCAAATGGAAGTCACAAACAACCTGGCGTAGTGTGTCTCATGACTTCTAAAACGGACTTCAAATGAGATCTAGTCATAAGAGATAAAGAAGAGCATGAAATAAGAAAATGAGGACAACTCGCCAAGGAGCCGTAACAACTGTAAATATTTATGCACCAAATCTTGAACTCCTAAAATAAGCACTAAAATGTATAAAAAGCAATGTAAGTTGTGATATGGTGCAAATGTGGCGCTTCAATATCCCACTGCCATTTTCAAATAACGCTCTAGTTTTACTTCTGTTGCTGTGGTAAACACCGATCAGAAGCAATTGGGGGGGGGGGGGGGGGAATACAGTTTATGTCATCTTCTGTTTCCAGGTCAGAGTTCATCAGTGAGGGCAGTCAAAGCAGGAACCAGGAGGCAAGAACTGAAACAGACCATGGAGGGATGCTGCTTAGTGGTGTGCTCACAATCTCACAGTAAGCCTTCTTTCTTACATAACCTAGGCCCACATGCCTACGGATGGCACCATGCGCGGTGGGCTGGAATCTCTCAGACCAATTAGCAATTAAGACTATGCCTCATAGGCATGGTAACAGTACAGTTACCACCTAATGGAGGTAGTTCTGCCATTAACATTCCCTCTTCCCAAGGGACTCTAGGTTTGCATCAAGTTGCCAGGTGAAGCTAATTGTGACAGATAGATCTTCAAAATTCCAATTCAAAAATTCAATAATATCACTTATCAACTGGATCTAACAGCCATCTATAGAGTATCCTAAATGTATGGAGCAGACATTCTTCTTAACCCTCAGAACCTTCTCTAAAATCAATCAGCTCATAAGCCACAAAGCAAGTCTTAATAAAGCGAAATAATTCCTAGTACCTTGTAATACATCAGCAAAATAAAAATAGAAGTCAATCTCAAGAGAAACCACAAAAATTGTGCAAATATTTGGTGATTGAATAATCCACTTTAGAAACAATAGTGGACCATTAAAGAATTCAGGGAAGAAATGATTTTAAATCCTAGAATCAAAAGAAAATAATACTACAACCTACCAGTTATAATGGTTTTTTTTTTTATTTTGCAATACAATTCAGTTCTACATATCAGCCACGGATTCCCTTGTTCTCCCCCTCCCGCCCCCCCTCACCTTCCCCCCAGCCCACCCCCCATTCCCATCTCCTCCAGGACAAAGCCTTCCCCGCAGAATGAGATCAACCTGGTAGACCAAAAGTTCATAGTTATATATTCTTACATATAAAAGTAAAAAGTGAGAGTGATCTTAAATAACCGAATGATGCATCTCAAGTTCAAGATAAATAAGGAAAAGATAAATCCAAATATTCCAAACACCAAAAAAAATTCAATAAAGATTAGAAGAAAATTAATGAAATGGAGAAGGAAAGAACAATGTGTAGAATCAATTAAATAAAGATAAATTATCTGAAAAATAAACAAGAGTGAAAGATCCTCACTCAAACTGATAAAAAGAAAGTGCAATAAGATCCAAATTAATAAAAACCAGAAGTTCAAAGAGAATTTTTTTTTCTTTTTTTTTTTTTGGTTTTTCGAGACAGGGTTTCTCTGTGTAGCTTTGCGCCTTTCCTGGAACTCACTTGGTAGTCCAGGCTGGCCTCGAACTCACAGAGATTCGCCTGGCTCTGCCTCCCGAGTGCTGGGATTAAAGGCGTGCGCCACCACCGCCCGGCTCAAAGAGAATTATAACGACAAACTCCAGTAGAAATTAGAAGGTCACCCAGAATATTTGAAAACCTATACACAGCTAGAAGAAATAGATACATTATGGAGGTCACACAATTTAGAAAACTCAAATTTGGTGACTTAACTAGACCCATTCCAAGCAGTAAGAGCAAAGCAATGAGTAAGTCTCCCCACAAAGAAGAGTTCAGGACCAGATAGATTCACTGCTGAATTCTACCACACTTAAGAAAACACATCCAATGCTTTTCACATCATTCTACCAAACAAAAGGGGAAGCAATGATACCAAATTCATTATGTAAAGCCAAAATTACACTGATTCCAAGACTACATAAGGGCACAGTATAAAAAGGAAACTGTAGACCAATTTCTCTGATGAATATGTGTGTTAAAGTTTTCAACAAAATACTTGCAAAGTGAGTAAAAACATGTTAAGAAAATAATATACTGCAATGTATTTGGTTTCATGCCAGGGGTCCACGTAAGTAGACAGACTGACAGAAATCACTTGAGCATCTTAACAGATATAGAAAAAGCATTTGGAGAAGTTCAGTGTGCCCTCATAATAAAAGCCTAGATAAATTGGGAATAGAAGAACTATTGCTCAGCACAATAAAGGCTGTGTTTTATAAACATAGAACCAGGTATTTTTACTAAATGGTAAAAGTCTGAAAACATTTCTTTTAAAATCCAGAATGAGACAAGGGTGCCTGGCCTCTCCTGCTCACTCAATTTAGTGCTCAAATTCTTATCTAACTCAACAAGGCAAGAGAAAGAAATAAAAGGGATATGACTCAGAAAGGAAGAAATGAGATTATTCCTATTTCCAGATGACATGATGTTATATTTAAAATACACTATATATGGCACCAGCACACTTTTAGATCTGACAGATACTTTCAGGAAAGTTGGAGGACACAAAAATCAACAGCTTTTCTGTATATCAATCATTAACATGTCAAGAAAGAAATTGGAAAAAATGTCCTATCAAAATTCTTTTAAAAGTACATCAGAATAAACTTAACCAAGAATGTGAATTTCTCCTACAATGAAAATTTAAAATACTGAAAAAGAAATTGAGTAAGATACTAGACAATGGAAATACCTTTCATGCTTCTGTATTGGCAGAACTAATTTTGTGAAAGAGATATATTACCAAGACTAATCTACACAATCAATGTAATTCCCACAAAATTCCAATTACATTCTTTATAGAACTAGAAAAAAGCCCTAAAATTCATATGAGAGCAGAAAAACAAACACCTGAAACATAAGCAGAAATAATACTGCTCAAGGGATCTAAATATCTATCTACCCTCAATTATATTAAAGAATCACAAAGACAAAGTCATCATGTCATTGACACACAGGCATGTCAATCACAAAAGAGACAAGAACAGAGTAAAAGATCCAGGTACCAACCCACAGAGCTACAGTCACCTGCATTCTGACCAAGTATTCAAAGTGTCCAATGGAATAAGGCTTCATCAAATGGGGCTGGTAAAGCTGGATGCTCCCAACATGTTTGCAGGAAAAATGACATTAGATTCATAGCTCTCACTTTATGGGGGAAAAGGGGATCAAAAGTCTTCATTTAAAATCTGGAACTGCTAGAGAAAATAGAGTGGGAGACACTTCAAGATACAGGTATTGGCAAGAACCTTCTAAAGTAGACTCCAATATCTCAAAAAATTGACTAATGGGATTACATGAAATACAAAATCTTCACTATAGAAAGGGAAACGGTCAGCAGAAGGAAAAGACAGCCCATAGAATGCAAGAAAATCTTCACCATCTTCAATTGGAGATTTCATATCTAGAATATATAAAGAACAGCAAAAAACATTAGTCCCCCAAAATATACTGTAAAAAAAACCAGGCTAATATAGTAGCAAGACCACTTGACATGCCAACACAGATGAGGAAATCTCACAAGGCCCAACATCTAGTTCTAGAAGAAGCTGTGTAAGCAACTAATGGGAGAATCAGTCTTCTCTAGGGACAAACTCCCAATAGATTAAATAAATCAAATTCCAAGTATCAGCCCTAAATCCATGTACATTGGAACAAAACTATATTCTACATGGACTCAGATTTTATATACATCAACAATAATGAAAGAAGAGGTCATAAATTTGAAGGGGAGTGGAGAGCATGGGAGAAGTTGTGTGGAGAACGGTGTAAATACAGTACACGTGTATGAAGCACTCAAAAAGCATAAAAAAAACAAACTGATCACACAGCCCTTATATATATTACATTTTCAAAGTGCTCAATATCCTCATCCATTAGGAAAATAAAAATTAAAATGATTTGAAATTCCATCTCACTCTAGTCAGAATGGTTATCACCAGGAATACAATTGACAATGCTAAATGTAAAATACGGTTCTTTCTAGCATTGTCAATTGTATTCCTGGTGATAACCATTCTGACTAGAGTGAGATGGAATTTCAAATCATTTTAATTTTTATACGGTTCTTTCTAAAAATAAACATGTGATACACACACACACACACACACACACACACACACACACACACACACACAATGAATCTTATTCTGCCAAAAAAAATGAAATTATACTTTTTCAACAGTCCACAAGAATAGCATGCAAGGGTGTATGGTGGTATTGTGTTCCCCAAAATATTGTGTACCCTAATAAACTTATCTGGGGTCAGAGTGAGAACAGCCACTAGATACAAAGGCTAGAAAATGGTGGCACTCACCTTTAATCTAGCATTCCAGAGGCAGAAATCCATCTGTTCAAGGATACAGCCAAGCATGGTGACTCACGACTTTAATCCCAGAAAGCAAGCCTTTAATCCCAGGGAGTGATGGCAAAAGGCAGAAAGCTATACAAGGCGTGAGGACCAGGAACTAGAAGCATTTGACTGATTAAGCTTTTAGGTTTTGAGCAGCACAGTTCAGCTGAGAGCCATTCGGATATGAGGACACAGAGGCTTCCAGGCTGAGGAAACAAGACCAGCTGAGAAGTTGGCCAGGTGAGGTTAGCTGTGGCTTGTTCTGTCTCTCTGATCTTCCAGTGTTCACCCCAATACTTGGCTCCATGTTTGTTTTATTAATACTTTTTAAGATTCCTGATACAAGGGTGGTCTTCACTTTGTGCAGAATTCTGCTGTCTTCCAAGACTTAGAAAGCAGGTGGCAACTCTGAATATGTTTTAAATTATTAGATTTAAGGAATAAAAGAAAATCATCACAAATACAAAATGCAAGACCTGTGTCTTGACTTTCTAAGAGTCCCCTGTAGAGTTGTATAATTACAAAAACATACCTCCAGGTTCCTGCAGTTTCCTTTATATAGTTACTGTATTGCTTGGTCTTTAAATATCCCAAATGGAAGGAAACACACAGATTACTCTTTACTAGGGAAAAGTTAATATGCAGCAATTCCTTAAGAACAAAGTCTAGGACCCTAATAATCTCTGTGTTAGTAGGTCATGTGTCATTTTCAGGTCAAAAAAGGCCTCTGATATTTTTACTATATCGGCTTAATCTGGGAGAAAGTTATATATGTGTTTCCTCTGAAGAGTTTTGAAAATCTGGCCTACACCACCCATGTTCCTTACATTCACTGGTGCAAATTATTTTAATTTTGTCAGCAACAATACTTAATCCCTGATTGCAGTTAATATTTAACTTTAAAAACAATGATTTACAAATGATAATAATGCCCTAACACATTTGTTAATTCTCTAATAATTATTTAGCACCCCCCACATCATATATGTACATTGGGAGGCATGTGCAAATGAACAAATGTGGCCACAGTGTCCTCAGTAGTTTCTGATTTAATAGTGAAGAGATGGCAGAGGGTAAATGCCAGTGCTACGGTGGAGTCCAAGTGACTTAGAAATCGGAGACAGCATAGCTTATATGAAAGAATTAGAAATATGAATATAAGAACCCTAAGAATTCATCGGGCTAGGGAGAGAATTTATAGATACTACTTTGAGAATCAGTTAATGGAGCTGGGAGCATTTCTGAGTAAAGCACTGTCAGTGTGGCTTTGGGCATAGTACTTAAGAGAGACCATGAAATACTTGGAGGACTGGCAGGAAGGTAATGATGAGTTGTCCAGAGGAAAGAGGAAGAAGAAATGAAAAGGACTGCCACTGACATTCCCCAAAGATAAGGTGTAGAATTTCTCACAGTTTTTAGTGCAGCCCACCTCTGTAGACTGTGCTTGAACTTGACTGTATTCTTCACTCAGCTCTCCATGGGGAACTGACCCTAGGGACCCTTGGGAACAAGATACCATCCCTCTCCACTTCTGGAGCTCTGTCATCATTTGACACCAACAACATACTTTCCCCAACCCATTGATCAAAGTCTGAGAATCAGGAAGAGGCTGACATTTGAGGCAGATGTGTTACCAAAATGAAAATAAATAAACGCAAACTTTTCCCTTAGAGTCAAGGCTACTAGATTAGCTTAGTTAGAACCACTTTTCTCTCCATGACAGGGACACTAAAGCAAACTCTCGCAAATTTTCTTTATTTTCCTGCCTAACTTGGGCATATTGGAGCAGAAGGCTCCTGTCATTTTAAATAAGAAATATCTTCAAGTCAAAAAATTTAAACAGCAAAGCAAATGAAGACTTTGACTTTTGGAATCCAGCATATCTCCAGGCTTTTTTTTTTTTTTTTTTAATAAGCCTGAAACTTCCTGGCATCCCATTGCTATTTCCACCCACTACCATGCTACTGCCCACATCTTTTTGCATTTTTTACTTTCTAGAACATATCTAAAAAGCCAAATCTTATAAAAGCAGCAAATAGAGGGAATAATATATCTTTCATCCATGCTGAGTAAAAATAAAAGTTTTATTTTAAATTCTTTATGAGTTTTTTTTTGTTTGTTTGTTTGTTTTTTTTTTTTTTTTTCCTTTTGGTTTTTCGAGACAGGGCTTCTCTGGGTAGCTTTGCGCCTTTTCCTGGAACTCACTTGGTAGCCCAGGCTGGCCTCGAACTCACAGAGATCCACCTGGCTCTGCCTCCCGAGTGCTGAGATTAAAGGCGTGTGCTACCACCGCCCGGCTCTTTATGAGTTTTAAAAGCAAAACTATCATGAAAACAGAAACTTGGAATTTGCAAATAGAAGAATGACCCAAACACTGTTGCCTGAGTCAGTCTGTGGTGTGTATGTGGGGGGTGGGGGTGGGGGATTAAGAGAGTGGAAGAGAAAGAAATAGACAGGTAGCAAAATAGAGAACCGTAAATATTATGCGGATTTCCACAATCACACCCCCCTCTCAAATATACTCAAAGATTAGTTAATTTAATCCTATACTTGAGTTCCTACCATGGTGCAAGCACCTTGGTAACTCCTGTTGTAAAATGATGACTAAGCTACTGTGATTCCTTCAGTAGCTTTTAGAAGACAAAAATGAGCTCTGGTGAGGTCATTGTGGGGTGACATGATTGCCTAAGAAGCAGATACCATGGCATTTGCAGAGCTGGGGAAGAATTTTTGGAAGAAGGACTTTGTATTATTGTCTATTGAGTGATGCATTGAAGATCTCAGTCAGATGAGGGGAACAGAAGCTGCAAGGAAGAACTGGCACTGGGAAGTGTAGCTAGAGTTTTCCTGCCTGACCCACGGTCAGGGCAAATCTCTATCATCTGCCAGTACCACAGCCCCTCAGACCCGACCAAGTAAACACAGAGACTTACATTGCTTACAAACTGTATGGATGTGGCAGGCTTCTTGCTAACTGTTCTTACAGCTTAAATTAATCCATTTCCATTAATCTATACCTTGCCACATATCTCGTGGCTTACCGGCATCTTCACATGCTGTTTCTCATCGTGGTGGCTGGCAGTGTCTCTGACTCAGCCTTCCACTTCCCAGCTTTATTCTCCTCCTTGCCCCGCCTATACTTCCTGCCTGGCCACTGGCCAATCAGTGATTTATTTATTGACCAATCAGCAACACACTTGACATACAGACCATCCCACAGCAGGGAAGGCTCCCATAAAGTCACAATTCAGAGGCAGCAGCAAGGAGCAAGGCAGGATGGGTAAGGGCCTGTATCCCATGCTGTGCTGGAAGTCAGGGCTCAACCCTGGAGATTGGGAATGATTTGATCAAACTCCTTATTGAAGAAAATAAGCTCAAGAGCAATTGAAAACGAAAGTGTAGTGAGACAAATACAGACTTCAGAGAAAAGAATGGAAGTAGACCTGAAGGAGAGTTCTGGTTTAACATGAGAATACTGCCCCCTCCCCCATCCTGAGACCACAGGAGAAGACACTGAACTGTGGACTTAACGCAGCACTGGTCAGTTCTACACACTGACCCTGATCAAAGACTTGGAGACTACTTCCTTTCAGAGGTTCCCAAGTATGATATGTTAGGTTAGCTCTCTCCCCAAGGCATACTTCTTCCTTTTCTTCTGCTAATACGTTTCTGGTTGGTTAGTTAATGGTGCATCTTCCTCTAGGCAAGATATTTGCTTTCCAGTTCTGTCTTGCAGTTAGAGGTGATGATGGAGATGTAAGGAAACATTTGCTTCAAGGTAGTTGTGGGAAAATTCCTGTCTCTCTGACTAAAGAAATGCCTATGTGGTTAGGTCTTTCTTCCCACCTGGGATACAGATATGGTGGTATGTGTGGGTATGCAGCAACCACCTTTCAGTCATAAGGAACAACCAAAGCCTGTTGAGTAGTCTTCCTATTGCTGGAAGACAAAGTATCTGCAACTGATATAAAGTGAAAGAGAGCAGCAAACACCAAAAGGCTGAAGAAACGCAACCCACAAAAAAACCAGAGAGGCACTAGCTGCAGTCTCCAGGACTAATACGCAACCCTGGGATCACCAGGTTAGCTACCCAAAAAACATCCCTGAAGTTTGTAGCTCTCCCTTTCCTAAAAAGAAACAGAGGAGGAGTGGATTGGGGAGGGGTAGGGAAGAAGAGAGGGAGGTGTTGGGGAGGACTGGAAGGAGAAGGGGGAGGAGTAACGATGGCCAGGCTGTAAAATAAGTAAATAGATAGATCTTAAAAATAATAAATAAAACTAGGAAACAGCTAGGCGGTGTTGGCACACACCTTTAATCCCAGCACTGGGAGGCAGAGCCAGGTGGGTCTCTGTGAGTTCGAGGCCAGCCTGGTCTACAGAGTGAGACTCAGGACAGGCGCCAGAACTACACAGAGAAATCCTGTCTTGAAAAAAACAAACAACAACAACAAAAAAAAACTAGGAAACAACCCCAAATAACAGAAGGGTTAATAAGGACAGAAAGATGTGTGGAAAGGAAGGGAAGACAAAGGAAGACGCATACAACAGTTAGTATGCGAGGCACACTATCGGGAATAAACTCTGACATGGTGAGTACACTATTTAATGCATGACTTAGAGTCCACCATCAAAGCATGAAAACTCAACTAGTCATTCTGCATGCATCTCACATCTACAAAAACAATCTTGAGGTAGGCATGCCTATGTTCCCTCTCTCTTTTTCCTTAGTAACATAAATCTGATGCTGTGTGGAGTGGCTACATTCTTACCCAAAAGCTGTGTTTTCCATCCTTCCTTGATGCTGAGAACAGTCACCTAGAGAAGGTAGATGTTTCTGCCTTTTGATTTCCAAAATACAGCAGTGGCACTGGCTACAGACAGCTAATGGGCATACAGCAGTGTGGGCAACTGCACAAACTGCAAACTAAGAATTAGAAGAAGGCAAGATGGGGAGCAGCCTAGAGACCAGCACCTGCTCCATGTCCCTTCCTGGGTCTCACTCTTAGGTCAGGTCTCTGAGCCCTCACTTGAAGAGTATGGCTTTGCATTTGTCAGGGTCCAAGAGGAAAACTCAATTTATTGTCTCCACAGCAACAAAGGGAATGTGCTAAGACAAGGATTCTGATGCAAGGCAGAAAAGAGAGAGGGGCTACTATACTGTAAAGCCACAGAATCGACGGCCTCAAGTGCCAGGAGGGTCTCTGCCCTAGGGACGGGACTGTAGAAGGCAATTCTCACCGGCATTGCCACCAGAGGCAGAAAGACAGGAAGGTCACCCCCTCCTTGCCACCCTCTGGCACCTTCATTAGACACCAAGGCAAATGAGTTCTGAAAGAGCAGGAGTTTAAAAGGGGGGGTGGTCCTTACAAAAGAGAAAAACAAACTGATGGTTCTCCAGAAGAATATACATTTAAAATTTTGCCTCAAGTTAGAAAACTTGATTAGACCAACTATCATGAAATAAATTGAGAACATAATTTTCAATTTACAAATTCAAATTACCATTGCAAACTGAATGAATCTAATTTTTCCCTTTAAGTTCTACCCAAACTTCAAGTGAAAAAACAAAACAAAACACTACACTACTGAAATTATTTGAAATATAATACCTTACCTTCAGCTGCTGTGTTAGCGCGAATTCTAATTGGTCGTGTTAATAAACATCTAGAAGTCAGATATCAGGGTGAAAGCTGAAAGATCAGAGAAGCAGAGCAGCCAGCCACCAGAAAGAATTCTTACCTCTATGAATCCTCAGCCTCAAAAGAGGGGTTGAGCTCCTCTCTCCTCCCACCTTATTATATTCCTCTCTCTAGCCATATCACTTCCTGTCTCCACCTCCCTAGTGCTGGGATCAAAGGTGTGTGCCACCACTGCCTGGCTCAGTTTCTCTTTTAGACTGGATCAATCTTGTGTAGCCCAGGGTGGCCTTGAACTCCTGATTTTCCTGCTTCCTCCTCCCAAGTGCTGGGATTAAAGGTGTGTGCCACCACTGCCTGGCCTCTATGGTTATCTAGTGGCTAGCTCTGCCCTCTGATCTTCAGGCAAGCTTTATTTGTTAAAGCACAAACTAAATATCACCACAGCCATGTACTACTGGGCAATGGAAGCCAAAGAAAGTTAGTTCTCAGAGTCAGAAGGTCAGAAGATTCAATTCTTCTGCACACACTTGAGCATGTCAATTTTGTTGTCCTGATTCGGTCTCTTATCTTTTATGAACACTAGCCCTAAAGCCCCATTCCATGACCTCTCCCTTACTCCAGGGCTTCAACACAGGACTCTGAAAGAAATGCAAACACTCAGTCCATAGGGCATGTAAAGGAAAACCACCTTTTCATACCCATTCAGTGACACATCAACTTAGAGCACATATGTAAGCATATTTAACTATGTTCACAAATTAACTCTAATTAAATCTTCACAAATTAACTCAATACAGTAAGAGATCAATGCAACTAGGATTTGTCTCAGAGATAAGAGGATTATTAAATGTTAAATGAACAACTCTAGACTGCCTTGAAGTCATGCATTCTATTTTCCCCATATAGAAATGGTCTTCGGTCGGGGATTTAGCTCAGTGGTAGAGCCCTTGCCTAGCAAGCACAAGGCCCTGGGTTCAGTCCTCAGCTCTGAAAAAAAAATGGTCTTCTTTTTCCATAGTAACAGGTGTAAGATCGTGTAGTTCATGGGAGAGATTAGCCCTGCCCAAGACCACTGCTGCCAGACAGGGCTCTGTGTCTATACAATGTCTTCAGGTGACAGTCTCTGGCATTTCCTGATTCCTTGCAGACTTTGTCCCTTATTCCAAGACATTTGATTTCTGCTGACTACTGATATGCAAATGTTTTAATCTGTTATCAGCACTTAGCACTTACTGCCCTGTGAATGTTTAAACTGTACTTATTATGTATAGAAGCTGTAATCTCTAATAAATGGAAGTAAAAGCCAGGTTATTACAGATCAAATAGCTCAGCAACAACACACTCCATACAGAATTTCATTTGAATCTTAGAAATGAATTTACCATGCTATAGGAAGTGTCATTTTCAATGTCATTTAGATTTTCTCAATATGAAAAAAAAATGAAGGGGGTTTTCTCCTATTCTAAGATCAAGAATATTCATTTATTCCTTCTTTCAAGAAAAACCAGGTCCCAAAATTAGTCATCTTCAGCCTGGGTTACTGCGGCACCTCCCCTGCCATGGACTTGCACCAGTCTCATGCTTTTTATCACCGCTAAATGAAGCGTCTTTTAATTTCCATATTAACATACCTTAGAGCTTTAAAACAAATTCACTTTTCTATGATTAATCCTACCTAAATTGACTTAACATTTTTATTTCATGACAATGTTATGTGTCTAAAAAATGAGCAATAAGCCGGGCGGTGGTGGCGCATGCCTTTAATCCCAGCACTCGGGAGGCAGAGGCAGGCAGATCTCTGTGAGTTCGAGGCCAGCCTGGTCTACAGAGTGAGTTCCAGGAAAGTCACAAAGCTACACAGAGAAACCCTGTCTCGGGAAAAAAAAAAAAAGAGCAATAACTTGAATCTACTAATAGAAATTCTAGCTTTTTCTTTCTTTTTCTACTCTTAATACAAAATAAAATAATAAAGCAAAAGTAGAGACATAGACTGGAGAGAAAACACATCAATTTTTTCTACAAGTGACGCAAGTGACGAAGACCTTTACGTGTGTGTTGTGAATATATTTTTTCAATCAATCTGTGCTTAAACTCACCTGCAAACAGAAATGGGATAGATAACTACAGTGACACTCTCAATCAAACCACACAAATGAAAGGTCTTTGGAAATCTCATACTACAGAAAGTTATTAAATAAGAATGTGTACTTTTTTTTTGAACAAAGGAAAACTTAAAGGGAACAAAAGTGTTTTGGATCTGTAAGGGCGGCCTTCTGCTCTGTTAGCTACGTTCTCCATTATCTCTTCTGTGAGATGTGATTCCCCAGCTCCTTTGACCCCATAATCACACTGCTGAAAAGGGAACACAGAGAAGAAAGCCTGCTCTATGTATGCTTGTCTTCTGCTGACCACGCATCGGAATATTGATTCCTTCCATTGTCTCTGAAGGTAAACAGGATTAGGTTATTTTAGATGCCCTTTCACTGAGATGTGACTGTGTCCTGGGATGGGTTGCATGGTTCCCTGCCACAGCAGCTTGTACCGTATCCAAGGGTGATATTCTGATGATGAGCTACCCTCGGGATTTCCAGGATTGGTTCTGAAACTTGACACACTCGGACAGTTTGCATATGTGGCCTCTTTGTGCTTTGCTCATAGAAAGCTCTCTCCCTTCATCACCGTACTTTCAGAAGGGTACCTGCATTTCTGTAAAAACGGTGCCCACTGCCTCATGTGTTTGCTACCATCTTGCAGAATTTTGCACAGCGGATTGAAATAATGATATTTTCTCCTCTCATTTTTCTGGGATAATAAACACTTTAATTATCCCCTTCCGAAGATTTTTACAATGACCAGACATACAGACAATAGCCAGACTACTTAGCAATACAAATAAAATCCACCCCACAATCTGCAGCATCTACCTCAGAAATGCACTTTTTCATACATAACAGCAATCCAGGAAGCCATGCTACCATCTATGTCACATTACACAAGCCACTTCCCCAAGACTAGAAATAATGTCTACGCATTAGCCAAATGCCCAGGGTTTGACTAATTAGTGATCAGTTCCCTACTCTCCTTGTCCCTGTTTTCAGTGCAGGGAAATTTAATGAGAAAAGTCAAATATGCAACATTAGCAACTGAATTACAAAGGATTTTCTACAAATAATTAGCTCATCTACAGCTTCCTCAGACCAAGAGCCTCCAGCCCAGGCAGCCTGGAGCCTTGCCTTTGTTCCACAGAGCTTTACTTTAGTCTCTTAAAAACACTAAATGATGGTGCTGACAACCTTGCCTTGGCACGATCTGACCAAATGCCTGTGCCCCTCTCATTTGGTTGGTTTTTGTTTGTTTCTACCTGTTTGTGTGGCTATTTGCGATTACCCTCTAGGAAGTCTCCACTGACTTTCACAGCCCTCAGTGAGGCCCAGTTCATTTCCTCTCAGCCTCACTAAACAGTAGGCTACATCAATCTTTTTAATCTTGCCAATCTGTTAATAGGAAATAGCTCAGGTTTTTATGCTAATTTATTTGATTTTATAAACATGTTTAGAGATGACTATATTTCTTTCTGGTATCATTTATTCTTCTACTTGTCCTAAATTATAGAATGACAAAAAGCTTCAGATCATATTGCAGTTTTATAATTACCTCTATACCTTCTAGTGGATCCTTACCTATCATCTCCTATTGGATAGTGCCAGAAAAACGCACCTAAGAATGCGATGCTGGAAGGGATACACCCAAGGCACAGAATTTCCATCAAAAAATACACAGTGCTCTCTGCAAGAAATGAAAATAGTTTGGGACTGAGGAGATTGCTCAGTGGTTAAAGCATTTGCCCCTGAAATGTGTGGATCTAAGATCAATTCCCCACAACTCATTTAAAGTTAGATATGGATACAGCACATACCTGTGATCCCAGTACTCCTGTGATAAGAAGAGGGCCAGAGACAGGAGACTCTATGGAAGTGTTCAGGCCAGCTGGCCTGATCAGTCCAACAGCAAAGCAAGAGACCCCGTTTCAGATAACATGGAAGGTGATGACTAACATTCAAGGTTGTTCTCTGACCTCTGCAAGTGTGCTGTGGTGTGCATGTACTTCATTCATGCATACACACACACACACGCACACACACACACACGCACGCACACACACACACAAGTATTTTTAAACACAGTGTAAAAAGAGATAGTAATATACATGAAAGTAAACTGAAGTTGAGTCTCTGGTACAGTGGGAATGTCAAGTTGGCTCAGACCATTGGAATTCAGAGGCAGATGGGATGGGACAAATACAAGAAGGAAATAACCAGCATGGACTGGGGAGGGGAAGACAGGAGCAGTCAATTGTTAGACAAGGCTTCAAGCACTAAGACTCATTTCCTTTCTTTATGAACTGCAAGGCATCACTGAATGGTGGTGTGAATACACTTGAGCTCCACTGAATTGAGTCCAATGCTGCTGTGAGTGCTAACATGCACAGGAGTCTGTATAGGATCATGTTCTCAGGGTGCTTCAACTCTAGAAATTACTGATCATATAAAACACTTTACTGTAAATAGCACACTGTGTAAATAGCAGAAGGAAATGCATTTACTTGCTTGTAAAATTACGGCACTGAAGGCGGTTCTAACTTCACCTCAATGTTTGAACTGACTAGAGAAATTCCTTCTTCCATAATCTTACGCTATGAGATCTGAACCATTCGAACCTATGTTGCCTGTATTACTGATGGTTTCTTTCTAGACAGAGTACTTCCAGGTTCTTGTCATCTGTTCAAAAAATTTAAAAGGTGCATATGAATAGCAAAGTAACAAAGAGCTTTTTTCAAAGACAAAGTGAAAGTATAAAATAATACATTGCAGGGGAGCAGCAGACCCTAACAGGTTCAGTCAAGAGTTCCCGGTTACCGCTGGGAGCTTCCTTTTGTGAAGGAGAAAACATGACTAGAGACTGCTAAGATGACTAAGAGTGGTTGGGCGGAGTGACCAGCTGCTTTGTTTGGAGAGGGGTGTGTAGCTCTATCATGCAGATGTCTTACCTGCACCCAGGCTGTCCATTCTGAGACCCAGAGCCTTGGTGCTGCTAATGTGTTCCCCCAGACTGCTTGGCTTTTTTGCATTTACTCTTTGTATAATGAAGACGCTATTTCTGTCCTAAAAGTCTCTGCCAAGATCAGCATTCTCACTTCTCTGCTATATAGGAATGATGCACATTTCACACCAGAGAGTTGCAAAGAAACTCCATGGGGGCTTTCTCTGTCCCTTCCTCCTTCCCCTTCCAGGTTGTCTCAGTTCTTAGAGCTCTTCTATTTAATTCTTTGAGATTCTGTGAAACTGGCCTTTCCAAGACATAGTCATATGGAGAAGATTTCCTGGGTGGTTTTCTAAACACAAAGAAGTCAGAGAAGACCATCTTGTGGATTCTGTTTCACCAGCAGCCTACTGTGATCTGTGCTTTCATATATTTGAATTTCTTTCTACAAGTTCAGATGGCTCATTGGCCCAAGTTTCTGGTACTTTTCATCAGCATTGAAATCTTCAGGATTAATCCTAACGCAGTTATAGTAAAGAGGGGCCACCTCTGGGACCCAACAGGAGTCCATGAAACAAAATTAAGATTAATCTTTTCATTGGGACCTTTGAGTATTATATTCATAGCATCAATATTCCCTCCTGGAGAATATAGAGGAGCAATAGATGCCCTTGGCAAGTCAAATTTGATTTTCTTGAGCTTTGAAAACATTGGAAATTCTCCAAGGAACAAAGGAAAGAAGGCTCAGAGCCTTGCTCCCAGCTGGACCCTGTACCCCTGCATTTCCTCCTGCTGATCATCCAGTGGTCTATGTCTGCACTCTAGTAAACAACTAAATCACAAACATGTCATGTCAAATATTATGTTGCTGAGTTTATTTGAAATATAATCTCTTTTTCCTGGTTTCTTTTTCTCCTTTTCCACTTAGGAAAGATTCTCAGGGACCTCACTGTCACATGTTTGTATGAATGATGAAAATATCCAATGACTTCTTTCAATAAGATCAGACTCATGTCATAAATATAGTAAAACTATTGCCAAAAAGAACCAAGTAGATATCTAATAGCATAACATTTAAATGCATAAGATCCCATATAAAGGGAAGCAAAGAAAGAAATATATGCTATAGGTGCTGTTAAACCCATAACTTAAGAATGTTTCAAATGGATTAGCTAACATTCTATCAAAGGAGAAAACAAATCAATAAATAATGAGTAGAACTGATCAAGATGCCATTACAATTAAGGAACAGAATTATATTACAGAAACTTATAAATGTTTGAGTTTCACAGAAGAGCTGTAAGGAAGCTTCTGAGTCATTTATTTACTCTTTAGTCTTTATTGCTCTTTTGGACACTGAGTCTTCAGGTCTACCCTTTCACAAAAGCAAGCAACACAGCTAAATCTAATGAGAACTTAATTGCTTTCTTCATTAAGACATAATCAGAATAATTAGTAAAAAAAATCTTTTGTATTATAATAATTTAAATTATCCAAGCAAAATAAAAGATGTGCTTAGTTAAAGAAGATTTAATTCATTGGTGGTTCCTGACTGGATTCATCACATGGGTTCGCTGATCCGTCTACTGTCAGAATGCCTAAGTTTCCATCCAAGTGTTTCAGCTAAAAGATGCTGCCACACTCAAACAGCAAGTTAGGGCCCAGGTGGACAGATTTCTGAACAGGTAAGTTGTTTTAGTTAAGGCCAATAAAGAGTTATGCTCATCTAGAGAACTCTGAATCTAAAGATTAAAGCCACACTGTGGAGGAAAGAGACAGCTGAAGTGGGAGGCATGACAGTAAGTGTCCTCTGGAGACATTGCACTGATGGGTTTCCAAGGACTTTGGGCTGCACTTGATGCTACTGCAATGATGAATAAATGATATTTCATTCAAAGTGATCTCTGTATCAGTGCACTGACACTCTAAAGTGCGTGCCCAGGAGAAGACATGCTGAATCTAGTTTTTGTTCTGCAAGTGCAGCATCCATCCTCCAGCCTCTATCTGCAATTAACTGTGCAAATAGTTTCCTAAATATAGCAAGCTTAACTTTGCTGAAGTGTTCTGAAAGACATTTAAAGAACTGTTCAACTATTGTTGGAAATTAATTCGAAGGATGTCATGGACAATTAAGAACATAGTCTACTCAGTATTCTAGAAACACCTCAAGGATTGAAGCATGGAAATAGGCCTCCTTTGGCCTCAGAAACAAGAATCAGTCCAAATGAAGGCTTTTTGTACCTAAGTTGATTGGAAAGAGGAAACCTAGATAAAATGTTAAAGTAAATTACCTGAAAGAAGCCTCTTTCCAATGTTACTAAGACAGGCTGGTTAAAGAAAAATCAAACACAC
The DNA here is from genome assembly GCF_007827085.1 of Peromyscus californicus insignis. Taxonomy (NCBI): domain Eukaryota; kingdom Metazoa; phylum Chordata; class Mammalia; order Rodentia; family Cricetidae; genus Peromyscus; species Peromyscus californicus. The sequence continues at coordinate 73,951,173 of NW_026294469.1, read as the reverse complement.
ACTGTTTAAAATAAGCCAAAACATGAATCAGCAAGTTTGGTGCCAGGACTATAAATGATTTTCCATAACTTAATGAAATTTAAACACAGTGAAAGGGTAAAATTTTGTTACTCAAATAGCTCTTTCAACACTTGGAGCTACTAGATGAAAAAAGGCACCTATCAGTCACAACCTTGCTGAGGTGTGTATCTTTCTAAATTTTTAGTTAATGTCACAGAGGACTGTTGTTCCTGTCCTCCTTATCCCAAACCAACTGTAGAAAGTATTTAATTTAACATTCAGTCTTTTACTAACACATATAAAGAAAAATCAATATGCTAGCAAGTTGCTGACTCTGTTTCCTTGTAGTGTTGGAGTCTGATCTCACTGTTCCCCTGCTCTTTCTCAACTTCTGCCGAAGAGTGAAGTAATCAATGAGCTGTTTTTCTGTAAGGTGATTACAGTAATAGAGAAAGTATGATTTTGTGAATGTTCTCATAATTGGAATTGGCTGGCAGGATGCCATTTAGGAACAGGGGAATTGGGAAGAGCTAAGAGAAGTAGACAAGAATTTCTGGCTTGGATCTCAGAAATAGGCTATTCTGGTGGTGTTACTTGAAAACATTTATTCAACAAACACTGTCCTACCAAACCACCATGTATTTCTTAAAAATCAATCATGTTTTTTTTTTTCAACCATAAGGAATAAAATCATGTCATTTGTACAAAAATTGATACAACTGGACATAATCATATTAAGTGGATTAAGTCATTTTCAGAAAGATAAACATCACACATTCTGTCTCATTTGTGGTTCCTAGATTTAATATATAACATCATGTATGTGTATACAAAAAAATTAGAAATAAAACTATAAAGGGGACAAAGGAGCTAAGAGGAATGGGGGAAAATACAGATGTGTGCAAGAGTACGTTCAACGGCAATACTCACTTGTAGGGAAATTTAAAGGTATAGATGCACAAAGGAAATAAAGCCAGGGCAAAGAAGCAGTTTTCATCATCCGCTCATCCTGAGCACACACTTCTGTTGACAAACCACGAAGAGATGGCTTGTGTTGTTCATAGCTTCCCGATCTACCGACCAAGGTATTGTGAACGCCTCACCAAGTAAGGAAATGCATTCTACCCTACAATAACACAGGCTTGGTGAACAATGGTGCCATGGCTTTACTCTTGAGATCACTTAGATCATTTCTGATTTTCTCCTCCATTAGCAAACACTCCCATGTCATTGTGCCTACTTTAATTGAATAAACATCTTCAATGGTGTCCCAGGAAAATCCGAAAGTGCAGAAAAGCTGAGTCAAGGGTCAAAAGCTTCTGATGAAATTGCTTTCTGAAAGTTTTCAGGAACTCATACACTTACAAGATGTGTGCAAGTTTTCTGTCTCCTCACACCCTATTGGTGTGACTTCTACTGCTGTTATTTAGTTTGTGCAGTTTTGTGGACAAATAAAGTATTTTGTATACTTCAGTTTCATTATTAAAGGGGACCTGGGAAAAATGTATAGCTTTTGAAAGCATTTCTCTTTAAAAGTATACTGGCACATACATTTAGATAACTGCAAAATGCCCACAAAATAAATACTTTAGACCCTATCTCCACCAAAGACTAAGAGTAAAATGACTACTATTTCATTAGGTAACAAACTGATGCTAAACGTTCATTTAGCAAGAAAAACATGGGTGAACCTTATATATATTCAAGAGCTTACTAGATGTGGTTTCTGAGAAGAGCCAATCATCAAAATGAAACTCTTTTATTAAATAGATCTACAAATTGAAAATTTGTAAAATATGGAACTATGAACATGGAGGACCATCAAAACAAACAGACAGACAAAAGCTGAAAGATTGGATCGTTTCAGCCTCTTGATCTCTCTGTGTCTAGTATAGAAACTGAGTATTCTAAACACTGTCTTTCACAGTCACTAAACAATTGAGGATTTGCAAAACTGTAGAATGGAATAAAAATGGAATATAAACTATACTGTAGAAAGCAGAACCCAGAGTAGAATGCCAACATGCATAGTCACAAGCTACAGCCCAGAAGACAAACGGCTAAGGACAGCCTTACACTGCACCATCAGGCCTTTGCTTTGCCATTGTTATTTGTCCCTGGGCTGCTGCTAACAGCTGCATGGGGGCTTGCAGAAGGACTCTCTGGCCCTAAACTTCCCCCCAGCGCACCCATGGACAAGGTGGATCACACAGGGAAGCTGTGCAAACCACTGGGGAGGTAAATCTGACTATGTAGTTGAAAAGGTTGTAAACTCTTAAGAAAAATGACAGGCTATAAGTTCGTGGTACTGTGGTTATAGGACATCTTAGCCAGGCATGAGTTACAGCAGGTGTTTGATTAACATCCGAGTTTAATTAGAGAAACTGAGACACAGGCTATTGAGTGGATGGGAAGATCCATGATTTTAATGATGGCTGAGGCCCAAGTAGGTGTTTCAAGTCATCTGATGCCGCCATTTTATTTTCATTACATCTCAGTAAGTTCACATTCAAGTTGAGTTGTGTAATAAAGTTTTGTTTTGTAGGTTTTTTTTCTTTCCTGTGTTTCTCTCTATCCATATGTATTTTGGAGGCTTATCAGCGCAAGTACTTTATATGCTTCAGTTTTCTGACTGCTTTACATATTTTGCTTTTACATCCTAGCTATTCTTTAAAACAAAGGAACAGGTTTGACTTTCAGCAATCTCCCAAGACGTCCATGTAAATGTCCCAAACTGGACAAAGTTAAGTTGATGCAGCTGCTGACAGTATTGGTTGGCTACTGGAAGGAGTCAATTAAAATATTTGCAATATTCATAAATGCTAAGAATACAGTCTTTCCTGACTGTTACTTTCTGTCTATAATATGCCATTCTGAGTGAGATTACACATGTTTGAGTGAACTAAAATGGAAGGAATCCTCTCAGCCAGCTTCTCCATGAAGTAAATAGAAACTTAGGTATTTCTGTTTTGAGAGGAAATTTTCCATTCCACTTTTGTAGGCATTTTACATTCACTGTAATTAAGTGTTGAATCTAAGGCAAGTTATTTTGAACTAATTAATAATAAAGGAAGTTGGGAAAGTGTACAGAGAAATGTTTTCATGCACTTAAGCTGCTGGAGAAAGAAATAGTATACTCTCAGAACATTGAAACAGAAAAGTTTCCAAATAGTTCCAAGAGTAACATGCTGTATGTCAGAAATATCATTACCACAACCCTCGGAGCTCAAGACTGGAATACCTATAGGAGATTTTCAGTGGTGTTTTTATTAGTTTTCTAATTCTCTGACAAAGTATGAAACACATGGCTTTTTAGAGGAATGGCTTACTTTGGCTCATAGATTGAAGGTACAGTCTATCATGGTGTGAAAGTCATGGTAGCAGGAGCATGGCATAGTTGGTCACATCATATCCACAGTCAGGAAGGAGCTATCAATGAGTGCTCTCCACTTGTTCTCACCTTTTTATTTCACTCACACCTCAGTCATGGAATGGAATTTTCCACATTTAAAGTGGGTCTTGTCATGTAAATTGGCTCTGAAGAATGCATAAAAAGGGAAGACAATGAGCCAGGATATGGGGCTAGCCCTTGTACAAATCTTGCCTACTATGAGATGAGGACAGACAGCATGGTCTAGTAACATTCTGGAAGTTATTTTTGTTTCATTCTATTCCTCAACTAGGAGAGACTGAAACATATTACAATCTCTATAGGAAGACTAAGTAGATAGAAAAGATGAACACATGGAAGAAAGACACTACAGTAAATTAATTAAGAGAACATGAAGAGAGCAGCCCCCCAAAGTACTAGTTTGCACGGAGCATAAATGGAAGGGGAGACATGAGGGGGAAAGACAGGTGCCAAATACTGCACAACGTACAATAAAAAAGGAAAAGGTGATGGAGCGCCTATCTAATAGTTCCCATTTTCGTCATTAAGTATCTAGAATCATCTCTGGCTAAGACTCAGAGCAGAATAAGGAGAGCTGGAGTTTAGAATAATGTTTATAATGGTTGAAATTACTATTTCGTTGATGGGTAGAGCAAGCCAACCCGAGAAGACAGAGGAAAGCCAGGCAATTCTGAGGGAATCAGCACTGTTTATCAACTGTGAATTATAGAGTTATCAATTTTCAAGGCAGTGCAAATATAAAACCAATGTTCCCCGTGAGAAGGATTATGATTACTAAGGGATAGGGAAGTCAGAAAGAGTTCATGACCTCCTGTCCAAGAAGAATTTTTGGAATCAAACAAAGTCAGCCAAGTGAAAAGAAACAAAACACAAATCAAATATATGAGAAATTGAAAGAGGCTCAAAGTTAAATTATTTTTTGCATTATTGTCAAAAGACATGAACAAAAATAAATATTAATGCTGAAGTGGTAACAAAATTCAAAAGCAAAAGAAATGAGTAGGACTGATATGGCAGCTCAGTGGTAAAGTTCTTGCCTACAATTCCTGGGGTCCACAGTTCCATCCTCAGCACTACACACATTCACAAAACTCAAGAAAGAAGGTAGTTTCATATACTGTACAGATATTAAGGACCACAGTTCGAATCATGCTAGACAAGAAGAACTTTTGTTCAACAGACATAAAGAAAGACTTATATAGTCAATTGACAGTTAACCTGGGTCCCTTCTTCAAATATATGATTACTCTAGAGAACATGACCTTTAAGAGCTTTGGTTGGCTGGACAGAATTGAGTAATGATGAGTAGAATTCCATTAACAAAATACAACCCCATCTACTCTGCTTTTCCCACAGAGAATTGCTTTAGATTTTAAAAATATGTTTGAGATTAAAATTACATCCTTGCCTTGGAGAAGGTGGGAATGGGGGGTGGATTGGGAGGGAAAGGCTAGGGGAGTGGGAGGAGGGAGGACAGGGAATTCATGGCTGATATGTAAAATTAAATTAATTATAAAATAAAAATATTTATAAAAAATTATATCCTTACCCCCTTCTCTCTCCTCCCTTCAACCCCTCCCATGTGTATTCCCCCTTGAGATTAATTTTATTCACTATCATTTTATCATTGTATCATTTTATCAGTTGTATAACTATTTTAGCTCAAACAGAAAGAGCCCGAGAAAAAATTGAACATGATCATACAATGCCTACTTTTGAGGTGGCTGTGCTTCCTCATTCTGATACTGGGTGGATTTTCATTAGGTAGATGTACCTAGATTTGGTTAGTGACTTCTGCTGTTGATGGATTTTTTTTAACAAGGTTATCTTTGATTCTTCTAGTATTGAAACATTGGAATGTTATCAGTATCTAGGGATAAAAGTATAAACAAAAGTGTGGGGCTCATAACCACTACAGTCTGAAAAATAGTGCAGTTCAGGGGCAGGGAGTACGGAAATGTTATCTGTGAAAGGGTCAAAAGGCACTCCTGAATAATGAAAATGTACCTAAACTGTCACCTTGTAATTCCATCTGGAGAAACAGATGGGTTGGGTAAGCCAGGGAATATCTAAACCTGATGTACCAATGTGAGTTTTGTGTTATATAAACAATGCTGTTATAAGAAAATAATAAAACCAAAAATTTTAAAAGGAAAACTTTGAAAAACTATCCTCCTAAACTGCATATCAGTCCACTCCATAGTATCTTGAATATCTAGGCACATTGAGATATACCCATGACAAAATTTATTTTTATACAATTTGCTTGACTCAAGACTTCAAGTTCATTTATTTAAAGATTTTTTAAAATTTATGGATATGGATGTTTGTTACCTGTATGTACATCAATTAATCATCCAGATAATCCCCCACTGACAAGCCCACAGACCAGCATGATCTAGGCAGTTATTCAATGGCAGTTCCTTCTTTCAGATGACTCTTGGCTATGCCAAGCTGATGATGAAGGCTACCCAGGAGAGTTGTTTTGCTTTTTGCAAAGTCAGCCACTGATACAGTTTGGGTAAGCTCAGGCATTACAGAGAATTATATTCTTCATCTGTCATTTCTTCCTCACCTGTCATATAGAATCATACCACAAGTAGAAACCGTTGCTCACTAAACAACTCTGTTGTCCTTTCTTTTACAGCTGTACCTCAACATAACAAGTGTGGCATTCTTCTTTGCAGACATCACCTGTATGGATGAACCAGCCCACAGCATGACTCTGTAGCTCTGGAAGGTACCTGATTTTCTGGAATAGCAGCCTGATCCAGGCTCACTTGATTCCTTTCCTCTTGAGACATGGAATGACTCACTTTTCTGTTCCGGGCTCACTTTGTTCTTTTCAACTCTAGACTGGAAATGAGTCATTTCTAAGAATTCAGTTCCTTTAACTGAGGAGTGATACTTAGATATGACAACTTGAATGTTAATGATTAACAATTCTCCAATTATTCCAGTTTAACTAATGCTTTCTAACCCTTTTCACCATATTTGCATCTTTCCTTTCTTCCTGTCCATCATTATGATGGCACGGCAATTCGTCCAAAAGAACAGACATTTTCTTTCAGCAGTGCAGTCACAAGAACACCTTGGAGGACTTTAAGGGAAAGTTATCAAATGGAACCAATGCAGAGAATTAAATTACAGAATAAGACTCCAGCCATGCCTCAGAGCAAGGGCTCAGTTCTTCCTTTGGGGTGATGGTTAGGAGTTCCACCCTAGTATCTAGTTACAGATGATTACATGTACCTCTCATTCACCTGTTCATAAGTTACAGATTCTTCATAAAGGACTAAGAAGTGCCAGGAGGAAGGCAGTGAAACATCCCCAAATAGATAATATATTCCCAGGAGCCCTGGGCCCAGTGAGTCCAAGGATTGTGAAGACCATCCATCATCCATCACTACAGAATGTTAACATTTCTTAAGAGGGTTTGGTTTGTAGTCATTGTTAGAATTCAGCAGGAGACTGTAACTGATTCTGGCTCAGTGCTATTTCCTGACATCACCAAAGACTTTATGATCCTGAGGACAAAGGGAGTTTCCTCTAAAGGTTTTCAGACAAAAAGCAGAAAATGAATACACAGATTCAAATGATGCTATCTGTTGAAAGAACAGCAGCAAAGAATCCAGTTCTCCTTTACAACAGAGAAAGAGAGCTTTGGATTTTCTGATAAATATTTAGCATATTTTCTAAAAGTAATCTAATGTACATGTTGTTTTTGAGAAATGTTTATATGATAACCTGGTTGATTCCTAGTAAATACTATGATTAATGCTTGAGTTAGATCTCTGCTTTAACTAAGAGTTTATTTCCTGGTCAGTACAACCCACAGAGTTTAATTCTTAAAACGAAACCAGGTATCTAATTGCCTCTGAAAAAGAAATGACAAATCTCATTTATCCTTGTCTCATGGCATTTATAACCTATCTCTCATGGCATTTATAACCTATCATCCTTCTTCAACCTTTTAGGCTTGGTTATGACACTGCTCTGACTTTCTCTATGTGGTGCTTTCAGTAATCTACTTCTCTGGAGATTTTCTTTGTTTTCCTCTCAAATGTCCATGTTCATTCATGTCTCCAACTTAGGACTTCTTATTGATGACTTTTGCTCCTGCTCACACAAAAATGATATTTATTGTCTCTCTTCCTCTCTGTAATGATCCTGACAGCAAATCTTCTCAAGTGCATCCCATTGCCAATGGCAAAGTCTTATCTTCACCACTTGGATTGTTTCCTGAAACTGCCTCATTCTAACTTTTTCAATCACTTTTACCTGCCAACTGCCAAACTAATCCTGTCCAATCCAACATCTAACATACATGTGTGTATCTTAACATATTGTGAAATTAAATGGAATGAAAAATTATCAGTAAACACTGGCCAAATTTCAGGTTCTCAGCCAGAAAATGAGGTACCAGCAGATTTAACAACATGGGAAAGACAACCAGCAGCAATGTAAGAAAGTGGAAGTTGAAAAGCCACAGCTTTTCCCTGAATCATCATCAGAACACAGTAAATATACCATTATAGGGACTCTTTTCTCTGATATTCCTTCCAGGAAATATCCTTACAGATCCTACAGAGGTATCTCTTTCCATTGAATCAAGCTCCATTTAACTTGATAAAGAAGATTAACCATTACAGCTTCTTCTAATCTTGGGATATATGGGACCCCTTCCTTCCATGTTAAATCATTGCATTGTTGATGCCAAGTCAATGATACTATGGTCTAGAATATGAAATATGTATACAATTCCCTGCATTTAGACACAAATTTATCTAACAAGATATTGAGGATATATCATTTAATCAAACTGACAGATCAAAGGGTAAAATATATTGAGTTTTCTCCTTAAGCCTTAGATAACAGGCACCAGCACTCATCTGCCTTTAAAGGTGTTTGAAGAGGTTGAGAAACAGCATGGAGTCTGGCTCATTTTTGTGACTATTTCGTCACCATTTCCCTTTAAAATCCCCTAAAATTACTCCCTTCAAATTACACATTCTGTTCTGTCCTTGAAAATGTCATACTATTAAATAACAGACCACAAAACTAAAATCCACATACCAGAACAATAAACAATTCATATACAGTACTGAAACTACCAGAAGAAATATTAGTCACAGGAAAAATGAATATCTTCATTTTATGAACAAACCAAACTGCTCTCAAATGACCAAAAATGACAAGGACATCCACAACTCACATAAATGTAAGGCAAAAAAGAAAATTGGCAAAATCAAATCCAAAGGTCCCTCATTTTCCTTTATTTTTTTAAAATATCATGCACCACTATTGTATTACATCATTTTCACTTTCTCTTTCCCTCCATCTCCTTCCAGGCCCCTCTCACTCTCAGTATCATGATCTCTTTTTCAGTCATTATTAGTGTGTATGTGTGTGTGTGTGTGTGTGTGTGTGTGTGTGTGTGTGTGTGTGTGTGTAAATACAGCTTGCTCAGTACATATACATAGTTTTGCTTTTATGTATATGTGTTTAGAGCTCATGGCTTGGGATTGGATAACCCACCAAGGTGCAAAATGAACTAAGAAATGACAAGAAGAGATTATTTTTTTTAGTTATACATACAGTGTTATGCATGTGTCCTTGCAGACCAGAAGAGGGCATCAGATCTCATTATAGGTGGTTGTGAGCCACCATGTGATTACTGGGAATTGAACTCAGGACCTCTGGAAGAGCAGTCAGTGCTCTTAACCACTGAGCCATCTCTTAAGCCATAGAGAGATTTTCTTAAGTGGCATTAAAGATAAAACTTGGGTTATTTGACAGAGGATTCATAGTCCCACGTGAGTGCTCTATGAAAGCAATTAAGAATGATTCCCTCCAATCTCCTGATGACAGCCCATTAATGCACTTGGGGTTGTCTTGTCTATAACTGTAATGTTTTGTATGAAACAATTGAGAGGCCAAGTGTGTAACTATGAAACCCCAGTGTTACTGAGATACTGTCACTCTTGTCACTGGTGGTATTCTGAAATAAAGTGAATACAAAAAGAAAGAGACTGCCCTTCCTTATCTTGAGAAGTTGTTATAAGGAACTGAAAATAATTTATTCTTCTGAACATTTAAAAATAAATGTGTTAAATATTTGTCAAAAATCTGTAAAACTGTTTTCCTGAGTCAAACTTGTTTCTAATAAACACACCATCAAGACACTGCACTGTTCTTTTCTCGGAATAGTTTACACTTTTTAGAAAATCTGCTTTGTATCTTTGTGATCATCCTTTATTAATTCTACCTGTCTCATCTAAAGCAAGGCTTGGTGAAAGATCAAACATGTCAGTTCCTCCCAAATGAGCACTCATGCTGGCTCAAAGACAACAGGAAGCCCCCTGTGTAAGTTTACACTTTATCTTGTTGAATGGATAAAGTAACGTGAATACTTCGCCCATCGCGGAGTCCACTCTCAGAGAGCTCATACATCACCAACAGCAGTAACATCTGACTGCCCCTGTTGGGATCTGCCGAGTAAAAGGCATTTACTGGAAAAAACTTGCAGTAAAATTATATACATACTTTCTGAGAATTTCACCATTTATTAAATTCAAAACTGAAGATATAAATAACTTCATATTTTCATTAAATAACTATACCCATTTGCAATTTGCTTATACTATTATGACTTAGTCACTTTCCTCTGCCATGGCCCGATGTCAAGACCTTATTCTCTTTCTTTTAATAAAAACTCCTTTTAAAATATTATTTTATGTGTATAGGTGTTTTGTCTGTGTGTATCTATGTGTACCATGTGCATACGTAGTGCTCATGGAGTTCAGAAGAGGGTGATGAACCCTCTATGGTTGGAGTTACAAATCATGTGAGCCACCATGTGGGTACTAGGAATAAATCTCTGCTCCTCTGAAAGAACAAGTATTCTTAACTACTGATCTAACTCTCCAGCCCACTGGACCCGACTCAAAACTTCTTTGCTGATTCATGCTTCAAGAGTTTCCTCTTTGCTGGCATAATGCTGATTTTATAGATGGAAAGGTATAAACACAGAAACAGTGAACACAAAGTCACTATGGCAGGAAATCAGTACACAGCAACCTCAGGAGGTCTCAGTAAACTCCATAAATTAATAGGATGACAATTAAAACACAAATCATCTTAAGGTATAGAACAGAAAGCAGCACAGCTATAGATCATTTGCCCCAAATTTGTTGTCAATACAAGTCACTGAAAAAAATGTTCTCAATTTTAATGGAAATTTAAAATTGCATTTATGCATTTAATTTACGTTTTAGAATCCTAAAGCCCCAATAAATTGACTGATTTTTTCATTGGTGAAGAAAGCATTTGAGTCAACATTTAATTCCACATGCTCATTTGTGTAATAAACTACTAATCTCCTTTTAAAGATGGTTTGTACTCCTTAGAGTCTCACTGAGTTGCTGGATACAGGACTATTGTAGGACTTTCCCTGGGGACATGTGAGCATGTCTACTCATCCTAGATAGGGACACTAACAACAGGCAAAATAAATTAGTCTAGCAAAATCTTTCAAGTGTTTCAAAATAAGTAGGTTGAATCTACAATGCTCTCTCTGCCCCTGCCTAAAAGTCAAGATGTCTTTCCTACCATATCACATTGCTTACAAGTAGGTTATTTAGACAGCCAAGGTTTAGGGGAGAGGGATTTGACTCCAAGGGTTTATGTACAGCCAATGGGTTCCCTTGCATTAATAACATAGAGTGTAGACATTGTGCTAGGTAGTTTTGTGTCAACTTGACACAAGCTAGAGTCATTTGGGAAAAAGAAACATCAGTTGAGAAAATGTCCCCACAAGATTGGATTGTGAGCAAGCCTGTGATACATTTTCTTAATTAGCAATTGATGTAGGAGGGCAAAGCCCATTGTGAATGGTGCCATTCTGGGAAGAGGGTCCTGGGAAAATAAGAAAGCAGTGTAAACTAGCCTTAAGGAACAAGCCAGCAAGCAGCACTCCTCTATGGCCTCAGCATCTGTTTCTACATACAGCTTCCTTGCTTGAGTTCCTGCCCTGTCTTCCCTGGTTAATAGACTACAAACAGTAAGCTGAAGTAAAAACTTTCCAATTTGGTTTTTGTTTTGGTCATGATACTTTATCACAGCAATAGAAACCCTAACTATGGCACACAGTATTTTTGCAACCATGTTTATACCCCCATTTGTGTTTATCATGGACATAGTTTATATTAATAAAATCTGTGGCTGATAAAGTCTTTCCAGGTCGACAGCCATGCCATGTCATCCATAGATGTGCATGTATTAATTCCTATTGCTGTTTGCAATAAAGAGTGTTGTTAGCTGGTTTGTAACTCTATTGTGGCTTATCAGAGTGCTCTTTATAGAAATAATTCCCAAAGTTTTATCTTCTTGTGCTGATGTTTTCAGCCACTGAGATGATTGTATAGATGCTTCTCTGTCTCTGCTTGGATTCACAAAGGTGTAGACTCATCTCTGGTTTTAGATGCAATCATTATCATCTTAGGAAATGTTTCCAATGGACCTGATCAGTTAGCAGCATTCATACCTCATAATTGAATCCAAAGGACCAGAAGGATCCTTGTGTCTGTTACCCTAAGGAAGCAGAAGATATTTTACTAAGTCTGTCATGAATGGGAAGCAATATCTGGAAAGTTTAATGCTTTCCTCTATACCAAATGGGTTTGTCATGGAACACAAGCACAGAGATTTCAGAAAAGCCAAATATCAAGCTTACTAATTCAAGAGTTAATAGGACACAGGCCAAGAAAACAAAGTCTGCCCTCTTCCTTGTCACCATGGTGAGTTGACTGTTGTAGAGGTTAATGTTTCAGCATTTTATTCATATTAATTTCTTAGGTTGAGCCCCTTGTACTTAATGTATTAAGAGCTATGGATATTTTTCAATCTTTCCAGAGCTTTTATTTTATTTATTTTTTTGGGGGGGAGGGGGGTTTCGAGGCAGGTTTTCTCTGTGTGGCTTTGCACCTTTCCTGGAACTCGCTCTGTAGCCCAGGCTGGCCTCAAACTCACAGAGATCCACCTGCCTCTGCCTCCCGAGTGCTGGAATTAAAGGCCTGTGCCACCATCACCTGGCTTCCAAAGCTTTTTGATAGATGAATACCCTTAACAGATTTTGCATTCTAACATTAGTAACAAACGCATATTGGTAAGAATGAAGGTGTAAGTAAATTTAAGAGATCATAGTTGTGAGGAAAATAACAGAAGTTGTTAAGCCATAGAAATATGTGGAATGTATTAATGGTACATGTGTAATGACTGGTTTAAATCTCTTGGTTTATAAGAGTCTTTAATATGAATTAACACACTGAAACACCGCTTGTTCCTCTGTGGTATAAATACAGCAGGTGAATAAGTTTGTGACTCATTCTGTCAATATTTTACAAGACTCTCTTTTTTCTTGTTTTATATATCTTAATTGATTTTCATTTCATATGCACATAAAACTGTTTTTCATTCACAAAGCACATAAAAACTTCTGAACTGCACATTCCAATGTACAACTTTTCAAGTATACCAATGAACTGCAGATTTCTACTGCAACTTCATAGGCAAGGGTAAGAAAAGGAAATTGACAGAAAGATTCATCGGGTTTAGAATATTTTAATACATTTTAAATTCAAACAGAATTACATTACTTTCACCCTTCCCAATCCTCTCTCCAGAACCTCCCAGATACCCTCCCTTCAGTTCCTCCCTTGCCCTCAAATCTTCCCATGACCCCACTATTTTATAAAAGTCACATTACAGCTCTTTTCAAGAGCAGAGTGGTTCTATTTGAAATAGGTTAGACAATTCTTTTTTTTTTTTTTTTTTTTTTTTTTCGAGACAGGGTTTCTCTGTGTAGCTTTGCGCCTCTCCTGGAACTCACTTGGTAGCCCAGACTGGCCTCGAACTCATAGAGATCCGCCTGGCTCTGCCTCCCAAGTGCTGGGATTAAAGGCGTGCGCCACCACCGCCCGGCCGGGTTAGACAATTCTTAAGAGGTAGCACTGGATTGGTAGAACTCAATGGGAAAATGTTTGGCTAGTTATGAGAGGCTCTAGATTTGACACACAGAATGAAACACACACACACACACACACACACACACACACACACACACACACACACACACCACCATCACCACCACCACCACCACCACCCCACACACACCACCTATGTGAGAACAAAGAAAGGTAAGAGGACAGTCCGTCTTTCCCAAGCACTTTGCAGCCCGTGATGCTGGGAACACTATTGTTAATGATGCTGCTGACACTGTTGTCATCGTCAATTTCTTTTATCAGAAGCAAATCAATACATTACAGAAAACTTAAAACCTTACAGCCCCAAAAATGTGCTTAACTATCCCTACTGTGCTGAACTCATTCTCCAAAAGAAATTAGTGTGTTCCTCAACAGAAACTGGAAACAAAATCAAAGAGTGAGAGACTTCTTGACCGCACTGCCCCTCTGACCCTGTCTGCACTCCTGATCAGGCAGGATGAGATTTGAACTTGCTTTTGATCTTGAGGAGCCTGACCTGGATAGATGTTTATGAGATGTTTGCTCAGGAGCTCAGAGGGGCCAGCTTAGGGTAGCTGTCAGCATGGAACTCACTGTTGTGAAAAGAAGAAATTACCAGGGCTGGTGATGACAGAGTTGAATGCTGATACAAGGAAATGCAGATAGCCACCAAATTCTAAAATTAAGTCTAGAAGAGCCTCATTGATTCTTAATAAGATGTGGTGACACTGAACATTATCCACATACTTTAATGAAGTGCAGTTTGGGAGTTGAATCTGGGCAATAAAATGTGCAGAGACGTTGGAAACAACTGTGGAGTGTGTGCTTTGAGGCTGGAGGGTAGGGCATCACCGAGAAGGGTGCCTAAGTTTGTACAGTAACAGGAGTCAGAAGGTTTGTAGAACGTCTTTATGTGGCTGTGAACAGCTTAAAAATAGTCCAAATTTTGGTTTACAGAGTTTAAAATGATCTGGCAATTTTCTACCCTGAAACATAAATTGCATGAAGTTTACTGAAATCAGACATTTGCATTTCAATTAAGAAAATACAAATGAGATACTATTCATGAAATGAACAATATAAACTATTAATTATAGAAATACTTTTGTTGTCCAATGGATTTTATTATTTGTGATTTTATGTATACTGTTTTGTTCTTCCATCTACTTCTAGAAAGAAGGACAGTCCTGAGGTAGACCCCTTTATTACTTGTACCCAAAAACCCCAGCAGCAAATACCTTCAAGCTACAGAAGAGGAGAACTAGTCACTCTCCCTCATGTCCTTGCCTCTAGCAAAGGCATGAGCAAGTGGCCTAATCTCACCCAAAAGGTCTTACAATGGATAAAGGGGATATTTGTTTGCAAACCATCCCAAAAGGAAACAAAGGCTGCCTCCTTCTTGGTATGACATCTGTCTCTTTAAGACCAAAGCAACAACATAGAGATGTTGCTGTGGCTGTGACTGGAAGGAAAAAACCATAGTGAACTGCTACCCTGACTCTGAAACCACAATATCCAGAACATTGACAAGATGAGATACAATCCGTGCACAGGTTAAACCACTCAGAAAGTTCTGTTTCCAACCACAGAAGCCTCAAAATGAAACCAGCTTCAAGACTAACTACAGAATCCTAGGAACATATCAGCACCCAGTGAGGATACAGTGGATGCTGGCTACACCACTTCTCAGCAGATGGGCTGAATACAACTTGCCCTACCTTTTTCAAGGTGTAAAACTCCATGTGCTATGCAAGGCTCCTTTGCAACTGTTCCCAACGCCTCGGGTATCTTTCAAGCACCAATACATCATCAACACCTAGTGAACCCAAATGATTTATTGCATCCCAAATGCAACAGCTTATCATTGAACTATGGAAAGTGAATTGCTTAAGGAAAAAGTGAATAAAAGAAACAGACTACATGTCATTTAGTGCTTATATACAGCTTTGCTTTTAAATTTTGTGTTGATTGTGTAAGTTATAATACTGTTTTGAGTTAGATTTTGTTGTAAATGTGCTAAATTTTATAAAAATGTTGAAGATGTATACATAAAAATGGTGAAAACCCATTTACTTTTGTGTGTAGGTGATAACCTAAGTCCATCATGTTTGTTAATGCCTCTAGCATCTAAGCTATTGTTGTAGTTTTATTTCCCCTTTTCTGAAAACTGAGTCATATAGAAGGGTTCAGTTACTTGGCCAAGGTCACACAGCCAGTGATATGCCACAGGACAGGTTCAATCATGGTCACCTGGACCTGGACTACACATGGTTGACCTGTCTGTCACCTCTTCTCAAAGCTCTAACAATATAAGATCAGTAAATGTTTGCGCACCAAAAGGAATATTCTGGAAAAACAAATGAATAAACTCTATTTCTGAACATATTTATAAAGAGGCTAAAAAGTCCAAGCAACAAGTTTAGTGTAGATTCTTATACCTTGTAAGAAATCAAAACAAAAAGTCATGAACCTGGAAAAGGTATGGGTGAGGAAGAAGTGGAGGTGATAATGGGAGAGAGATGAAAGGATAGAGAGTAATCAGAATATACTGTGTACATGTATTAACTCAAAGAACTAAATTAGTAGAAACAATGCTCTGTATTTAAAAAATAAAAATTTTCGCATCCCTGCTTTCTGCCTGTGCCCTCTCAACCTTTCTTCTCCACATCCTCATCCCTTGCTCTTCTCCTCTTCTCCTGTACCCACTAATCTCCAGTAGCCTTTCTGCTTTCATGTCACATGTAACCTTACACCTTTCCATTTTTATTGCCACCTCTTATATTGAAGAGGTAGGGAGAAATTAGACATGCCAAAAAAATTGGAGATGGATAATTTGTAAAATGGCTCTATGGGCAAGTGGAATCTTCAGTAATACCAGAAAGTCTGAATACACATAAGTAGGAAAGACACTGGAGGAGCAGGAAAGCCTCCTGGAGTAATGTGTTTGGAGTGCCAGTGTCTTTAGGATGTCTGATTTACATTATCCACACAGCAGGCACCTTATTTATTTACTATCTCATTGTATTTCTCTTCTCTAAATAAGCATGCACCTACAGATGAAGCTTAGACAAGACAGCTGTTGATGGGGTAAGGGTCTTAAACTTTAATGTATAAAACAGTATCATTATTGATAATTTGTCACCATAATTTATCAAAAAGTGTTAAAGCAGTGAAAAATATGCTAGAAGCAAATCCATGATCTATAACCAGATTTTAGATTTTTTTTGGTAAGTAAGTGGAACAGATGAGGAGGCAGTATGTCCCTGGGGTGAAATTGTGCAGGATTCCTGGAAGACATTGATATCTGTATACCACAGTGGGGATGTGTGTTATTGGACACATTTAATTCTCTTAAACACTCTAGATACTTTCATGCTACTTAGATTTCTGGGAGACCAGATGTATTTGTTCTAAAGTTAGGTCACAGACTTGACTATACTGATGAAATAATACAAGACGTAGACTTTAAGGAGTTCCCTAAATAATCCAATGTTATCTGGCTACCTGGCACCATGATTCTTAATCTGTGAGTCAGAAGTGAGCTGGCATATACTACATATGAGATGCACTGTGGAATTCTAAATGGGCTTTGTACATTTGTGAACATGCTCTACAATTCAATGTGTTATTACAGAACCTATTATTGGCATGTTTACAAAAATAGGTTATCTCTCATAAGACATCTTTTACTTCTTACATGTTTTTTGGGACTTGGGGGAGCTGACATGTGTATTTGCTATCACTCAGACATTGTCTTACTATCAGCTCCTAAGACACACTCTGAATTCAAGATTCTAAGGTAACAGTGAAGCCAGAGGAGGTTAAGCTGTCTTTATTTCAAAAATACGCTAAAATCAGTTAGCTGGAAATGCTGGTCTGTCAAAGCTTAAGGCTGATTTTCAAGTAGTTCCATGACAGGCAACCAAGCTGTCAATGGAGTTGTCAGAAAAAGGACAACATTGCAGGGTCTTTGCCATTTGAAACATCAACTTTGAATCCAAATGATGATGTCACATGTCTTTTCTGAAAGTCATAGGCTATGGTAAAATAAAACTAAAAAAATGCAGTCTAGCACTGGGGAGATGACTCACTCAATAAAGTACTTGCCTCAGAAGCATGAGTACCTAAGTTGGATCCCAGCCACTCATGTAAAATTTAGATGTGGCAGGCAGGGCATACCTGTAGTCCCAGCCCAGGGGAGGTAGAGACAGGAGTCTCCCTTAGGCTTGCTGACCAACCAATCTAGCTGAAGAGAAAAAGCTCCAGATTCAGTGAAATACCCTGTCTCAAAATATGAAGAAATAATGAAATCAAAGAATGATGCCTGATGCAATGCACAGCCTCTGCATGTGTGCAAATGTATGTGCACCCATACACTGGAACATGTACACAAAACATAGTAAAATATGCATAGGTGTGAATGCTTCGGAATTCTCAGGACAAAACCATAGACAAATAGTTTCTACTCACGTGAGACTTGAGCATTTGCGACTGTACTGTCAATGCATGAAACACCAACCAAGTGCTAGGGAAACTCATAAGCAACAGCCAGGACAGTCAATCTCCATATGTATAGATTCTAGGACCCAAAGAGAAAATATCTGTGTGCTGCCTAGTTTTGTGTCAACTTGACCCAATCTAGAGTCATCAGAAAGGAGGAAGCCTCAACTGACAAGATGCCTCCGTAAGATCAGGCTTTACACAAGCCTTTAGGACATTTTCTTTATTGTTGACTGAGGAGGGAGGACCCAGCCCACTGTGGGTGGACCAGTGGTCTTGGGTTCTATAAGAAAACAGGCTGAGCAAGCCATGAGGAGCAAGCCTGTGATCAGCACCCCTCCATGACTCTGCATCAGCTTCTTTTTCCAGTTACCTGCCTTGGTTGAGTTCCTGGTCTAACTTCCTTTGATGATGATCTGTGATGTGGAAGTGTAAACCAAATAAACATTTTCCTTTGATGATGGTCTGTGATGTGGAAGTGTAAACCAAATGAACATTTTCCTTTGATGATGGTCTGTGATGTGGAAGTGTAAACCAAATAAACATTTTCCTTTGATGATGGTCTGTGATGTGGAAGTGTAAACCAAATAAACATTTTCCTTCCCAAGTTGCTTTGGTCATGGTGTTTTATTGCAACAATAGGAACCCTAAGACAGTCCATACAACTAACTCGTTGGACTCCTAACCACAGATGGGGAAGTGATTGAAATGATATGAATCAATACCTTGGGGATGGGGTGGGGACAGAATTCTCTTACAGGATGGTGGGGGAATGTTTCTGCAGGCAGGGTCTTAGGTGGAACAAGAAAGAAAAAGAATCATGAAAAGCAGAGAAGCCAAGCTATGCCGCCCCACATGGAGAACAACTTAAGCAGATGATAGATTTGCTTTGGTTCCTGGCTTCAGAGCTTGCAGTCCGTACCTGGCTTGCTCCATTGCTGCAAGGCAGGAACATCCTTGCAGCAGAAGCAGATGAAGAGTGAAAGTCACTGAGCTCATGGAAATCAAGGAGGAGACAGGGTGGGGCAGCGGACAAAATGCGGCCCCTCAGTGCATGTGCCCAGTGACCTATTACCTCCAGCAAGGCCTTTTAAAACCTATAAAACACAGCAACAGGATTTCAGTGTGTAGTCTTTTAGGAGGTTCTTTCAGATCCAGTTCAAAATACAAACAAAGAAAGTATATAGGTAAAGATTGGCTTTAGAGCCAGCCTGCTGGGTGAGGCCCACAGGAGGTCAGCATGGCTGGAGCTGTTATGGGCAGTGGGTTACCTTGTAATAAGGGAAGCAGGATGAGTGTTCATATAGAAAGGGACTGAAAAGGAGCCTGACAATGTATGCAGCTAGTAAGAGAGGTTAATTTCCTTAATCTATTAACTTAATAAATTCACTTCAAGTCAAATGGGTAAATACAGACAGCTTTAAGCAGCAGAGTTAGAGAATTGATACTAAATTTAAAATCACCGTGGCAGCCATTTGCATTATTTTTGTTCTAATCAAAACTGTGGGAAGAGATTTAGTTTTCCTCTACTCAAGAGAGGAAACCTGAGGCTGGGTAAAAAAGAAAGTCACCCCTTGAAGACTTCCCATTAGCCCCTATTACTACTGCCTCCTCCATGTCTGCCTCTAACCAAGTTATAGGACACAAAATCAAATTCCAAGTAGGAGCATTTTTTAAGGGTCCACATACCTAAAATTGTTTCATATCATATTAAAAGCATTAAACTGACCTGATAAGAAATGAAATCATGCCTGAAAACGCATTTAAAGACTTACTGTAGCATAAGAATAATGAAATGTTCTGAAATAACAAGATTAAACCCGATTGACTGAAATATGTTATTTGTGACCAGGGTAATAGACAATATTTAAAATTCTACTTTGAACTGTTTCTTTTCATTCCTCTCTGACATATGAAATAACGAATGTGATATGTCTCCACCCTAGCCCACAGCCTACTTTTGGGGGCTTAGTTCTGTCATTGGTCAACCATCCCTGTTTAAAATTTCATTTCATTCCATGCTTTATCATAGGCTTCTTTACACACACCTAGAACCCACCACAGTGCCTGCCAGAAAGAAAAAAATTCATATTTTATCACTAATATTATGTTTTTAAATGCATCAAAAAATCAAAGATATAAAAGTTAACAGGTCAAGACAACATTGCAATAGCTAAGGAAATAGAAATTAGAGAAATAAATCTGGAAACATGCTAAGAGCTTAACAAGTTCTACTACTAAGACTGAAAGAAAACTGAGCTGTAGGCAAGCTTTCTTATAGAACCCAGGACCACCAGCCCAGGGATGGCACCACCTACCATGGGCTGGGCCCTCCCATACTGATCACTAATTGGTCTCAAGGAAATCAAGCTGGATCTCAAGGAGGCATTTCCTCAACTGAGGCTACTTCCTCTCTGATAACTCTAGCTTGTGTCAACTTGACACAGAAAATGAGCCAGTATGACTGACCGCCTTGTCAACTTGACACACAAGCACTTCACTATTAAGGGACAACCCTTCCTTTTTTATTCCTACCCAAGAACTCACATTAAAGAAATGAGTAACTTTAAAAGTACTACACTTTTTACAAATTCAAACACATTAAATTTTCAATCCCTTTAAAATAGCCCATCTCTTTTAAAATCCAAAGCCTCTCAACTGTGGGCTCCAGTAAAATACTTTCTTACTTCAAGAGGGAAACATCAGGGCACAGTCACAATCAAATCAAAGCAAAACCAATGCCAACCGTCCAGTGGCTGGGATCCACTCACCATCTTCTGGACTCCTCCAAAGGGCTCGGGTCACTTCTCTGGCTCTGCCCTTTGCAGCACACACAGCTCGTCTTCTAGGCCCCAGCTGGCTCCACTCCACTGTTGCTGCTGTTATTCTTGGTGGTCATCCTATGGTACCGGCATCTCCAAAATGCTGGGGTCTTCTGCGGCAACTGGACTGCACTTTCACCAATAGCCTCTCATAGGCTCTCTTCATGGTACCCAGCCTCAACTTCTTTGCATGACCCCTTCAGTCTGCCACTAAGGTTGCACCTTCACCAATGGCCTCTCCTGGGCTCTCATAGTGACAAGTCTCAGCTGCTCTCCATGACTCCTTAATATCTTCAAAACCAGTACCACCTGAGTGACTCTTACACATTACCAAATCCAGCTGCCAACAGGAGGTACAACCTTGGTCTCCTCTGTAATACAGCTTCTCTGTGCTCTCAGGAAACACTTCCCAGAAGATTTCACCAGGGATGTTTGTGTCTTCTTAATCACCACTAATTTCTTAGCTCCAGCCAACCAGTATCAAGTATCCCAGCAAAACTAACTTTCACTTAAGTAGTTCTGGTATCTTGTCAATCACAGCTGATTCTGCAGCCACAGTGAAACAGAACCATAGAATCTTAATTCAAAATAACAAATGGCCCTGATAGAGTCTTTAAACTTCCCTCTGAAACTTCATAAACCACGTCTCCATCCTCTTCTCAGCATTATCTTCCAAGCTCCTAAAGAACATCCCACTGAACTCTTAACACTCAATGGCTCTTCTAGCCCAAAGTTCCAAAATTCTTCCACAATCTTCTCAAAAACAACATGGTCAAGTCTGTCACAGCAATACCCATCTACACTGGTATCAATTTGTTTTAGTTAGGATTTTTATTGCTTCAAGGAAACACCATGACCAAAAAGCAAGTTGGAGAGGAAAGGGTTTATTTGGCTTACACTTCAGCACTGCTGTTCATCATCAAAGGAAGTCATGACAGGAACTCAAACAGGGCAAGCTCCTGGAGGTAGTAGCTAAAGCAGATTCCATGGAGGGGTGCTGCTTACTGACTTACTTCCCCCGCTTGCTCTGCCTGCTTTCTTATAGAACCCAAGACCACCAGCTGGGGTATGACCCCACCCACCATGAGCTAGGCCCTCCCCTATTGATCACTAATTGAGAAAATACCTTACAGGTGGATCTCATGGAGGCATTTCCACAACTGAGGCTCCTTCCTCTCTGATGACTCTAGCTTATGTCAACTTGACACAGAAAACCAGCCAGTACATTTACCAGTAGCTTATAGTTACAAACTGGGACTGCTGAGGCATCCAGTCTTATGGACTTAGCACCCACTGTTTCTCAGCCTCTCCAGCGTGAAGAAAACCATTGTCGAACTATTCAGCTGATATTACGTTTAACCTAATAAATCCCTTTTGTAATATATATTCATGCTGCCAGTTCTGTCCCAATGGAGAACTCTGACTAATATATCTACTACACATGTGATATCCCATCATGCTATTCCTACCATGCAAATGAATGCATCTCTTTGTCCTTGGGTTGCACACAATCAATTTTTATTAAACATATCATTGTGTTTATTGTTGTGCTGTAAAGACAGAACTGAGCTGCCATTGTTCTGTTTGGGGGACCAGGGTTTCATGAGGGAGTCCTTTCCTTTCTACTCTGTCAACCATGGGCTTACTTTCTTACATCCTTCTCCTCATCCAGCCACAACTTCATCAAACAGAATTCCACATAGGTCTTTCATTAGATTTTCATTCATTTAGGACTTCTCTCCTGTTCTGTAAAGGTATACTAAAGATGCAGTATGTTTTTCTCCATAATCTGCCCATTCTTGAACATGTGCCCCATGAGGCTTAGCAGTGTGACAGAGAAGAAACCTACCAACCCTCATGTACTCAGGAGAGGCTGTACGGCCGTCACTCCAGGAGTGAAGCACAAAGTCCACAATCCCCTTGTTAAGAAAACAGTAATGGTGGAAACACTCTGATGTTATCCTTACTCAGACTCTCTGGGCTCTTTTTTCTTAAATGGACTCCACATAACTAACACACTGGTTGTAGATAAGTATAAACTACCATCTAAGTTGTTACAAATGAGCTGGTGTGATGGGCAAAGCTCATATGCAAAGGAGAATGATTAGCCTTTCCTCTTGAGAATGATGTTGTTAGCAGATATGTGTCTGATTCCCAGGAACAAATATAGATATATCATAGAGGCAAATTCTGAACAAATAAACAAATGAAGAAAAGCATCACCACTAAAGCATCACCACTCCACACAGTATTGGGAGCAGCACACTTTGTATTTTTCCACAAAATGTCACTTATTCTTAGTAAATTTGTTAGATAGATATTTTTATCCTTCATTTACAAGTATGGAAGTGGAAATTCTGAGAACTCTGTCTAGCTGGTAAGCAAGAGAGTACCAGCAAGTGCGCTTTAAAATGAATACCTTATTTCCACTCAAGGTTACAGCCCTCATGGGTCTACCCACTTGTCCTTCCACTAAGTGAGCCTCTGCAGGGTTTTTACAGGCTTGGAACAGATTCTGTCTTTTAAGTACTTACCCTGGTAGTCAGTATCTTAGACAACAGATAAAACCATGCTTTCCAAGTCCATATGCCAATAGAGAAGTAAGGTTTAAGGAAACACTAGGCTCTCTAGATGAAGCACTCTAAGCATCAGGGATCATGCTGTTTAAACTGAAGAGCTTAAGTGGGAACAGAGGCTGTGAATGGTGACCCTGAGGGCTTGCACCCACATGGATGGAGGCTATGAGGACTTGTACCCAGCTGGGTGGAGGTTCTGAAAGCTTGCACCCAAGATGGAGGCCCTGAAGGCTTGCACCCACCTGGATGGAGGCCCTATGAGCTTGAATCCCCCTGGATGGAGGCCCTATGAGCTTGAATCCCCCTGGATGGAGGCCCTATGAGCTTGCATCCTCCTGGATGGAGGCCCTGAAGGCTTGCACCCACCTGGATGGAGGCCCTATGAGCTTGCATCCGCCTGGATGGAGGCCCTAAGGGCTTGTACTCATTTGAATGGAGGCCCTGAGGGCTTGCACCCACCTGAATGGAGGCTCTGAGGGCTTGCACCCACCTGAATGGAGGCTCTGAGGGATTGCACCTACCTCTTTAGTAAACTGAGAATGTCAGGGAAGGTCATTCCATTTGGCATCAGAGTACCTAGAATTCAAGTCACACTCTCTCACTGGGTTAGTAATTACTCAGAATTTTCACTCCCATACTTCTAAGTGGGGGACAAAAATATCTACCTGACAGGTTTACTAACAAGTGACACATTTTCCTGAGATCTCTGTGAAGTTAGTGTGTATGTAGGATGAGTATATGTAGGGTGAGTGTATGTGTGTGTGTGTGTGTGTGTGTGTGTGTGTGTGTGTGTGTGTGTGTGTGTGTTAGAAATACAAAGTAATGTCAATGTAATAGAGTAGCCAAGATAAATTGGAATAAAAACATTGGAAGTCTTTATTTCTAACCCATACAAAAGTCAACACATTCTGAAGACAACAAAAATAGAAGCTGGGTGCACGGGCCTATAAAAATTTTCATGATGCTCAGTAATGATGTAAGACTTACAAAAGCCTGGAGAAAACTCCAATCACCTACTGCCAGGGAGAGAAAGCACATTCAGCATTGTGCTGAGAAAATAATGACGTTCACACCCTCCTTTGCCAAGCCCAGTTCAGCTGTTTGTACAGTGGCTGTGGTCATGACTTAGACTAGTGATTATTTCAAATATTAGCTCCAGAGAGAGCAGTGATATTGTGCTGGTTTGGTTCCAAAATAAGTCCATTTAAGAAATTATAAATAATTTAAAATCACTGAATTTTGCAGCAGCAGAATTAGCACTGTGTCCTGATAGTGCAGAATGAGGAATAACACATGGTAGAGGACAAAAAACAGGACAGCCTCTTTATATTTGGAAGGGTAGAAGAAAACCAACCCTTTAATAGTTTACTTTTATTCATTCTATGAAAATCTCATAGTCTGTAAATGTAACTTGATAATATCCACCCCACACTCCACTCTACAGCTTCCTCCAGGACCTCCCATTACATCACCCTCTCAACTTCATGTCCTTTTATCATATATTTACTTGTTTATTTTACCCACAGAGTAAAATTAGCATTGCCCATTAGACATTAATGTGGGGTCACACACTAGGAATGTAGAACCAATCACTGGCCATACTCCTAAAAAAGTGACTCTCCCTTCCCAAACAGCCATCAACTGCCAGTAGCTCCTTCATTATGGATAAGACCTTGGAAACCCCATGCCCCTAACTGTCTTGATCATGTGCAGATCATGGAAATGTAATCTCACCGACTGTGAGTGCGTGTGTATAATACCCGTGTCATATCTAGAGGACAGCACTTCACAATACTCTTCCCCATCCTTCAAATCTTACACCTTCTGTCACCTCTTCCACAATGGTCCCTAAGTTTTGGAATGGGAAGAGCTGTTGTAGATGGCCCACGCACACCTGAGCACCCACAGTCAGCAGTTTATTCTCAGCAGTTTGAACAGTTGTGTCTCTGCTTTGGCTCCTACCCACTGCAGTGCAAAGCTTCTCTAACCAAGCTTGGAAGCAGCATGAATCTATGGGTGTAAATATAAATATTTAGAAAATTATTTGAAAACATAACCAATTAGAAAACATCAATAAGTTCTCCCTTATGGCCTATACCTATGACTTCCGTTGCCACGGAGCTTTACCATGATTATAGTACCAGGATCACTGAAATTCCTACCTGTGGAACAATCCTAAAACCTAATCAAGAAAGTGGATGATTACCCCCTTACCAGTCTTACCACTATTGCCCCAGTAGATACAAATGGCCTGTTATGTCTGTACTGTACCATTCAGTACACTCCTGACTTGTAGCAGTTTCAGAGTTCAAGGCCTAACACTGACAGTTTTTGTCCTTTAGAATTGATTTGTGTACAGAGTGAGAGGGGAGTTCGGTCCCAATCCTTTATGTAGATCTCCAGTTTTCCAAACATCATTGTTGAAGTTGTGTTTCTCCAACGTGTATTTTGACTTATTTATAAAAAGTCAGATGACTATAGGTGTGTGGACTTATACCTGTATCCTCAACTCTATTCTGTTGAGCACTGTCCCTGTAACATGATGTTTTTACTATGAATAGTTTACTCTGTAGCTGAACATGAAATCAGAAATGATGATGTCTCCACTGGTATTTTTATTCCCCAGGATAGTGTTAGATATTGAGAGTTTTCAGTATTCCCATATAAACTTTAAGATTTTTTTATTTCAATTTCTGTGGAGAATTGTATAAGAATTTTGACCAGTTTTGCATTGAATTTGTAGATGTTTTTGTAGCATGTCAAAATTACCAACTCTAAGTTAATGATCCCTGATCAAAATGATTCTGATGAAATTCCAGATGAATAACTCAAAATAATTATTATAAATGTGGTAAAAATATCTCAAAGAGGACCACAATATTTTCGATGAGAACACATACAGCTGAACGAAATAAGGGAGACAATCCACAATATTAAAATAGAATTTAATAAAGAGTTATAAATACTGATGAAACTACAAACTGAAATGATTACACATATGAAAAACAAAATAGGTCAAATCAGAAGTTCAGTGGGAAGCCTCAGCTATAGAAAGGGTCCTATGGAAGATGGATATCAGCATGTGAAGACCAAACAGAGGAACTGGATCCTTCAGTCAAGGCAAATGATGCATTTTTAAAAATTTAAGAGCACAACATGCAAGAACTGTCAAACTCGATGAAAGGGCAAAAAAGAAGAAAAATTTCATGCAAAAGGCACAGAAAATGTTTGCATCTCTTACTCTGGTGTATTGGTTTATTCTTTGGTTTGGCAGAGATGTTTGTTTGTTTGTTACATCCCAACCAAAGTTTCTCCTCCCCCCTCCTTTTGACTCCACCCCTCTACCCCCCATACACTCCTCCTCCACTGTTTCTCTTCAGATACAGGCAGGAGAGCCTCCCATGGATATCAGCCAGTCTAGATATATCAAGTTGCAGTGAGACTAGGCTCCTTCTCTTCTACTAAGGCTGGATGAGAGAACCTGAAGGAGGAATGGGTCCCAATTTTGTGATGAAAATAGATAGAAACATTCTCAATAAAATATCTGCAAATTGATTTCAAGCATATATCCAATGGCCATTCTCTATGACCAAGTTGGCTTTATTTCAGGGATGTGGGGATGGTTCAACGTGAGTAAATCAGTAAGTAGAGTTCGTTACATACTTGGGCTCAAGGACAGAAATCACACAATTGCTTCAATTGTAGAAAAGGCCTTTGACAAAATCCATCATTTCTTCATGATAAAACCTTTTGGTTAGGGATGGCAGAAACATAACTCAACATAATTAATGATCTCTATGAAAAACCAATAGCCACCATTATTATCTCAGATGAAGAAAACTCAAAGCACACCCACTAAGATCAGGAACAAGACAAGGGTGTCCAGCTTTGTCACTTGTACTCAAGTATACTCAAGCACTAAAGTGCTTGAAGTCATAATTAGAGCAGTAAGATAAAAGAAGGAAATAAAAAGGATACAAATAAGATATGAGGATATCAAATTATCCCTATTTGATGAATATATAATTCTATATATGAAAGATGCCCCAAAGATTCTAGTAGGAAACTCTGATAAACAGCAATTTGTGGCAGGTTAACAAATTAAGATACCTTCATATCAGTAGTCCTCCAGTAAACCGAAGACAACCAGATTGAAAAAGAAACCAGAGAAACACTCCCATTCACACCAACCTCAAGAGAAACATCGTAGAATAAACCTAAATAAAGAAGTGGAAGACCTATACAATGAAACTTTCAAGCCCTGAAGAAAGAAATTGAAAAAGACACCAGAAGATGGAGAGACCTTACATACCTAGAGGTTGGTAGAATTAATATTGTGAAGATGATGATGACTGTTAAATTGAAAGTTACATTAACATAACTGTAAATTTGTAAGTAACTCTAAGAAATCCGTAAAACAGATTCTTTGTATATTTCACTCAATTTACCCCAATACTCGCATTCCATAAAAACCACAGTTGAGGTAGTTTGAACAAGAATGTCCCCCATAGGCTCAGGCATTTGAACACTTGGTCCCTAGTTGGTAATGCTATTTGGGGAGATTTAGGAGATGTAGCATGATTGGAAGAAGTTGTAACTTCTCTAGTTCCTTTAAGATTTGTGTTTGTTTTCTGCAGCTCTTGGAATGAAATGGGGCTTTGTGCCTGCTGCTACATTACCTGTACTGTATCCCTAGCCCACCTTTAAAGTTCTTTAAGTTGTTCATTTGCTGAAGGATATCTGGGCTGATTCATACCTTTAATTTTCATAAAGAAAGAAGCTATTAAAATTTGTACATGGGTATTCGTGTAACTACAACACTTACTTGTATGAAGATGAATGCGCTATGGCCATTTTGCTGGTGGTATAGTAGTTACATGTGCCAAAGAGATGAACAGAGTGGCTGTACTATTTTACATTCTTACCAGCAATGCCTAAAACATTCAGTTTCTCTGCGTATTTACCAACATTTAATAATGTAATTTATTTTAATGTCTCCATTCTGATATCTCACTCTGGTATTAAGTCATTTTTTCCTGATAGAAAGAACAGATTTTCAGTGTCTTCTCATAACTTATATCCATTTTATAATTGGGAAAAACTGACCATTCACTTTTAAGTATCAACATATTTATATATTCTACCCACTAGTGCTTTATAAGACATGAGGTACAAATAGTTTCTTCTTATTAGTAATCAATTTTTCTATTTACATAAGTAGACATCAGAATACTTTAACTTAAGATAGCCAACTGTTCTTACTGCTGTTTTTTTTTTTTATTTTGTTTTTTTTTTTTTTTTGCTTTTGCTTTTTGGGAGGACCTGCCACCCAGCTCCCAATAAATACTTGGAGACATTTATTTTTTCTTATGAATTTCTGGCCTTATCATGTCTTATTTCTAGCCAGCTTTTCTTAAAGTAGTCCATCTAACTTACACCTCTAGAATTTTACCTTTCTCTATTTCTGTATCTTTTCTTTCCTTCTTACTCCATTGCTGGTTGTGTAGCTTGGTGGCTGGCCCCTGATGTCCTCCTCTCCCTCTCCTTTTCTTGCTTCTTGATCTTCTCTCAGATTTCTCTGATTTATTCTCTCTGCCTGCCAGCCACACCTATCCTTTCTCTTGCCTTGCTATTGGCCATTCAACTCTGTATTAAACTGATCAAATGTTTTAGATTGGCAAAGTAACACAGCTCACAGAGTTAAACAAATGCAACATAAAAGAATGCAACACATTTTACATCATTAAACAAATGTTCCACAGCATAAACAAATGTAACACATCTTAAAATAATATTCTACTACAACTAACTTGCCAACTATTCACTTTACCAAACTTTGTGTGGTTTCAAGACTATAACGTTTTAGTTTGACTCTAGATCTTTGAGATTTGTATGCTTTTTATCTAAAGATTTTACTGTACCATTTTACTTTCATGCTCCCCTTTGAGTTAATTTTTATTTGATGTTGATTTTTAGTTTGAGTTCATTTCCCCCCCTATAGATATCCAATTGCTTCAGCACCATTGTGGAATAAAAATATCCTGCCTGCATAGAATTATGGTCTGAGTTTCTCAAAACTCACTGGACACATTTCTGTCAGGCTTTCTCCTGGACTCAGTTTACTTACCTCTCATCCAACGGCACAGAGTGTTGATTGCTGTAGTAAGTCTTGATGGAGAGGGATTTCTCTCACTATTTTCATTTTGTTGAGATTATTTTAGATTTCTTATGGCACAACCTTGTCTATATCTATAAAATAACTTGAAGAGATTTTGACAGGAAGTACATTGAAACTACTGGTCATTTTGGAACAATCCACACCTTTACTATTTGATCACAATGAAGAAAAATGGACAAATCTGTTGAGCCATCCAATATGTGGTTACAATGTATCTCTCAATTTATTAGGATGTTGCTTAATTTTTTCAGCACATTTTCTATAATTTCCATCATACATACTAATACATATTGGTAGAAAATTCTTCAGCATTTCACTTTCTTTAGTGGTTGCCAAGCACTATCATGCCTTGGGTTTTGTTGTTCATGTATTCATTACTGGGATAGAGAAGTGTGATTGATGTTTGTTTCTTGACCTTGTATACTTCACTCTTTCTGAGTTCCTTTATTAGCTGTAGAATTTTATTTTCTGCAAATTCCTTGGAGTATTCTATATAAATAGAGATTAATTTCTTTTAGTCACCTTGTCCTTTATTTGTTTTAGTTGATTTTTTACTGGTTTCCATTATTAAGCATAATTTTAGATGTAGGATTTCTATAGATGCTTTTTATCAAGTTAAAATAATACTTAATTTCTAACTGATTGGAGATCATTATGAAGCATGAGTGTTAGATTTTGTCAAACCCTATTAGTCAATTTTTATGCATCATCTCACATGATCCTGTGACTTGTGTATATGCCTGTGTGTGTGTTCATGTGCATGTGGGAGAGTTACGTATGTACGTGAGTGTACATGCACATGGAGACCAGGTATTGATGCCAGTTATCTGTCTCAATAACTCTCCATCACAATTTGGTGAGAGAGGGTCACTCATGGAACATGGAACCCGCTGATATGGCTAGATTGACTGCCAGTAAGCCACAAGGATCCTCCTCCTCTGTCTCCCAAACACTGGTGATGAGACTGTGAGCTACATTATTCATGATTCCCAAACAAGCACTTTACCACTGAAGCCTGCCTCTTCTGTTTTCATTGCTGACATGTCTGATACATTTTAAAGTGTACAGTGTCAGCATGAATCATCTCTTCTGATACTGTGTCTCTGACTTAGAGAGTGCTTTGTCCCCTACACAGATGTTACATACCCCTGTCCTTCCCGTTCTACACTTTTCAGAAAGATATCCTTGTGCAATGCCCAAGTTAGAGAGTGAGCACTCATCCCCTCCCTCCTTGAGAGTAGTATCTGTATGAATTATTTAGAAATCTACTTCAGGAAACATCATTTTCCCTCCTCATTCAGTCATTTTTGACATTGTGGGCACATGGATACTTATATTGTGCTTTGGATTATAATCTAATACCACCGGAATTTTCTGTACAAACTATTTCTGTTGTGGTCATTGTAATCTTCTTTCAATGGAGTGTGTGTCCCTTTGACCTACCCACATCACATTGTTTTTAAAATTAGTTTCTTACTAAATACAAGATGTTCCAATTTACTTTATAAATACTTTGCCCAGTACTAAAAGCAATCTTTTCCCCAAGACATTCAGCTTGCCTTTATTTTATTTTATTTTTTAGCATTTTATTTTCAACTTTATTGAGGATAGATAGTACAGAAATACAAGTAGGTAGGTGGATAGGGAGCACTTTCAATCTAAATAGTTCAGAAAAATAAATATTCCCGTTTTGTATGTTGTCCTTTCATTTATGTGCATATTCTTCAAGGATCAGCTTGCCTTTATGCAGAACTATATGAGAACCTGCAATCCATGGGATATATGTGCTCAATGATGTTAGGTCTTCTGAGTCAAGAAAGCAAGAAGATACATATGGTTTTATTTGTATACACCATTTCTATATGTAAGCAACTCTATCTATAATAAGCTAACTGCAAGTTCATATTAGTACTTCCAAGTTTAGTTTATTACCACACAGATCACTCTGGTCTACTCTTTTTCTGATATACACAGCAATAGTAAGAAATATAATTCTCCCTCTCCATCTTTAGTTCACTAAATTATTCAGTTCCAGTCCACAAATACAGTAATAACCAAAAGGTTAACCATACCACTTTGGTAGGCAGTGTTATTAATAGACTACAGCATTCATGGACAGTTTCTTTTGCCTTAAGTACTACTGACAACACTTATTTATGCAGGTATTCACGTCAACACAATTTTCCCTCCCCTTTTACTGGGAATGTTACATACATTTGTAATTAGAATAACTCACTACTCACTTTTTCAGGGAACCTAAAATGTCGCTCAAAACCAAATATACTTAAAATGTAATTTTGAGGAAGTGGGTATTGTGAACAGGAACTCACAGAGTACATTAGGGTGAGATATAATGGAGATTTTGAGAAAAGATTTAAGAAAGATGAGGTGGGTGGTGGAGAGAGATGAGGTGAGGATCAGTAGCCAGCTAATGGGGGTTATAGAATGTGATATTGAAAGACTGATGAACCAACTTTCCACAAAGACTGATTACTGAAGCTTGACAACATTCACAACGCAAACACTCCTCGGGTGTTTGATTCGAGTTTCCAAGGTTGACATCACTGAACCCAGAATTGGAAAGAGATTTATGTAACTGGTGCTTCTAGTGCCGTAGATGTCTACTCAAGCCCATCAATGTATAAGACAAATTTCTTGCACTTAAGTCTGTGCATCATTCTTGTTATTCGAGACTTGGAGTAGACTAACAACACTGAGCAGACAGCTGCTAGCTTTGCAAGGCCAGCCCGAGTGGTATGTGACATCATGTATTTCTGAGTCCCGACTCAACTGAATGTACCAGGCTTAGCTGTCCACCCCTCCATGGGAGAACTTACCCTGTTGGAGGAGGGGAGGAGGGGTGGGTCTGGGGAGGAAAGGCTTGTAGTAGGAGTCCTTGGAGGGTGTGGGAGAGAGAATGGAGTTAATGCAAAGTGAAGACAGAACCAGAGTGTAGTCTGGCCAAGCCAGTGACATGGATGAAGCAGTATAATAGACGCAGTGTTGAACATTCATCTTAAAAACAGCTTTGTCAATGTTCCCTTTAGATTTTGTAAACCTTAACTTGGCAGAAGAAGAAATGGCCTTACTGTTTTTATAGTATCTGACTTCATAGTGTCAGAAATAACAAACTTCACATGAAAAATGCTACCAAATGAATAATAATAAAATTACTTCAGTATTAGTTTTTGATACAGAGTCGTGTATGTTTTCTGGCCTTGAAGTGGTAACGATACCCCCTTAGTCTCTGAGACAGCTAGAAATACAGATTGATGCCACTGTGCTTGGCTTTGCCCTTCATGTTCAACTCATAAGTTCCCTTATTTGTTAAATTATTTCTAATATTTCTAGTCTGGAAATGAATATCAAAAGTGAAAATAAAATAAAAATTTTAAAGTGAGATTTCAAGATTTACATTTTAAAAATAAGTTGATTTCACATCTGTCTTATTATAGATATGTTAATATTTCTTGTAATAATACTAGATGTATAATTTGCATTATTTCATGAATAATAGTTATTTAAACATTAGTCTCTGAAAATATCAAATAGATTAATAATTGCTATATAAAAGTAGTTGACTGATGGAGAGGTGGCTCAATGGTTAAGAGCACTGGCTGATCTTCCAGAGGACCTGGTTTTTTTTTCTCAGTACCCACAAGTGTGGTGATATGTTGTGTACCCTAATAAATTTGCCTGAAGATCAGAGAATAGAACAAACCACTAAATTAAACATAGAGGCCAGGCAGTTGTGACACACACCTTTAATCCAAGTACTTGGGAGGCACAGATCTTTAATCCCAGCACTTAAGATCTCAAGCCTTTGCTTGGGAGGTCACATGCCTTTAACCCCAGCACTAAGAAGGAAGTGATATGGTGAATGTAAAAGGGTATATAAGGCATGAGGAGACAGGAACTAAAGCTTTTCAGCAGAAGTGTCCCTTTCAGCTAGAGGCTTTTTCAGGCTGAGGAGTCTTAGAGGTAAGACTTGGTAGTGGCTTGTTCCTTTGTCTCTCTGATCTTCAGGCAAATTTATTAGGGTACACAATATATCACCACACACAAGGCAGTTTCCAACTGTCTGTAACTCCATTTTCAGGGGATCTGACACCCACTTCTAGGTTCCACAGGCCCTGCACATGTGTGGTGTGCACACCTACATGCTGGCAAAATACCTAAACACATAAAATTTTTAAAAAACTCTGGTGATAGGATGGCCAAACACCCTTATTGTCGTGCTAAAAACCCCATCCAATGACTGGGGGAACCGGATGCAGAGATCCAGGGCCAGGCCCCAGGTGGAGCTCCAGGAGTCCAATTGGCGAGAAAGAGGAGGGTTTGTATGAGCGAAAATTGTTGAGACCAAGGTTGGAAAAAGCACAGGGACAAATAGCCAAACAAATGGAAACACATGAACTATGAACCAATAGCTGAGGAGCCCCCAACTGAATCAGGCCCTCTGGATAAGTGAGACAGCTGATTGGCTTGATCTGTTTGGGAGGCATCCAGGCAGTGGGACCGGGTCCTGTCCTCAGTGCATGTGCTGGCTGTTTGGAACCTGGGGTTTATGCAGGGACACTTGGCTCAGCCTGGGAGGAGGGGAATGGACCTGCCTGGACTGAATCTACCAGGTTGAACTCAATCCTCAGGGGAGTCTTTGCCCTGGAGGAGATGGAAATGGGGGTGGGCTGGGGGAAGGCGGGGGTAGGGCAGGAGGGGGGAGAACAAGGGAATCCGTAGCTGATATGTAAAATTAAATTAAATTATAAAATAAAAAAACCTTTAAAATAGTTGAAATAAAAACAAGCAAAGAACTACATAGTTTAGTAAATTGAGATAGATGAGGTATAATAAGGACAGACCAGTAATTCTAAAGTATGGAATTTTAACATGTCTCATAATGAGAGAGGGAGAAACATTGTTAACATCATATCACGCATCTAAGTAACATTAAAAAAAATAGTCAAAATTCCAATGACCTTGTAGATTGAGCCATAGATCACTGATGAGAACAATCACTTTACTATTTCATTCATATAAAAACAATTGGAGCAATTTTCATGAAAGACTAGACTATATCTATTACTTGCTATGTCCAACCCCTACTTATCACCTCATTATCATCGTCTGCCCCCACTCCTTCCTCTTCCCCCTTCTCTTCCTGCCGCTTTCTTCTGCAAAACCAGCTCACTTTGTAGCTGACCTGAAACTTCCTATGTATTCCAGGATCCCAATCTGCCACCTCAGTTTCTGCAAATCACAATCATTTGAATTACAGATATGCCTCACCGGGATCACTCTTCACCTTTGTGTCTAGCCTTTGAGGCTACTGGAAAGAATCAACACCGATGTTTACTTAAAAAGCCAATGTGGACATCACTGCGGCACTTAATACTGTTCCTTCTTTGATGTCCTTACTTCATGGTTTATGTTTTCTTCCTAGAGACATCTAATCCTTTGATTTCTTTTGAAGGTGACAAGAAAATTCTTCTTCCTTTTCTGTCAAGTTCTCAATTGACAGCTGACCTACCATCCCTCTCTGTATACTGTATTCTATGGACAATCTAATTTTAAACTGGTCGTGGTCAGTTTGCTAATGGAGACACATAACAAGACCATCTCTGTGTCATGTCATCTTGCTTTCCACTCTCTGCTTCATTTACATTTCTCTAAGATGAAACCTGGCCAATCTTTAAGGCTAAGAATAGGGGCTTGGTGACAATCCTTAACTCCTCAGAGATCCTGTCTTGCCCTCCTCTCCAGATTCTTGACCAGGTTCTAGGTATAGCCAGGCTTGCTGAGGCATGACTCCTTAGAGAATGGAATCCATTCT
The DNA here is from genome assembly GCF_007827085.1 of Peromyscus californicus insignis. Classification (NCBI taxonomy): domain Eukaryota; kingdom Metazoa; phylum Chordata; class Mammalia; order Rodentia; family Cricetidae; genus Peromyscus; species Peromyscus californicus. The sequence continues at coordinate 73,915,830 of NW_026294469.1, read as the reverse complement.
AATGAAAATCCAGTTCTTGAGACTCAGTAACACCTTGAAGAGGAAATTGCTTTGTTTCACAACACAGACAAAATAAGCTTAATGGTCTCTAAAAACACCAAATAAAGAGAGAAATAATTGCTTCATCTTGCTGAGGGTAGTGATCTCTGAAATTGGGTAAAATAAAACAAATTGGCTACTCTTACCAACATCATCATGCTGCAAATCTACAAAAGAATACTAACAAAAGAAGAAAATAACTTTCAACCTATGGAAAGAAATTCTATTTCAAACATACAGATACATTGTACATTCACTGCTTTAATATTAGATATATGTCCCCACATCTGTGGAAACAGCACATTGAACTGTTGATGAAATATAGCATGACTAGGGGAACCTAGGGATTAGTATCATATTAAAAGATGAGAATATCCTGTTGTGCTAAATGTCGCTTTAAATACCCTAATTATATCTGACTACAGTGAAGAGGTTTAGTTACATGAACTTGAGGCAACAATGTATTTCACCAATGCTCTTCACTTGCTTGTCTATTAGAAAGACAACCCACTTCCTACACTGATAAAGACTGACACTGAATGCATATGATTTTTGTAGTGTGATACTTTATGTATTTGGTTAACACTGTACAGAAAAACAGGAAGAAATGATGAGCAGCTCTGAAAAATACCCTAAGCAAAATATCTTACAAATTTCCAGAGGTTAACAAGAAAACTTTGTCAACATCCTACACCTTAAAATTTCATGGAATAAACATTGTTCTTTGAATTAAGTAACATGAGTTCGGACAGCCCATGTTCCTCTGTTTTATGCTCCAAACAAGTTACGAAGCTCTTCTGAGAAGAAAGTAAATCTTCTCTTAGTTTTTATTGCTCAACTATACTCAGTATAATAATATCTCATACAATGCTTCAGGCACCAAGTAGTTTTCCAGTAAAAAAACCAAAGTTAGACTTTTGCTTTGTATTTTGTGAGCTTCAGACCAAGAAAAGCCTCATGAGTTTAGCTCAAATAAACCCTTAAAATTTTTAATGAGAACAAATTAGTTTTACAAATGCACATACAGATTGAACATAAAATCGACTCTCTTTGGGGACATCATTTCCACAGACACATCATTAATTATAGTCATGAAATACAATATAAATAATGCACATTCACATTCCTCACATTTTGAAATGGAAGTGCAGACTCTGTTGATTCATTCCACCTGACAACTCAGAGCCATCCAAATCAAACGCAGGATTTTTTATTACAGAGCAATCAAGGCTCTAATTAGGGCTGACATTCCACCCATCATCTTCTATCATTACCATTGCAGTGTGTGCTCCTGAAGGCCCAGAAGAAAGCTGAGTGGGGAAAAACAGGATAAAAATGGCTATTCAAAAAAAAAAAAAAAAAAAGGAGGAGGAAAAACTTAGTAAAAGTGTGATCAAACCAAAAGTTTTAAAAACATACATTTCAACAGAAAAATTAGCAGGATTAATCACAATTCTAATTTTTAAAAAAATGATTTTGCTTCCCCTAGCTAGGAATCTACTTTATTTTTTATGAAACCACTTCAAAATCTTTATTTTTCCAATTTATGTTTCTTTACTCTCTTGTATATTTCCAATAAACACCTGGATGTCTTGATTTGTATATTTGTCACTTTGACACTTGAAACTCAGCACTCACAAATTCAAGTCATCATGGGACTTCTGAAGCCACCTCCCATCGCCCCTCTATGAGTGGGTGATTTTCCCTCCTCCCAGACAGCCATTCTTGAAACTTTAAATGCAGTGAATCACAGAGCATAGTGTGTGGTAGTCTTTAAATTTTAAATAATGTCATGACCAGCACCAACACAATATGAGGGATTGAAGAACAAAGGGAAATTGACCTTTTATATTTATTTATTTACTGTGTGTGAGAACACACAAGTGTCTACAAGTGTACATATGCACACAGGGACCAGAGATCCACACTGGGTCTTATTTAATCAATAATTATCTCATATATTCACCTCACCTGCAGCTCATCTGTTCAGCTTGGCTAACTGGCTAAAGAGATCCAGGAATCCTCTTGTACCCACATTCACAAACATACCCAGAGCTGGAGCTTCACATGGGAGCTAGAGATCCAAACCCAGGTCCTTAGGCTTGAGTGTAGACACTTCCACAACTGTGATATCTCCTTAGATCGTAATTTACATTTTCAAGCCATCAAGAAAGGAAATTAGATGTAGGTAGGTTGATCATTGAATTGTATTTCCACTTTGAGTTCTATAAGTGATTCCCCTGATGGTCAATCAGAGATTCTTTTCACCCATGCAACCCTGGATTCTATTTGATCTCCACTATCTATGTCCATAGACACATCCTTATCATCTACTCTCTGGCCTGTGAAATGACCCTGTAACTGCACAGAGTCGAGGACATTCCCCACCCCACTCTAACCACAGTGCTACAAAGGTAGTCTCTGACTTCACAGTGTTGGGTTTTCCTGAATAAGTACTTTCAAAACTTCTCTTCATATACAACATCAAGCTAAGGGACAGCCAATGAAAAGAAAAGCCAGGGGTGGATTCTGTGGTTGCACATTAAGAAAAAAAAATCCTTTATGACAGAGAGTAGTCCACTCAGTCTTAAATATGAGAATGGCAACCGAATCCTTCATTGTATTTCTAAGCAGATTTCTTAGTGGTTATAACAATACAATTTGAGATTGGTACAAGTGATTTGCACAATTTACTCCAGGTTCTTAATTTGAGGACTTTATCTTGAGTCATACATCTGTAGAGCTTGGGATGAATCTGGAATAAAATGAAATATTTCAACAGACCATTTAGGGGAAGAAGGATATTTCGGAGATGAAAGTAAGGTTGAGACACAAAAAGTAAGGCTATTTCAAGGTTCTGTCAGCAACTGTGGTGATCACTTCCTTGGCCCCGAGAACACACACCAACAGAAAAAGTTAAAGAAGGTCTTCTTTCAGCACACATTTACACACAGAGCCATTGTGACAGCTGTGGTGGTGTTGAGCCATTTAACACACAGTAGCCAAGAGAGCCACAGCTGGAACAGGTCTTCGTAAAATGTACCCCAAAGCACACAGCTGTACTTTCTTCAGTCAGGCCCCATCTTCCATCTACGGAAACATAGTTATATCAAGTATTGACCACATGGATGTCTGGTGCCAAGAAGCCCAAGATGGAGTCCCTATAAAATATCTGTACACTTATCCATTTATTTATTGCACTACAATATCTTAATAGGCAGAACTGTCAAAAGCAATTCTGATAGCTATTCATCAGTTCTACCGGCAAACAGAAGTACAGACCACGTTTTGTTTTACTCTAACTAAGAGACTCATTCAATGTAACTCTTCCATTGGCCCTTTTCTCTGTGTGTTTATGAATGAATAGCTGATGTATACTATACGATGGTCTCAAATAAGCTTCAGTTTAGTTAGAAGCAGAGAAACGTTTGAAGTCGAGGGGACTTGGCAGAGAGACATGTCCTGACGCATGGGGCACACTAATGCTGTGAGACACCTAAGTCCAATGCAGTAAGAGAAGACATTCCCATGATTGGGCCTGCAACTGTTTAGCCTTGTGGGGTGCAAGGGGTGAGTGACTTGGAATGTCTTCCTCTTAAGTGTACGGTTCTGAACCTCATTCTAGGTTAGGCTTGGAGAGAACTGTTCTTCAGTAAGGGCTCCCCTGGGATTCTCAGCTCTCCGTTTGCTTGCTTTCTCTCCAAAGCAGAAAAAAACAAAAGTTTTAAACCTGAGAACAGGGACAATGAGATAGTTCAGTGGATAAGGGCTAACAAGTCTAAAAACCTTAGTTTAATCCCCAGGATCCACATGATGGGAGAAGAACACCAGCTCAGACCCTCATATGTGCGGAGCAGCACACACACACACACACACACACACACACACACACACACACACACACACAAATGTAAGTTTAAAAAATCTAGGAACCAGAAAACAATGTGCACACAAACCCAGAGGATAAATATCTACATCTGCAGAGTTTCCACTTAAACTTGAAAATGAAGGGCAAGCAGACGCTTAGGAGACTTCAGCAGCTTGAGGCTAGGCCAGCAGTTGGACAAGGTCAATGAGTTAGTGCCTGTGGGATGCTGTGTGCTTAATAGACCAGATACAGTGGACAACATTTTGGGGCCATGCTGTACTGTTCCACTTTTTCCTCTTGAGTCATAGGGGACTTGCCTGATTCAAAACATTGATGTGATACCAAAGTCACAGGCAGCAGGGCACTCCGGATGTCCAGATGCCTTGTGGTGTTCACATATTGACCAAGAGTCATTTGTGAGAAAAGCATTGTAATGCCAGGAAAGGACGATGAGAGCAGCCACCAGCCATCACTAGCCTAGCTGCTGGGCAGGGATACTCAGATCAAGGAGGGGGCTGACCTTGATGATTACTGTGTAATAAGCCTTGACTTTTATAATCTTGTTTATTTGGATGTCTGGATTCTCATTGGGGAAGGTGGTAAAGAAGTTGCCTCCATTTACTTTCACCATAATTAAGGCCTCTGGCAGGGAACTGGACATTAGCACAAAGCACACTTACCAGGAGGACGGAACTGCATTATTTCCTCATAGCTGACTGGAGTTTCAAATTCTCTAATGCTTCTGTTATTCTCCATATGCCTTCATGAGCTTCATTGCTTTAGAATGTTTAATATTGCCTGTCAGACAGGTTTAAATCAAGTTTCTGAGGCCATATTAAATCTTATTTTAAACATTGTTTGTTGGAAGGCAGGTACTGCCTCATTCTAGACCATCCACACCACTCTAGCAATGTAGTTCCTATTTAAAGAAAAAAATTAAGCTTTATTAAGGATTTGTATCTAGTCTGGGAAAATTGCTTCAAAAACAGGAAGATTTGGAAATTAGCGTGTTTTAAGGAGACTGTCATTGTCAGCTTGTGCTGCCGTAGCAAAAGCCCACCCACGAGTGGGCATCTCAGCAGCCTCTTCTGAGGCTGAATATCTAAGGCTGGGTGTCAACAAGGTTTGCTTCTTAGGCACCTTCTCCTGGATTAAAGAAGTGGCTTCCCTCTGCCCAAACAAGGCCTCTCTCTGAGGGAAAGAGAAGATAGAGGTGGGGGAGAGAAGTGAAATGATAGAGAAAAAATGAAGAAGAGATGGGAGACAACCAGAGAAAAGAAACAGAGAGTGTGTGTGGCAAGAAATGAGAGGGAGGGAGAGAGAGAGAGAGAGAGAGAGAGAGAGAGAGAGAGAGAGAGAGAGAGAGAGATGTTCTGTGGCTTCTCTCCTGAGCTGATCAGACACCCACAGCCTCATGACCTCATTTAACCCTAATCATCCCAACTTCCAGATACCATCACACGGGGACAGATAGGCTGCAGCACACAAGTGGGTGGGAAGACACAAACGCCCAGTCCACAGCAATCCTACAACAAAATGTTCAACTTGAAAATGCTCCACGCAGATTTTTCCCTTGCTGTGGGGTCCCTGCACTGGCTGTTGTTCCCAGCAGACCTGTTCTTCTGTGGACTGAGCATGACGCTTTAGATACAGTAAACTAACTAACTAAACCCTCTGTTTTTGTTTTCACTGTGAACTGCTCATTGTACACAAGCAAAATACACTCCACAGTGAATCTGGGGGGGGCATGTTTTGCTGTATAATATCTAAATAATTGATGTGATAACTATGTATACATTGATACGACAACAATATAGGTATTAGTGATGAATCAGCACATTTTAAGTATTATCTCATGAGCATCACATTGTATGTGAAGTTGGAATTTGGATACTTTCCAAGTGGTCGCTCCAAGAGAGGGGGAATAAAGAGTGAAATCCTAAGAGCTCAGGGAAAGCTCACATTTGGGCTCATTTCATGCACCTTACATTTTGCTGCATAAGCCTGCATTTGAGCAGTCTATTTGGGGAAAATAGCATAATAATGAATGCATAGTCTCATCATAAGTAATCCTGGCTGGTTTTTTCTGAGCAACTTTTCAGCAAAACATAAGTAAAAACAATCCCTAGAGTGCAGGAGTCTTACATCTAAGTCAGGTAACAGAAATCTGCCTTGAGATAAACCAAGCACATTCTGGTTTGGGGTTTGGTGTGTGTGTATGTGTGTATGTGCATGCATGTCTGTCTGTCTGTCTATATCTGCTTCTGACTTCATTTATTAGGTTCTGTTTGGTTTTGTTGATGACCAAAGCCACACTTGTTACTGAGTGTTCCTACACATTGCACTCTTTGCCATCCTGAATCTGCCTGCCTCTTCTCTCCATAACCCCTCATGGCCAGTTCTCATATTCATGACCAGCTTGTTCTGGAGCATTGGTAAAGATGAATGAACCCACTTTTATTTTTCTACATGATGACTTGGAGACTTTTGTGTTTGCAACTGATACTCAGAGATTGAACTGTGAAGGGTAAGGTTTTATTTGCAAGTACTGATTTCACCATGAACACAAAATATTCAGAAAACTTTATAGGGTTTAACTACTACCTGTAAAATAATATTTTAATAAAAACAATCATTTTATTAAATGTTAATTTTTGTCTTAAAAATACAGAAACAACTGAAGAAAATGTCAGTGCCAGCATGATTCAGCAGCTATCTGATGGGTTGCACCAAGAAGGACCTGTTAGAAAGGGTCAAGTATACCACAATGATTGTGTCTTCAATGATTTTCAAATTATCAAGTTTTACAAGGTGAATCTATTTCCCTGCAGGGAAGAAATTAGGCTCTATTCTGATACTCATCATGACGAATTAACCCAAAGATATGAGACGTCCCATCGCTAATGAAATTTGTCACTAAATTTCCAAACTGATTTCTGTGAAAGAGTTTGTGTGACCTGGATAGGAACTTCTTGCCTCTTATCTTCTACTTATACACATCCTGAATCCAGCTCATGTCATTCTCAGTTAAATACCATGGTAGCCCAGTAAGGGGCTGGCAATGCATTGCATTTCATAGGCACTTTGCCTAGGTCCTTCTGAAAAAAAAAATGGGGGTAATTACATAGTTACCATTACATAGTTACAACCACAAAAGCAAAATCCTCTAAACTGACTTTGTGGCCTTCAAACCAGGCATGTGCTGGCAGGACAATCAACTGCACCAGTAAAAAAAAAAAAAAAAAAAAAAAAAAAAAAAAAAAAAAAACCTTCTTAGTAGAGTATGCATGTGAGAGAAAGGTGAGCTCTCATCCATCCCTTTCTCTGATTATCCAAATGAATGGAACAGCTTGCATTTAGTTCAGAAAGATTTTATTTCTGAGGAAAGCAAAACTTAAAAGACAAATGTATGGTGATAGTTTATTTGTGCTGAAATGTGATTTTATTTGTATATTAATAAATAAAAGTGCCTGGGAGTCAGAGCTAATAGCAAGCCATTTAGCAGAAGTCTGGAAGTGGTAGCACATGCCCTTAATCCCGATCACATGACAGGCAGATCTCAATAACTCCTTTAATCTCAATACCAACCATAGAGACCTGGAGGTCTGTATAGACAGGCAGTGACAAGGAGGTCATGTGGTTGGATTTACAACCAATGAGAAGGCAGAACTGAAAGTCAATAAAAAGACAGACACACAGGAAGTAGGTCTCTTTCTCAGGGGAAGGACGACAGAAATAGCAAGTGGTAAGGAGGTGGTCTTGGTCTTAGCTCTTAGCTGCTGCTCTGACCTCTTGTGCTTTTAACTCTGCATTTGACTCTGTTTCTTATTTAAAAAAACCATTCAGAATTACATCTACAAAATGCATTTCTCACAAAGATTAAAATTATAAAATGTCCAGAGACAGTATACAAATAAGTTGCTTTCAAACTCATGAATATCAGGCAGTACAGTATAACTATACTGGACTGTGAAGGTACAATCATCCACATAAACTCCCATTTCTGACATATTTGTGGGTACCTAGGAGTGCAAACAAATAGATAATAGATATCATGATTCCTTTAATAAATATCTATAAAACACTCCTCACCTGCCTACAAAGAGATCAGTTCTGTGTAGGGCATTCTGTTTGTAAAACTATCCCTCACAAGCCATGCCGTGTTGTGTGCATGTGTATTAGCTCAGAATAAGCATTGTACACTTTCCTCTGTGTCTGACATTGTAGATGATGCTTCCCCCAGCAACATGCTCTTCATTCTTTAGTACTTTCTTCCAAGGCCCCAATGACAGCCCCTCTTGCACTTCCTTCCCCTTAGGTACCTTCTTCCTCCAAATCTTCATCCATCTTCTGCTCAGCTAGGGCAACATGCTTCTCCAGGAAGATGCTCTGTTTTCAGCCTTAGACTGCTGACTTCAAGTGGCCCAAACTTTCAGCTGAATTCCAGATCTACATAGGCAATTTTAGCTATCTCTGTACATGTAAATATGTATGTGGTGCACATGTAAATATTAAATATACACAGGACACATATAACTTATGCATTATGTTGCATATATAACATGTGTTCTATATGCATATAATAAATAGACTTACATGGATTTATATGCATTATGTCTAATTACCATCTCCCCTCCCACATTTATTGCGGGGCACCTATAGTCAGAGTCACTCAGAACTAGAGTGCTCGTCTGCTCCCCATGTTTATACTCTGGGCATTTTTTCAGTTTCCATGGCCGGTGGGGCAAGGATCCAGTCTCCGGCAGGGTCTCTCTCCTCCCTTCTACCTACTCAATCACTTTCTTACGACTTTGCCTCCTCAGAGCTCTCCAAGTTCTTCGTTTTTCCCTGTTGTACCTACCTCATTCAAGTTGTCCAGCACCAGCAGGGACAACTGCAGAAACCATGTGTCTGATCTCTCGGCCCCTGTTTTCTGTTCTTTGAACTCTAGAAGTAACTGTCTGCTCAGCTCTGGTGACGGTTGCTGTGGACATCACTCTGTATAAATAAACACTGATTGGCCGGTAGCCAGACAGGAAGTATAGGCGGGACTAACAAAGAGGAGAATTGAGGGAACAGGAAGGCAGGGAGAGAAACTGCCTGGAGCCGCCGCCAGGACAAGCAAGATGTAAGGTACCAGTAAGCCACGAGCCACGTGGCAAAGTATAGATTAACAGAAATGGGCTGAATATAAGAGTAAGAGCTAGACAATGATAGGCCTGAGCTAATGGCCAAGCAGTTTAAATAATGTAAGCGTCTGTGTGTTTATTTCATAAGTGCGCTCTGGGACTGGCGGGACTTGGTGCGACTCGGAGACAGAAGCTCTCCAGCTACAGACAGTTTCTCTAGCACTCTCACTCTTTATGTCCCAAAGCACTGGTTCCAGTGGAGCTGCTGACTGCTTTGGTGTGTGACTTCGTGGTTGGGACTCTCATAGTCATGCGCTGAGGCTACAAAATTAGCAGCAAAACTAGGGATATCAAGTATGAGCCACACGGGTGTCATACACGCTCTGGTCACGATAAAAATAAGTACCTTCCATAAAAATTCTAACACACACTGGATTTTCCCCCAAGAACACATTTACCTTGCACTTTGTTTTTGTGGGGAGAGTTGTGTTTAATTTAGAAAATTTAAAATGAAGCACAGCAATATTATCCTGACATTTAAGTCATTAATATGACATACCTCCATTGGCCTGCTTATGGAGCTGACACAGCCAATTATTTCATCTTCAACTTAAGATTCATTTTCTTGATAAAGATACATAAAAATATTTGCAGTGAAACCAACATCATTTTCTTGGAAATAAGTCTTCAATATTTCCTCATATTATAGTAAAAGTGTCATGATTTTCACATTTAGGTGACAGATATTTATATGATCTTCAGACGTGAAGATGAAGAGAATTGTCAAACATGTATTAAATTCAGGATACTATCTGGTAAAGGTGAGACAATGTCACTTCAGAAGGCGGACAGCCCTCTGTAAACATCCCCCTTGGCAGGTTCTCTGGATTCATTTCTCCCAGTGGCCAGCGCGTCTCCTTCAATTCACAGTTCAATCATAACATTACCAACTGCCTGTAATTTTCCACTACACAGCACCATCTTCTACCGTATGCCTCCACTCATCCTGTAGATGTCTGAAAGACCGTTTCTCCATGATTCTATTTGGCTGGTGCTCTACCACCAGCAAATTTACTCAGCAATTCTGCATCATCAGCCTTTCCTTGCCTGGTTCTGCATACCCAGAGGAAATTCACAAAACAACCACAATTGTAACCTTGCAGAACAGGCAGCATCTTAGGAACAGTCTCTGTAAGCATTTCCTCTTTCCTTGTGGTTTTGGACACTGCAGGTCAACACCCACAATAGACCAAAGTAAGAGGATTACTTCAATCAAGGCAATAGATTCTTTATGAATAATTTGTTTCTGTTAGAAAACTATTATTTTCAAAGCAGAATGACATTCAGATTTTATTCAGAAATAATATATACAAGTTTGGGGTAAAATGCAATACATTGTCCACAAAGATAACTAGTTTGACCCCTATTTTTCCATTTCTATAAATCCTAGAGCTTAAATAAGACTAGATAGTTTATTTTTTTAATTTGTGTACATTCACTTCTGGAGTCTTTTTGCTCTCCCAAATCTAAGAAACGGCAAAATGCTGGCAGATCTGGCCTAACACAAGGACAAAATCCTGGCCCAACTCAAGGACAAAAGGTACAAATATCTAGGAGAAACTTGGAACCATGCCTGGGAAGTAAGATCAATAACTTCCCGTATGCTGTAGGAAATAAGGAACCTTTAATATATGTTCTGTTGCTTCATATTTACAACAACCTCATCCCATATAAACCCATTGAAACAAACTTAAAATGATATTGGAAATAGTACTTTAAGGGACATTAGCCTAAATAAAATAAATAAATAAATTGATTCAATTTCTTCTGAACCTCCTTGATATGTCCACTAGAACTTTCTGGTGACATTCTTACATTTTACATTGTGCTTCTGATGGATGGTACTGGTCTACAGAATGAGGTTTCAGGTTCAGATTGTGGAAAAGCAGGAACAAAGAAGAAGACAGTTCTGGATGACAAAACGTTTTCCTTGGGTCTACATACGAAACTTGAGCATGTGAGAAAAAAACTGGATGAAACTTCTCAGAAGAATACAGACACCAGTTCTGGGGAAAACATCCCCCAATTCAGAAGGCCATCTGTGCAGCAAGCAAGAGTAGACCAGGCCCAGAAGCCATGTGGAAGGTCTTGACTCTGTATCGACTACAGTGCAGGTGCCCATCAACAGCCCAGCATTCCTTGATCAACATTGCCATAGCTACTCCAAGATACCACATCAAATGTGCTCTCCACTGGCAACTGGTAGTGACTCTCTTGTCAATATCAAAGGCCTTTGCTGCTTTTGCCCAACCGAAGTGTATTTGCTTGTGTTGGGAAAGTGGCTAAGTCTACCCATTCCTTGCTGTTCTGAATCCCATGCAAAGGATGTTAAAGTATGAGAAGATCAAGTGGATAGTAAGACGTTCCTAACACATCACTGGGATGAAAATTGAGAAACTCAGCCCCTCCCAACTAGAGTTCTTTCGATAAAATCTTCAAGACCCATGACTCATCCCATTCACATCAAAATTATGGAAACCTATGATTGGAGAGCCAAGGTGAGTTTCTACCTACTAAGCAGTTCCTTTTTTTTTTTTTTTTTTGGTTTTTCAAAACAGGGTTTCTCTGTGTAGCTTTGCGCCTTTCCTGGAACTCACTTTGGAGACCAGGCTGGCCTCGAACTCACAGAGATCCGCCTGCCTCTGCCTCCCAAGTGCTGGGATTAAAGGCGTGCGCCACCACCGCCCGGCATAAGCAGTTCCTTCTAAGGCCCCAAAATGTATCTATTACTGAACTTTGAACCAACACTAAAACATAAAAGGACATAACTTCACCAGGCCATGATTGGAATGTGAAGATACACCTCTCCCTCTAGGCTCCTATCTTTCCTTTTAGAGGAAAAAAAACATAACATATACTTGCATCCCATATACTATCCACCCTGATGCCCATTGTCTAAGAAATGATCCCTAAGCGTTTGCTGAATCCAGATACCATGGTGCAGATCTGATTTAACAGTATGGACCTTGTTCTACAAGATCCTCTGCATCATCAGGAAATGTCAATGCATTTTATACATATTTATGAAGGGAAATGGCACTGTACATACTGTGCACAATTTGATGAGATTTCACAAATAATACATTTTTTTTTTTTTTTTTTTTTTTTTTGGTTTTTCGAGACAGGGTTTCTCTGTGTAGCTTTGCGCCTTTCCTGGAACTCGCTTTGGAGACCAGGCTGGCCTCGAACTCACAGAGATCCGCCTGGCTCTGCCTCCCGAGTGCTGGGATTAAAGGCGTGCGCCACCACCGCCCGGCGAAATAATACATTTTTTGCTGTGTCAGCACACACACACACACACACACACACACACACACACACACACACACACACACAGAGGAACAACAACATTTTGAGGAATGTTAGAAAATTTCATCATATTATTAAAAAGTGTGCATCCAAAATGAATGTCTGGTTTTTCAGAGCAATGCAGCAAGGTTTCTCTTGACAGAATATTGTTTTAAATTCAATACTAATGAATTCTTTGCAGGGAGACATCTTTACTATTTACCTTAATAAATAACTGTCAATTGGTATAACACCTGCATCATCATCACTTACATCTCTTAGTCACATGTCAAACCTTACCTTTTCATTGTTCAGATAGCACATAGTACATGGAAACTGGAGGGCAAGATTCTTGCAGATGATGCCGTCATTTCAGAGCCAGATAATTCTTTGCTGGGGGAGCTATGTAGTACATTTTAGAATGCTAAGGACCACATTTGACTTCAATCTTCTGGGTCCCCATCAATCCCCCTCGTGTGTGTGTGTGTGTGTGTGTGTGTGTGTGTGTGTGTGTGTGTGTGTGCGTGTGTGCACAAGTGCACATGTGTGTTCAGTTGTTCATGTTCATGTATGCATTTGTGTGTACAGCCTAGAGGACAAACTCAACTATTGTTCCTTGATGCTATGTATCTTGTTTGTGGGGGCAAGGCCTCTCTTGGCCTACTGTTCATCATGTGAGTTAAGCTGACTGTGCAGTGAGCTGCTGGGATCTGCCTGTCTCTAGCTCTCCAATACTGGGATAGCAAGTATGCATCACTTTATCTTATTTTAAAAAACATGGGTTCTAGGGGTTCCATCTCAGGTGCTCATGCTTGCCAGGTAAACACAGTTCTGACTGAGCTCTTATCCCAGTCCTCACATCTCCCAATTTGGGTTATTAACAATACTTCCAGACATTTCCAAAATCTTTTGGGTTATGAAATTGCCCCTCACCTTGGGTGAAAAATCACTGCTATCAAGCAGTTAAGAACTGAAATATAACAAAGAGAGTACTTCCTTGTAACTGGATCTAAAAACAACAAGACAAAATAGACAAAATGCGAAAAGTCTCTAAATAACAAAGCACAGTACCACAGACACTCTTCTCTTATTATAAAACACATTATAAAACTGGGAAAATAACATCATCTTGACCAACCAGGCAAGAAAATGGTGACTTTGATTCACATCATAAGCTAAGTAATAAATTGTGCTTCAAGTATCATTACCTTCTCCAAGAAGATCTAAAAACTCCTTCATTCCAGATTCAGAATCAAATGGAATTGCCATAACTCGTGCAATCATGCCCATGTTTCATGTTTCAGAGGCTTCTGTGTGCAGCTGCTTGTTAAGAACAGTCAGTGTCTGGCTTAGGAGTTTAAATGAGTTGCAAGGTTTAAACCTCGGACAAGACGCTGTTATTACCACTCCCAGAGCTGGGGAAGTCTCTGTGCTCTCCTCCACTGTCAGAGTGCACTGTTTCCCTCACTTTGAAAGAACAGCCAGGAGCAAGCTCCTCCCCTCTTTGCCTGTCTTTGGACCTGCTGGCTTTGCCTTCCCCCTCAGGAAGTTTCTCATCATTAGTTGGCCTCCATTTAATCAGAGTCTCAATAAAATCTATTATTTTATAAATATCATAATTTCATAGACAACAAACATCTGCAAAATAATCAAAGCTGTGGTCAGAAGAGCTGGTGAGGTGCTCAGTGCTTAAAGGTACATGCTACTAAGCCTGGTGACCTGAGTTTCATCCTCAGAAACAGCATGATAGGAGGTGAGAACTGACCTATGACATCTACACATATACTGTGGTATACACATGCCATAAGCAACCACACACACATACACACACAAAAAAAACCCCAAATAAATAAAACTAAAAATTAAAAGCTTATGATCAGGACTATATAATATGTGTGATTGAGTATAAAGTGAAAATGTGGGGCCCTTCAGCAAAACTCATGTGGTTTCATGAGAGTGATGAAACACCAACCCAGTACAGGCCCCTCTCAGAGGACTCTAGTCTGCAGAAGCCTCAGACCCTGCTGACAGCCCAAGCTGGCTTTGCCGTGCCTTTTTCCATGCAGTTCTGGAGAAAATCCCAACTCTATACATTTTTCCTACCCCTGAGAACACAGAAAAGCTATATCTCCTAATGCATGCATGGTGGGGCTTAATGGAATCATTGCCAATAATACTCTCAGATTTGGAAGGCTCTTTCCCAAAGGCCAACCTCAGATATTTATGAACATATATTGAAATCATTATTATTTCTACCTTAATCCACTTCTACCTGGCTCACGCTGATTTGCCTCCTGAACAAAGGAAGAATTAAGTGGGGTCTCTCTGTGCCGCAGATAAATTATACCATAAAGCCACGAGAGTGATTTTCATGGGCCACAAAGGAGAATTGAGACCCATTCTGGTGCAGTGGTGCATGGACAGATCATTATTTTTTGTAGTCAAGGATTTCTTTGCTTGTGAGAATTTTTATCATAGAGAAAAATATGACTGAGGATTGAGAGGGTTCCTGTCACTTGGCTCTTTTGTGAAGAGTCTCCTTTAAAAATGCACAGTGTCAGACACTGGCTAAGAAGCACACTGCTCTGTCAGCATGAAGAGTTGATAAGGAGAACACCAGAATTTAGAAAGTGTGTTTTCTTGACTGAAAATGTAGTTTTGTCGGTAGGGTGCTTAGCTAATAATCAGATAACCCTGAGTTCAATTTTCAGCACACCATAAAAGTAGGTGTGGTGGTATATTGCTATAACTCTAGCACAAGGAAGGTTGAGGCAGGAGAATCAGAAGTTCAAGGTCATCCTAGGCTACATAGCAAACTCAAGGCCAGTGTGGGCTACATGGCTAAATGAAACTTTGAGAAAGAGAAGGGGAGATTTTCCTGAAGGGACAGAAGCCTAAGGATTTGAAAGCCTTCCCGCACATTCTCCTCAAAGGAGGTAACAAGTTCTAGTCTTTATATACAATGAATCTCTCAGTCCTTATTGGAGAAACTTCTTTTTTTTATTAAATATTTTTATTTTATAATTAACTTAATTTCACATATCTGCCGCGGATTCCCCTGTCCTCCCTCCTCCCACCCCCCAGCCCTCTCCCCCAATCCAACCCCCATTCCCACCTCCTCCAAGGCAAGGTCTCCCCTGAGGAGTCAGCCCAGCCTGGTAGACCCAGCTGAGGCAGGTCCATTTTTACAGTAAATGGTGATTACTATAGAAACCAACAACTAGACCCCATACAGAGAGTAAGCAGCTATGCAGTGCCCAGCTCTAAAAGGGGAAGTTACATCATAGCCGCTCTCCACAAGGACCAAGGATCATCAAAGAAGAGGGAAGAGGAAGACTGTGAGAGCTGGAGGTGGCAGACACCAGCTACAGAACAGCCCACAGCACTGCCACAATAGAAAGTGTGCACAAGATCTTCACAAGAGCAAGCCAACCAAACTCCTAGCAACCATGGCAGAGGGGCTCAAGATGACCCACCCTTAGCCCAGGATTTATAGACAACCGATGGCTGTTGGAGGAGAGGCTATCTGTGATGGCTAACCTTGGCTTTCAACTTGACTACCTCAAGAATTAATTAAAGCCTAAGATATCCAGTCTTTTTCTTTTCTTTCCTTTTCTCTTCTTTTTTTTTTTTTTTTTAAGACAGGGATTCTTTGTATAGCTTTGGGGCCTGTCCTGGAATTCTTCTCTGTAGACCAGGCTGGCCTCGAACTCACAGAGATGCACTTGCCTCTGCCTCCTGAGTGCTGGTATTAAATGCGTGTACCACCACTGCCCAGCAAGAATTTTCTTAATAATTATTTGAAGCAAGAAGACTTATCCTAAATCTGGGCCACATTTTCTAGTGGCAGACCACATAAAAGAACACAGAAAAAAATCTAGTTTTTTTGCCTACTTGACTTCACCTTCTCTGGCAAATGTATATATCTTGTTGCTTCTGGAATTAAATCAAACTTCTTCAGGTTTCTAATGTGCAATGAAGACCATTAGACCCCAGGACTGCAATGCTAGATTGGGGCTGCTAAGATGTCTAGCCTTGTGGGCTGAACAACTCCTGAATTTCCAGCCTTCCTGCCATAACACAGCTGTTGTTAGATTCCCTAGACCACATCCTGAGGCCAGTATAATAAATCTTCTTTAATATTATAATTAATTATATTGCCTGTACCTGTTGAGAACCCTGACCAGTACACTTCCCATGCCCAGTATATGGCCCCACACTCATGTGCACACAGACAACACTAAGTGGACTCAATGGGTTTTTACAAACAAAACAAAACAGAAGTGTGCATGAAGTTGGGAGGAAAAAGTTGTGGCAGTTAAAGGGCAGCAATTGGAGGGAAGTAAATGAGGGTGGATTTGATCCAAACACATTACCAAAGAGGACATAGGAACTAAAAATTAATTGGAACTATCTCAAGTTTTGTTTTTGTTTTTTTAGTTGGCACAGCTTCTAAACCTGGAACTCTGAGAGCATGGTACCAGAAGGTTGGGTTCTGGTGAGGATCTTTCTCCTGGCTGGCTGTGTCTTCACAGAGCTGTGTCCTTCAGGGAAGACAGAGCATCCCTGAAATCTCATACTTTATAAAGAAAGTCATCACATTAAGAGATTTCAATTTTGATCACATCTAAACCCAAGTGAGTCCCAGCTCTGGGTTAATTGCATCTGGGGTTAAGATGTCAAATTATGGAGTGATACAAACATTCTTTCCACAGCACGCATTATCCTGATGATAATGAGATCCCGTAACACTTTAAATGGTGTTCACAAGAAGGCAAGCATGAGTAAAAGGAATACCCACCCTACCAAAACTTATGCTACCATTTGTAATGGAAGTTTTACTAAATAAACACAATATGGCTCAGGAAAAAGGAGAGATGTGTGCTGAGCTTCATCTGGAAGGAAGGCTGCTAAGATGTCAGCCAGTGTGTGTGAACAAACCCAGCCCAGAGGGTGTGAAACTCTTCATGTATGACCTGGCTTTTAAACTGGGCAAAGAGAACTAAGTAAACTAGCCTGGGATTGTTGGTAGTAAATGGCCACTCAAAGAAAAGGGAGTCAGATCTTACACTCTAGTACCTGACTTCCCAGGTTGCTGCCCTTTGGCTAAAATCTCCCATAACCAAAGGGACTTCATATCTGGTAGTATCTAGAGAGGATATTTTAGGTCTGTGACCAGTCATAAGCGCAGTGAGAAAGTGGGTTTACATGCATTTATAGTTCTCAATGTTTAATATTACTTTAAGTTTTCTATAACACTAATTATTCCAGAAAGGACTTACTTCCTTTAAATCAGATGAATAAAGAATATTATAGTAGGAAAAGTGTGATTGTCTCATAAAGTATCATTGATACAGTTACCAATGCTGTGACTACTGAATTTCGATTTCTATCCCAATTATCCCTGGGCTTCACACTGATGCAGCCATATACCTGAAGCCAGCTCGAGTTTGGCATGCTTAAACATGTGTCATCTGCCTCTCACATACCCATCTTCCACAGTTCTAACACACTAGTAGTCATCTGCAATCTTTCAGGGCCTTCTCTTTGTAGACAAAGTCAGGTAAAGTAGCCATCTCTGGATTTACTGTTACAGTTTTTTGTTATTGTGTGTATGTGTGCTTATATAGCTGTAGGCAGAGTTTCCTGTCCCACAGCTACTCTCAAATAAACAGACTGAGGCTTATCTTAATTACAAATGCTCAGCCAATAGCTCAGACTTGTTACTAACTAGATCTTACATTTTAACTTAATCCATATTCCTTATTTACACGCTGCCACATGGTTGTACCTTTATTAGCATGACACATTCATTTCCTGCTCCCTCTGCATCTGGCTGGAAACTCCAGACTCTGACCTTCTTCCTCTCAACATTTCTCCTAGCCTGGCTTTCCTTCCTAACCTTATTCTGTCCAGCTATTGGCCAGTCAGCTTCTTTATTAAACCAATCACAGTGACATATATTCACACAGTGTGAAGGAATCTTCCACAACACATATCTGCATGTATGTGTGCAGGCAACATGTATGTGCACAGGCAGCCATAACATAGCAGCTTGTGGAGGTCAGAGGACATCCTGCAGGTGTTGGCTCTTTCCTTTGACCATGTAGATGTTAGTGGTCAAACTCAGGTCACCAGCCAGGGCAGCAAGCACCATTACCTACTGAGCCATCTAGCTGGCTCATTCCTTGCGGTTCATGTCATTTTTTTTTCTTCTCAGCTGTTTCACACCTTTAATGTATTTTTCTCAGATCAACCTCTTTAATGTGAACAATACAATCTGTTGTTCAAATCTGTTAGATGGTCTTATAATAAAAAACCTGGAGTCAGCCTGGTGGTGGTGGCACATGCCTTTAAACCCAGCACTCAGGAGGCAGAGCCAGGTGGATCTCTGTGAGTTCAAGGCCAGCCTGGTCTACAGAGCTAGAGCTAGGACAGGCACCAAAGCTACAAAGAGAAACCCTGTCTCAGAAACAAAAACAACAACAACAACAAACTGTAGCCAGATATTGGGGTGAGAGCTGAAAGATCAGAGAAGCAGAACATCCAGTCTCTAGTTCTTACCTCTATGAAATCTTCAGTCTAAAGAGAGTGAGTTCCTGTCTCCTCACACCTTATATACCTTTCTCTGCCCTGCCATGTCACTTCCTGGGATTAAAGGCCTGTGTGCTTCCCAGTGCTGGGATTAAAGGTGTGTGCCACCACTACCTGACCTCTATGTCTAATCTAGTGGCTGGCTCTGTCCTCTGATCCTCATGCAAGTTTATTAGGGTACACAATATATCACCACAACAAACACTTGTACAAAACCTAGCTTGGCTCCTCTGTTTGTATGACTTTCCTCATTTGTATGACCAAGTATCTGACAAGAAGTCACTTTAAAGGGCACGAGAGATTATTTTAGTTTATACTTTAAAGACCAATACACATGCTGTCATGGCAGAGAGGAGGGATACAATCTAACATGTCAGGGAAGTCCTGGAGGGGAAGGGATGAAGCAGATGGCCACTGGATCTGTCATCAGAAATCAACAAGGGGACAGCAAGGGAGGCTAGGCTTGAAAACCTCAAGGCCACTTCCAGTGTCCACTTTCTCCAGCAAGGCTCTGTAATCAGAAATTTCTGTCCCACCAGCAACTCCCAAATAATTGACTCGGAGGCTTAATATTAGCTATAAATCTTCGGCCAGTAGCTCAGGCTTATAACTAACTAGCTCTTACTCTTAAATTAACCCATAATTCTTATCTATGCTTTGCTACATGGCTTGGTACCTTTTCTCAGTAGGACATTCTCATCTTGCTTCCTCTGCATCTGGCTGGCGACCCCTGACTCTGCCCTTCCTCTTCCCAGAATTCTAGTCTGGCTCTCCTGTTCAAGCTCTTCCTGCCCAGCCATTGGCCAATTGGCTTTATTATTAACAATGAGCATAAGGCACAGTAAGGCTCTACAACTTCCTCAATCAGTGTGCCTAGTGAGGACCAAGTGTTCAAACACAGGAGCCTAGAAGACACGTTTCATATGGAAGCTACGACAGCTCCCTCCAGGTGATGCCATGTCAGAGCTCTGCTTCTCCCTCTTGACACTCACACACCACCAGTGGCTCACACTGCAGCACGAGGACATGACCAGGAAGGCTCCGCACTTTCCTTGGCCCCTTCTTCTGCTCTTTATTTCCTCAGCTCTCTTCAACGTCATGTGAAAGCCTCGCACTTCCAGAGAACGTAGTCCAGCCTTACTCACACAGTTCCTCCTTTGACCCCACCCCCCAGCCTCCTTACCCTGCCCCTCCACTGCACTCCCTTCCTGCCCCCAGCTGGTGACCCATCCCATCTGGATACACAGGGTTCTGGTCTTCCCTCCGTCCACTTCAATGCTATGTAACGCTGAGTGGGAACTGGGCTTTATTTATTTTCCTTTGTGTCACTACTGCCCAGACCCATGTCTGAAATGAAAAAGATACCAAATAAAAATGTGGCTCATGAATGAACATTACAAGCCATATTTTAAAACCAAATATGAGAATTCTCATTTGCGTTTTTTAGAGACTCTCTATCCTGTGTCAGACTTTACATATGAAATACAGAAACTGAATTTTAAATTAACACTAAAGTTTCTATGAGGCTAATGATTGTATTTGGGGGCTCTTTGTTTTATTTCATTTCCACTTTAAGGAGTTACTAGTACAAGTTTAAACTTTCTCCAGAAAGTTGAAAAAGGAATATTAGAACTGAACAGAAATTTCAAGGTATCAAACGATTCAGTCTTTATAATACCCATTCATTCTTCAGCTCAAGTGAGCAAAAGAGCTCCTTTATCAAAGGATGATTATCAGCTGAGTTTCCCATCATTGTCCTGTACCTCACCACTTCTGAAAATCACACATAAAAATGTCTTCTAGTAATACCAGAAGCACAAAGGCAACAAAAGATTTCATGGAAAAGAGAATTATTCTCCTAATCCTTCCCAGGTTAAGTGCAGGCCTTCCGTGATTGCCTTTGGCTCTGTTCACGTCGGAATGAAAAAGCACTCTCTGATTAAATAACTTTCCACTGCCTTCGACTTGCCTTTCACAATTCTTCTGTCGCATGTCACGTCATGTCCCGATACACTCCAGGGACTAAGGACGATGACAAATTGGGGAAATTAGAGTGGAGCAAAAATCAAGTCCATACTGCTCCCTGAAACGGGTGGATGAACGCAGAGGCAATTGAAGGAGCTATGCTGGGAACTACAGAAATCATAAGGATTACTCACTCAGAAATGTTTGCTAAATGAATTCCCTTTCAAAATCCATTTCCAAAACCTTCGTAAATGCCTCCTATTGATTTGAATAAATTCTACCTGTAACCATGGGGGGACTCTCGGTAAGTTCAATATAAAGCAGGTCAGCCGTGCCTGGGTGGATAGCCCCACAACCATGAACATATGAGAAGCACTAATTGGAAGCTATGGGTTATAAAAAAAAAAGAAAACAAAGATATGAGACCGGGGAGGGGTGGGGATGGAGGGTAGATCTGGGAGGAAGTAGGGGAAGAGTTGGGGTGAATCTGATCAAAGTACATTGTAAGTTTGTATGACAGTCTCAAAGAATTAGTGAGAGTATTATATATTTTAAAATGAATTAACCCCTAGAAAGTAAAGAGAAGGTCTAAAGAATAAAAGCAACTTAGAAACCACACTGACTGGTGCTTCCGAACAATGGAAAACTAACTGAAAGAAACTTCCGCACAAGAACATCCATCGAGAAAGGAAAGTCTTGAGAGTCACGCTCTTGACATTTTCATTTCTGTGTAAAACGAACTATTCAGTTGCTACAAAGAAGATTGGGAGCAAAATTCACCTAAAATCTATCTAACAAACAGCACGAAACAATTCAAGGTAATAAAAATAGTAGCCAGAGTTTCAGCCTTGTCAAAGAAGGAATGACTCATGGAAGAAAGACATGTACGAAGACAAATGAAGAATTACGTGTCTTCTAACCCGATAAGCATAAGCTTTAGTTTGCGGACAAACCATGGGAACAACTCAAAGCTGTTGTGGCTGTTCAGAACTTCAGAGCTTTCTTGAAGTATCACTATTTTTGCAAACAAGGATATTAACAAATTTGGTGTTCTGAGGCCTGCAATTTGTCGGTTCTCAGTTTCTTTGTTTAGAGCTTTCGCTAGTGTTGTTAACTGTTGTTGCACATCATAAATTAAGGATTTTTTTTTTTTTTAAATGCTGTTTTCTTGAAATTTCCTTTTACATTTAGGAGAAGGCTTCATAGGTGCTGGAGAGATGGGGCAGTGGTTAAGAGGTCTCACTGCTTCCCAGAGGATCTTTGTCTGGTTTCAGCACTCACGTCTGAAGGCTCTCAAATGCCTATAACTTCAGCTCTAGGGCTCAAAGCAATGCCATCTCTGCCTCTGTGGGCACTCCCACACATGGCATACATCACACACCACACACACACACACACACACACACACACACACACACACACATGCACAGACATACACATGTGCACACATTTACACAAAGTATAAAAGAAGGCACCTTCAGGGGGCTGGGGCACCTGTCTTGGGCTATAGTACATGGATGTCTAGGACAGGTAGTCACTGGGCTGCAAATTCTACTGTGAGCATACAAATCTGTGTGTGTTCCTGTACTACAACCCATAGATGTCTTGTATGGAAATGGCTTGTGTGTAAATTGTAGTGTGCACACACAGAGGCATGGGTGTTTCTCTAATACGTTCCTGTTCAGACACCATGGTCTTAGTTATGGTGAGGTCACCTTTCCCTGGAAATTTGTCTTCTTGTTCCAGGTTTGTAGATATTCAGTATCAATATCTAACAAGTATCAAGCAAGCCAGGAATTCAGGACTCTACATATACACAAGCAAAAGTGATTCAAACAATGGAACCAAATGGAAGAGAAGCAGCTGCAGAGGCTATACCCAAGTCCTGTCAGGTGAGCTCTGCCAGAGGAACAGTCCCCTGGAGGCAGGTGGGTCCTCAGCACAGGTGTTGTCTCAAAGCTGCAGAGCTGTGGTGCACAAGAAGGGCCTTTAAGTACAGCTTAAAATCAAGCCTTTAAGTTGCGATGCTGTCAACTAACCCTCCTCTCCCAAGATAATGTGGCAAAGCAGAAACAAATGTGAATCAATCTCCTCTGCAGCTATTAGACAGCTGCACCACCCACCCCCGGGGACGCTATTTCAGAACTCTGCAGCAGAGGGAGGGCTCAGGGAATTATGTAATGCCAGCTTTGGGGCTCACCATAATTCCTGAGGTTTTCCCCTTCATTCTAGAGAAGCGTTTCCACAGTCAGCCATGAGAAAGAGTATTTCATGCATCGTAGGTGATGTTTACTTCTTAAAAAGCAAAGCAACATGCAAATGAGAGAAACTCCTGGCCACCTTTCTTCATTTTTCTTTCTGAAGAAATGTGTCCTCTAATTTGAGAAAATTTATGTTGAACCAAATCATGAAGATGCAAATTTGAAAACACCTCATATTTGCTTCACTAGGCTCTGCCCACCACCCACCTCATAATCCAATTGGTACTCATTCTTACTTGTTGATGGACAATCTCACTACCTTTCCCAATACTCCAAAACAGGTCAATGGATTTCCCGGTTGCTTGGCAACTTGTATGTTTGATTCTGATGTCCTTATAAGATGCGTTGTATCTTGAATCACTGCACATACTCAGCATAATTAACAGAATATAACAGTGAACAAATATCTTTGCGAGCTCATGATGGAACACAATAAATAAATAAAGAGGGTAATCTTTTTTTTGAGGGGGACAGACCTGTGGGGACTGACAACTAGGGGTGATCAGGGTACATTATGTGAAATTGCCTTATAATCAATAAAAATATTATGTTTAAAAAAAAGAATGCAGGATCAGACAATGAACACATCAGAAAAGATGCTTCATGGATCATATGTTCCTTCAAAAATTGGACTTGGGAAGAGAAATGGCAAGAAAACCCTCCAATATTTTAACAGTGGAAAAATAGGTAGTGACAAGTCATGATGAAGGGTGACAGACTTGGAGCAGAAAAATTAACGTGGTGGGAAAGCAGACATTATATTTAGAAGTCCTTCAGAGAAGGTGTCTTTCATAAACAAAGCAGGCTAGAACTCTAGGAACGTCTCAAAGCCTGGAGCCCCACAGGCCAAGTGGAGGAGTGGGTGGTTCTCCAGGGAGTCACAGGACTATGCCAGGGTGAATCTTCTCAGTCTCTTGCAGCTCAAGGAAGATAATTTGGATTTAGTTTTTGAAGTGTAATGAAGGGCAGTAGAGGTTCATCAGTAAAGGGGTGTTTAGAACTGAAAAAACTTTCACCAAGATGGGTCTTCTAAAGAGTGAAAAGAGGAAGCTGGAAGAGCTTCACATGTGATTGGACAACTTACTCCTTGCTTAGCAGGTCTGTCTGAGGAATGAGGGGATGGATATGCAAGAGTCGTGAAGTCTAGAAAGAACATCTTTCAATGCCCACCAGTACAGCTTGTGGGTAGTTGCTAGTGGCTGTTTGCTAGAGATGCCTCAACAAAGAAACACAGACTGGGTATTCCAAACAACACAGACATTTTGTCAGTGATGTCTGCTGGAAGTCGGAGATCAAGATGTTGATGGATCGGTTTCTTCTGACACCTCTGTCCTTGGGTTGGCTGTACTGCTCAGTTGTCTTCATACTAACTTCCTCTTCTTTTAAGGACATCAGTTACATAGGGTTAGTGCCCACTCAACCACATGTCAAATTAGTCCCTTTCTTAAAGTGTCTGCCTTTAAATACTACTGCCTTCCAAGGCACTGGATGTCAGGACTTCAACACGCACTTTAGGTGGTTGGGGCAGGGGACACACTCCAGCTATAGCAGGAAATCAATAAATTTATTCTGATAGATGATCATGCCTTGAACTTAGGTGGTTACGGTGGAGATAGTAAGAGAACAGAGATGCAGAAAATATCTTGAAGGTAATTCCAACAGGATTTGCTGGAGCTTGAACATGTTGCATCTGAAATTTTAAGATTAGAGCTGTGAAAATTGCATTAGGAGTAGTGGCATTTTCTGAGGCAAAAAGAAGTAGAAAGAGAATTGTGGAGAATAAACTGTAGATTCTGTCTAGACATTTGGACTCGGAGATGCAATTTCAGCAGCCTAATGACTGGAAAGCTGGAAGGTGAGATGAGTCAATGAAGTAGGTCATTTTAAGGATGAGAAAGCTTGTTTTATGAAAGCAACTGGAGTGTTTTTCTGCATGCAGTACATTTTAAAGCTGTCAACCCCACAGCGCCCATGACTGAACATTTCTATCATCACACGAGCCTCTTCGAGCAGTGGTGAAGAGGTCCTGGAAGAGAAAAATCCATGCAGAGTTCAAGTACTCACAGCTCACTGAATGTCAGACACCATACAAATATAAAGAGTAGCCTTTCTCCTACAGAGAGCCCTGGGAAATTCTAGAGAAAACTGATGTTTCTAAACAAGGAGATTGGAAATGTATTGCTTACTTTATATTCCAAAATTGTGGACTAAAATGGATAAGAGATCAGATTTGGAAAATAGACTAAAATGTGGGAGGTGGCCTGTGTACAGCCTTTAGTTTAAGTTTTTAAAGATTATCATGATGTCTATAACCACAGGACAAAATAGCTAAAATAAGGAAACATTCCTTGGATTTTCATTTTACTCACTTATAAAATGTCTTGCCATTTCCTGTGTCTTCTTTAAAGTACACGATGGTCACAGGAGAAGCCATGATTTCAGTTTTATTTAGTTTTTTTTCTTTTTCATTTTATTGAAAATAGGGTTTTTTTTCTCACATCCTATATCCTGATTACTGTTTCCTTTCCCTGTACCTCCCCCACCCGAGTTCTTCTCCACCTCCCCTCCAATCTAAATCAACCCCCTTTCTGCCTCTCAATAGGAAGCAAAGAGGCTTCTAAGGGATAAACGATACAATATAATAGTATAGTATAATGATGAAACCCGAACTAGCACATTGGAATATGACAAAACCGATGGAGGGAAGGAGCACAAGAAACAAATACAGACATGGAGACCCACTCATTCCCCCACTCAGGCAGTCCATAAAAGCACTAAATTGGAAACCATAATTTATACCCCAAGGACCCATAGAGAAAAGAGAGAGAAGAAAAATTTGCAAATAAAAAATGAATAAAACAAAAATAAGATTTTTTTTTAAAGAAGAAAAAACCCTGACCCATTCTGAGACATGAACCTCCAAAGGTGCCCCTGAGTTTGTTTTCTATTGGCCATCTACTGCTGGGCATGCAGCCTACCCTTAAGAGTGATTTGTTTCCCCAGTGAGACTCCCTTGGAGAAAACTAAATTTTCATTTGCAAGTGGTTAATAAATTAGAGATGACTTCTAGATTAGGGATAGGGACATGTGTCCACTTCTCCTTTCAGCTCTAGGACCCCATCTGGTACAGACCCATTCAGACCCTGTGTATGCTGCCTCTGTGAATTTGTATGTGCATAGATCATATTGATTCAGATGGCATTGTTTTCTTGGTTTCTTCCATCTCCTCTGGCTCTTACTGCTTCTTATTATTTTCTGCTTCCTCTTCTCAGGGTTCCCTGGGCCCTGAGAGGAGGGATTTAATGGAGACATCCTATTTAGGACTAAGTGTTCAAGGTCTCTCACTCTCTGCATAATGTCTGGCTGTATCTGTATTTATTCCCATCTGCTGCAAGGGGAAGCTTCTCTGATGATGACTGAGAAAGGCACTGATCTATGAGTATGCAGAATGTCATTAAGAGTCATTTTATTGCTACATTACTTTTAGACAAGTAGTATTTGGTTTTACTCTAGGTCCCTAGACTAACTATTTTCAGGTTCTTTGTCACCCAAACAGTGTCATGTATGAGTTCCATGTTGTGGAGTGGGTCTCAAGTAAAATCAGATATTGGTTGTTTACTCCCACAAGCTTTGTGCCATAATTATACCAGCATGTCTTGCATGTAGGATACCATTGTACATCAAAGCATTCATGGATAGCTCAGTGTTTATGTGTCTCTTTTGGTAGCCTGTAGAGTACCTTCCTGTACCAAAGACACTGGAACATAGGGATAAAGGATCTATGTAGGAGATCAACAACTCCATGTTCACTGAGTTATGCACGTGCTGTTTTCCACAATGAGAATTTGCCATCCGTTCGTGGAGAGCAGCCTACAGTCTTGGCAAGGCCTGGGTTGTTTGAGGGTTCCTATGGAACCCCTTTGGCCCATAACTCAACTAGATGCAACCCATTCCTGGTACTGAAAGCTTCATTTGGTGACAAGAGATGGCCAGCTGGGGCTCTGTCTCACCCATTATTTAGTGATTTTATTTAGATTGCCTTTATAATATGTTCATATTTTAGGAAGTTGCTGCTGTATTAGGTTTCCATACTATTCTTCAAATGGCACTCAATTTTATGGCCCATATTCCCTCTTTAAACCCTCTCTTCTCTCATTATTGGGTCCTCTAGTTCCAGTCCCACCAACCTATCTATAAATACATATTCTATTTCCTTTCCAGAAGAGATCTGTCTGTCCCTCCATAGTTTATCAGTCTATTCCTAACCACTGTGGTTATGGATTGTAACTTGCTTATCTTTGAATTAACAGCTAATATCCACATATAAGTGTGGTGACATTTTATTTATGCTTTGATAAATAATGCTTGCATGGAGATCAGAGGGGAAAGTTGGCCATTTTAAGTAGACAAAGAAGTCAGGCAACTGTAGTACACGCCCTTAATCCTATCACTTAGCAGGCAGGATCTCTGTGTGTTCAAGGTCACACTGGAAACAGAGTCAGGTGTGGTGGCACATGCCTTAAATTCCAAAACTAGTTAACCATGGAGGTCGGGAGGTCTGTACAGACAGAAAGGAAGTGATGTACCTGGACAGAGAGCAAATCGGATGGCAGAACAGCAAGGCATATAGACGTGGGTAAACAGGAAGTAACTCACATTTGGAAGCTGCAGAGTTGGTGAAGTAAGGTCGACTGGCGGCTTTCCCTATTTCCCTGATCCTTCTAAGGCTTTCACCCCTATATTTGGCTCTGTGTTCTTTACTTAATAAGACCATTTAGAAATTCATCTACATATAAGCGAATACACACCATATTTGTTTTACTGGTCTCAGCTACTTCATTCATGATGACTGTTCCTAATTCCATCCATTCCCCTGCAAATTCCATGATTTTTTTAAATGACTGAGTAATATTCCATTGTGAAAATCTACCACATTTTTTAATCTATTCTTCTGTTGAGGGACATCTGGGTTGCTTCTAATTTTTGGCTTTTATGAATAGAGTAGAAATGAACATGGTTGAGCAAGTGTCTCTATAGTAGGATGGAATGATAAATGCCCATGATGTGTATATGCCCATGATGATATAGCTGAATCTTGAGATAGATCAATTCACATCTTCCTGAGGAACTGCTACAATAATTTCCATAGTGACTGCGCCAGTTCAAAGTCTCACTAGCGATGGATGAGTTCCTTACTCTATCTACATCCTCACCAGCCTGAGAGTTGTCAACTTGTTTTATTGCTCTTAGCCATTCTGATGGGTATAAGACAAAAATCACAAAGTAGTTTTGATTTGTATTCCCTGATGACTAAGGAGGCTACCTTGAGCTGTAAATAAATATCCTGAGAAGTCCAGCTTATGCTCGCTCAGACTCCCACTCTGTGATATGGTACAGTAACATTGACGTTGGGACAATCTATAAAGATTATTTAGAGTTCACAATTTGTACATGGCTGTGTGTGTGTGCGTGTGTGCTGTGTGAGTGTGTGTGTGTGTGTGTGTGTGTGTGTGTGTGTGTGTGTGCGTGTGTACTGTGTGAGTACTACCATAGGTGCCCTTCCTTTTGATATTAAAACTGCTATGGTTCCCTTCCCCTTCTATCTCTAACTCCTCACAGTTACTAGTCTATACTCTACCTCTGTGACTGCAATATCCACTACTGCTGCCTGACTGAAATCATGAGGTGTGTGTCCTATTGAGAATGACTTTTCTACTACTGCATAATTTATTTCAAGTTCATTCAAGTTCTTGTATGTATCAAGTGTTTATCCCTTTTCATTTATCCTATGTATAAGTAATACTCACAATAGAAATATACCATGGTTTGTCTAATCACTTGTGAATATTTACATTTCAACATTACAAGAAAGGGGAATATTTCAACTATATCATTTTGATACATTGAGTTAAAATGTGAAAACAAATTTTACTATTACTGTGCCTACTACGAAACTGAAAACATGAAGGCATGGACATGACTGGAAAAGGCATTTGCCACCAGGCTCCACAACCTGAATTCAGTCTTGGAACCACACAGTAGGAGAGAGCTGGCTCCCACACATTGTCCTCTGATCCCCACATGCCGCATTCAAGTTGTGTCTTCACTCTATATCTCTGGGGAAATTAAGAAATTATTCCTTCTATTACAGGATTTGGCAAACTGCACCAGAGAGTTGAATCATGAAAGTCTACTGTGAATTTTGTTCAGCTAGGCAGAAACCACCTGCATATGCAGCTAGACCTCTACGGCAAGGTGGTATATGGGCCACCAGGCCCCTCCATCCACCCACACCATCCTGAGAAGGATGCCAGAAGATTGCATCTACACCGGAGGTGAGATCCTGTCGTTCCCACCATGCCTCAGCTATTTTTAAAGAATAATGAACAAGATGAACCAGGATGACTCGCCCACAGCCCTGCAGGAGAGGAACAAACCTGTGTGTGTTAATGTATGGTTCTTAGAGTTGGCTCTTGAGAAAGATCAGCCCACCTGCTCTGAGCCTCTGTGTAAGACTCTCCATACTTCCTTTACTGAGCCTCATGAAAGGCTCTGCATGGGGCCATCGGCAGAGAGAAGCAACTTGTCTCTTGTTTTTATGC
Source organism: Peromyscus californicus insignis (assembly GCF_007827085.1). Taxonomy (NCBI): domain Eukaryota; kingdom Metazoa; phylum Chordata; class Mammalia; order Rodentia; family Cricetidae; genus Peromyscus; species Peromyscus californicus. The sequence goes on along the minus strand of NW_026294469.1, from coordinate 73,886,024 downwards.
AGTTTTTAAGAAAGTCTCCAAGGAATGTGTTCAGTAAGGGTTTACCCCGCCTCTGAATCTTCCATATAAGTGTACTGGATTTGACTTCCCTGATCCTGTGTACAGATAGACTATGAATATGGGGTAAGAACATGTATTACAAGTTCTGAACATCTTTTTTGCTGCCATAATTGAGATCACTGTGTGTTCACTCAAGTCTGTTTTCTCTTCATCTGACATAAAATTAGAAGTTTTGTCCTGAATGTTATTGTAACTCATATGTGACCACCAGAAATTAGTCACATAAAGGTAGTTCTCCACCTGGCTCATACAAACCTCCCTATAGTGCCCTTCATCCCGAGGACAAAAAAGAGAAGGAATTCCAAGGTCCTAGGGGATGGTGCAGTCACAAGGTAGAGGTTCCTGAGGCCCTGGCTGGTTTAAAGAAAGTGCTTGATGATTTCCTTGGAGCTACTTGCTGCAATAGTGTGAATCCAGCCCTGCAGAACTAGGAAGCCAGAGGAGGCAATTGGTGTCTACTGAAGTCAGCTGGGTGCCCAGCAATGAAACAAACACCACCAAGCTTTCCATCAAAGATCAAAGAAAGATTCCACCAAGCTCTATGCACAATGCAGCCACAATGTCAGGTCAAATTTTCTAGACAGACACGGTGTCTTGACTTGGTAGCAAAGGTCAAACAGAGTGTCACCAAAGTATGTCATTTCAAACAAAACTCAACCTGCCAGAGCAGGAAGAGTCATGTCAAGGAATCTACCACACAAGTCAAACTCTGTGATGACATCTGTAAACTCTGTCTGCAGGTCTGAACTCACATGGCCCTAATAAGAAACAAAGAACTGAGAAAATTGATCAACATTAAGGAAATATTGTTGACAAAAGAATAGTAAGCACATTTTTACTCTTTATTATTATATTTACTTTTTCATCAATTTTTCTTTGACAATTTCACAATCTATAATGCATTCCAATTATTCTTTCTTCTCAGCCTGCCCTGTCTTTCCTCCTCCTGTTCCTATCAACTCTCCCACTCCATCCTTCTACTCCATTTTTCAGATTTATGACTTTATAGTTAGTTTTGAGACCCATAGCTGGAGAATTTCTCTCCAGCTCCAGCCAAGTCCCACCAGTCCCGGAGCCCACTTATAAAATAAACACACAGACTCTTATATTATTTAAACTGCTTGGCCATTAGCTCAGGCCTACCATTGTCTAGCTCTTACTCTTATACTAAGCCCATTTTTGTTAATCTATATGTTGCCACGTGTTCCGTGGCTTTACCTGTTGCCTCTACATGATGCTCCCTGAACACAGTTGGTGTCTCCTCCCCCTCTCTCTTCCTCTCCTTTTGCTGTCTTTCCTCACTGCTAGTCCTGCATATACTTCCTGTCTGGCTACTGGCCGATCAGTGTTTTATTTATACAGAGCAGAGTGATATCCACAGCAGAGAACTGTTAAAAATTCCACATATTCATGAGTACCATGTGATATTTTATATACATATACACTGAGTAACATCCCAATTAGCTTAAATATGTGTTCCCTGAAACATTTATTTATTTTGGTCTCGAGCCAAAAAGGTCAGACAAAGCTTTTCAGATAAGGAAATCAGCTCAGTGTAAACATTCGAAGTCTTCTCTTCTGGGTGTTTTATATTAAAACAAACTTAGAGGTCCCAAACCTACCCGAGAAGGAAACTGACTACATAATTTGTATGATCTTACAGGAGAACGTATGTTCTCCTCACTTCAGTGTGGCTGCAGGAATAGGAAACAAGGGACATGAATTAAGAGTTAAGGCTTCTAGGTTGTTTCCACGTACTGGCTATTACAAATAATGCTGCTATGAACATAGTTGAGCAAGTGTCTTTGTGGTATGATTGAGCATTCCTTGGGTATATGTTCAAGAATGATATATCTGGATCTTGAGGAAGATTGATTTCAAATTTTCTGAGAAACCATCATGCTGATTTCCAAATGACTGTACAAGTTTGCACTCCCACCAACAGTGGAGGAGTGTTCCCCTTGCTCCACATCCTCTACAGCATAAGCTGTCATCAGTGTTTCTGATCTTAGCCATTCTGACAGGTGTAAGATGGTAGTCAGAGTCATTTTGATTTGCATTTTCCTGATGACTAAGGATGTTGAGCAATTCCTTAAATGTCTTTCAGCCATTTGAGATTCTTTTGTTGAGAATTCTCTGTTTAGCTCTGTAGCCAATTTCTTAATTGGACTGTTTGGTATTTTGATGTCTAGTTTCTTGAGTTCTTTATATATTTTGGAGATCAGCCCTCTGTCAGATGTGGGGTTGGTGAAGATCTTTTCCCATTCTGTAGGCTGTCATTTTTGTCCTATTTACCATGTCCTTTGCCTTACAGAAGCTTCTCATTTTCAGGAGGTCCCATTTATTAATTGTTGCTCTCAGTGTCTGTGCTATTGGTGTTATATTTAGGAAGTAGTCTCCTGTACCAATGCATTCAAAACTACTTCCTACTTTCAACCTAGATACCCCTCAACCAAAAAACGGATTAAGAAAATGTGGTACATATACACAATGGAGTACTACTTGGCAGTGAAAAACAATGACATCATGAAATTTTCAGGCAAATGGATGGAACTAGAAAATACCATCCTGAGTGAGGTAATCAGACTCAGAAGGACAAACATGGTATGTACTCACTCATAAGTGGATACTAGATATAAAGCAAAGGATAACCAGACTACAACCCACAGCTCCAGAGAAGCTAGCTAACAAGGAAGACCCAAAGAGGGACACATGGATTGCCCTGGGAAGGAAAATAGATAAGATCTCTGTGAGTAAACTGGGGATGGGGGGGATGGAGGGTAGGAGTTGGGGGATGAGAACATAAGGGGATGGGATGGTCGAGCTGGAACAGGGAGGGAGTGGGAGAGCAATGAAAGAGATACCATGATAGAGGGAGACATCATGGATGTATAGGAAAAAAAACAGGTGCTATGGAAGTTCCCAAGAATCCCCAAGGATGACCCCAGCTTAGACTACCAGCAGTAGTGGAGAGGGTGCCTGAACTGGCTTACCTCAGTAATCAGATTGGTGAATACCTAACTGTCATCATAGAGGCTTTCTCCAGTAACTGATGGAAGCAGATGCAGAGATCCACAGCCAAACACCAGGCCAAGCTCCAGGAGTCCAGTCAAGGAGAGAGAGAAGAGGGATTGTATGAGCAAGCAGCATCAGGATCATGATAGGGAAACCTACAGAGACAACCAAAGCAAGCTAGTGGGAACTCATGAAATTTAGACCAATGCCTGTGGAGCCTGCATGGGACTGGACTGGGCCCTCTACATAGGCAAGACACTTGTGTGGCTTGATCTGCTTGGGGGGCCCCCTGGCAGTAGGCTCAAGATCCATCCCTGGTGCATGAGCAGGCATTTTGGAGCCCACTACCTATGGTGGGATACCTCCTCACACAGCCTTAGGGAAGGGGGAGGGGCTTGAACCTGCCCCTACTTAATGTACCAGGCTCTGCTGACTCCCCCGTGAGAAGCCTCACCTTCTTATTTGAAGGAATGGGGGCTGTGCTGGGGGAAAGGCTGGAGGGGCGAGAGGAGGGAAGAGGGGGATCTGTGATTGGTATGTAAAATTAATAAAAAATTTCCTAGGGAAAAACAAGAGTTAAGGCAGCTTTCCACATGGAGAGCAGAAGATTTGGCTTGTTATCAACTAGACACTATACTCAATTCCCATTTTTCTCTTCTGAATAAGATTTTTGTCTCAATTATACCATTCATCACCTCCCACTGTAGGACTTATATGAAAGAGAAGTCTCTGCATCATTTAAAGATCCTGGCTTTGGCCCTAAGGAGGCAGGCAAGCATAAGGAATACCTGAGCAATGTGAGACTCCACTTGGCTTGGGCTATGCACATGCCTCTCTTGTAATAAAGCATTTGGCAACCTGAGATCCTTACCTGCACATACTATGCAAATGCATGCACTCCTCTTCAAACAATGCATCTAGCAACCTGTTAGCAACTCAGTTGAATGAAGTTACACATAGATCTCACTCTGTAGAATAAGCTTCACCTCCCCCTAACAACCACCAAACTTAATTCACATTCAGAAATATTTCACTTATATCCAGGTACAGGGTGGGGGTGACAATCTGGCTTAGACAGTCATGTACAATGAGGCAAAATAGTATCCCCAAGGGAACTTTTAGGAAGGATGATCTGCTTGCCATGTTATACCTACACAAAACAGGGCAGGAATATAATTAAGATCAGATAGACTGCAGGATGGGAAATGATTATATAACTTAAGCTGTCAATCAAAATAGAGAACCACATAGACTATACCTCTTAATAACCAAAATCCTCCTTTTCTTGTATTCCATAAAAGCAAATCCAAAGCAATAGTAACAGTCATACAGCCCACTGCCATTCCTAACAATGTATTCCTTCCTAATCTGTACTATGATTTTGCTTTGAATAAAGTACTTTTGATACCTTTGCAATCTGTGTGCATCTTTTTTCAATTCTTGAATAAGCTATCAAGCATTTGGAAACACCTGCCCCAACCCCAGCATGACTGTTTGAAATCTTGGGTAGTGGATGTTGGGAAGTATGAGTGTGTTCTGTGGAGGTTATAAGATAGAAGTTTGTGTTTGGTGTCTGAAAAAGTACAGCATAGCAGATATTTGCATGCACACATTAAGCCATCTTCCTTCTCCTATCTCATCCACCCACCCCACCCCCTTGCAGACAAGTGTAGCAATGGAACTGCTCCAAGAAAAGAGTAAGATAATGTAATGATTTTGTCTCCTACAGTTGACCCAAAATATCCTCCCACAGTGACCATCCATTGTGTTCTTTCTTAAAGTCACATTATCAGATTCAGCAGATGGCCTGGGAGTTAAAGAGCCACAGGTGGTAGGTGCCTAGGTCCCTTATCAGAAGAGAAAACACCAGCTTCTGCATAAATGCGCAGCCTTGCTACATGAGGGGGAAATATGTGTTTTCTGTGTTAACCTGCTGGGATTTAGACATGATTTATTGTAACAGTTGAACGACATTGCTTAGTAAGGACTTCTTTATCAGGTTTTAAATATGTAATAGAAAGAGGTATTGTCTTTCTGGATTCTTATTTTTTAATATAATTTTTTATTTAAAACTTTTTTCTTTCCTTTTATATACCAAACCCTGTTCCCCCTCCCTCCCTTTCTCCTGCTCCCCCACCTACCTCCATCCCACCCCAAACCCCTCCTCATAGAGGATAAGGCGTTGGGTAGTCAACATAGGCTAGCATACCAAGTTGGGGCTGGACCTAGCCCCTGCCCCCTGCATCAAGGCTAAGTAAGGCATCGCACCATAGGGAATGGCCTCTAAAAAGTCAGTTCGTGTACCCTGGATAAGACCTGGTCCCATTGCCAGGACACCTACAAACACATCAAGCCACGCAACTTTCACCCACATTCAGAGGGCCTAGTTTGGTCCCATGCAGGCTCCCTAGCTGTCAGTCCAGAGTCCATGAGCTCCCACTAGCTTGTGTCAGCTGTCTCTGTGGTTTTTCCCATCATGATTCTGACCCCCCCTTGCTCTTATACTCCTTCTTCCATCTCTTCAACTAAACTCCAGGATCTTGGCCAAGTGCTTGGCTGTGGGTCTCTGCATCTGCTTCTATCAGTCACTGGATGAAGGTCACAGACAATTAGGGTAGACACCAATTTGAGTTCAGAGGAAAGCTAGTTCAAGAACCCCCTCCACCATTGCTATGAGTCTTAGCTGGGGACAATCTTGTGAGTTCCTGGAGTTTCCCATAGCTGCAGATTTCTCCCCATTCCCTTAATGGTACACTCTGTCAAGATACCTCTTTCATTGCTCTCCCTCCCTGACTCTCCCTTAACTCTCAAGCCCTCATATTCCCACCTCCCATCCCCTCCCCTCTATTTCCTCTCCCAGTTTACCCAGGAGATCTTAACCCTTTCCCCTTCCTGGGGTGCTACATGTATGTCTCTTTTGGATTCTTATAATCGTGTAAAACATGTGTCCTCAGGAAAGGAGAAACTGATAGAAGGGTCATTTTTCCCTTGGAGCTTTTCTAAAGGTCTGTAACTTGAGAGACATTGTCTAAGCACTCATGCCAAGTGTAGCTGAAGTTTTCTTGTGTCCCACCCGGTCCGCAGCCACTCAGACCCAAGTAAACACACAGAGGCTTACATTAATTAAAACTGCTCAGCCATTATTAGCTCAGGCTTACTATTGACTAGTCCTTACACTTAAACTCAGCCCATTTCTGTTCCTCTATATGTTGCTATGTGTTCTGTGGCTTTACCTGTGTGCCATTACATGCTACTCCCTGGACGCCGAGCTGGCATCTCCTGACTCAGCCTTCCTCTTCCCAGAATTCTCCTTGTCTGCTTATCCCGCCTATACTTCCTGTCTGGCTACTGGCCAATCAGCATTTTATTAAACCAGCGTACAGAAGCGTCATCCCACAGCAGCCAAGGGATTTCCTACTAGTCACAAAAGCAAGAAAAAGAGATGGTTCCTGACTTTAAGGCGCTCACGATAGTGAGACCATCGTACATCCACTTATAGATCTAAATTAAGAGCTAAGTACTGAAACATTCCAAGATCTCTACTAAAATGACATGTGTAGGTGCAAGTGAAACAAGATACATTGCAAAATTAGAACTAGCTTCAAGCTAAACTTTTACTGTATGTCAGTATGATCTTACAAGCAGCTGGTAAGCAATCATGGAGCCAACACCAGAAAAAAAGGAGAGAATATCTAAATAAGAGAATTTGTATTCACTGAAGAACCTTGATCTCTGTCCTCAGTAACATTTCCCAGGACATCCATAAGTCAGCCAGCTATGGGATTAATAATCTCTTGGCCTGAGTAGAGTTTTAAAGATGATAGGAAGTAGTGAAAAAGCTAGACCCATTGTGACAGAAAAGTCGAACCCCAGCTAATTCTGAAGTTCAGCTTTCCATTCTAGTGGTAGTGATGTTATCTTTACTCTGCGCCTGAGGAGCTATTAACAGTCTCCATAACATCTTGAGCAATTATCATCAAGGGAACCTATTGTTTGTTCTCCTTCTTTATGCATATCACAGCCCAAACTCTATCTGTGCATACCGAATCTGCTTTATTCCAGGGATTCACATAAAAGGAAATAATCTCATGTCGGCTGCTGGGGCCATGCTTCCATCAGTCCAAAGCTGCAAACACTGGGCCTCAGCTCTTCACAGTTGAATGTCTTATTCTGTTTTATATTCCACTGGGGATTTTGACTTTACAATCTTGTCCCTAGAATCTTAAAGCAGCAAATACCAAGGGAATTTTTTTTTCAATACTATTAACCTGTGGCCACAAATAACTGCTAGAAGTGTCTTGAACAAGAGGGGCTATAGAAACGCTATAATCCTCACATAGAAAGAAAACTAACTAGCTAAATCAAATGGGGAGGAAGGTTAGCAGGCATTCAGTGAGGATACTGTACGTAGTGTTTTCCTTTGACAGTGAAACACTTTAGCTATTTATTGTCCATCAAAAAACCCAAATAATTATTTTATATGGGGGCCAAAAATCTGAAATAAACATAGGAACACTGTTTTCAAAATTATGTTTGATGCGGTTGTTTGAAGTTTTAGTCTATACATACACCAAAGAAACATGTTGAATTTTTATTATCTTTAAGCTGTAAAAATCAACATCATTATGAGTAAAATAAAGACTAACCCAAAACCTATTTAACATTCTCCTGCACCCAATCCCCAAAAAGAGGCAGAATGGGGACCACATCTCAGAAGAAAAGAGGATAATCACACTGAATTAAAAGAGTTTACTCTGGATTCAGAATCTTCATTGTGAACTGAAGCTTGGAGTTAGTATTTGTGGCCAGGGATCATTTTTACTCCATGGACGCTGCTCCATGGATCTCCACCAATTCATCCCTTGCACTGTGGATCCTCACCAGTTCGTACTCTGCACTGTGGATCATCACCAATTCATCCTTTGCACATCAGAAAAGCTTTTTACAACTCAGAAATTACATAGCATAGGTAGTTCTTAAAGGCCTCCTGGAACCTGCTTTCAAAGGCTAATTCAAAAGGTTTTACTTTCCTTCCTTTTAACCAAATGCCCCCCTCCCCTGCCCGTGGGGGTCTGAAACTATCTTGTTACTAAGTAATTTGGCTTCTGGCTAATTAGAAATAAAAAGTTTGCTTTTGTTTATCCTTGGGATTTAGGGCCAGCGAGATCTGCAGCAACCACCCTCGGCCCAGCCCATTCTACCTGGCCCATCTCTCACTCCCACTATTTGTAGCTGTGCTTTGCTTGCTGAGTCCTTCATCACTGTATTGGGTAATTCTCATCCTGGATTCGACCTCCAGTGCCATGACCTCCAATGCAGGCTTTTTCACCTGTGTACTTTCATTACTCTCCTCCCAGTCCTAGTCTACAGTGAAAAGAAAACTAAAAATGAAAAGAAACAGTGTGCCAAAACCCATGCCCATCTCCCTTCCTCTCGTCTCTTTATCTGAACCACCACATCTCCTCCACAACTGCAACGTCTTCCTTAGGACGCTTTCCAATATACATTTTTTCCAAAGTCCCAAGGCCATCCCCTAATGAGAGAATCTAGGCCCAGCGAGTCTGCACTGCTATTTCCAGATGTCTGTTCCAGTGCCAACCTCATAAAAACAATTCTGTGGAAAGACAGTACTGCCCAGGTCAGCTGACCCATGTGCGTCCCCACCGTCCTCACTCCATCACTCAGAACTTCTGCTGCAGAAGCCTACATTTCCCCTCTCTTAAGACAAACCCAGCGTGCCTGCTCGAAATACTAAAGAAGGCTCTGTAAGGAAAGAGCTTGATTATAGCCTTGCACACCAGGGCTAATAGAAATTTTATAATCAGGTGAGAAATGCCACTGCTTTTCTTAACAGTCTCAAAAACCTGTGGATTAGCTGCTGCATGTTTTTCTAGAGCAAACTTCCTGAAAGCACGCTAAGCCTTCAGAATTTAAAGTGGGGATAATAGTATTTTTCTCAGTACTACAACAGGCACAAAAATACTACAAAATTGCTTATTTCAGTTTCAGAGAGCTATACAATCACAACCTCCTCATGCATCCCCTCAACTTCTAGCTATTATCACTCCTCAAAATTTCCCAACGGAGAGCTCAGGAACCTTAGTGACAGCCTTCACCAAATGCCAGGATCACCCAGGCTCTTTGGGGATCCAGTTTCCTTTCAGCCGCTGCATCTTCAGCCTTGAGAGATGGACACTGAAGACTCAAGACAGACTCACAAGCAGCAGAGCACAGTTGAAGAGAACAAATGGGGATTTAGAGTCCTGGCCTTTCCAGTTGAGCTAAGCAGCCTCGGCAAACTACCTCACATCTTTTTGTCCATTTCCTCGGGTGTGTAGTAGCAGGATTATAATTTTTTTCAATGAGTTGTAAGAAATTAATCAGTTATGAAAAATGGTATCTCTGCAGGACGTAAGGAGATGTCAACTAGGATGCTGCGAATAGGCTATGGCATGCATATACGTAAGTGAAATACAACCAAAATCAAAATCTCCTCTTCAACCATCACAGGAAGATAGAAAGGAAGAAAGCAGCTTTATTATAAAAGAGGTATTAAAACAAAAGTGATGTGCATTACATGTGTTTTTGTCTACCCATGAATGACTTAGACATATGCTGACACAGCAGCAGATATTAAATGGAGTCTTCCAGAGACATTCCTAACAACATCAACAACAACAAATACTGACCTTCTAATTGGAACTTTGTTGTTGTGGCTGTGTCTTCCATGCCTCATTTTTATAACTGATGTAAATCTATCAAGCTCTATGTATTAGTCAGTTTTCTATTACTGCAATAAATACCTCAGGTAACAAACTTTCAAGGAGAACATATTGTTATGAAGTATGTGACTCCTAAGAAAAGACCAAGGACTTAATCTAATTAAAATTATAAGATTTATTGATGAGCAGGATGAACAATATCTGAGCCAAATTTAAGATTTCCTGAGGAGGGGATTGAGGGAAGGATTTTTAAAGGGGAAACCCATAATAAGACTTTTAATATCTTTGCAAGCAAGCAAAAACTGATCTGTTTTGCCAATTAAGTGGTTAAGGAAACTGAAATAGCCACAGTCCAGCCTGTGGATGGCTCCATATCCAACTCCATTCATCTAAACAGTGACTGAAGTATTTCCCAAACTCACCATAGGCTCCATGGCATCTAAATCCCTTCTCACACTTTCAGTCATGTAATGAAATTAAATATCAGTTGGTTTTGCTTATGAAGTTTAAGAAACTTTTCTAGGATGCAGACAGTTGGGTGACCCCAGCATTCAAACCCAGAGCTGAGTCTCAAACTATTTCATGAAAGGGCAAAATGCCAAGGTGTACAGAGGCCATGGTGGCTCTTAGCTTTAAACCAACCCCTTAGCTATATTCTCAGTAATGAACTCTTCATCAAAGCTTTGTGGTGCAGAAACAGCCACCCTCTCTCTCTGAGCAGAGGAGCTGACAGCACGTCCCTTGTTTTACCTTTGGCTTTCACAGATTCATCAACAAATACATTGTCCTTCTTTTAGGATTTTTTACTTGCAAATAACTGAGGGATGCTGAAATCTTGTTTATTTTCTCTTTAGTATATTTCCCTAAATGTGTGCTTGGTGTTTTTAAAATATTTTAAAGCCAAATAGTGTTAATAAGAACACAAAATCAGGATTCAGTGTTTAAATGAATATATGAGGTTAAAATCTTTTTTGAACCTAAGAGATTATATTTAATCTGTCACAGTATTCTGATTTCTAAGATTGCTAACATTTCTGTAAATCCTATGATAGGATGTGTACACTGATGTAAGGTTTTATAAAGATTAGGGGGATTTCTATTTTTATGTCACTTGTACTAATTTATTTACAACTTACTCATGTAAAACATGCAGTCTATCTTTGCTGAATATTAAAATAAGAGATGATATCTGTAAATGTGAATTGAGTGGATGATTTGAGATTATATTGTGCATGTGTGTATGCACATGTGCACCCACATATTAATTAATTTTGGAGCATTTATAACAGCATCACTGCAGTATGTCGAGAGAGAGTGTACTGGCTTAGAATAAGCTGTTGAGTTTGTACACCAAAACGTCTACAACACACATCATTATAAAAGGATAGTTCATGTCTTCCTATTGAGAAACTTGTTTTGTATGTTCTTATAAGAATAGTTAACAATGGGTGATATGTAAAATGCCTTTTTGTGGTTCAGAATTCATCTTAACTCTTTCCATTCTCAAAGGTCAAGCCAGTTGAAACACCACCATGCTGGCTCCTATTCATTAGCACACACTTTGAGTCAGAGAATGATTAGTGGCATGTGGGCACAGATTTCTTGATGATCACTTCTAACAAGCCACATGTCAGGCATGTTGAGTATCTCTGCCTCCTTGTATTCCCTTTTATTTTGAGTAGGGCATGATTCATCCAGCATCTAAGAAAATACAAATCTTTTACTTGGTTGCCTCCTAATTGTGCTTCCTATGTCTCATTTTAAAATGGTACCACATTGTCCATATTAAAAATTAACATAGCTGATTAGAAGAAAAGAAAATTTTTAATAATTAGAAAACTAGTTGATTTTGTTTGGGGTCTATTTTTTTTCTGGGCTTCAAGAATTTTCATTGTGCTCTGTCTGCAGCACAGTACTAATAAATTAAGATTTCCAGTCAGCAAGTAAAAGACAGTGCCTTCTGCTTGGTTTGCCATGTTGGAGTGCTCTGACATGATGCCACACAAGAACTGATGCTCAAGAGGCAGGTAACTACGCTGGAGTTCTTATCACTGTCCTCCCTGTATGCACATGGCAGGACATGGCACAAAATTGACCAGTAACTTTTACAGAATTATATTCATTCATTTTGAAGCATCTTTCCAGAAGACAGTCATATGACACTACTCCTAGGGAGATGTGAACAAAACATCTCCTCACTCCAGGTAGGGATGAAGGGGCTCTAGCAGGTCTGAGAATGGCAAACATGACTTTTGCAGGCTTTGCCCATTCCCCATTCCCTCTGACTTGCTAAAAACTGTCAGATTACATTCCTAAGCTAGCCACCAAGGTTCATTCCCTTATTTAGTCACTTCCTTCTCCTTAGTCTGACTACCAAGGTACAGCTAACAAAGAATTGAAGTCCAGCAATCAAAAGCCCTCTTTTGACTTACCCTATTTAACATGACCAATCAAACTCAAACACTCCGTCCTAACGCAGCAGGAGTTTCCTCTTTTATCTTTATGAGCTACCATCTGCCTATGTGCCACATCTGTCTCCTCTCTATCCAGAGGCAGTCACTTTGTGCCTCTGGAGCAAATACCCCTTCCCCCTCTCCCTTGTTTCTCTTCCCTCCTCCCTGGTCCTCTATCTCCTGTCTTTGTCTCTTATTCCCTGCCCTTTGTCCTTCTAGGGCAAATAAATCTCCTTTGTGCTAAGAACTTGGTCTTGGGGCGTCTTGTGCCAACTTTGATGTCCTATCAACAGAACTAAAGACAGACCAAAGTAGGGACATCACCAAAGCCCAGCTTGGTGAGTCATTGAGTTTCATTGTGGCAACTTACAGAAATATGGATGAGGGGTTACTGGCAGGAGCAGAAGTGACTCACCAAAAGCCCACCCCAGCATGGGTGACAATTCACAAAAACTGGAAACATGGATCACACTACACAACCCACAGGCCACTCAAAAGGTTGGAGAGTATCATTTGTAGAAAACTGAATCTCAGTTAGGGTTTCTATTGCTGTGATAGAACACCATGACCAAAAGCCACTTGGGGAGGAAAGGGTTTATTTGGCTTACACTGCCACAGCACTGTTCATCAGAGAAGGGAGTCAGGACAGAAACTCAAATAGGGCAGGATCCTGGAGGCAGGAGCTGATGCAGAGGTCATGGAGGTGTCCTTCTCACTGGCTTGCTCCTCATGGCTTGCTCAGTCTGCTTTCTTATAGAATTCAGGACCTCCAACCCAGGAATGGCACCACTCACCATGGGCGGGACCCTCCTCCATTAATCACTAATTGAGAAAATGTCTTACAACTGAATGAAGTGTGATCCTAATTAGTCTTAATAATAAAAACCCAGAGTCAGATATTGAGGGTGAAAGCTGAAAGATCAGAGAAGCAGAGCAGCAGCCACTAGAAACTTCTTACCTCTACAAATCCTCAGACTGAATGGGGGCCAAGGTCCTGTCTCCACCTGCCTTATATTCCTGTCCCTACTACCTAATACTGAGATTAAAGGCTTGCCCCACCACTGCCCAGCTCTATTTCTCTTTTAGACTGGTTCAATCTCCTGTCGCCCAGGCCGGCTTTGAACTCCTTATCTTCCTACTTCCTCCTCCCCAGTGCTGGGATTAAAGGTGTGTGCCACCACAGACTGGCCTTTATAGTTAACTCATGGATAGCTCCACCCTCTGATCTCCAGGCAAGCTTTATTTGTCAGAACACAAACATACAACAACTGGATCTCATGGAGGCACTTCCTCAACACAGACTCCTTACTTTATGATGACTTTGTCATAACCAGGCAGTATAGTAAGTGGGTTGGTCTGAGCCTCTTCTAGGTAGCTCAGCTGATCTCTACTCCTTCCAGACAACTTGGCTGGTTAGAGTGTCTCTCAGCAATCCATAATGCTATCTACACTTATGGAGGGAGGAGCCTGGTGAAACTGGCTAATTTCATCCACTTCCTGAAGCTATTTTGAGTTTTTCGTTTTCTAAGTATAAGAATCTTCTCTGCAGGATGGAATGTTTCACTTCCCATTGGAACACCCTGAAGTTTTACCTTCTTGTAAACATCCTGTGTCTTAATGGGCTCCCTCCATAGGACTCCCTTCCCCAAAAACATCTTGTCTTAAATATCTTATTATTTCACTTTCCTTTTAATATCCTGTGTGTTAAGCAACTCCCCTCCAAAATGGAAGGTTTTAATCTCAAAGGAAACTGCTACACAGCAAAGATGATCCAAGTATGTTGGTCAGCGTTCTCTGAGAAAATGAGACACTCTCAAACTCATGGTTTACATACCCACTTCTCATTTGTGATCTTGCGTTTTGACTGCAGGTCACAGTCATGGCACAAGACAGATTCAGGTATGTTTTACATGTGCCACATTCTATGCTCCAGGACTAGGAAGGGGTGGGTAGCTTGGCCATACTCTTCTTATGCACAGAAGCACAAAAACACAACCAAATCCCACAAGAACAATCAAATTATCTACCAAATGCATTATTTGTTACATCTGTTCACATTCTAGAGTAAGTCTCATTGCCAGCCAGCATCACTGATGCAGGGGCATTCTACTGCTACTGTATATAGGTAGAGTCATTGAAAAAGCAACCAAGTTGCATATGGTTTGTGTCCCTAAGAGGCTCTCGGTGTTTAAAGGGTGATGTGTTGAGGAGTGCTGAGAGGTAAACCCTCATAGGATGGGTATAGTTCATTAGGAGCATGAGAGAGTTCCCCTTGAGCTTTTCATGAGAAAATTATGAGAAAAGGAGAATGGCTGGCCCTTGCTATCTGCTCCCTGGATGAAACTGTGGCTCTTCACCCTGAAGCGTGTTCCTGCTGTTCTCTGGGGCCCTCACCAAAACTAGGCTAATGCAAATGCCATGCCTTTGAACTTTCAAAACTATGCTCTAAAGAAACCTCCTTTTTTTCAGTAGTCATTCTTGGGTATTTTGTTATAGTGACAGATATCTAACATGTGGTACATTGACTTTTCTTCATACCTTATTACTTATTATTTACTCAGAAATGTATCACACTTTCTCTCATTTTGCCTAGGTTCCTGGGCTACAGCAAGTATATTATCATTCATGACCATTGATAAGGATTTACAATGAGTCACAAAGTAAAGCATGGTTCTAGTTAGCTCACAAGGCTTAGAACATCCTAATGAGACAGACATCAGGCATGCATGAAGATCTCCACCAGAAGATGCCTTGCATTAACACACTGAAGAACAGGCTTTGCAGCCAGATCTGTGGGCCTAGCCCTTTTGACATGAGTCCCTCCACTCTTCAGTCTCTCACTGTGTCTGACTCTCTCTGTGTTACTGAGAGCCAGACCCAATTATAAGCAGCATCATGTCTTCAGTTTGTAACAATTAAGCTCACATTTCCACATCTGCTGAGGGATACGCACATTGAATTAAATAGTCAGTGATCCATTGAACAGATAAGCCAACACAAAGTGCTAGGAAACTAATGTGCTTCTACTAAAGATCTAAAATGTTTTTGTGCTACTTTCATCTTTATTATTTTCATGTCAGCTTTGATACCTCACACGCAAGACTAGCAAAGTAACTCGGGCCAGCCTTTGCTGGATGGGACTTTCTGAGATTGCGACCATCATGAAGAATTGCAAAACCTGTTCAGAACCTCCAGTTATAAAGCTCTCACTGAAGTGTCAGAATAGGATTGTATTTAATCATTTCCTTTCTTCTTATGCGTTAGGGGGTAAAGATGACCACATCACAAAGTCCTTTTTAATTCATTTTTGTAGGTCTAGGAAGTACTGCCCTTCTAAAGCAATGATTTTATCAGGAGAGGCATTATAACTTTGAGTACCATTTTACTGGGGAGCCTTTTTCAAAATGGTTAAGTTGAAATAGCAAGTGTTTTACTCTGGTGGTAATTGCCCTAATTAACAGGAGGACCCTCTTTCTTATCCACTTCCTTGATAGGACAGAAGCATCCTGTTGCAGCATTGGAACCTATGGCCGAGGTAAGAAGAGGTTCTCCGAAGTCAGACCATAAACTGGACTGCAGCAACCACATTAGACACACCTCATACCCTCCAAGAAGACACTCAGCATTGACCACAAATGGTACAACATTGACCACAGAACAAAGAAATGATTCCACATAAGCCTAGCTTGGTGAATCAGGGAGTGCCCTGTGGTTACTTACAAAAGCATGGGGGAAGCGTTATAGGAACGTGGGTGACTCCAGCACAGGAGTGTCACTGAGAAGTGACCTCAGTGTGGACGACAGCTCACAAAGGTAGTGCTCCTGGAGCTCTCCCCACCCCCAACAACTCTCTGGAAGATCCAGAAGGGTCCTGCTCGGATATTGATTACTAATCTATAATCTTAGGAGGGGGCTGTGGATCCTGTAAGTCTCCACATTCCCAGACTTACAAGTTTGTTTGCTTCCTCAAACTCAGGAACTCCTCTCCTACCTCCAAGAGAGGAGGTGCTCAGAGAATCATGACAAAAAAAAAATGTATTGAAGCCATTTCCTTTATCTTAGATGATTTTTCAAGTCCTGGCATATGTGGATACAACCTTAGAAATTCATGCCAAAATTCCCACCTAAAAAATAAATAAATAAATAAATAAATAAATAAAACCTTCTCTTCCCATTTGGCATGCACACCAAGTCCCAGGTCTCCCAGAACAAGTCATGATGCATTCCTCCTTGCTGTTTCCACCAAAGACAGGACTTTGTCCCCTTCAGCGACATGGCATAAGCAATGTGAGTAGTGTCTGGTATAGACTAAGTTTGATCATCTACTGACTTGACTCGTTCCTAAGTACAAGCATACATACCGAAAGGCAGGTCTTCATCTTCATCTCGGAGCTGGCACTCATCGTTTTTGGATGCTCCCTAGGAGGACAGCACATAATCTCCACTTTGTCCCCAAGGAAGTACCAATCCATGTCGTTGACCTTTAATTTGCTAGTGAAAATGCATAGAATGTGCCTGATAGTAAGTATTACAGAAGCACTGGGAAAAGCATGTGAAGCATCTGGAGCCATGTGGTGGACAATATGTCTTGGTCTAGGCAGTATCTACTTAGTCATTCTGTCTGTTCTCATTTAAAAATAGAGCAGGCATTTGCTTAACACACTAGCCTTCAATGGGGACTTCTTGTAAATATGTGTTCCTTTTCCATGAAATGGTTTAGTGTTATATCATCACAACTGGCTCTTTTTCATCTACAGAGTGTGCAAAGCACCTGGAGGAAAACAGACTCATGAGGGGAGAGAAGTCATTTCAATTTCCTTGTAAATGAGCCGTGTACATCTGAGTTCACAGTAGCAAGTGCAAACTCACTTCAGAGAACACCGCAACCGGGACTCAGGGGATGGCTCGGCCGGTAAAGTGCTTGGGAGCTGAGTTCAGACACCTAGTACCAGGAGTTGGCACACACTTCTCT
Source organism: Peromyscus californicus insignis (assembly GCF_007827085.1). Lineage (NCBI taxonomy): Eukaryota > Metazoa > Chordata > Mammalia > Rodentia > Cricetidae > Peromyscus > Peromyscus californicus. The sequence goes on along the minus strand of NW_026294469.1, from coordinate 73,868,802 downwards.
AAACTCAGCCCTGGTGTGGGTGGAGAGAGACAGATCCCAAGAGCTCATTGGCCAGCCAGCGAAGTCAATCAGGATAGACAGCAATGACAAATGAGGTGCTTCCTAGACCAAGACACATTGTAACACCAGATGGCTCCACTTGGTGTAGCATGAATCTTAAAAGTTCTTATTGATAAAAACAAACCCAGGGCCAGGTATTGGGGTGGACGCTGAAAGATCAGAGAGACAGAACAAGCCACAGCCACCTCACCTTGCCAATTCCTCAACTGATCCTGTTTCCTCAGACTGGATGCTTCTCAGCTGAGCTGTGCTACTCAAAAGCCTAAAAGCTAACCATGCTCCAGTTCCTCATCCTCACGCCTTATATACCTTTCTGCTCCCTACCATCACTTCCGGGGATTAAAGGCTCTTGTTAGCACGCCTGTCAGTTTCCAGTGTGGCTTTGAACTCAGAGACCCAGGCGAATCTCTGCTTCTGGAAGGCTAGGATTAAAGGCACGTGTGCCACCATTTTCTGGCCTCTGTATCTAGTGGCTTTTCTGTTCTCTGACCCCAGATAAGTTTATTAGGGTGCCCAATATTATGGGGAACACAATACCACCACAACTTGGGTTAACTGAGAGACCCAATTTGAAGAAATAAGGTGGTGAGTGTGCTAGCTGTACAGTAGTATACTCAGCGCTAATCAGTGGCCTACGCATATGCATGTACATCTGTAGCACACCTGCATACACACAATACACCACACACACACACTGTAAAATAAAAGTAAACAAAACAATAAACAAGTATACAGATGAAGTTCCCAGGTAAGTAGCAGCTTGAATTCTCCATGTCCTATGACTTAAGTATATGGTGTCTTCAGCAACAGGATCTTACCATGGAGTTCTCGAGAGTGAACAAGAGCAATGGCAATAAATGGCAATAGCCTGTAATATTTAGGAGGTTGTATGTGACTTCACCAATCACCTGGAAAAGAGTAAGCTATAATTGGCATTGGACCTTTTAGTTAATAGCTTACGGTGTCTGGGAGGGGCATTCCCCATTATAGGTTAACTCCAATTAAACTATATATGTATAAATGTGCACAAATGTATATATACATATATAATACATACATACAACATATATATTTTAGGAAGCTTCTACAGTAGTAGGCTTCTAGGTGGCATTTTCAAAGTTCTTTTGTGTTAATTATCCCTCTCTTTACTCAGTCCTCTACCCTGCTCTCCCACTCCTCGCCCTGCATAACCCTTCCTGTTCCATTATTCCCCTTTCACTCTTTCATACCTTCTGTATTCTATCTCCCTCCCCCTGAAATCCACTCTATAGCCCTTTGTTAGTTTCCTGATTTCTATGGGTACTCCAATTTAAATGCACATATATAAAAGCTAGCATCTGCTACGTGTGAGAGATGATAACATGCTGCTGTAGTTGGCTTCCTGGGTCTGAGTTAACTCACTCAGAATGATTATTTCCAGTTCCATTCCTATACCTGTGATTTTCACTTTTCTTTACAAATGTGTGATATTCTACTGCATGTAAGTATCATATTTTCAGTACCCATTTATCAGTTTCCATGATGCTAGAAGGTTCTATTCCTGCTACAAGGGGAGAAAAATCTTACTTAGCTGTAAATCCTGTAAGATACAATAACAACTCATCTGAAAAGATATGCCTACTGATATTAGTAATGGTATGCATGTTTTGTGATTCACCAATCACTTTCTGGTTGTGTTTAAAGTACACCCCAAAAGACAGAATTCATGCCCAATACCAGATCAGAGCGTCTAGAGGAGTCTAATGCTATTATCCTGATAAATGATTATATATATATATATATATATATATATATATATATATATATATATTGCTCCTGTTTTTATCTGTTACCCATAGATTAGTGCATCTCTCAACACTCATCAGAAAACACTTGAAGTAGATGGTGATTGATACAGTGACTCACAGCTGGTCAATGTGAAGAGAATAAGAGATTATGGAGTAATCAGCTTTAAATTGCACATCCAGGTATCCATATCACAGTTCCACCAACACTGCCTTCCAAGGCTCAGGGAATTATTGCAGAAGAAAGGACAGAAAGATTACAGGAGCTAGAGATACCAGGCATGTGTAGTAAGACAGCATTTGCCACACATGCCAGGGCACACATGAACTCACAGTGGTTGTGTCTTCATGCAGGAGAGCCTCACAAGATCAAACCAGCCAAAATCCTAGTGCAGTATGTGATGGAGCTCATGAAGTTCATAACTAAAGGGCATTGGCAATTGATGACTGCTAGGGATGGGTTAGTACAGTTATCTTCAAGAACGTGTGCCCTGAGAGACTACCCATGCTCCAATACCCATACACAGTTAGTGGAATGTATGAATTTAAAAAGAAAAAGACAGCATATGGAAATGAAAGAAAAAAAGTATTTGGGGGATAAGGGTAAGGATTGGAGGAGAGGAAATGGGGAATGTATTTGATCAAAACATATTATGTATACGTGTGTGTGTGTGTGTGTGTGTGTGTGTGTGTGTGTGTGTGTGTATGAAACTCTCTAACAGTCAAAACTTTAAATAAATAAAAATTAAAACTAAAATAAATATACATAGAAAGCACCTCTGTAGACAGGCAGCTCACTGCATTTCTGCAGTGGAGACAGATTTGGAGAAAGGAAGCCTGGAACTTCCCTTCTCATTCTGTGAGCTCTAAGCTAATTTTGTGCCATACATTTTGCAGGTGATGTATACGGATTTAAACAGCATCTGCAGGTTAGAGAGTGACCAATCTGATACTGTTGTACATGATGGAACACTGTTATTCTAGAGATAAAGCAATGGCATTTCATCGGTTATCTGCTCTTCTTAATAAAGGCATGCTTTGAGTTCTAAATAAAGAAATCCTGCTCTGTGGTGAAAAAAACTCCAAGTCTGGAGAAGGCTGCTTCCTGTGCAGTTATTCCGACAGGGATTACAATAGTGTCCATATCTGACTGAGAGAGCAAATGTGAATTCTTCCTGGAAGTCTATAGGGAGCGCAAGCCTGCTGAATTGGCCATTCAGGGTTTCACATCTTCCATCCCACTTGAAGGAGAAGACTTACACTGCTTGCTGTGGTGCAGAGGTCCACTGCATCAGCAAAAGCGCTGACTAGATCACCACACAACTCAATCTTTAAGGAATATCTAGAGTAATCTCTTTTGATGTGGATGCAGGGAAAGGGATGATGGGTATAATTTCCTATCAAGTATTTACCTCTGTGCTGTTTTTTGGGGGGGACACCAGATCATTCTTACACCTCCAAATCACTGACTAGCAGCCCAGTCTCATTTGCCCTGCACTCTGTATGGTCTCTAGGTTCCCTCCATCCAGACATTCAGTTTGCTCCCCAGGCACTAAGTCCTTACTCCCTTGAACATTGTCTCATGCACTGCCATTCTCTCTCCAGTCTTCTATCATCATTGCCACCTCACAGCTGGGCTCCAAGCAAAAGGAACATCTATGAGAGGACTGAGCAGATGCCACAACAGGTGGCTCAGTCTTCTCTCAGAGATCAGGCCTCAATTTCAGTTTCCTGAGACTGAACGAGCCACAAGCAAAGGGCAATTAATCACTGGTGCCCCTGACAACAGAGACAAGGGAGTTAGGATGCACCAAGCCTGGACCACTGAGCCACCCCACAGTCAGTTCATAATAGACCATCCAACCTCCAGAGAAGCTCAAGGATAAAGCCTGGGACTTGTCCAGGCTTGACCAGAAATGGAAAGCTGTAGCCCTGACCAGCCCCTGACTAGCCCTGACCAATTAGAAATGTACTAATATAATTGCCACTTTCTTAAGCCAATCATATCCAAAGTGACCCCATGTGCTAGCAAGGAACTCTCCTTGTCTGTGCTTAAAAGGAGCCCACACACACGCATACACACACACATCCCTCTCAAAGTCTTCAACATTTTGCCTTTGTGTGGGATGTCCAGCCCCAGCATGCTGGAAACTTTCTCGAGATAATAAATGGTTCTGTTAATTGCATACATGGATGGTAGTATTTTGTGGGACTTCTCCAGGACCCTAATAATCTACAGAGTAGCCTTTCTCCAGGGCAGCACCAGCAGCAGACAAGGCCAAGCTTATTTATACATCTGCCTCCAGCTTCTCATCTTTCAGTATCTGTGAGGTGATTTTTCTCTTTAATAACTGTCCCCGCTCCCATCTGTGAGCTTCTTGAGAGCAAAGAGCATGTTTTCTGGGTTGGATTTGTTCTTGTTTTGTTTTCTCACTGCATTTCCTTGGTTAGCATCATACCAGGAAAAGGATAGGGTAGGGTATTTAGTCATTATTTTTGTTTTTAACATTTACATTTTTAATTTAGGGGATCAGTGAATGACTTATATGGTATAAAGGTAAAGAAACAGAAGTGGAGTCCAATTTTTTTTTGCTCAATGGCACACAGCGGCATTGATGACCTCACAAGGATACACACATTATGTACCTACTCAGTGTAGAATAACCAGCTGCCATCTGTGCGTGGCATAATGATGGAATTAAACATTTAACAATATACTGTATTTGGAGCTAGGTATGTAGTTCAGTGATTGAGTGATTGACTAAAATGTACAAGGCCTTAAGTTCAAAATTCAGTCTCTAATGTTGCTGTAAATATAAATTAAAGGCTCCCTGAAGGGGACTCCCACACAACAGGGGCTCCCCTCCAGTCCTAGAATTAGGTATAAACCACACCCAAACTGTTTTCACAGAAAGATCCTTTATTAAGGAAGAAAAGTTAAAGTGGCTACTTCTGACTTAGGTAGAAAAACAGCAGCAAATGACCTTGTGGGTGTCATTCTTAAGAAAAGAAGAAGGGGAGGTCTGTGGTAGAATGGGCTAGGGTGCAGGATGCCATGTGACTGGGGTAGGCAGGACTCAGTCAAAATCACCTTTAAATCCATGTCAAAACCCAAGTATCTCCAAGGTTTCAGGCCTTAGTAAATGTCACTTCTGTTTCTCCAGCCTCCTACAGGAAGGCTCCCTTCCTCCCTCACTTTTGCCCCCAGCTAACCAGGAAACAAAACAACTTGGTCTTGTTTCTACCAACACTTTTCTCTCTCCCTCACAACTCTACTCCCCTCGAGCAGGCCACTGGAAACACTGGAAACTGTAGAGAAGCAGCGTGCTTCTCTACACTTCCAATCTTTTTTAATATTAGCTACTGCTGATTATCTTTAAAACTATGCTGGGAATTAATTTGTGACTAAAGTACACAAGAGCACACTCAGGTGCTTTACCACCTCCTAACTCTGAAAACTTCGTGAACAACACTGCAGAACTGGAGATAAATAAGAAAAGACATAGCATGTCAGAACTACAGATGACGTGGAAACATTATCTCTGAACAGCATCCTATGAAAAAATATTTCTGTGTTACTGTTCCCTCCAGTACCAGGGGTATTATAACTTCAGCTGAACATAATTCACTGTTTACTTAATAAGCAAACACTGTTTTAAAGGATATAAATAAAAAGAAGACATAGTTCTGCTGTGGGATGTTCTGTATGGCAAATGTGTTGCTGATTAGTCTATAAATAAAACACTAATTGGCCATTGGCTAGGCAGGAAGTGTAGGCGGGACAAGGAGGAGAATAAAGCTGGGAAGTGGAAGGCTGAGTCAGAGAGACACTGCCAGCCGCCACGATGACAAACAGCATGTGAAGATGCCGGTAAGCCACAAGCCACGTGGCAAGGTATAGATTAATGGAAATGGATTAATTTAAGCTGTAAGAACAGTTAGTAAGAAGCCTGCCACGGCCATACAGTTTGGAAGCAATATAAGTCTCTGTGTTTACTTGGTCGGGTCTGAGTGGCTGTGGGACCAGCGGGTGAGAGAGATTTGTCCTGACTGTGGGCCAGGCAGGAAAACTCTAGCTACAAAGTTCCCCAACTCTATAACTCAAAATTTGGTGGGAGAAACAAACCAATATATTTAATAGAAAACATGCTGTGATTGATACAAAGGTAAAAATCACACATTTGTATATTCCATCACGAAGTGAACCTAGACAGAAATCACAATGTCTCACCAACTATAATAAAACAGTTTTGGTGACAGCAACGTGGCTCGGAGGGTACAGACACTTGCCACTGAGCCCGACAACCTGACCTAGATCCCTGGGATTTACATAGGAGAGAGAGAGAACCAACTCCTGCAGGCTGTCATTTAATTTACACACACACACACACACACACACACACACACACACACACACACACACTGTGCCACTTAAACACATACACAACATAAATAAATGTAATAATTTTTGTGGATTTATATAAATTAATTTTCTTTGGATGTGGAAGGAGCCACCTGATCAATGGGTACAGAAGGAATTTGATTGTCTCTGTGGGAAACAATATAAAACCGACCTCTTACTTCAAGCCAGACATCATTAGAAACAGAAAAATGTTAAAATGTCAGAAGAAAACAGGACAGAGTATCATTATAGCCTCAGGTCCTCTTAGTACAATAAAAGCACCCACTGTAAAAAAAAAAAGTGATAAATTCACCCATATTGAATCTCAGAATGTCTTTTCATCAACAGACAACCCAAGGTGAAAAGACACAAATAATTAATGGCAACACATGATTAACAGAGGCACAGCAACTAACAACCCCCCAAAAAAACCTCACAGTAAAGAAAAGTAACACATTAGAAAAAATAAAAGATAGACTTCATAGTTATTTAATAAAAGGAAAATCAGACAGGCCAATAACACACGGCAAAAACTTGACTCCATTGGCCGTTGTGTTTCAAACGCTATTTTTTTACTTATAACACTAGACTACTTTCTTAATTATTTATTTTACTTTTTGAGAACACAGGATATCACATCATTTTGCCCTTCCTCCATCCAAACCCTCCCATATGCCCCTCCTTGCTCTCTTTCAAATACAAGGGCCTCTTTTTTCATTAATTGTTGTTACATACATACATGTGTACATATATTCCTAAATACATGAATACGGCCTGTTCAGTCTATATAATGTCACTTGTATGAATATATTTTTAGAGCTGACCACTTGATATTACATACCCAATTGGTGTGCTCTTCCCTGGGGAAAACTATTTCTCCCCATCTCAGGATTTTTTAGTCTCCCATGCCATGGTTTTGTTTGGTTTTTGTTTTGATTTTTGCATAGTGCTGAGGTCTCCTGGGCTTTCTGTCATCCAAATTAGCATGTCAGTTGTTGCTATCCTTATTCAGCTCATGTTTAGGCCATCATTAGTGAAACTTTGTGGATATAACTTCCAACATTGCCAGGAGACATGATCTTACAGCCAACTTTCTAATCCTCTGGGTTTTAAAACTTCTCAGCCCCCTCTTCCACAATGATTCCTGAGCCTTAGATGAAGAGTTGTCTTGTAGATTTATCCATTGGGACTGGGTTCCACAACTCTGCATTTTGGTTGGTTGTGGTTTTCTGTAATAACCTCTATCCATTGCAAAGAGAAGTTTCCTTGATGAGGCTGAGGACTACACTTAGTATGGGTAAAGGCAATATTTAGAAATTAGTGAGCGATCATGCTGGTTCATCAAGGTAATAGTTGTAGCACTTCACTAGTCCTGAGTGGCTGCCCAGGTTTCCAGTACCAGACACGGTATCCCTCCTGTTGAGCTGATTTTAAATCCAATAAGAGAGCTGTTGATTACTGCCAAGGAATGTGTGCCACCAGTATTCCATTAGGGTGGTCATGCCATGCTGGTCGTTAATGTGGTTCATAGGTATTATAGCTGAGTAGAAATGCTGAATGTTTGCCTCCTGTGGAAGCTTGCATGGATCCTTCTAGGACCATGAAAGCTAATCATCACAGAGGAGGCTTTCAGGTCAGTCCCACCTCAGAAGCATCTGAGCCCAGTGTCTGAAAGTGCATGATGTCTTCAACAACAGGGACTTAACTTAGAGCTCTGGGGGAGCAACCTGGAACAACAACAGCCTGTAATATTTTGGGAGTCACTTGGACAACGCTGAGCAACAACTGGAAAGAGGAATTCTCATAATGTAGTAATATATATATATATATATATATATATATATATATATACACACACACACACACACACCACATCTCCATTATTTTATCACCAGGTGAAGGCCTTTCAGGCTTTTTCCATTTATGGCTATTACGAATAGAATGTCAATTAACATAACTGAGCAAGTATATGGGGAATGTGGTGTACTTTGGGTCTATATCAAGAAGTGGAACATCTGACTCATATGGGAAATCGCCACACTGATTTCTAGAGGGGCTGAAGCAGTTTGCAGTTCCACCAACACTGAATCAGGGTTTCCCTTCCCTTACATCCTTTCTTACTGGCTGTTTTATTTCTTGTTATATTATAATACACATACACACACACACACACACACACACACACACACACACACACACACACAGGTTGTTATATTTCCTAATGGTTGTTTTATTGATCTTTCCAATTCAGCCTGGGGTAGAAGAAAATTTTGATTTGCATTTCCCTAATTTCTAGGGATAGTGAATATTTTTCAGATATTTCCCAGCTTTGAGGACTCTCAAGTTCAGGGTCACTTTTTGAATCAGTCTTTTTTTTTATTTACTTTGTTTCTTTTTTGAGTTCTTTGTACATTCTGTATGCAAATCCTCTGTCAGATGTATATTTGGCAAAGATTCTCCCCCATTTTGTGGGACTCCTCTTCACCGGATTGATTATATCTTTGGCTATGCAGAAGTATTTTACCTTTATAGAGTCCCACTTGTTAACTGTTGGCCTTAATTCTTGGGCAAAGGGGGTCCAAGCTAGATCTTGGGGTTTAAGGAAGGCTCATGGAAGATGGGATCCTCACAGGCAAACTCACCAAGCTAGACCATGGAGAAGGATCATAGTTTTTTAAAAAGAAAACAATTCTAATAGAAGCATCAGCAAGAAAACCTCTTCCTGGGCTCTGAAGAAACCAGTCCTGAGGCACATGAGGTACATGATACCACTTGCATAAGTGTTGGGATAATCTTTTTGTATATCATAAAGATTGTATATAAAAAAATCTTTTGTACTGCACAAAGATGTGTCTCTGTTTTACTTCCCCCACCTAACACACCCTCTGATTGGTTTAATACAGAGCTGGAATGGCCAATAGCTTGGCAGGAGAAGATAGGCGGCACTTCTGGGCAGAGATAGGAACTCTGGGAAACAATCTGAGGCGAGAGATTCACTAGCCAGATGCAGAGGAAATGGGACGAATAATACTGAGGTAACGAGCCAGTGACAGAAAGTAGGTTAAAATAAACGGGTTAATTAAGTTTTAAGAGCTAGTCAGGAACAAGCCTAAGCTAAGGCCAAACTTTCATAATTAATAAAACGTCTCAATGTCATTACTCGGGAGTTGGCAGTACAAAGAAAGACCAGGTACACGTAAGTATATACAAGTATTGAGCAAGGGGAATACAGGAGACAATATGGAACAAAACACCCGTGGGAGCCTGACTTCTCCTGCTCACAGGAATACCCTCAGTGGTCTATCATTCCCACATCAGTCTTCTCTCTTGTCTACCAGCAGGCAGGAGGGGCAGGAAGGCCCTGCTTCTCAGGCACATCAGGCCCCACTGTGACTCGTCTGTGCCATACCAGGGAAATCTCTTGTCTGGACATGACAGTCTCAGTCCCCAGGGCTTGCTTCCCGAGGAAGAAGGAAAGCAGCTCAAGGCAGTGTGAGTGATTCCTCATGTATAAATTCAATTTACCTTGATCCTGAGCCAATGGACCATTTACAGTCTCCACGACAGACCCAGCAGCTTACCTGCTCTCCAGGTTAAGCAGCCACCGCTTTGCATAGGAACAGAAGGCAGGCTGCACCGCGGAAACCCTTTTAGATAAGGAGACCTGCCAACAGCAACATATCACATTCTACGTATTAACCACCTGTCAGATTTTATTACACACAGCCCTATATGTGTTCAGAGACATGTTTGAAATAGTCTGGAAAACAGATGAAGGGGAGAAAGTCCTTCTTAATTATGACTGGCCTACTCAAGTTTCATGGATTTCCTGTCATGATTTCCAGATGCCCTTTTTCTAACAGGTGCTGCCATGGTTGTGTGACTTTCCCCAGGGAGATCTGAACAGACATCTTTTCACCACAGATAGGGTACCAATGACAGACCAAAGGGACAATTCCACTGAAGGCTAGCATAGTGAGTTGGTGAATTTATTGGGGTTACTGACATGGCATTGGATGACTCAAAGGCAGCAGCATCACCAAAAAGCATAGCCCCTTGTGCTGGCTAGGAACTTGTCACCTTGACACAGGCTAGAGTAATCTAAGAAGGAACATTAATTAAGGAATTTCCTCTATTAGATTGGCCTGCAGGCAAGTCTGTGGGTCATTTATTTGATTAACGGTTGATGTGGGAGGGCCTAGCCCACTTTTTAGACCCTTAGCAGGTGGTCCTGGGTTATATAATAAAGTACCCTGAGCAAGCCAGGAAGTAGCACTCTTCCATGGCATCTGCATTGGTCCCTACCTCTGGGATCCTGCCTTGAGTTCCTGCCCTGACTTCTCTTCATGAATAACTTTGACATAGAAGTATAAGCCAAATAAAGCCTTTCCTCTCCAAGTTGCTTTTAGTAATGATGTATCACAACAATGAAACCAAATCTAGCACCCAGCATGGGTGATGAGTCTCAAAATCTGCCTCACTGGAACACCCTGAGGAACTCGAAGACAACTCAACCGGTCAGAGTCTCCTATCGGGGTGGTCCTTACTGCTTATACAACCTTGGAAGAAGCCTTTTGAGCTTTGTAAATTTCAGGAATATGTGAGTTGTTTTACTTGAGCTTGTAAGTTTTGTTTACTTCCTAAGTCATAAGGAGCCTCTCCACAAGATGGAACATGTACAGCAACTTTTCACCCCTTGAAGTTACACTAATAAATTTCTCTCTTCTAGCCCCCCCCCTAAAACCTAGAGGATTTAGGGCACCCTGGCCGTCGCTTACCTTCTCACAGAGCAGATAACAGGCACTTGTGTGTTGCGAAGTCTCAAGCCCCACATAGGTTCCATGCTTACAGTCCTCAATATTCCTGGGCCACCTCATCACTCAGAAATCCAAAGCACACCATCAGGCCATGGCTGATAGAAGACAGAATCTGTTGTTCCCATTAACATGTCTGTCATGTTGCAGCGCTCATCTCTTCAGCCCGGAAGGAACCAGAATGCTGGAGCCTTGGTACCCAACGTGTCAGCATGAGCTTCCCAAGGATAATGTCACCTGAAAAAAAATGAGTCAGCATAGAGCTTTGCTTTTTACCACATGCTCCTCCTCACAATCTAAAAGTTGCAGTGGTATTTATGGTTTAAATGGAAAACAGAGACTCAAATCACACACTAATGACTTCCTACTGATTGAGACAATTTAATGTTACACTCGGCAGGGCTAAACCATAGACAGGCTTCTTCATCTTCTACCTCTGTTTCTCAAGTCTTTTAGATGTGGTAATTATATGAACTATAAATCTGCTTTCAACTCTCTTCTCAGTTTTATAAGCCTGTCTTTCTCAAACACTTGGGAGCCATGGACAACTGCAGCTCCCCACCTCCCAGTGTTCAGGAGGGGGACAACTGACTTCAGAAGTCACTTAACATAAATTGCAATTTATCTAACACCAACTATATTAACCAATGACGATGAAACAAAACTGTATGCTGGGTATAATTAGCATGTTCTGTCCACTAGGTTGGAATAAATCACAGTAAGCAGACCCTGGAAAAGATGATGAGGCAGGGGGGACTCTGAAAGGAAGATGACAACGTCCAGTTGACATTCATGACATAAGACAAAAGGAAGTTGGCGCAGGGGAAGTACAAGATGAGAAATGCCACCACAATCTATTCTTGGAGTGAGTGTACTTGGAACTAGAGAATAACAAGAGCAGGGAACAAGTTAGGAGAGAGATTGGGAAGCTATCTATAAAGCAGTGACATTTATGCTGACACCCCAGGATATTTAGAGTGTGGTGCTGATGCGAGGAAAGAGCAGCTCGAGCTCTGGAGGCAGTTGGCACATATCAGTCAATAATAGACGGCATCGGGATGGAATAAATTATACAGTGGCTCAAGGTCAGAATGCGGATTTGAGAAAACATGTAAAACAGGATCATAAGAAACAAGAGAGGACATGAAGCACCACTCTAAGGGTTATGCTGTCATCCACCCCAAAGTCTTGGGTGACATAGGCCCAAAGAGTGGCTGTGGAAATGAAGCAGAGATAAGCAGACAAACAGAAAACATAAATAGTTTCAGATGGAAAAAGCTACTTGCCTACAGTTTAGGTGTTGAGGGTACAGTGCCTACAGAATGGGAAAAGATCTTCACCAACCCCACATCTGACAGAAGACTGATATCCAGAATATATAAGGAACTCAAGAAATTAGACATCAAAATGCCCAACAGTCCAATTAAGAAATGGGCTATAGAACTAAACAGAGAATTCTCAACAGAGGAAACTCAAATGGCTGAAAGACATTTAAGGAATTGCTCAACATCCCTAATCATCAGGGAAATGCAAATCAAAACAACTCTGAGATACCACCTTACGCCTGTCAGAATGGCTAAGATCAAAAACACTGAAGACACCTTATGCTGGAGAGGATGTGGAGCTAGGGGAACTCTCCTCCACTGCTGGTGGGAAAGCAAGCTTGTACAACCACTTTGGAAATCAATATGGCGCTTTCTTAGAAAATTGGGAATCAATCTCCCCCAAGATCCAGCTATACCACTCTTGGGCATATACCCAAGAAATGCTCAACCACACCATAAGAGCACTTGTTCAGCTATGTTCATATCAGCATTGTTTGTAATAGCCAGAACATGGAAACAACCCAGATGCCCTTCAACTGAAGAATGGATAAACAAAATGTGGTACATATACACAATGGAATACTACTCAGCAGAAAAAAACAATGGCATCATGAGGTTTGCAGACAAATGGATGGATCTAGAAAAAATCATCCTGAGTGAGGTAACCCAGACTCAGAAAGACAAACATGGTATGTACTCACTCATAGCAGGATACTAGACATGAAACAAGGATGAATTGTCTGCTACTCACATCACCAGGGAGGCTACCCGGAAAACAGGACCCCAAGAAAGACACAGGGATCGCCCAATGACAGAGAAATGGAATGAGATCTACATGAACAGCCTGGACATGAGTGGGGGTAATGAAAGGCGAGGGTCGAGGGAAAGAGAGCCTGGGGGAGCGGGAGATCCCAGCTGGATCAACAACAGAGAGGGAGAACAAGGAATAGGAGACCATGGTAAATGAAGACCACATGAGAACAGGAAGAAGCAAAGTGCTAGAGAGGCCCACAGAAATCCACAAAGATACCCACACAACAGACTGCCGGCAATGGTCGAGAGACAGCCCGAACTGACCTACTCTGGTGATGGGATGGCCAAACACCCTAATTGTCGTGCTAGAAACCTCATCCAACTACTGAGGGATCTGGATGCAGAGATCCATGACTAGGCCCTGGGTGGATCTCTGGGAGTCCAATTAACGAGAATGAGGAGGGTTTATATGAGCGAGAATTGTTGAGACCAAGGTTGGATAAAGCACAGGGACAAATAGCCAAATGAATGGAAACACATGAACTATGAACCAATGGCTGAGGGGTCCCCACTGGATCAGGCCCTCCGAATGGGTGAGACAGTTGATTGGCTTGATCTGTTTGGGAGGCATCCAGGCAGTGGGACCAGATCTTGTGCTCATTGCATGAGTTGGCTGTTTGAAACCTGGGGCCTATGCAGGATTGTTTGGCTCGGCCTGGGAGGAGGGGACTAGACCTACCTGGACTGAGTCTACCAGGTTGACCTCAGTCTGTGGGGAAGGCTTTGCCCTGGAGGAGATGGGAATGGGGGGGGGGGGGGGCGTTGGGGGTAAGGTGAGGGGGACGGGAGGGGGGAGAACAAGGGAATCGTGGCTGATATGTAGAACTGAATTGTATTGCAAAATAAATTAAAATAAATTAAAAAAAAAACAAAAAACAAACAAACAAAAAAAAAGAATGTTGCAAATGAAAACACACAAAATATAGATTTTAATATACCAAAAAAAAAAAAAAGAGAAACCAGGTGCTGTTTCATCCACACCCACACCTGAGCTCTCCCTACTTTGGCACCTCGGAACTTGGGAGATACCTGAACTCATTGCCTAGGGTGATGTAATTGTTGGCATGGTGTGTGCACAGCACAACTTCCAGAAACATTTGAGCACTTGAGAAAGGAAAAACTCAGACAACTTTGTAGCCTCCACTGACCTGCCCCATGAGTCCTTGATGGGTGGCAACAGGTGAACAAAAATGATTTGGAGTCTGAAGGGGATTCAGAAGAATGAAGATCTGAATGTAAGGGAAGTTTAGGAAAAACTTATATTTATTTTACACATGTAAATAATATATCAATAGCAACTTTTTACAAACCTGTCTTGAGTTAGTACCAGCTTAGCCTACACAAAGCCCTAGCACTGCATAGACCAGGCATGATGGCATACACCAAAAACCCAGTACTTGGAAGATGAACGCAGAAGGATCAGGAATTTAAGGACATCAGTGGCTACATAGTGAAGAGAAGGCCAGTCTGTCTCAAATATCTAAACAAACAAACAAACATCGTATCTTAGGCATTCCAATAAGGTTTTAATAAGTAAAATGAAAAGTCCTAAAGTACAAGATTTCTTATATTTATATTCTGGCAAGCAGTTTTCTTCTTTCTTATCTGTCTAAAAATTAAGGGAAATTGCATATTAGAGTCAGTGAAATAAGATAGCCCTTCGTGTTTTCAAAGAAATGAATACAACGTTGTGTAAATTACTGAATACACAAAGGGCAGAAATAGGGGAGACTTTAGAACTCTGAAGAAGATAAAAATATTTTCAATTTATTTTATGTCGTTAACATTGCTTTAACAGATAAAAGAGCAGAAAACAGAATTAAACTATAGCTGCCTTTTACTCACATGACATATGCAAAACTCTAAATAAAGTACTTGTAAATCTAAAGTTAGTCTAAAATTAAAAATATTCTTCTCGCCGGGCGGTGGTGGCGCACGCCTTTAATCCCAGCACTCGGGAGGCAGAGCCAGGCGGATCTCTGTGAGTTCGAGACCAGCCTGGTCTCCAAAGCGAGTTCCAGGAAAGGTGCAAAGCTACACAGAGAAACCCTGTCTCGAAAAACCAAAAAAAAAAAAAAAAAATATTCTTCTCCCTGGGGACAACCCCTCATGGCACCAGAAGGAGCTGTAGAAGCTGCCAGTGGAGAAAAACAACAAGTGTCCTACCAAGTGTGATGCTTATGAACAGCAATAATGACCAGTGTGACAAGCTATCCCCAAAGGCGCAATAGTGGGAACGAACAGCCACCAAGTTGGACTTAAGTCCTACTCCGTAGGAGGGACTCATGCCAAGTATTATAAACCTAGCCCCACCCCCAGTGGCTGGTGCGGCCACATACCCTAGAAGAGAACCTACCACTTCTCTAAACCAGTATAATTTCTAATTACACTCAGTCTTAGTTAGGGTTCCTTCTGCTGTGAAGAGACACCATGACCATAGCAACTCTTTTTTATTTTTATTTTGTAATTAATTTAATTTTACGTATCAGCCACGGATTCCCCTGTCCTCCCTCCTCCCGTCCCCCACCCCCAATCCACCCCCCCATTCCCATCTCCTCCAAGGCAAGGACTGCCCTGGGGATTCAGCTCAGCCTGGTAGATTCAGTGGAGGCAGGTCCAGTCCCCTCCTCCCTTCACCCAGGCTGAGCAAAGTGTCCCAGCATAGGCTCCAGGCTCCAAAAAGCCAGCTCATGCACTAAGGACAGGTCCTGGTCCCACTGTCTGGGGGCCTCCCAAACAGTTCAAGCTAATCAACTAAAACAGAGAGGGAGAACAAGGAAAGAGAGACCATGATAAATGAAGACCCCATGGGAATAAGAAGAAACAAAGTGCTAGAGAGGTCCCCAGAAATCCACAAAGATACCTCCACAATAGACTACTGGCATCTCTTATAAAATTGAGGTGGAGGCTTACAGTTCAGAGGTTCAGTCCATTATCATCATGGTGGAGAGCATGGCGGCATGCAGGCAGATGTGGTGCTGGCTACATCTTGATCGGATGATAACAGGAAGTAGATTGATTGTCATGATGAGTGAAGCTTGAGAAAAAGAAGCCTCAACGCCTGCCCCCACAGTGACACACTTCCTCCAACAAAACCACACCTACTCCAACAAGGCCACACCTCCTAATAGTGTCACTCCCTTTGGGGACCTTTTTCTTTCAAACCACCACACACTCTAAACACCTACCCTTATGCCTAAAATAAATGTAGCTCTCATGTCTCAACAAAGAAGCTTCTTTTTCTTCTCTTTTTTTTACATTTTTTATTTTATAATTAATTTAATTTTACATATCAGCCACGGATTCCCCTATCCTCCTTCCTCCCACCCACCCACCCCCAAGACTTCCCCCCCCAATCCTTCCCCCATTCCCACCTCTTCCAATGCAAGGTCTCCCCTGGGGATTCAGCTCAGCCTGGTAGACTTAGTTGATGCAGGTCGAGTCCCCTCCTCCCTACACCAAAGCTGAGCAAAATATCTCAGCATAGGCCCTAGGTTCCAGAAAGCCAGCTCATGCACTAAGGACAGGTCCCAGTCCCACTGCCTGGGGGCCTCCTAAATAGTTCAAGCTAATCAACTGTTTCACTTATCCAGAGGGCCTGGTCCAGTTGGGGGCTCCTCAGCTATTGGTTCACAGTTCATGTGTTTCCACTAGTTTGGCTAGTTGTCCCTGTGCTTTTTCCAATCACGGTCTCGATATCTCTTGCTCATATAATCCCTCCTCTCTCTCACCGATTGGACTCCTAGAGCTCCACCTGGGGCTTAGCCTTGGATCTCTGCATCTGCTTCCATCAAACACTGGATGAGAGTTCTATCATGACAGCCAGGGTGTTCGGCCATCTGATCACCAGAGTAGGTCAGTTCGGGCTTTCTCTCAACCATTGCCGGTAGTCTATTGTGGAGGTATCTTTATGGATTTCTGGGGACCTCTCTAGCACTCTGCTTCTTCCTATTCCCATGGGGTCTTCATTGATCATGGTATCTCTTTCCTTGTTCTCCCACTCTGTTCCTGATCCAGCTGGGACCTCCCACTCCCCTAAGCTCTCTTTCCCCCGACTCTCACCCTCCATTACCCGCCCCCCCCATTTCCAGGTTGCTCATGTAAATCTCATCCATTTCTCTGTTGTTGGGTGATCCCTGTGTCTTTCTTAGGGTCCTCTTTACTAGGTAACCTCCCTGGAGTTGTGAGTTGCAGTCTGGTTATCCTTTGCTTTACATCTAATATCCACTTATGAATGAGTACGTACCATGTTTGTCTTTCTAAGTCTGGGTTACCTCACTCAGGATGATTTTTTTCTAGTTCCATCCATTTGCCTGAAAACCTCATGATGTCATTGTTTTTCTCTGCTGTGTAGTACTCCATTGTGTATATGTACCACATTTTATTTATCCATTCTTCAGTTGAAGGGCACCTAGGTTGTTTCCAGGTTCTGGCTATTACAAATAATGCTGCTATGAACATAGTTGAGCATGTGTCCTTGTGGTATGTTTGAGCATTCCTTGGGTATATGCCCAAGAGTGGTATAGCTGGGTCTTGAGGGAGATTGATTCTCAATTTTCTATGAAAGTGCCATATTGATTTCCAAAATGGTTGTACAAGTTTGCATTCCCACCAACAATGTAGGAGTGTTCCCCTTGCTTCACATCCTCTCCAGCATAAGCTGTTCTCAGTGTTTTTGATCTTAGCCATTCTGACAGGTGTAAGATGGTATGTCAGAGTCATTTTGATTTGAATTTCCCTGATGATTAAGAAGAGAAAGTAGGAAGTAGTCTTGAACTCATTGGCACCAGAGATCACTTCCTAAATATTACACCAGTAGCACAGACACTGAGAGAAACAATTAATAAATGGGCCCTCTTTAAACTGAGAAGATTCTGTAAGTCAAAGGACACGGTCAACAAGACAAAACAACAGCCTACAGAATGGGAAAAGATCTTCACCAACCCCACATCTGACAGAGGGCTGATATCCAGAATATATAAAGAACTCAAGAAATTAGACATCAAAATAACCAACAGTCCAATTAAAAAAAAATGGGCTATAGAGCTAAACAGATAATTATCAACAGAAGAAGCTCAAATGGCTGAAAGACATTTAAGGAATTGCTCAAGAAGCTTCTTTTTCACTGGACAGGCATCATTACATAAATTCCCAACTTTTCAAAATGAAGGGAACAACTGATTGTGATACCCAACCCCAACTGATACATCAACAACACAATCCCTATGCCTAAAGCTCAAGGAATCTCTCAGAAGAGAGTGAAAGGTTTTTAAGCACCAGAGGACTAGGATGTCTGTTGTGGGATAATGTCTTCTATACATGACAGGGAAGCTGCCCCATGAAATCTCAACAATATGGTTTCCTAAATGAGACCTGAAAAATGACAACACCAACTGCCAATATAGATGGGAGAAATCTCTCAAGCCCTGCTCCCCACCAAGATGAAGAACTACAGGTAATTAATGGCTACTGAGAGAGAAACAGTCGTCTCCAGGGATGAGTCCCTGATAGGTTATCCAGTACCAACTGGCCAGCCCTAAACACATGTGAACAACACTTTGTATGAACTCACACTACAATGTGAAAGACCCTGTCTCTCAAAACCAAAACAGATAAATATGGGCTAGAGAGATGGCCCAGCTCTTAAAGGCTAGAATCACAATCAAAACTAAGTAAATAGTTTTCTGATAGTCTAGACAAAGTAGAAATAACTGAAACAGAATAAGAGCTACATTTATGACAGAGAGTAAAGCAAAAATGCTTATTGTTCACAGAGGCAGATCTATGTGAATTAATAAGAAAGAAAGAGAGGCAAAGAGAAAGACAGATGGTAAATAGTGACCATTTACAACATGTGAAATACACTGTGCTCAGTATTTCATATACACCACTCAACCCTTCTAAATTGTCTATAGCATATATTGAAAATAAATTCCAAAACATGAAAGTGTAGTTTTGCAACTACAGCTAAGAAGAATAGTCAAAACTACTGCCATATGTCAGCAAATAGTGCCCTGGGGATATAATTATAAAAATTAATTTCTAAAGCAACTTATAAAATAAAGCATCATTTTAAAGCTACTTTACATTAGGAAACATTTTAAAAACATGAAATGTTATTGAGAAGTTAAGAGAATATTTGATTAAAACAAGTACACTGTAATATTTGATAGGAAGACAGTCTACAGAAAAGATAAAAATTCCTCCCCAAATTATTTACATACCAGTTTTTATACCACTTAAATCTCAGTATTATTTATGAAATGGTCATAGATTTGATGTGGAAAAGCATATAGGTAAGAATAACAAAACATAAATTCAAAATTAAAATGAAGGAATGCTTTTCACCTTTGCCGACTATTTTTACCAGTATAATAATGAAACACAAAGTCACTAACAGGTATATGCAGCTCAGAAGAATTAATATAAATCTATGCCCATAACACTTAATGCACAGTTATGAGATCCATGCTGTAAAGTTTGTAATTACACATCAGAAAACAACAGAAATTGTGCCCAATTCTCTAACACTGTGTCGAGAGTAGGTTTAAAAAATTTAGAATGATAATATTTCATGTTTAAGCTTAATGCATGCCATGAAGGAAAAGAACATGAAAGAGAAAGCACCAGCTGGTAGGTGTGCAGTTCTTCTCCATCAGTTAAAGAATCTAAAGAGAAGAAAACAGCCCCAAGTGTTTATCAGCAAATGTAGATGAAATTCTAAACCGTCATAGTAAATAAGAAATGCAGAGCCAAATACAGAGTTAAAGCCTAAGAGATCAGAGCACTAGCAAAGCCTAAGACTACCTTTAGCTTACCAGTTGCTGCTGTCTCTTCACCTGAGAGAGAGAGACCTTCTCCTGTGTGACCTTTTTCTTGCTTTTCTGTTCTACCTTCTCATTGGCTCTAAACCCAACCACATGATTTCCTCGTCACTGCCTGTCTATACAAACCTCCAGGTCTTTATGGTTGGTACTGGGATTAAAGGTTCGGGTCACCACTTGGTTGTGTTCTTGACCACACAGAAACTCTGCCTGCCATATGATTAAGGGCATGTGCCACCACCACCGGACTTCTGCTAAATAGCTTGCTTTTAGCTCTGATCCCCAGGCAACTTTATTTATTAACATACAAATAAAATCACATTTCAGCACAAATAAAATATCACCATAAGCAAGCCTTACAGAGCTCTGAGGTAGAAAAAGGACCCCCAGGGGTAGTGAGACCAAGGACTCTGAGGAGTTTATATTTGGATTTTGGATTTTCTACCTGGTTTAATCCCCCTCCTCCCCTTTCTAGTGGTATAACGATGTCTACGTGTTCCTCCCACAAATGGCATTGGAATTTCTATCTCTAACCATTCCCTGGCTGGGATAAGAGCAGGTGCTCTAACCTCCTCTGTTGTTTGTGTTATGCCAGGTACAGAGAGACCCCCCCGCATGACAGGAAAAATGGGCTACAGTTCAGAGAAAAAGAAATTTACAGCTGTAGATAAAAAACAGAAACAGAAAGCTAGCCTATTGATAAATGCAGAGCACCATTAAAAAAAATCTCAGATTATTTCATTCCCCTTTGTCCTGCCCTAGAGGCCCTGACCTCACAGTGCATTGACAGAAGAATGTGTGTTAGCTTGAAGACTGTCCTTGAAGCAGAGAGACAAAGGGAAGGACAGTGGAGTGTGTTGCAGGCAGAGTGTGCAGAGGGTTTTAATAGGAAAAACATGATTACACTGTTGATAAGACACAGTGAGATGATGAACACATGCTGTAAAAGTTAACATAAACAGCATGAACTTATTCCCTTGCCTTTTTACTGTACATCTGTGAGTCTCATGAGACTGGAAGCAAGGTGTCTGTGGGGCTCTTTCATTTCTGGAAGCTTTGAAAGAGAGCCCAGGCCTCACCTGATCCAGATCCTGGAGGCCACCTGCATTCTTGGTGACTGCTTCCTCCCTCAGACTTCAGGGACTGTCATGGCAGGACCCTCTCTCACACCATACTGCTCTGAGGCCCCTGGCTATCTGGTGATTGGGCTGGAGGCATGTTCCCACATTACTTTCACCTGCTTGATCATCACACTTAATCTTGTCTACAACCCTGGCTCCTTTCTGCCCTTTAAAAGGTTCCCAGGTTCCAGGAATTAGGCTGTGGACATCTTCAGGTAAGGCATTGTTTTTGCTGTGACCATATTTAATGCCGTTGTATCAGTTCAAGTGGAGTTTAAGATCTCCCATTGGCTCAACTTTTATCTAGGATATCAAACTCTTATCTTACTTTTTTTTCCTAAGCATTATTGCTTACATTACCTCTACACTGTAGAAGAAAGAGAATTCCAAGCTATGACAGAACTCAGTTTGCAAGGAAGAGATAAGGTTGAGGTAAATTACCCTTGTCAGCTAGCTGCTCCACGTACAGCATCCGCTCAGAGTCTTCCACCTCTCAACAGTTTCCTTTGACACCCTCTTTTCTGCCCTAAGCATTCCCACAACGGGAGCCTGAGGGCCAGTTGCTTCAGTTTAACCTGTTTGTGGCAGTTTCTTCCCATGAACCCACCCCTACACATTCATGTCTTCACAACCTACTTTCTATTTCTGAAGTCGCTTCAATCCAGACTTCTAATTTCTAAACGAAAGCTAATTTATCTGGCAGGCAGTGATCTGTGCCCCACCAATGTCTTCCACAACTGGCGGCAGCTAGCAGACGGAAAACAGCCAAGGAACCAGAGGCAAACCTCAACAACTTGAATTGTCCCTCTGGACAGATGCATAGAAGCCCAGTAGAGCCACTTCAAAACAAAAACCCCATGTCTCCAGGCCCAACAGCAGCACAGAGAGCAGTAAGACAAGTAGAAAGACTCAGAGAACTGACTAGAGACCTAGTTTATGAAACTAAACAAAGACCTCCCATAATTTTTTTGTTGTTGTTGTTTTGTTTTTTGATACAGGGTTTCTCTGTGTAGCTTTGTGCCCTTCCTGGAACTCACTCTGTAGCCCAGGCTGGCCTGGAACTCACAGAGATCTGCCTGGCTCTGCCTCCCGAGTGCTGGGATTAAAGGCGCGTGCACCACCACTGCCCAGCTCTCCCACAATTGTTTTAACCTAAGATGAACCCACATCAGGGATTTTAATATTCAGTGACTATAGGATGTCAGGGTACCTAGGAACTCTAGAGGCCAGTGGATCTCTTTTAAAGACTTAGAAGGATCAGGAAGTATGGCCTTGTTGGAGAAGTATGTCACTGTGGGCAGGCTTTGAGGTTTCAAAAGTTTATACCAGGCCTAGGTTCGTTCTCTTTCCCTCTCCCTCTCCCTCTCCCTCTCCCTCTCCCTCTCCCTCTTTCTCCCTGACTACAGATCAGGGTATAGCTTTCAACTATTTCTCCAGCACCATGCCTGCCACCATGATGATAACAGACCAAGCTTCTGAAACTGTAAGCAAGTCCCCAGTTAAATGATTTCCTTTATAAGAGTTGTCATGGTCATGGTGTCTCTCCACAGTAATAGAACAGTGACTAAGACAGGACACTTTGGATAAATGTTGGAGTTTCATATGCTATTAGCATGATGCACTATGCCATTACTACTGAGAATTGTCAGAGATCCCTTGCTTAGTGCTTATTCTTAAACTTCCCACCAGCCTGTCTTAGCATTCATATCATCTCCTGTACATGAGACCATCTTCTCTGATAGTTCTGATGGTATAGACCACAAGGAATTATTAAATGCACTAATCCTTGCAGAAACTATGAGAAAAAATTGATTACTATACTTTTGCTTAATAAGATGTATTTTAAGGCAAAGTTACCATTTTCTTGACAGATGTTTTTAAAAATATAACTCATCTATTTAGAGTATTTATGACACCTGGCTGATTCAACTGAAAGAACAAAGTGTGGAAAATATAACTACACTGATTTTAAGCAAGGTCTATGTACTATTTTACAACTTCCATAACAATGATACATGAGGATATTTGATACTGTTGATAAATGATTAGGACTTACTTTACAAAACATGTTAAATCCAACTGTGTTTATTTTCTGTGTCTGAACTGACATTTGCTGAATTATGTTCCTTGAAGCTACACTGTGCACAAATATCAATGGCGTCATGGCTCTGGATTCTGTCATTCAAAGTCCATGGTGTGCTTATAGCCCAAGCCTTATCTCTGTATAAACGGATGTCTTTTGTGTAGCCTTTTATATTTTGTGAGGTAAACAATAGATGTTCTTATTTTCTTATCATCTGAATATCACATAATTAAGTACTTATTTTTGGAAAAGTAGCATGACTGGCCTGGGGAGAGGGTTAGGGGAATTTAGGTACATATTGAATGAGGGAGAGCAGCAGTTTTCTCTTTTGATAACACATGTAACCAAGGAGTAAGCATTGAGGTTCCACCTTGTCAACAGAGGGATTGTTGCTTAGATACAGTTAAGAGGAAGATTTGAGTAGGAATAGGTTCGTACACACAATTCAGCAAACAAAAGCACCACATTGGGACGCATCACTCCAGTAAGTCACAAAAAGCCCTGTGAGAGAGAAGAGGTAAGAAAAGACTGGAGGATGGATCATTCTCCATGGGTAGAGATAGTCCAATATGGAAAGTAGAGTTAAGGGAGATGATGCAGAAAGGTTTAACAAGCATGTTTTTCATGGTGTTAAAGGGTAGAACACAAAGAATCAGAGGGAGGGATTTCAAAAGGCCATTCTAAAGGACTTACAACACCAGATGATATGGAGACTATCAAAGAAATCAGAGGAGTTCATTCCAGTGTCACATTGGTCTGTGTTCTTTATAATATGATTATAATCTATGGAAAAAAATATAGCTTGGAAAATACCTGAGCAGATTTCTATCTGACTGAGCAAATAAAGGCAGGAAAATTTCATTTTCTCAACCTGTTCAGGAGCTCTGAGGAAAGTGTGTGGCTGGATGAAGATGTAGAAATCAGCCTTATTAAATTTGCAGGAGATGTGAACAGGGAGAGATGCCAAGTGCCTAAAATGACAAGAAAGATGCAAAACAAGCTTGAGGGACAGGAACTACATGCTAAACAGAAACATGACACTGAACAGGAGCACATGAAGTCTTACTTACACATGATGGGACAGACTCAGCCACATATCAATTTTAGTTAGAAAAATATGTCTATTTTGCTTAGTTTATTAAGCTCAAAAATGAATAAGTGATATGCCTGAATAATTTCTATTTTCTATACTTAAAGAATGATACCCAACAAAAATTAAAGGCAACACATTTCTACTACAACCTATGCTATCCATATCCACATCTGGGTCATTCCATTCTATTTTGGGATCCCTTTTTACTGCATAACGTTAGTATCCTAGTTAGCCTTAGTTGTAAACCTGACACAGGCTAGAGTATCCTGAAAGGAGAAGCTTCTTTTGAGGGAATGCCTTCATCAGATTGTCCTGAAGGCCTGTCTGCAGAAGACTAGCTTGACTATTAATTAATGCAGGAGGATCCAGTCCATTTGGGGTGGCACCGCCCCTAGACAGGGAGTCCTAGACTGTATAAGAAAGACAGCTAAACATGAGTGGGCAAATCAGCCAGAGAGCCAACCAGCAAACCATGATCCTCTGTGGTTTCTGTTCCATGTTCTTCCCTGGTTAAGGTCCTGCTTAACTTTCTGCCCTGGCACCCCTCAAAGATGGACTGCTACCTGGTAGTATAAGACAAATAAACCCTTTCCTGCCCTAAGGTGATTTTGATCAGTGTGTTTTACCACAGCAGCACAGATCAAACTGCAATAATTTTCAAGTATGATTTTTTTCCAGGAAAAGGTGATTATATTGATGAAAGTTCTAGAAATACTTCCACTTAAAGGATGAAAATAAGAGAATGTATCGATTATCTTCAAACATTAGAAGGGTTGCATATGGAGAACAAAAGTAGAGGCTTCATGAATAAAATTTTGTTACTCTGTCTTGTAATCCCTCAGAGGTTACCCTCCATTCTTAATGTTACACTTCCTCTTGTCCTGGAGAAGCCCTGCTGGGGCAGCCCTCCAGCTCTATATAGCCCATTTTCTCACCACTGTTCTCATTGTCCAGTCAGTATTTTCAAAACTCTTCTACCACTGCCCTAAGATATCTTCAGCTCTAGCCATAATGAGATTCACCAGTTTCCTTAAAACCCAGTTCTGGGAGCTAAGGAGATGGCTCTGCATGTCTGATCTCTTCCAGAGCTCAGAATTGCCAGTAACTCCAGCTCCAAAGGATCCTGCACCCTCTACTGGTCTCTGTGGACACTTGCATGCATGTTTATGGACACACACACACACACACACACACACACACACACACACACACCCCCTCCTCCTAAATTAAAAAAATAAAAATAAATGTATAAAAAGTCCTATTTGGTCTTGACTTTAGGCTGGGTTTGCTTTTTACCATTTCTTAGGAATCTTTTACTCATATTCTGTGCTGAGCTTTGGGTCCCAACTTGTTAACTTCCTGTCAGAGATCAATTTGGTGCCCATGTCTTTCTTCACAAAGCTGGGACTAGCTTAGATCCCAGTGCTTTTCCCCAGAGGAAATACGTCACACTCATCCCAACTGCTTGGAATCCAACACACTAGGCCACAAGCTCCAGGAACACATATTCTGTTCCCCACTATCTGGTGTGGTGAGTGGATTAAATGATTATTTCATTTTATATGAGAAAACAGATGTAAGACCAATATTAGAAAGCTGTACGAAAGAGGAAGTTGCTGAGCTCAGGAAGCAGATCCTCTGTGTCTCTCCTGGGAAGGGAAGCTGTGCCCCAGCACTTCCTCTGTCTCCTTCCTGAGAAGGGACACTGTGCCCCCAGAACTTCCTCTGTCTCCCTCCTGGGAAGGGAAGCTGTGCCTCAGGTACTTCTGTCTCCCTCCTGGGAAGGGGTACTGTGCCCCCAGCACTTCCTCTGTCTCCCTCCTGGGAAGGGGTACTGTGCCCCCAGCACTTCCTCTGTCTCCCTCCTGGGAAAGGACACTGTGCCCCCAGCACTTCCTCTGTCTCCCTCCTGGGAAGGGGTACTGTGTCCCCAGCATTTCCTCTGTCTCCCTCCTGGGAAGGGAAGCTGTGCCCCAGGTACTTCCTATCTCCCTCCTGGGAGGGGATACTGTGCCCCCAGCACTTCCTCTGTCTCCCTCCTGGGAAGGGGTACTGTGCCCCCAGCACTTCCTCTGTCTCCCTCCTGGGAGGGGATACTGTGTCCCAGCACTTCCTCTGTCTCCCTCCTGGGAAGGGAAGCTGTGTCCCCTGCTGACCTTCAGGGCTCAGCACTAAATGATGAGGATGAGTGCGGCTCTCACTCCAGCTCTAGGCAGGATGCTACTTCCCTGTCACTTCCTGGTCTTCGGTAATCTATGATTTAGTGGAAGAATTTTCCTTTTTAGTCCTCTAAGAAATAAATGTTCTGTCTGTGTGATTGGTACCTCATATCCTGAATTTAAATGTCTCTCTAGGTGTTGAAATCTAAATGGATTAATTTGCCATTTAAAATACATTATATTTAATATGACAAAAATAAAGGAGTGTTATTTTTAATTTCTAGTAATTTCTTCAAAAATATAGAGTGCACTTTGTTAAAAAAAAACACTGTGAGCTAACAGAGCATACTAATTAAGTATGTGGGTCTGAGACTGTTTCATTCCAAACTTCTATTTTCATCCTTTGAAAAATTCAAATGAAGTTATTAACTTGAATTAATAGTTTATACATTAACTAATCTGTATTAACACATTAACAAGAATGCATTTTATTTACAGTTCATACTTCTCAAATGTTTCTGAGACACATGAGGATGTAGTTTGAATTTGACTTAGGAAGATATCTGTGTCTATAATGTGTGTATTCTATTTATCTCAACATCAGTCAAAAACTCTACAGTTCAGGGAACCCCACAGAAGACGGAAGGAAAGACCGTAGGAGTCAGAGGGCATGGAGGAGAACATGGCTCATCAAATCAACTAAGCAGGGCTCACATGGGCTCACAGAGCCTAAAACAGCAAGCATGGGACCTGCGTGGGTCTGCACAGGTCCTCTGTGTGTGTGTGTTATGGCTGTTAGCTTGGTGTTTTGTGAGACTCCGAACAGTGGGAGCAGGTGCATCTCTGACTCTTTTGCTTGCTCTTGGGACTCTTTTCCTCCTCTTGGGTTGCCTTTTCCAAACTCCATATGAAGATTTTTCCTTGTCTTATTGTGTCTTATTTTGTCCTGTTTGGCTGTTGTCTCTTGGAGGCCTGCTCTTTTCTGACGAGGAAATGGAGGGGGGTGTGGATCTGGGGGATGTGCTGCTGCATGCATCAGCACATGTGGTATGTACTGACACACACACACATACCCACCCTCAATAAGTAAAGGTTTAAAAAGAGGACTCAGAATTGCTCTGCCAGTCGTCAGTCCATCTGCTCAAAGCATAGAGTATTCATTTTTTATTGGAACCCCAAAGTCAACCGGGAAATACACTTTCAAGAGACTCCATCTGTGGGAGCCTTCAGGATACATATATTCTGACTCTAATGTCCACCCTTGGCAGCCAGCCAACTTCCTGGCAAAGGTCAGTCTGGAACAGGGATTATGAAGCATTAAGAAGCTTAAAGGGAGAAAAAGATAACTACCAAATATCCAATTCATTTTATAAAAGCCTAGTAAATTCTAATACTTAATAAAATATACAGATTATAAATTGTAAGATTATCTTTTACAACAAATTGTATTCTAAACAATAAAGGGAAAATGAATTGCTTCATCTGCATTTAATCATGACACAACATAAACTTTTCAGTTATCCTGAAAGTGCACAATTTTAATCTAGAAAGAGTATCCACTGAGGAAACTTTATCCATAAATTTATGTTTAGTCTTTTAAAATCTTGCAGGTTGCAGAGATTGAGCACAAGTCAATCAGGTCCAGATTTATTTGCTGAGATTCATAGCTCAGGAGTACTGGAAACCCCACAGTGTCCTAACACCCCACTCTATGACATAGAAAATGTAATGCTTTTCTTAATCAGCTGCACTGCCCTCCAGGTCAGAGTTCACGTGATGGATGATCCACTTTTACTTTGAACTGTGTGAGCTGGGCCTTAGTGCATCTCTTGATTGTATTGAAGGTAATGTCAGGTTTGAAGGGCTTTGAGAAGTGGTATTTTGTTTTGTTTTAGCTTTTTGAGTCCAGGTCTCATGTGTCCCAGGCTGGTCTCAAATTTACTTTGTAGCCAAGAATGAAGCTCCTACCAGAGTATTAAACTAACATTGCTGGCCAAGGTACTTATAGAGTTATATTAAAGCTTGAGTATAAACTAAGACAGAAAAGAAAATACCTGTATAACTGTGCTGCACATGCTCAGTGCAGCCCTTCTCAAAGCTGCACACCTGCTCCAGTCCTCTTCCACACAGACAAATCACTCTTTCTTTGGTGAATTGCTACTGGAATAGTTATCTTTAGAATACCTTTCCCAGAGCTGGGTGTGGTGGTACACACCTTTTATCCTATCACTTGGGAGGCAGAGCCAGGTAGATCTCTGTGAGTTCAAGGCCAGCGTAGTCTACAGAGTAACTGCCAGGACAGCCAAGTATGCACAAAGAAACCCTGTCTCAAAAAAAAAAAAAAAAAAAAAAAAAAACGAGAGAGAATACTTGTCCCAGAAACTATAGTTATTCCAGTGTGGGAACTATTGTTCTAAACATGTTTAAGAGTTAGGAGAATGTCTTTCCAGAACTGTACACAAAACTGCACACATGATAAAAAACAGTGGATTAGTGGATTTCATTACTTTTATTTGCACATTTTTACTCATCCCAAGCAACTCTGTCACACTGGTTGCTGTCATTATTCAGCACATTCAGCCTCAAGTCTTTGCAGACCTCAGATTCACTCCCTGAAAAGGAAGGTTTGCTGTACCCAAGAATATTCAGAAGAATGTATCAGCATCCCAGACCTCAGCCTTGTGGTCTTGGGAGATGCAATAACCTTGAGAGGGATATGGCATATTTGGGGTGCAGTCACAGGAAATGATTAAGGAACTCATTTTTCCTAACTATAAAGGGAAGTATGTTACAATATTGACTGGAAGTGGGTAGACTGGCTAAATTTCTTGTTTATATTACCTTTATCATTTGGAACTGAAATGTCTCCCATAGGTTTATGCTCTGAGTGCTCAGACCCCAGGTTTCAGTGCTGTTTGAAGACAGTGGATCCCTTAGGAGGTAAAGCTTGGGTGGTGGAAGGTCACTGGGAATGGATCTATAAGTGACCTATGGTCTGGCCTGCTGCCACATGTTCTAGTTGGTTTTTTGTCACTGTGAGTAAACACCATGTCCAAAAGCAACTTAGGGAGGAAAAAAAGATTTATTCCATCTTACACATCTAGATTACAATCCATCACTAAGAGACGTCAAGGCAAGAAACTGGAGCAGAAACCACAGAGAAGCATTGCTTACTGGATCTCTCTCCATTACTCAGTCAACTTCCCTTTCTTTTCTCTTTTCCATGATTCAAAATTTTAATACAAGAATATTCTTACTCTTACTCACAAGGCTTCCCTAGTTCCATATATGTCCATCAATTTTCGAGTTGGGAGGGTGGACTGGGAAAGGCTGAAGGGAAGGTTCATGGGAAGACATGGAGGGAGGAAAGAGAAAAGAAATGATATAATTAAACTTCAATTAAAAATGTAAAAGAAAGTCTTATACAACTCAAAACCACCTGCCCAAGAGTGGCATTGTCCAAAGTAGCCAAGATTCTCCTACAACCATCACAATCAAGACAGTTCACTGAAGGCACAGCAATCCCTCTGTTGCAGTTCTTCCCACGTGACTCTTGGTTGTGCCAAGTTAACAATGAAATCTAACCAGGACGCAGGTTGTGCCCCCAACACTAGAGATGGAGGCCCTTCTTCCTCTACCTTCCTCCCTGTGCTATACTGCAATCCCTCTGCAACAGTGAACCAAAAGAAATCTTTCTTTTCTGAAGTTGTCTCTGCAAAGTGTTTAGTCACATGAAGGAAAGTATACAGTTGCTCAGCATAGTTTACACCATCTTGCTTAATGAATCAGTCTCAAAACACTAGGAAGAATAAACCTGACTACATGGTAGTGCTTAAACTTTTTGTAGACCGATGCTTGCGAGACTGTACAGTATTAGACAGAAAATTACAATTCAATTTTCCCCTCTAAGTCAATGCTACATTGCTTTCGTTCAGACAAGAATGTTGAATAGAAGCCAACAAAGAAGAAATACATTTCAAACGGGCATAACAGAAGCCCATCCTTTCGCAGACTACTAAATCAGATCATTCAGACTGGTAGAAAGCCAACCCTTCCAACCTATCCAGAGGATTATTCTCTGTGCTTAAATCATCAATGCCTCTTTTTTCAACTGAGATGAAGAAAGGCTAGATTGGAAATGGGGGAGGGATACATTTTCAAAAGATGTTGGAAGATGTCAGTTGAGAATTTGTCTTTTTCCATGATAGAGAGAAGAAAGGTGCACTGGCTGTAATTGGCATGATGCAGCAGTTGGGGGCAGGGGTAATGTGTGCCATCTTCACTCCTGGGCTTGGCTGTCTGCATCCACCTCCTATGGCACTACTTTCAAAGCCTTCAGGTCTCTCAGCTTGCTCCTGGCAGCAGCCTGAGACTATGGTGTTGGCTGAGTGGGAAGCCTTCCTGCACGGGTATTCATTCCTGCTTTTCATCCCTTTATTTCTGAAATTTTAAAATATGTGTATTTATCTATTAGTCCTTGATAGTTTCAGACATATACTAATGAACTTTCATTTTTTCAAGCCCCATTACCTCTTTTATTCCCCCTTCTCCCTGAAACCCTCCTTCTTTACAACAAGCACCCCCTTTTCACATCTTCTTTGTGTGTTGTTTGAATCTTAGATGGTCTTTTAATAATAAAAAAAAAACCAGAGCAGATATCAGAGTGAAAGCTGAAAGATCAGAGCAGCAGAACAGCCAGCCACTAGTTCTTACTACAAAATCCTCAACCTAAAGAGAGAGAGTTCTTGTTTCCTCATGATTTATATACCTTTCTCTGCCCTGCCATATTACTTCCTGGGATTAAAGGCATGTGTCCTTCCCAAGCAAAGACATGAGATCTCAAGGGCTAGGATTAAAGGTATGTGCCACCACTGCCTGGCTCTGTTTCTATTCTAGTGGCTGGCTCTGTTCTCTGATCCTCAGGCAAGTTTATTAGGGTACACAATATATCACCACATTTGTGTATGAGTCCCTAGTTTAATTAGAATTGCTTGCGTATCTATGAGTTGGAGTTACTAACTGGAGCATGGTCCACTTATCCATCTTTAACACCACTAAAGAAAACGACAAGTCTTCCCCCAGCCATCGTTGACTACCATGCATTTCTGCAAATTCTGAAAGCTTGAGACATAGAACATTCCCTCTATCTGTCAAATCAACACTGCTGTCCTCCAGCTAAACATCTTCTTTATCTCACATCAAATTCCACTTCTCCTTCAGACCTGTCTGGTACTAAATTCAAATTGCTAAGAAACCCGTAATCAGGCATTCTGATGTGGAATTGTAGTATGTGATCACCTTTAATGTTTCTTTGCATTTTTTATTGACCTTTCTTGTTTAGCATGGCCCAAGGAAAAGAAGTTACAGGTATTAATCTCAAATTCAATAGTGGGAGGCAACTTTAATGTTTGGCCAGGTGCTTGTTTGAGGATCAGACCAGTTAAGGGATGTTGAAATTTCTTGGGTTTTTTGTTTTTGTTTTTGTTTTGTTTTTTGATTGTTTGTTTGTTTTTAATGTTATCTATTATTAACATTTGTTTCTTCTAGACTGTTACCTGAAAGTAGTATTTTGAATGTTGCTAAGTGGGACACAGGACCTTCCACATGCTAAGAACATGTTCTAGCATTGAACTGTATATTCAGCTTTTGCACATAGCTTTTCACTTTAGTTAAACTGTTGTAAAAAGATTATAACAAGCAAATAAAAGAAGCAACATTCCCT
Organism: Peromyscus californicus insignis; assembly: GCF_007827085.1. NCBI lineage: Eukaryota > Metazoa > Chordata > Mammalia > Rodentia > Cricetidae > Peromyscus > Peromyscus californicus. The sequence goes on along the minus strand of NW_026294469.1, from coordinate 73,836,602 downwards.
CTCTCCAATTTCCCTGGAAATTCACATCTACAACTCTTCTGTTACTCCTCCTCTGATGTTTCTAAATGTTACATATATAAAGATGCTATTCACTTATGACTCAATTTTAGTATATAATACCAATAAACATTTCTAAAATAAAAAATTTTAGCATATTTTGATATTCCTTTCCTGTGTTTAACCTGTCAATATAATGTTATTTATTCGAGTTAGACCAAATTTAGTATTTATTATTATACAATAAAATTGTTTATCTCGTCAAAACATATGTAATTCTACTTCTATTTTTGTGCCACATTTTACTTTACCCGAAGTTGATATACACATCATTTCATCATTAGTTTTATTGTCTTTGAATACTTTCTACATCTCTCTAACATTTGATGATGTGTGAGGTTGCCCCAGTCCTCCTTCCATAGAATGACATGCATAAGAAAATCTACCAGCTCTGGTTTTCCTTCCGTTTCTCTCCACATCTTCTCTCCAGGTACACCACCCTGAACCACATGCTCTAGGCACTGCCAGGCTGCTCATCTGGAACTTGCTGTGTTTGTGTTGGCAGGTCCACAGCTACCTCGTCCATGTCTATTCTCTGCGCTCCTGCACCCACATCTCAACCTCCCTTTAGTCTGCTCTCACTACAGGGTGAGTCTCTTTAAGTTTGGATACTGAAGGCAAGAGGAAGAGTTTTGAACAGTGTTTCCTTTACATTCTAGAACACTATGGTGATGCTGCTACCGAACCTGTTGTCTTTCTTTGGAGCGTCAATTAACCCAGCTTTCCTCTCTGGATATTTTTCTGGGTGTTTTCTTGCCACTGTCCTGAAATTTGTTTATTTATTTATTTTTGTTTTGTTTTTCGAGACAAGGTTTCTCTGTGTAGCTTTGCGCCTTTCCTAGAACTCACTCTGTAGCCCAGGCTGGCCTCGAACTCACAGAGATCCACCTGCCTCTGCCTCCCGAGTGCTGGGATTAAAGGCATGTGCCACCACCACCCGGCTTGTCCTGAAATTTATGAGTGCTGTTTTCATCTCCTAAAGCAGCAAATTTGTGGTTTAAAAACCGGTTACATCTGAAGACTCAGAGTTTAGAATTATAAACCACTATGTTCATTGGTGGTGAAGCTGGTGAGGGAGCTGTATGACTGACACTTGGCTTAAAGAATCACTCCAGCTATCTGGCGATCTTCAAGGGGTAAATGTGTTTTCAAGTGGATTTTCCTGTAATGAACATCCATGATCGATCAATTCCAATTGACTCTTAAGTCCATGTCAATGCCAGGATCCAAGCACACTTCATCCTACTTCATGACTATTTTTAAAACTACGTGTGTGTGTGTGTGTGTGTGTGTGTGTGTGTGTGTGTGTGTGTGTGTGTGCAGGGATCTGTAAAGGCTAGAATGGGCATCAGCTACCCTGGAATTGGAGTTACAGACGCTTTAGATCTAACTGACATGGATGATGGAAACCAAACTTCGGTCCTCTGAAAGAGCAGCAAGTGAAATTAGCTGCTGAGCTACCTTTCTGGCCCCTTCAGTGACTACTTTGAAGCAGCACATCTCTTTAACAATGGTCCATTGTCCACTTCTATCATGTTGGTCCCATTGCCCTTTAAATTTGCAGTATCTGGGGAGTATGACATCTGCTGAATCCAGGACAAGTCTTCATGAGTTAGTATGGAATAACTGAAACCAATGATTGACAACATCTAAAAAGGACAAATCAGTTTTTTGTTGAGATTTAAGATGAAGAACAAATAGTTTTTAATCATGCTTTTTATTTGAATCCTCTTGTACAATCAGATTTAGACTTCAGATTACAATATACCTTGCTTAGAAAGGATCTGTTCTTTAAATCCTTAATCTCTCTTGTGGCTTTGATTCAAGCTGCAGCAGTATGCAGTCCAGTCAGTAGGAAACAATACAGTCGTGTTAGGAGGCTGATTCACTGCGGCAGCTCCGTGGAGACTTCTGAGCTTTGCCTTAAATATCTTGACAAAATAATTCATATTTTAGGATTTCACAAGTAACATGACATTTTCTAGGTTTCTCTCTTAGCTAGCAATCTATGCAATTCCATAAAACTCTAAGAGTACTAAGAATAACTTGACAGTTTTGGGTTGTTTCCATATAAATTAAAATTTTTTCAGCTATGTAATTATCCTTGAGATCTTTTATTATTAAAAATAGAGGCTTTAACTGAAATTATATAAAAAGCAATAAACAGTGCATTGTATGTGTAATTTCATTACTATTATTGCTTCTTTAATATGTCCATCAATAGACTAAGATGTAAAAAGATACATAAGAGATAAAGCAATAATGGTTATGTCAAAGAGCCACAGCATAGTGAAATGTATTTCAAAGTGAGAAATTCAAATGTGTGCTTTGACCTATATCCTACAAATATCTGCCAAGGTTATTTTCCCAGTATGTAGTTCTCACTTTCTTTGCCTTCTACTTTTAATTATCACTAGAGAACTTCGGAGGGATCATATAAAAATGGTCATTCTTTCCCAGACAGCAGAAGTTCAGACTTACTCCCTACACAGGCAGGGTTAGCCTAATCACAAAACAGGTACCCGAGCATCACTACTGCCACCAGACATTTAGTGCACAAATTGCTGCTGGGCAACACACTTTTAAAGACTAAGACAGCTCTTGGTATCTTCAATGTGTGTGTGTGTGTGTGTGTGTGTGTGTGTGTGTGTGTGTGTGTGTGTGTACAGTATAGATGTATGTGTAGATTGTGTGTATAGATGTGTATGTGGATATGTATGTGTATGTGTGTGTATGTGTAGCTTTAGATGCTTGTGTGAAGATATGTTTGTGTTTGTGTAGGTGTGTGTGTGTTTAGATATATGTGTATGTAGATATGTGTATATAGATAAGTGTGTATGTAAATATAGGTATATGTGTTTGTGTAGATGTGTGTGTGTGTAGATGTGTGTGAATGTAGATATGTGTATATAGATAAGTGTGTATGTAAATATAGGTATATGTGTTTGTGTAGATGTGTGTGTGTATAGATGTGTGTGAATGTAGATATAGATGTGTGTGAAAATATATGTGTTTGTATAGGGGTGTGTGTGTGTAGATAAGTGTGTATGTAAATATAGATGTGTGTGTTTGTGTAGAGATGTGTGTGTGTGTGTGTTGTGTGCATGCACACATGTCCGCGTGGGTATCTTCAAACAAGTAAATAGGCAAACTGCAAGTAAAGTGTTAAGCCTAAAAATGAAAAAGCCAGAAAGAGAATGAAAAAACTGGAAGATGTCAGCAGCATTAGAGCACAGAAATCTATACCTTTCCAAAACACCTTCTCTAGATTCTGCTACAGATAGGCTAAAGAACAAATTTTTAAGACATGGGTAAAGACATGGAAAGTGTGTGATCAGAGTAACATGGCATGGGGAAACAGGATCCAGAGATACAAATGTGCTATGAGGGAGATGGGACACAGCTCAAAAGAAAGAATAGAGAAGGGATAAAGGCAAGCAGAAAGTTTGATGCAGTAGTAAGAATACATAAAGAAATGAAATAGAATGGAGAAACATTAAAATAAGCAGAATTAAATGTTACACAATGCTCTCTGGCCCAGTCTTTCTGCAGTTGTTCATTTATGATGCAATACTTTGACCTTAGCATAAACATTCCTGAGCTCAACATTATTAAACTGAATCTACAAACTAATCACACAAATGTTTGGTCTACAACACATTCTCAAGCTGGTTTTGTTTTGTAATGATCTTTTCTCCTCAAGTGTGAACATTTTTTAATCTTCTAGAATTAATGGCATGCGAATTAAAAAATACCATGAAATTATGAACATTTCCCATAACTACAATGCTTATCTTCAAAAGAACCTGGTGCTAATAATTGCTAATAAATATTTAGTGTTAGCGTATAAATCCTTAGTTATTTGTAGGATCACAGAACTGCACTGTCGTGGCCCAGCACTCCCCTTGAGAACTTAAGTTTTAACACTCTCTTGCGTTCTAGTTAACTACACAGAAGCATCAAATCAGTAAAGCGAATGTTCTAGATCCTGCTTTACAAATACAAATGAAATATTTAGTCATACAGAAAAGCACAGGCAGTACCTCTGTTGCATACATGGCATGTTGTGTTACAAGGGAAATGAGTATTGATGATTACATTGGATTTGATTTCCGCAAATCAAAACCTGAGGTTATTATTTATATGGAATTGGTCCTTTGGAATTTAGAATGTGTCCTGTGGTTGAGATGTAGATTCACATGCCTGCAGCCACCTTGGTTATAACCACCATTTTGGTTACCTAGTGACACTAGCATACAGCTTACAGTGACTGGATAAAGTCCTTGAACAGCCAAGCATGTTGTGTTGGCAACTGGGTCCCTGACTGTTTCCTAGATGACACTGGGCATGTCAACAGTTTTCAGAATGGCCGTGAACATTGTTTTGGGCCCTAACCCACCTTTGCTTAGCTTAGTAATTGAGCATTTTTTCTCTTGCTGTGGAGTCTAGGGCTCTTCCTGCCTTTCTGCTGCCCAAACTATATGTCTTAGTTCAGAGAGTTCCTAATCAACAGCACCTTGGATCGGTCTTCCTCTGTGGTTTCATATCACCTCCTGACATTTACAGATGATTTTCATACCTGGGGATATGTTTCTCCCAAAGCAAGAGGGAAAAGCAACTAGACCAGAGAAATGAGCCAAGCAGTGGTGTAACAAATTCCTTCTGAAAGTGACATTGGTTCATTTCCAATGATGCAGTATATGTCAGATCTGAAGCTTTCTCTCTTCATTGGGAGGGGAGCCAGCATACCGATGGTATCTCCACAACTGTCAGTCACTTGTGAGAGTCTCACTAGATTTTGGGAATCCTCTACCACACTGTGCATGTGGAATACTCCTTGTGCAGGTGATGTCTGGTGGGAGTTCAGGTACAGGCAGAACCAATGTTTACCAAAGCAGCAAGGGCATACCCCCTGAATTTTAGGGTCTTTGCAGAGTCAGCTTCATCTTTTGATGTCTGGATCAGAGCAGACTTGTACAGTTGCTGGAGATGGATCAGTCTTCTGGCCAAGTCTGATTGGAAAGTTAATATGTGTGTGTGGTGTGTGTGTGTGTGTGTGTGTGTGTGTGTGTGTGTGTGTGTGTGTGTGTGTGTGTGTGTGTGTGTGTGTGTGTGTGTGTGTGTGTGTGTGTGTGTGTGTCCACTTGTGTGCTCACAAGAAGTGCCTACATGGTTTAGAAATGAAATGTACAGGCTCATAGGTTTGAATGCTTGATCTCCAGCCAGTAGAGTTGCTTTTGGAGGCTGTGAAGCCTTGGAAACTCTGATTGAGCTCATAGAAGCAGGTCACTGGGGAGAGCTCCGAAAAGGAATTAAATTGCTTGCAAGTTCTATCCCAATCCACATCTCAGCTTCCTGATCTGCTGGTGAGCTGTATGAAGATCCATCACACTCTCCATCTCATGAGCTCTGCCATGCCATGCCTTCCCAAGCATGCTGAACTATATCCTCTGACACTGTGAGCCAAATACACCTCTTTTCCTTCCAATTGTTCCATCAGATATTTTTGTCACAGCCACAAGAAAAGTAACTAGTTCTGTGCCTGGCAAAGATGAAGTATTTCTGTAGAGTTACATAAAAAAGGAGAGTTGGGGAGACTCTATGGATACCCAAGGATACATTTAAATGGGCTGTAAATCACCAGCTCCCCTGCGGAGTTTTTCCAACACAGTCTTCTATGCTATAATACAGCCATCAGCCTGATGACTCATGTCTTTAGAGCAATCCAGTCTGCTATGATTTGGAAATGACCCACAACACTGTTGTGTTGGAAGCCAAGATCTCAGTACAGTGAAGTTGATAAGTAGGGAAAAAAGTTCATTAAGAGTTCTGCCTCCTCATGAAAGTATTGATGCTGTAATCACAGCAAGCAGATATGAATCCCTGCTAAAAAAAAATTGCAGCTATCTTTCGATATCCTGAAATCTCCTGCCCTTCTGCCGTTGGATGATGCAACATAAAGTCCCTCCTGACATGTGCACATCTTAGCTTTAGAGACTTTTCCACCGTCTAGAACTGTAATAACTAAAACTCTGTTCTCTGTTACTTACCCAACCTCAGGTATTCCTTTATAGCAGTGCCAAACACTGAGACACAGTCAAGCATTATCCTCACTCAATTCTCACCAAGCAGTCTTGAATTCTAGTATGCACACTTAAGACCTGTCTAAAGTTAGAGATCATCAATACCAACAGCAAACAAACTTGGAATCAGCTTCAGGGCAGTAGTTACAACAAAAAAACTACACGCCTTCACTTACACAAGTGGCATGAACTCAGCAACCCATGCTCCTTATGTGGCCCAACAACGTTCTGCAGTTGCTACAGTAAACTGCTTTTTCTGCAGACCATAAGTCAATAGTCCCAAATTTCTTTTTGGAGTTTGAATTTTGATAACCTGTTTCTTTTAAAGAAGCAATTAAGGAACAGATGCAGGAGTTGGGGAACAAAATATCAACCTTATTTGTGTCAATGCAGTGTTGTATCATGAAGCTTATTTCAGGGGTCAACGGGTGAGGGCTGCTGCCCTGGAGGTGAGAGCAGACTTAGGCCCAGGAGTAGCAAGGATGGTATCCACAGAGGTTCAGTGCTGGTGGGACACACTGAGAGGAGAAAGAAAGATCCACAATGCCTGAGTGGTCTGCCAAGTCCAGTGAGCTAAGCCGAGTCATCAAGTGCGGTGCTCCTTCCTAGTGAGGAGAAGACAGTGAGAGGATGGAGACAGGAAACGTGGGGTACTCCTGAGGACCCCCAAGAGAATCAGCAATATCCCTGTGAATGCCCCAAGGCAAAATGGGTGGAGAGAGAGGACAGGAAAAGTAACAGTCAGCATGTGACAGTTATCTACCTAGCAAACTTCCTGCATGCGCCAGTTTCCAAAGGAAGCACTATATTTATAGTATTAAGCTTATTTTCATTTAATAATTCAGAAGATAATTTATACCTTTGATATCTCTTTAAGGCTTTGTAATCTCTCATAACAAAGTACGAGTTTTACTCTTCCAAATCTTTACCACAATTCTGTAACTTTTAAAGTCTTTAGAACTTTAGGGTTCTAAATCTTCACCTAAATATTTGTAAATTCAAAACCTTCCTCTAGATAAAACTTGACTTTGCAAAATAAAAGATTACATGAGTGTGTCTGCTTCTTCAAAATTCAAGTACTTAAAAATTGGAAGCAATAGGCCTTCCATAGCTCAAAGGTCCAATGCTGTAGAACAGAAATTTAGAAACCTGTAAGGATCAGAAATAAAAAAGAGAAACCGAAGCAAGAACTGAGTTAAGGAGAAACACCTGCTGCTCTGAAATGCAGTTACAGCAGCAAATAGAAGCAGAAGGCAAGAGAGATGGGGAGCCAGCTCAGCCCAGGGTTGAGCTTCCATGAGGATTCAACACTGTCTCACTCGCAGGAGGGATCACTGTAAGAGAAGCCTCCCTGTGTTCCATTAAAATAAGTAATAATAAAAGCACTATCGTGATAATGATTCACTCCTCTAACTGTGGATGGTAGATGTGCTTCACTGATTGGTTGACTCATATTATTCAGTAACTGTGGCTTATAAAGAAAAGGACACACCACAGAGGAAAGCAAAGCATTGATTTTAAGGCAATAAGAAGCCAAGGAAAACAATCACCTCTGTGAGGCTGGTCTTAAGCCATTCCAATATCCAGCACCCTTTGCTTTTCCACCTCTGCATCAAGTCTTATCAAGGAGATGAGCTGAGACAGTTCTTTACCTTAATGGCAAGCATGTTAGGCCTAGGTCACAAGTGAAGCTGCCTGTTAATACATACACACCAATAATTGGATTCAAACCAGGAAAAATGAGTTCATGGTATTGTTTTAGAAACCAGATGAAAGTGGAAATATTTTATATGAGAGAGACTCTAGGCAAACCTCAAAACATGGTTTATAGATGTGATCTTGATGGTATATAGGGTAACATACAATAAACCTATTAGCTAGTTAAACAATGGCCATGATACCGGTTCTTCCGAATGAAGATTTCATAAGTGTCAAAAATAACTCTGGTTCCACAAGTCCCTGAAATTCCCCCACCAAGGAAGTCTCATCTGGGTTTTTCTTTGCTAACCACTGACATTCAATCTTGGCATGAAAAGGATATCTATAATAGATTAAGTGCAAATGTTTTAGTGATGTTAGGTTGGTCATAAATAACCAAAAGGCATCTTATAGACAAACACATGCTATTTTCATTTCAAAAGGAGACTGAGTTCAAGGAGAGCCATTAGACAATGGCAGCAAAGGTTTGTATTCAAAGAAACCGATGACACACTCATTTGCAGAAAGTGGGAAATGAAAGAGATGAGCCCGCAGGTAAATTGGGTCCTATAATTAGAGCACTTGTTTGGGAGACTGGTAGAGGAAAGGCCAGGAGAAAAGCTTGAATAACCATCACTCACCTCAAAAGCCATAAACTCTGTGACATAATAGCTTATTGAAATTCTGCATCTCCATGCCAGATTTTGAGTAATATCCCTTTTAACTCTCTCAGGATTTATGAATCAACACAGCAATCTGTGGAGATAAATGTTTGGAAGTCACGAGAAATAGCTTCACCTTGCATACAATAGCAATCCCAGGAGATCTACTTAGCTGCTGTGCATTTGATCAGAATACCTGACCACAGCCAGTAGGACTTACTCGAGTCTCCCTTAAATTCTAGCCGAGTCCCTCCCTTTGTGTCATTGGTGGACACTGTATTAGAAAGATGTCAACATCTACATTCTCAGTTGATTTAAGAGTTTATGGAATAAGTCACCAAGAAAGGTAAAAATGAGGTTTAATGCAATGTTTTTGATAAGTTGCTACTGTAAAACTCACTCCAGCCCATATGACAAGAGTCTATAGAATACAAAAGTGAGAAGGACTGAGAATTTCAATGTCTTTGAGGAACCAGGTTTTTTAGACTCTGCTCTTATCCTAGAATGATAAGAAGCAGTGAATCTTAAAATTGCCCGTATTACTAGGCAGTACCTCACCCAACTGACTAAATAGTCCACATTTATATTTTCAGTTATTAGGCCCTTCTGGAATGGATGCAGAAAAATCTTATCTCTGCAGCTCCATGCCCCTTTCCTTCCAATTAAGTGCACGGGAATCTCAGTGTCTGAACATGAATATGAGCCTTGTGTTTACACAGGGCAAAGGTCATTATTTAGTAAAGGTCATTCCACAGTCCCCTCCCTCAAAGTCAAAAGGCACAGGCATCTATTCAGTACATTCTGAGCATGCTAACTCACTTTAATTTTTTAACATAAATTCTTGGTTAACAAATTGATTTCTCTCTATTTTTCCCCTAAAGTTGTTGATTCTCATTCTTCCTATATGTGGATGCACCTCAGACATCCATCCTTGACTAGCTTGAAGCAAGTTTTCAAGTCCCCAATTCACATGTAAAACAGCACACATCTCTTTATAAGTCTTAGTTTTCTCTTGCTGTTATGGCAAATTAATAGCAATTTAGCAACTTGGAACATTGCAAATTTATAATCTTCCACTTCTCAAGAATCAGAAGTCTGGGTAGTTGGGAGGCCTCTTTGCTTAAAGGCCTTAAACTTTGAAAAGAATTGGATTCCAATCTCGTGTAGGTCATTGCCAAATTCACTTCCTTGAAGTTGTGGGATCTATTTCCTGCATGTCCCTAGAAGCTGACTATGCTTCCTAGTACTTTCCAACAGTGTTAGGCAAAGTCCCTCCTGAAACTTCAAGTCTATGATTTGCATCTACAGCAACCTAACTCCAGGACTTATGTGATTATATTATAACCAACTGTATAATCCAGGAGAATTTTCCTAAATCAAGTCCATAATCATTCTTTTTGTATGGATAGTACTGTTTTGATTACAAGATAGGTATCTTCTAAGTCAGTCTGCCTCCCACAACTTGCCCTCTGGACCAGAAATTCACATCTTTCCCAAGGCTAAATACACTCATTTTATGCCCTCATAGGTTCCAGCCCCTAAGAGCATAAACCAGGATCTAAACTCATATAACTCTCACCAGCCCCATAGTCCCAAATATCACTAGTTGATTCATTTTTCTTAGCCTGCTTCCTCACAGTAGAATTCCAAGTCTTGGAGTCATGTTTCATTAAGTTGTCTTTCTGTCCCTTCTATAATCTATGAGTGTGTCCTCTGATAATGAAAACATGGCCCACAGAAGAAAATAAAAACCCTTCCAGAACTATGAGATACACAAGAAGCTCACATGGAGCTTTTGGAGATAACCCCTTCAATTTTGATTTCTGCTGATTTGGATAAAGAATAGCATGCTCCCATTTCTACCCTTGTTTGTTTGGTTTGGTTTGAGATGGGTTCTCACTCGACAGCTCAGACCGGCTTCACATGCTTGGCAACTCTCCTCCTTTAACCCTTGCCCTCTGCTTTTGTTTAAAAGGTTCGTGAGTCACATTCTATCTTGGTTGTTTTCTATTATTCTACAAGGAATAGAAGTTTCATTGACTCACAGCTGTTACATGTGCAAAAGCGTAAACCAGGAATCTGCTCAGTACCCGTGGAGAATTAAGGGCCTTTCTGCAGAATCAGGGCACAGCAGGGATGTCAGAGAGACCCAGCTGCTGTGGTAAAGCCAATCCCATGACAATTCACTACTTCACTAATTTGGGAGATCTCTTCCACTCACTTCCCAAAGTCCTCACTTCCCAAATACTATTAACATGTGACTTTGATTCCCAAACACTGAACTTTGAAAGATGCAATAAAAACAAGATATTCTTTATTTAGATAGCTTGGTGAGACTGAGCACTTGGGCACTTTATGTTCATAAGATTTGAGGAAAACATTTCCACGGGGCCCAGAAACTGAAGGATCAACCTTCTACCATTACCTGTCATGCTTTATAATAGACTTCCAAATAATTACTTGTTGCCCCCAATAGAAAGACCACAATGAAAAAACACCGTCACTCAGTCATTGTGCAATCTCAAGATAAAGAAAATCAAAATAAAGATAATTAAATTTCTACTTAATCAAGATAATGAAAGGGCCTCCTGCAGGTCAATAAAGTCTAAGCTTACCATAACCCCATGAGATCTTGTTTAAATCCCAAATTTAAGGTTCTCAGTTTGGCTGACCAGATGCAAATTTAGCTGACTGGAGACTTGAAAATTTACATTTTTAATAATATGTTCATAAAATTCTGATGCATAGCAAAGAAAATAAGTTAAAATATAGTTAATAAAAATTACAAAAGTAATTAAAATACTGTACCAGAAAACATTAAGCTTGAGTACATTAAAATTTAAAACTTCTACTTTATGAAAGATATTTAAGAATACTGAAAAGAAAAAAAACACAGACTGGAAGAAAGAGTTTACAAACACATCTCTGATAAAGAACTTTAATCCAAGATACCAAAAAAACTCTTAAAATTCAACAATAAGAGAGGAAGCACCCAAAAATAGTCCAGAGGAAGGGGAATCGAAGAAGTTACACAAATCATTGACTATCATATGAAGAGTCTCAACAATTTAGTTCATTTAAAGACTGCAAGTTAAGCTAGGTGTAGTGGCTACGTGCTTTTAAATCCACATCCAAGAGGAAAAGGCAGGCAGATCTCTGGAAGTTCAAGGCCAAACTGGTCTACACAACAAATTTAAATCAGCCAGATCGTCCCTGTTTCAAAAAAAAATTTCAAGTTAAGGGCAGCGTAGCAGAGCTGACCCTGTTGATGGGGTACAGGCGATCCAGCACTGTGAATTTGTGTGGGAGATCTGGCTCCACCCCTCATCTACCATATGATGAAGCAGACTAGGGAGAAGTGTCCTCTCCTCTTCCCCATCCCTCACCACCTGTGGTGGATGGGAGTGCAGGCCTGGGAAGGGGCAGGAGAGCAGGAGAGCTGGCCCTGCCCCTACCAACTGTAGCACTCTGGAGAGCAGGCCCTGAACCTTGACTGGGCAAAACAGCAGAGCTGACCCTGGTGATGTGGGAGTGGCTAAGTGGACCCCAAGGGCTTGAGAGCAGGAGAACCGCACCGGCCGCCCCCCCCCCCCCCCATCACTCATGCCTGCGGCATTGGGTGAGCTAGCTGTGGCAGTGCTGGAGAGCTCACCCTGGTGGTGACCATGAGGGAAAGCGGGCAGGCTGACCAACCCAGCTAGCCTAGAACCAGGACTGTGATTTACCAGGCTCCAACACCCACCTCATCTATGAGCTGCTGCTGCGGCATATGAAAGGAGGTGGATCCAAAGCTGCAGGATCTCCATGACACAAGACAACAACACGATATCCAAGAGGAGTTCCAGCTACGGCCCTGTACCTATAGAGTAGCAGAAACCAGAAGCCTAAACCCAAATCAATGACTCATGGTAATGAACACTTACAAGTAAAGATGTATGGACTAAAGGGTATACTGTGTGACTTACTGGGCCACACTACAGTGTGGTTTTGTTTTGATTTGATTTGGTGCAGTTTTCTTTTTTCTTTTTGTTTTTTGTTGTTCTTTTAATTTTTATTTTATTTTACTTTGAGAGGGGAGGTTGCAAGAGCAGAGGGTGGATATGAAGGGATGGGATGAGGAGATGAATGGGATCAGGATGCATGATATGAAATTCCCAAAGAATCACTAAAATGTTTTTAAAAATTGTAAGTTAGAATAACAATGTTCCCTGAGGGTGTGACTGAGTGGTATAGAATACCTGATTAGCAGGAATGTGTTCTTGTGTTCTATTTTCAGAACATCTAAAAAAAAAAAAAAAAAAGCTGTGATGTGATGTGCAGTATTGTGATGATGTCACCACATAGGTGGATAGCTAAAGTTGATTAAAACACAAGGCAGGCAACACTGAAGTCTAACAAGGATGTGGACCGAATTCCCAAATTTGAATTTCTCAGCCCCAGCTTATGGGAATTTAAACTGGCACAGAAATTTTAGGATATGACAGTTTCATAGTGGCAGATCTCTGTAAGTTTGAGGCCAGCCTACACTCAGACTTTCAAGTCAGCCAGGGTAACATAGTTTGTTTCAGAAACAAACAAACAACCAAAACCCATATGGAACTCAACAATACCTTACATACAATTCCCCAATCATGTTCCTAAATATTTATTCAATTAATTTGCAAACTTTGGTCCACAAGAAACCTGCATGTGAATGTTAACAGCAAATGCCTACTGACTAAGAATAAAGCAAATGCACTTTATCAGAACAGGGTGTCTTATTCTGCAACCAAAAAATAAATGAACAAAAAAACATACCACATGACTAGATGGATGAATCTCAAAAAATAAGATTTAGAGCAAAATAATCCAGACACCAAAAATGTACACTTATATGAAGTTCCCAAAAAGACAAATATGAAACCAGCATGTCACAAATCAGATTGCTAAGGACTCTGAGTGGCATGAAATAGATGTCTAATAAGAATCACATGGACTTTTGACAGAAAGCTCTGGATCTTGGTTGCAGTGGCAGAGATGCTGGTGGACATTTGTTGTCAAGTCAACCAAATTGTATACTTAAGATGGAAGTGAATTCTCTTATGCAAGTTATTAGTAAAAAAAATACATTGCAAGAAGACCAAAATTTCATAGCTTAAGACATAGCAAAAGGAAGAGTCAACAAGGGATTTTCTAATTCTTGGTTTGGGTCTTATATTAATACTCAGAAAATCTTCCATCTGGTTGGAAGTCTGAGAAATAATCAGCCATGTGCTTGGAGAAAGAATAGCACAAACTATTTCTTCAGGATAGTAAGCAAATTTGGGAAATTACTGTCTTATTTCAAATTTCCAGTGGCACAGATGCACAGTTCCCACTCTCCTCTCCTAAATTTTACCCCAGGCTGCACTATTTGCTCTCAAAGATCTCTAATGGGAGTTCATTCTGGACACTGTTGATCTTTATTCCTTTCCAATTCAGGTGATGCTCAAGATTTCTTGAATATTAATGGTGTATAAGATTATCTCGATATTAGCCTCACTTAACTGTCTTGTCTCAGCAAAGAGAAGCTGAAAAGCAATTTTTGCACTGCCCAAATTAAGCCATCATGTCAAGTCAGCCTTAATATATTACCTAGAATAAAACAGATGGTCCTGATGTTTGTACAGCCTTTTTCTGCTGGGCTCAGCCCCTGCTAACTCCCAGACAACTTATCATGTGAATAGACTCTTACCTAATTCCAAGCAGATGCTCTATACTGACTCTTTTGGAATAAATGAATATTTTGCTTAGTTCTTGCTGCCATAAACTAATCATTTATAAATATTTGGGACTTCCCTGAAGTCATTTAAAAGATGTTTATAAAAGTGCTATCTAATGGCCATATGATGCAAACAGCATACAGAATTGTAAATTTTCTAATATCTACACCATAGAAGTAATAGGAAATAAAACTTCACTAGCATATTTTATTTCATCTAGTATGGCCAGAATACCAAAATTTATCATACAATTAATTTAAAATTATTTCTAGGTAATTTACAGTCTTTTCTTCATTGTAAGTTTTGGCTGTCATGACCATATTTTTTACTTTAAGTGCTTCTCAGCTTGAGCTAGCCATAATGTAAGTGCCCTAGCAACACGTTGCTAGTGGATACCATAATGGACGGTGTGTTTCTATAGATGTGGTTTCTTTAAATAGATTGAAATTGGCTTTATGCAGCACCTAACTGTATGTGTCTTAGCTCCACATCAGGTGGAATCCACACACACCACAGTGTATACACCTTTCCCTTTGCTTAGGGCCAGTCTCATTACTTAGAGGGAACTGGAGACTTCTGTAAGGACTCGGCTGGAAGTAGGTAAACATCTAGAATCTTTTTTGAAAATATGTTTATCTTTCACACAATACATTCTAATTATAGTTTCCCCTACCCCAACTCCCTCTAGATCCTCCCAATATCCCCAACCACCCAAATCCACATCCTTTCTTTCTCTCATTAGAAAATGACCAGACATCTAGTAGTAGTAGAAGTAGTAGTAGTAGTAGTAGTAGTAGTAATAATAATAATAATAATAATATAAAAACAAACTAGAATAGGACAAAATAAACAACCAAATAGAAAAAAGAGCCAAAGAAAAAGCACAAGATGGATGTATAGATGCTGAGATGCATTCATACACAGAAAACCCATAAAAACAAAATCAGAAACCAAAATACATGAGCACAAGATTTGTAAGGTTAAAAAAAATGCCCTGACAAAGTATTATGAGAAAAGACCCCCCAAATTACCACTGTCTTTGTTTTATGTTAGTCATCTACTGCTGGGCATTGGGGCCTACGTTTAAGTGTGCTTTGTATATCCATTGAGACTCCTTTGGAGAAAACTATTTTTTCCTTTGTTAGCACTTATTAACTGGAGATAGTTTCTGGGTTCACAATGTGGAACTGTGTCTACTTCCCCTCTCCTTGGGACCCTATCTAGCTTAGACTTGTGAAGGCCCTGTGCATGCTCCCATAGTCTCCGTGAGGTTATATGTGCATCACTCCTGTTGTCTAGAAGGCCTTGTTTCCTTGATGTTTCTGTCTTCATTGGCTCTTACAATCTTTCTGCATGCTCTTCCACAAAGTTCCTTGAGCCCTGAGGGGAGTGATTTGATGGGAACATACAATTTAGGACTAAGCGTTTCAAGGTCTCTCATTCTCTGCACATTGTCCAGTTGTGGGTCTCTGTGTTTGTTCCCATCTACTGCAGGAGAGAAAGTTTCTCTGATGATGGCTGAGCAAGCACTGATCTATGAGTATAGCAGAATGTCATTAGGAGTCATTTTATCGCTATATTCCTTTAGCAGAACAGTAGTATTTTTCCCCCTACATCTATGGCCTGTATAGTCTCAGGTTCTTGGCCACCTGGGCAGTGTTAGCCATAAGTTCCATCTCATGGACTAGGCCTTAATTCCAATCAGATAGTGATTGGTTACTCCCACAGCTCTTGTGCCACTAATACACCGGTGTGTCTTGCAGGCAGCTCATCACTGTAGATGGAAGGACTGCAGCCTGTTTAGTGTTTACCTTTATCTTCTGGGAGTGTGTAGAGTACCTTTCATTACCATGAACAACACAGGTACACAAAGCTGCCCATGTTTTCAGGGTCTTGTTAGTATTGATTGTCAACTTGACTAGATCTAAAATCACTCTTGAGATGAGCCTCTGGGCACACAAGTGAGCGATAGACTAGATTAGTTAACCTCTGTAAAAGCCTGTGAGAGGTTTTCTTAAGTTAATTGAAATGGAAAGACAAAGCCAGAATGGAGGCAGTGTTATTCCCTGGGTTTTAGTTTGGGGTTGTATATATATATATAAAAAAAAATCATGAAGCTAGTTGAGTGTTGTTCGGATCTTAAATGGTCTTATAATAAAAATACCCGGTACCAGATATCGGGGTAAAAGCTGAAAGATCAGTGAAGCAGAGCAAGCCACAGCCACCACCTATTACCTCACCAACTCCATGAATCCTCTGACTGAAATCCTCTGAGTCCTTGCCCAAAAGGGTCTCAGCTGGACTGCCTTAGTTCCTGTTTCCTCATGCCTTATATACCTTTCTCTGCCCAGCTATGTCATTTCCTGGGATTAAAGGTGTGTATACTTCCCAGTATTGGGATTAAAGGTGTGTGCCATCACTGCCTGACTCTGCTTCCAGTCTGGCCTTGAACTCACAGAGATCCAGATGGATCTCTGCCTCCTAAGTGATAGGATTAAGGGTGTGTGTGCCACCACTGTCTGGCCTCCATGTCTGATCTAGTGACTGGCTCTGTCCTCCAATCCTGAGGCAAAGTTTATTAGGGTATACAATATATCACCATAGTTGAGTGCTAGTATTGATCTCTCTCTCTGATTCTTGACTACAGATGCAATATGATATGCAGGCTGCATAATTTCACTTCCATGATAGACTGACTGTACACTTCAACTGTGAGCCAAAGCAAATGCTTCCTTCTCTAAGTTGCTTTTGCTGGGGTATTTTATTACAGCAACAGGAAAAATAATTAATACAGGTAGTGGTCTAAATATGGAAGAAAACATTATGACATGGTCAGGATGAGAAGCAAGATGAGGAATGGGAAAGCAAGATGGAGGCCATGAGCAGTTACATGAGTCATAACAACTGCTGAGGATTTCTCAAACTGTATACCTTTGAGCTGCAGTAATTATTTCAAAGGATGAAAAGCAATATGTAAATATGTGTAATACACATGTCATGAAAAATAAGGATAATTACCAAGCACCTTAACTTTATATACATAATACCTGGCCAAACTACAGTTTATCCTAAGATTTTTGTTACACCATTGGTTCTCAATCTATGGGTCATGAATCCTTTTGGGTGTTGAATGAAGCATTCACAGTGGTCACCTAAGACCATCATTGGAAAACACAGATATTTACATTGCAATTCATAACAGTAGTAGCAAAATTAGAGTTATGAAGTAGCAATGAAAACAATTTTACACCATATGGAGGTCACCATAACATGAGGAACTGTATTAAGGGGTTGCAGCACTAGGAAGGTTGAGAACTACTGGGTTGGACCCATATCCTTGGTTTCTACATCTAGACACTGATTTCAAACTGATGGGTTCAGTGTTAATGCTGGCCTATGGCTGGCTTCATATCGTTATTGAGTAGCTGTTAGAAACTCCATTATCCACTCATGAACAAGCTCCCAAAGGTGAGCTCCTGGACTCTCAGAGGGTACTCGGGTCACCCAGCACAGTGATGACAGGGTAAAGGGAAGCTGAGGTTAAAAAATGTGAAGTAGGGTAGCACACCTGGTGGATAGCCTGCATACAGATGAAATTCATCTTGTACAGAATATGTGAGAAGCTGTATAACTAAAGGCTAAAAGTCAATGTTCTTCCACACATTTTTAAAAAGCTCTTCATGAATTACTAGGACCAAATAACAAGCTTTCAGGGTCGAATATCTTATAAGTACCTGTAGTATAAACTATAATTAATACATTCTATAAGAAGACCATAGGCACAGAAAATGTAAAAATGTAAGAAGCCATTGAGGCCAACAGACTAGGTTCATTAATAGATTTGAGCTGCCCATATGTCCAGGTTCTGTGATACTCTGGGATTCCTTTAGCCTCACCTGGATCCACCTCTTCACCTCAGTTACTTGAATCTCCCATATTAGCATTAAGCTAATTTCACCTCCATTTGTCCTAAAATTGTGATCAAGTGGTAGTCTTGGCTGCCAATTCAACTCCTGGCTCAAAGTTGAACTGTCCATCACCTCAGTTGAAGTGCTCTAAAATTATACATATGCTTGCCACCTTCAATAAAGTACAGCTCATGGAGTGATTACACTGCTTTCTACAGTCCCTAATTAACTGAATGGAAAGATAGCGATGAACAAAGAAGGCAGTAGAAGAGAGTATCCTCACCTAAACGATAATGGTGAGGACCTGCCAGCTACAAATGCGGGCCTCAGAATGAGAGACACTGCTTAAATTATCTCAAGGTCTTGGATCCTAGACAATGTATAAAAAAATGCAAGTGGTCACTTGGCCAGTTTCTTTTCTCAGTCATTACCTGAAATGCTGATCACACAAGAGCTGGAGTTGAGATAAAGTAAGCATCTAATTAAGCCAGGAAAATTTGAAATCATCCTGAGCACTATAGTTATGCAGGGATGGGACCTGGGATTCATTCAGACCCACCGCACCCCCAAGCATTTTGCCACCCTTCCCCATGCACTCTTCAGGACAAGTTACAAAGACAGTCATCATGTTTCCTTTACAAAACTATAAAAAATAGACACATCAGTCCCTACACACTCCAAGAAAAGTATTGAAAGCCCATACCTAAATTCTCAGAGTCTTCCCTCATTCATCATGGTCAATCCAAGGACATTTCAGTAGAGACCCTTGGAGCCATACTCTGCTTGTCAGCCCAATGGAGCTTTGCTTTGGGGGCGTTGGAAAGATGGTATTCTGAGGCCACTCTCCTCGTCTTGGAGTGGAGCCTACCTGTTCCTCTTACAGCATGTTCCCCTGAGTATAAGTAAGCACAGCCAAATCCCGCCACGCAGGTCAATTCTCAAAGTGTTAAAACATCACTTTATCATTTGCACTGACAGGACAAAGCAGCTCAGAGCTTTGTCCCCTGCCATCACCTTCAATTTCAAAAAGAAATCAGTTGAGCAGAAAAAAAAAAAGGCTCAGCCTAGAAGACTGAACCCAATCTCTAAGATGTGTCCAGGAGGAGAATGTGTGAGAACTGCTCAAGACTTCTTTGAGACTAGGTTGCCACTGTGCTGTCCGTGGTTCACAGCCCTGGGTGAGCCTGCTAAGACACGTGACTAGGACCATGAGAGGAAAGTAGCTCCATCTAGGAACTGGCTAAAGAACTGAAGGACACATGGCCATGCCTTGCTTATTTCCTAAGGGAACAGCTGGTTCTGTGTAGCTGGAGTTTTCTCCAGTCTTGCCCAGCACCATGGACCCCACAACCACTTATAAAATAATCACACAGAAACTTATATTAATTAAACTGCTGGGCCATTAGCTCAAGCCTACCACTGACTAGCTCTTACACTTAACTCAGCCCATTTTTGTTAATTTATATGTCGCCATGTATTCCATGGCTTTACCTGTTGCCTTTACATGTTGCTCCCTGGACGGTAGGCTGGTGTCTCCTCGACTCTGCCTTCCTGTTCCCCCAATTCTCCTCTCTGCTAGTCCTGCCTATACTTCCTGCCTGGCTACTGGCCACTCAGTGTTTTATTTGTCAATAAATCATCCACAGCTGCTGTGGGATGGTCTGTATGTCAAATGTGTTGCTGATTGGTCAATGAATAAATCACTGATTGGTCAGTGGCCAGGCAGGAAGTATAGGCGGGACTAACAGAGAGGAGAATGGAGAGAACAGGAAGCTGGGTGAGGGAGACACTGCCAGCCACCATCAGGACAAGGAAGATGTAAAGTACCGGTAAGCCACAAGCCACGTGGCAAGGTATAGATTAATAGAAATGGATTAATTTAAGCTGTAAGAACAGTTAGCAAGAAGCCTGCCACGGCCATACAGTTTGTAACCAATATAAGTCTCTGTGTTTACTTGGTCGGGTCTGAGAGGCTGTGGGACTGGCGGGTGAGAAAGATTTGTCCTGACTGTGGGCCAGGCAGGAAAACATTAGCAACACACAGCACTAGTTTTGTTTGAATTATTTGACAATTTCATGCAAGTATAAAATGAATGTCGATAATTTTAACCCCTATTCGCCCATCCGACCCACTCCTGTTGAAACTTTTTTGTTTTTTTAAAAGAAGAAAATCCTTCTTCTTTTAAACTTGGCCCCTTTCTTATTCTGATGTCTGCCCTGTATGTGTGAGAAAGAGACAGAGGAAGAGAGCCACCACTGAATTGAGCTGGGGTTGTTTCTATGAGCATTACTTTATAGGGTATTTACTAAAACACAGCACATTTCCCAGTGGGCACAAGACGGAGGGGAGTGACAGCCTCTCCCAGAGCAGCCCATAGTCTCTAAGGGAGACACTGGACCTCAGGAGCCACACCCTATCCATGCTTCAGTGGCAATGGGCGTAGTGACAAGCAGGTCTAACGGAGGTAACCAGAGCTGCAATAAGTTCCTGAGTACATCAGCTATGCCACGCCCAAAGACACTGTTCATGGCATTCATCCCCTTCCTTTGGCTCTTACATTCTTTCTGTCCCCTCCTGAAATGTCCCTGACCCTTGGTGGGGATGATATGGATGTCCTCTTTAAGAGTAAACATTCAAGTCACTTATTTTCACTGATTTAACCACTTAAGGAAATGACTGTGGTGATTTCAGTCTCTTCCTAGCTTTCGCGGAGTAATGATAAAGAATACTTCCTGCAGATGGACATCAACCAGTGTCCATCTGAAAAACATGATGATAACAGTCCACATCCCTGGATCTAATGAGTTATCAATGCATGCGCTCATTAATCCGCTCCTCACAACAGCTGTGCCAGTAACACCCGCCCTCTGTGGTGCAGGAAACAAAGCCACAGAGAGGTTCATGAGTTGCTCAACAGCCACCCAGCAGTGAGATTGGGATTCGAACTCAGGTCGTCTGTCTAGAGGCTTCAGCTGTATGTGATTGCTCTAACGCTGTTAACCGCCATCTAGGTTTCAACCATGGATGTCAGATATGGGAAAAGAAAGAACCACTATTTAGAAAGCAGTTGGGAGTCCAGGAAGTTCCCACAGTCAGAAGTGAGCAGCAACGTGGGCAGGCTGCTTCCCAGGATGTCTGTTCATGGTAATAGGACCACAGAACATGAAACTTCCCAGCAACTAGATGCTGAGGTGATTTCCTTAGGCTGCTCTCTGAGAAAAGCAGCACAAATGCAAACAATTCACTTAAGGGAACTGCTTTAAAGCTCTTTGAACCTCCACCCCCTCCCTTCTTCCCTCTCCCCCCTTCCCCTCCCTCCCCCTCCCACTCTCCCTCCCTCCTTCCCTCTCCTTCTCCCTCTCCTTCCCTGTTTCCCCTCCCTTCCTCCCTCTCCCCTCCCCCTCCCTTCCTCCTCCCCCCTTCCCCTCCCTCCCTGCCTCTCCCCCTCCCTCTCCCCTCCCCCTCCCTTCCTTCCTCCCCTTCTCCCTCTCCTTCTTCCCTGTTTCCCCTCCCTTCCTCCCTCTCCCCTCCTCCTCCCTTCCTCCCTTGCCATCTCTCCCTCCCACACACTCCTTTCTGCAAAGCTTTACTGAGGGTCACATTCTCATCCCACACTACCTTTTAACAATTTGAACACTGCTCTATTACTTCATCAAATTTTCTTCATAAATAGCTCTGGAAAATGGAGACAGTAGACAGATGTGTGTTGGGTTTGGTTTTGTTTTTTTTTTTAACCTTCAGCGGTGTATTTATAACGCCTCATTTGCTTGATACTAAAAGCGCAACTGTGCTTTGCAAAGACTGGGGCACTCCGGCCACATAAAACCTCTGCTGTGACTAGAAATTTATTTCCACATTTGGTTTGAGGGTTTTCCATTTTTTGTTTGCTTGTTCGGTTTTTTTTTTTTTTAAGAACTTTTATTGTTTATCACCATTTTTTCTCTGAAATTCAATACTTCTATCTTGGAAATACAGTAATAGTAAATTCAATTTATACCCCCACCTCCCCACCCCCCCCACCCCCCACACACCTCAAGTTTCTCTTCAGATCTGCAGATCTAGCTGTTTTTGCACATTGTACAAACAAATGTGCAATACTCTCACTATTCCTACACACATTAATAATGAGCTTGGGGTCAGAGTTAAGAATAAAATTCCTTCAAGCTAGAGAGGTGGCTCTGTAGTTAAGAGCACTGGCTACTCTTCCAGAGGAGAGGGTTCAATTCCCAGCACTTGCCTGACAGTTCACAACTGTCTGTAACTCCAGTTCTTCTCGCCTTAATGAGCACCAGGACATGTGGTACACAGACATATATGCAGACAGAATACCCATATACATAAAAATTTTTAATTAAAAAATAATTCCATTCCTGGGTGTGTTAGAGTTCTATTGCTATGAAGAAATGCCATAAAACCAAAAGGAACTTGGGGAGAAAAGGGTTTATTTTGCTTATACGTCTAGAATATAGTTCATCATTGAAAGCAATCAGGACAGGAACTCAAGCAGGGCAGCCAGCAACCTGGAGGCAGGAGCTGATGCTGAGACCATGGAGGAGTGATGCTTACTGGCTTGCTTCTCATGATATGCTCAGTCTGCTTTCTTATAGAATCCAGGAACACAGGCTAGGGATGGTCCCATGCACAATGGGCTGGGCCCTTCCCTACCAATCACTAATTAAGAAACGGTCCTACATGCTTGCCTACAACTTGATCTACGGAGGCTTTTTCTCAACTGAGGTTTCCCTCCTCTCAGATGACTATAGCCTGTGTTAAGTTGACATAAAACTAGCCAGCACACTTAGAAACAGGTGGAGTTTGGAGATCCGGAAGAAACTGGAGCACGTCTTCCCTGAGAATTCAAAACAATGCCATATGTAGCACAAAGCACACACTAGGAAGGCTATCACCTACCAGCCAGTGATCACAGCTCTCATGTCAGGAGCCTGTGCACACTCCAAGAGGACCAGCTTGCCATCTGCAGCTCCACATTCTCTACATAGCTCCCCTGAGATTCTGACCAGACTACACAGCCAATCTCTCACTCTCAGGCATGTCTTTTGTTGTTATTTTTATTTTGTTTTTCAAAACAAGGTTTTCCTGTGTAGTCTGGCTGTCCTGGAACTCGCTCTGTAGACTAGGCTGGCCTGGAATTCACAGAGATCTGCCTGTCTCTGCCTCCCGAGTGCTGGGATTAAAAGTGTGCACCACCACACCGGGCTCTCAGCCACATCTTAAAGCAACAAAAACTTTGGATGATTATTTCATTACCTTGTCAACTTCAGCATTATTTAAACTTCTTCTTTTAGATAGAAGTTTTCTTAAGTATTTATATTCTAAACATATCATATTTGTGGATTCCAAACTGAGAAGTTTTTCAAGTTGGTGACCTGATAATCTGTTTTCTCTGTTTCTTTTATTGCTTCTTTGTTTAGAACCACGGTTACTTTTCATTTAATCTGAATGTGATTCAGCAAATTACTAATTCTCTGTCACAGTCCTTACCATACAATATGACTCAATAGTGTCCCCAGTGGCTGAGTATGTCACTCATAATGAATGTTTCTACCAAGCTCCTACAGAATAAGTGTCTGTACTTCCCGGATAGTAATTATAACATTTTTCTGCCCAATTATAAGTTGTGCATAATGTTTTACAGCACTATTAACTGTTTTACACCTTCAACATTGTAAGGCAATTCTCATGCATATATATGTTAATTCAGAGATCATAACAGTTCCAGAATTTAAATTTTAAAACAGCTAGAATTTGATCATCAGTTAGTAACTTAAATGAGAATTAATAACCATATTAAAATCTTCATCAAGAGTTAGACATTTTATATTATGTACTTTCTTTTAAGAATTACAACAAAAATACATTAAACAACTTGTCATTGACTTCATTGTTTTGCAAATTTTGATTTTTAGATTTATAATCCTTCTCTTCTGTCTGTATTTAAAGGTACCAACTCAACTGATGTTCAGTTAGAAAGAATAGAATGATAAAAGAATATTAAACATTTATTAAGACTTTGATGTTCCTGAAATTACATCTATTTTAAATTCTAAGAATTTTATGTAGAAAGACTTTTTCATTGTACCTAATAGTGAAAAATGTCGATGTGTCTGCCATGTATATTTCAATTACAGTATAAAAATGGATCTCCATTATAAAAACTGGACTTGGAAGTTTAGCCAACCCCTGGACTCAATCCATGTGATTTAGTGTGCGCTACAGAAACAAGGAGGCAGCATATGGTAGCTACAGAAGCCACTGCTTAACAAGATAAATAAGGCAGAAGATAAAAGGAAGGAAAAACAATAGACTGGAAACCTTGTCGAGGAATTAAAGACAAATAGAGCCTGGATCCCAGCACCAGCTTGTAGAGGTAAAAAAAAAATAAAAATCAACAATAAGTATTTATTGATAAAGACCATGTCCCTTGCAAATGCCATAAATTCATCAATAGTTGCACAATTTTCCCAATTGGCAGCAGATTTGGTCTTTAAAAATAAGGACCATGGAAGCTAACGGTAAGCAAAATAGTCCCCTCAGACTCAACAATCAAATACAAACTACCTCAAGAGCCAACAAGACCTAATAAGGGCTACTGTTCACATAAATAGGTGCACCTAGAATCAAGAAGGTTGGCCACCTGGGGTCCGTGGACTTCACAAAATTTCACTGACGGTGGCTGGCAGTTGCATCTCTATGAAAGGGCTAGCTGAACTTATATCAAAGCTAGGTCACAGGGTAAGAAGACCTTGCCATCAGAGTTCACAAAGTAGGAAACAAATATCCACATTATAATTCCATCCAACCTACAGTGGAGGGGAAAGAGAAGTACTCTTTTTGTCTGAACAATAAAAATATATTGACATAAAGAATCCAATGGTGCCACAGATTTCCTCTGGGGACAATCTTCTTAGATACTTTTCCAAATAAACAAGCTTTACTTGTGACCAAGTGAGGGCTGCATTTTTATAAAGATGAGCATTCGTTTATTCTGGAAACAGGAATTTAGAGAAGTCTCATGAGATAAAATGATTCTTAAATAGAATTAGGAAGAACAAATCTTGCCTACAACAACTATATATAAGTAAATTTACAAATAATATATATATATATATATATATATATATCCTATCTCTGGCTGTTCCTTGCTGTATTCCTCAGGTACAGAATACTTATTACACACAATGCAATGTCTTCAGAACTATGTATACAAGACACAAACATTGAACACTCCAAGCAGACTCTGCTGTGCACACAAAGCTTCACTACTCAAGAACTTATCACACTATAGTGACTCTTCTGGGTATATTCAGCAGGCAAAAATAATACTACAACTCAAATATATGACAGCAGGAGAAATGAAGACTTTTCAGACCAGACTTTCAGATAATTTGCTAATGATGCATAAATGAATTCCATGACAAACAACTTAATAGTGTTTATTTTTTAGTTAAAACTCATCATTTTCCTTCAGTGATTTAGATTGACAAGTTGTCTTCTATTTTGGCTAAAGTGTTATTAAACTAAAATTGTGAACACAGAAGTTCCCAATATCTTATAAGATTCATCAGTGTGTAACGTCCATTTATGCAAATACTGGTCACTCTCATATGACAACAGCATTTTTTTTCTATATTAAGACTTTTTTTCAGAAAAGAAAAATCTGAAAAAAATCTCTTTTTATAGTAAGATCAAGTCTCTAAGAATTCTTTTCCATCTTAAAAAGAAATCCTGGAATGTTTTGAGATTCATGTTTGGACACTGCCTATGATTTTGACATAGTAACATCACCAGCAAATTAGAAGTCTTGATGTTCAGCATTTGAGCTTTCAGATGCTAAATATTTCAGATGACATCTGAGTCAGAGAGTAAAATGTTCTTTAATCTGTGTAAATTATTATCTGAGGTATGGTCTAGACTTATTTTGACACTGTAGTTCATATTTGAATGCTACATTGGTTACTTTTCTACTACTATGATAAAACACCATGACCAAAAACAACTTGTAGGTGAAAGTCTTTCTTCTGGCTTAAAGTTCCAGAGAGATAAGATTCCATCATGACAAGGAGGAATGGCAGCAAGCAGCAGCAGTACGAGAGAGAGAGAGAGAGAGAGAGAGAGAGAGAGAGAGAGAGAGAGAGAGAGAGACTAAAACCACGATGTCCGCCCCGCACTCCATCCCCAGTGATATACTTTCTTCAGCAAGACTTTACCTTGTAACAGTTCAATAAACTTCTCTAGACGAAACACCATCTGGGGAACAAGGGCTCAGGTACCTGAGCCTATGGAGATCATATCTCCTTCCAGCCACTAAAGTGCTAACTGAGCTGGACTCATTAATGCTCATAAATGCAAAGGCTGCAGTGAGCTCAGTGCTTCCAACAAACGGCATGGAGACTCAGAAAGGTCATGAGTTTTCTTTCTCAAATTTCAGTCAAATTTTACTTTTAAAAGCGTCTTCATTGCCTCATTGAGCATTTGCTGATCAGTTCGATGTGCCAGCCACTGCTCTAAGCACAGCTCTGACTACTATATGCCAGCCACTGCTCTAATCAGGGACAGTAGAGCAGTGGATAGACACTAGCCCGGCTGTGTCCTTGTTCTCTTAAGGTCCAAATCTTAGCAGGAGGACATACTATAGGCAATAAACAAAAGCACCTTTAGGGAAGACAGGTGCCTGAAGAAGCATGAGACAGAAAAGTATGAGAGCCACAGGAGGAGGGAGATTCAGAGGGAGGATCACGGGCACGTCTGTGCACATGGCATCTGAACTATCTGAAAGTGTGCAGGAAACTCTTGTAGTCCAAGACATCAGCAGGAGAAGGATGGCCAAGAGAAGTTCTCAAAATTCAAGGAATAAAAAGAAGAAATGTAGCTTTTGAATAGGAGGAGGACAGAAAA
This sequence comes from Peromyscus californicus insignis, assembly GCF_007827085.1. Taxonomy (NCBI): domain Eukaryota; kingdom Metazoa; phylum Chordata; class Mammalia; order Rodentia; family Cricetidae; genus Peromyscus; species Peromyscus californicus. The sequence continues at coordinate 73,809,536 of NW_026294469.1, read as the reverse complement.
TTCTACTGGGAAAATTGGAGACCAAATTATAGAAAACCACAAAGATGAATTTGTTTACCTCTGAGGATAAGAAACTTTTGAAAAATTTATGCAAATAGATTTATATCTGATACCCCCAAAATCTTACACTGTTTCTAAGAACTCTCTTGGCTTCCTGCTCATACATTGGTGCTGCAGTTCACATTTGTTCATTTCCTTATCTCCTACAATTCAGGAAGGGAGAGGTTGCTCTCTGTGGACAGCTTCCCTGGAAACAACATCCACGGTATCACTGAACACATAGTACATACTCGGTAAATGTTTCAGGACAAACTAACGCAGGAATGAATAATGTGTCTAAGAAGGGAGAGGTTGGGGAGAATGAAAGCCCCAAGCTGGGCCATGTTGAGCATCATTTATCTCATCAGAGATGCCCATAGCAGGTGATTATGCAAGTTCAGAGCTCAGAAAACTCAAGACACAAGAAACAAATTTTAAAATATTCACAGAAATCCATGGGACTTAGAGACATATATGAAAGAATTGAAGGAGTAATTCAGGCAATATTAACCAAAAATACCATTTTAACAAGGGCTGTGACATGCCAGAAACTCTTCAACACAGGCAGGACCCTTCCCTTGGCTTTAATTGGATCTCTCTTCTTGTTTTCTTAATTCTCTGAGTCCAATCTTACTTGCCACAAGATGACATCCTTTAAAAAATAATTTTAACAGAATATTTCCAAAATAATTAGCTCCCATCCTAAAGGAAATGAAAGTTTTGACTTTTTAAGAACATGGAAGAAATTGTGCTTTTAAAAGATATAACCAATAGAATATTGGGCATGAGTCTACCTTTGGGAACAGCAAGAACAGGCATTTTCAAAATTCCTTAATAACTGTGGCCTTCTGGGTCAGCAGCCATGCTAGTACATTAAATGAGCATTTCGCCACACAGTGGGTTTTTGTTCTTTTTGCTGACCTCAATTCACCTTTGATCCCATATGAAGATATGCCTGAAAATCTCTCATGAATAACACATATTTTCTTTTTACCTCCATCCTAAAAAGATACCTCTAATGCTGTTTCCCACAGTTCTTGGGGAAAAAACACAGGGACGATTTTCATTGACTTGGGGAGGGAACTGATATCCAAGGCTGTTGAGTGAATGGAGAAAACTATGGAACTAAGAATATACTAATTATGACTGTTATGATCTCATTGCTTTTTAAAATAACAATCCAGTAATCTATATGACCTTTATATATCTTCTGTTACTATCACAGACCCACAAATTCAAGATACTCATCTGCAGAGAGAAAACACCAGAGAGATTTAGAAATATTGCCTGCCATGTGGATAGTTACCTTCTCCTTTCATTAGGCATGTGGACTATCACTGGTACTGGAAGATTCTAGAATCTGGAACCATTCTGGATTCACTGCAGATGTTCATTGCAGATGGTGCAGTGGTATTTTTTTCCAAACATTTGTGACAGTAGGCTATCTTGTAAACATGCAGTCACTCTGCTGTGCCTTTTCTCAGCTCATGTAACTTATTCCAGAAAAACTGTGGTCAATGCTTCCTTTTCAGCCCTGAGTAGACAATACTAATGGCCAGGTTCCTAACAGAGTTCACTCACATTCACTCCAGCTTGGGTACATTTCATGACAAGTGTTAAACAAGACTTCCTAATCCTGGAACAGCAATTCTTTCTCATCGCATGCCTCAGCAAGTTCAATCTCAGTCATGAGGCTTTTGTTCTTTTCAGATGTAGTTTTATTATTATTTATGTATATGTGGCCATGTGTTGTCTGTGTCTGTGTCTGTATAATTGCGACATGTGGGTGTAGGTGTCCTCAACAGCCAGAACATGGCATTTGATTCCCTGTGTCTGAAGTCAAAGGCAGTTGTGAGCCACCTGGTGTGGGTGCTGGGAGTGAAAGTCGGGTCCTCTGGAAGAACAGACAACTCCCTTTACAACTGAGCTATCTCTCCAACCCCCAGCCATGAGATTTTCTTAAAGAAAAGATTTGATTTCTCTAATACTATGAGAAATACGTATTTCACTCTGTCCAACTTGACCTCCTATTTTAACTCCCTTCACCTCAAATGATGATCCAAGATATTGACTCTTGTCTGTGTGCTTTAATTATAGGTACAAATGTGTCTGTGGTGACTTCTCCAACAGATGGTATTATAAATACTTAGTTCCAATAAATCAATCTGTATTTTTCAATTAGGACTCAGATATGAAATGCTTAAGAATTCAGGCATCTCTGTGTGCTTATTTGACCAATAAATTGTAAGTTACAAAGAGATGGTGTGGCTGTTTGAAAAAGAATGGCCCCACAGGCTCATATGTTTGATATTTGGTCCTTGGTAGAACTGTTTGAGAAGAATCAGAGGGTACGGTCTTGTTGGAGAAGGTGAATCACTGGGAATGGACTTTCAGGTTTGAAAAGTCCATGCCACTCCCATTTAGGCTTCTCTGCCTCATGTTCGTGGGTCAGGATGTAAACCCTCAGCTACTGCTCCAGCACCATGCCTGTCTGTCTGCTGTCACGCCTCTTCCCACCCCCATGATGGTCATAGATTCACCTTCTAAAGTTCCCAGTAACCTGTTCCTTCTGTAAGTTGCCTTGGTTGTGGTATCTCAGTACAGCAATAAGATGGTAAAGATAATCACTACCTAATGACATGTGACCCATGGCACATGCCTTGTGGCCAAACATTCTCTGTGACAAAACTACCTTCAATGCAGTTACCCACAGACAAAAGAAGGGAGGACAGGCACACCTGGAAGAAGGGTCTTCGTCTGTGCATCGTATGTGGTCCATATGGACCAGCCTCGGCATGTGGTTAGAAGGAAACAACCCAGATGTTCCCTGTGGGGCATTTAACTTTACTTTGAGTTTGACATCATAAATACTCCGCACCTGTTAACAGAACAGCGTAACTAACACAGATGCAAGGTCTGTGCCAGCGTGTGCCAAGCACAGCACAAGGCACCTAAGAATTAACGTTGCCACTTGCTAACACCCTGGAGCTGACACTACGGCTCTCACCTACACACAGGTGAGGAAGTGAAGGCTGGGAGCTGCTCTCTTAGTTGCCCATGTGCACATGGCTAAGAGGAGCAGAAGGCAGCCTGGAGTCCAGCTCCCATGTGCTGATCTTCTCAGACATCACTTCTTGCTGACTCTATCCTTTTCTCTTCCTGAACGTTTCTTCATTTTATAACATAATGATGTTGACAACAAAGAAAATGCCATTGATTGTGCCAAGGACTGGACTCTAGGCCGTGACCACCTCAAATGTTACTCATCTCCTGAGCTGTTTGTCACAGAGACACACCTTTCTCCAAGATCTAAATTGCATGTCTCCGGAATTTACAAATAACACACAAGGAGTATTTGAGAAGTTGCTTTCAGGAAAAGCCTGAATACTCTAAAATGTGCACTGAGGCATCCTCCAACAACTTACCATTGCGTTAGCTGTAAAGGCTTTGAAGAATCACATCCCTCTAATATTGTTACGTCCTTATGTGACAGGGAAAGAGAATCAGTGAAATAGAAACAGAAAATAGAGTAGCAAAAATTCCCTGATAACATTTTCCAAAGAACTGTGAAATACAAATATCATAAAGGAAGGAGAGAAATGATATGGTTGGAAACATTGAGTTGGGAGACAGCATCAGATTAGGTCTATAAAGGGAAGAGTTTATAGGAGAGGTGGTTTAAATGGGATTTCTATGAGTTGACTTTTTAAATTTTTCTTCTGATATATATTACATTTCAACTGCAGTTTCCCCTCCTTCCCCTTCCTCCTCTACCCCAGTCTCTTCTCCCCACCTCCCCTCTTCCCCAGATCTACTCCGCTTAGTCTCCCCTCAGAAAAGAGTAGGCCTCCCAGGGACATCAACCAAATATGGCATAATATGCTACAGTAATGCCAGGCACTATCATATCAAGACTGGATAAGGTGACTCAGTAGGAAAAAGAGTCTCACAAGCAGGCAAAAGAGTCAGAGACAGCCCTGCTTCTACTGTTAGGAGTCCCACAAGACCACCAAGCTACTCAGCCATAGCATATATGCAGAAGATCCAGTTCAGACCACTACAAGCTCTCTGATCTCTTCAGGTCCCCATGAAGCCCAGTCAGTTAGTTCTGTGGGCCCTGTTTTCTGGTGTCCCTGTCCCCTCAGGTTCCTCTGATCCTTCCTTCCACAACTCAACAGGACTCCCAGAGCTCTACCTAATGCTTGACTGTAGGACTCATTTCCATCAGCTGCTAGATGAAGTCTCTCTGGTCTCTTTGATGTTGACTCCGATAGGCTCAGGTCTTAGAACATTCTACAGTCAGGAGAAACTGTTGGATGAAGGTTTTGTGGCTGGATTGGTGTCTTAACCTCTCCACTTGAGGCCTTGCTTAGTTACAGAAGATAGCTGGTTCAAGCTCTGTGTCCCCTATCTTTGCTAGGGCTACTCTCGTAGCTTCCATGGAGTTTCTGTTGCAGTAGGTTTCCACCTCGCCTCTAAGGCAAATTAAATAGCTTCAAAGTAAATCCATTGAGTTACAGTATAAGTGGTATAAATCCCGAGAGCATAATGCAGGCAGTACATGAGTGTGGTGATAATTTATGTGTCCCCCAATAAAATTTATCTGAGGATCAGAGGATAAAGGTCAGCCACTATTAGTAAAAACAGAAGTCATGCAATGTTAGCACACGCCCTTAATCCTATAACTTAGCAGGCAGGGTCTCTATGTGTTCAAGGCCACACTAGGAAACAGAGCCAAGTGTGGTGACACACACCTTTAATCCCAATACCAATCATAGAGACCTGGAGGTCTGCACAGACAGGCAGTAAAGAGGAAGTGAGGTAGTTGGGGCAAGAGCCAATGAGAGGGCAGAACAGCAAGGCAATAAAGGTGCAGGTAGACAGGAAGTAACACATTTTGGAAGCCGCAGAGCTGGTGAGGTGAGGTTGGCTGGTGGCTCTCACTATTTCCCTGATCTCTCAGGCTTTCACCCCTATATTTAGCTCTGTGTTTTTTATTTAATAAGACTGAATTTGTCTACACATGAGGTTGGTCTGAAGTCTGCAAGCTGTATACTCATACCTTTGAGCTGTGTTGGCGACTCCGCTTATTGCCTCTGCCATGCTGTAAGCACACCAACTCTCCTGCCTCTCTCTAACAACCATGTGTCAGTACTTCTGTGACTTTAATTAAGCATATTTCCAAGGGAAACACAAATTCCATTGTTTTGTGGGAAGGAATTCACCTTCCCACCCTGACAATGGCATGGGAATATCCATTAAAAAATAGTCAGTAATGGAAGCACAGCTGAAGAATGAGTAACTCCTTACGTTTATCTCCATCCCTGATGTGCTTTGTAACAGCAAAGACTTGGAAATAGCCATTTACAAAATTGGCAATGTATTGGCACCTGAATGCACAACCTCTAAAATTATACAGACAGTACAGCCTGTCATAATGCAGTGATAGACAGTCCACTCAACAAGGACATGAGGGTCACTCCATGAGCCATATTGAAAATCAATGTTATAAGCCTTGGTGATTTACTCTACACACAGATACATCTTTTTCAAGGATTAGTAAGAGAAGTTTCTCTATATCAAGATATGACACCTCTAGTATTTAATCTTAAGTCAGTAAGAGTCAAGACCCTTGGCAGTCATTCTCATAAACTAAGGCTAACAATGCAGCACTTCTGTTTTCTGCTCAGAATTTGGGTAAAGTTGAAGTAAAATGGCTCAGCTTAAGTAGTCTTTAGGCTACAAAGCATGAACAGCCTTTCATTTAGAATCAAGGCCAACTGGAGAAGAACTCATATCTTCTGCCATTGTCACATCCATTCAAAGAACATGCTTCATGGGGTTGATTTTAGAGTGGAATTTAATCACAAAACAGCACCAATATTAGTCTTTAGACTTTAGAAGTTACCACAAGTATTTCATGTTTGTTTGTCTTATCTCCATCCCATAATAACCCATAACCCAGAGGCGTTAGCTGTTATGTCTGCATTGGGTTTTGTAGATGAGAGTGCAGAAGGTCAGCTACAATCTAAATTTGCCAAAGAAAGATGAATAAGAAGCAAAATTCCCCAGCAGTGGTAGTGCACACCTCTAATCAAAACACTTCGGAGGCTTAGGCATGAAGATCACAAGTTCTGGGCCCGTTCAGGCTAGGCATTGAGAGCCTGTCCAGAAACAAAATAAAAATAACTCAATTTTTCTTTAAGACTGAAAAAATTCAGTTGAATATATGTACACCACATTCATAAAACTAGAAAGGAAGTTATAAGAGAGAAGAAAGAGAGGTTTTAAGAGAGAAAGTGAGGATATCCTAGCAAGCTTTCATTGTCAATTTGAGACACCCTAGAGCCATCCAGGAAAAGAACTCCCTCTATAACGTAGGCCTGTATGAATGGCTGTGACTGACTGCTCTGATCATTAGTTGATAGAGCAGGACCCACCCCACCACGGGCAGCACCATTCCTTGGGCAGATGTTCCTGGGCTGTATAAGAAAGTTAGCTAAGTACTGGTCTATCAATAAACCAGAGAGCAGACAATCTGCCCTGACTTCCCTCCATGATGGATTGTGTATAAGCCATTTAACCATTGCAAAGGAACCCTGTTATTTTACCAGCTAATAAAAAAAAAAATGGAACAAAAAGCAGAACAAAATATCCTGTCTTCACTGCGCCCTGCTCTCTCCAAATTTAACAACACATGCCACATACGTTGGGTTTAGTAGGTTGGAAAGACACCAATTCCTAGCAATATTTGTAGAACCTGAACACAGTGCTCTGGTGATTCTCAGCCATGAAGAGCTCAAGTCAAGGTGTTCTCATTCACGGGAAGCTTGCCTGATAGATTTATTAATGCAGTCAGACCCCCCTGTCTCACACACAGCAGCAGCTCCTGCGTTCCTATGTAGATATTCTTCACTCACACTCAACAAACTCTCCTATGTGTAACATTTTGAAGGTATGTGTAAGTTCAAACATTTTTCCTCTATGATTTTGTATATGTGAGGATAAAGATCACTCGATTGAAAACTGACTGACACTATGGAGCCATTGTTCCTTTGAAACTAATTTTTTTTTCCAAGATAACACTTGATGGCAAGATGCTTAGAACAGCGAGTGCCAGATGAGCCAAATATCGTCACCATTGTTCTGCATCTTGCCTTATCATTTCAGAGCTGTTAGATGGCTTTAGATGCAAGAAGGACTCTGCAAATCACCAAGAAAGAATCCACTCCTTTAAATCTTGTTATTGTAGAATGTAATTTTGACTCTGATTATCAGGAGAAAACAGCACAAGCTGCAAAGATTTTCTCTAATCATTCAATTCATCGCAGCATTCCTCAAAGAAAAAAGAAATCAATAATAATGTTCAAATGCAGCAATTGTCAGGGAGCAAAATACCACAGCACCTTTGTGCCTTGTTCACTTCAATAGAACGCTGTGTTTTTCTTCGGAAAAACAACCTTTCTTTTCCAAGGTTGCTCTGACAGGCACCCTTATGACAGAACAGAGAAAATAATCAGCCAGAACTCGGTTTTCAAAATCTTTCTGCCTTGAAGATTACTCTCCTAATCAGAGGCTCAGTGTGGGTGAATGTGGAGAGTGAATGGATGACACAAAGTAACTCATTCAAGGGCTTAAGGAACCAAAAGGGGTGGGGGTGGGGTGGGGTGGGGGTGGGGGTGGGGTGGGGTGGGGATGTTTTGTTTGTCTTTGAACTTGCAGAAAAGAGAAAGGGGCGGGTTTGTTTTTTAATTTTATCACCCCTTAGAGAACAAAAAGATAAAGACTTGCCCATGTTCTTGGAAAGAGGAGATGTTTGTGACATTTGTAGCTATCAGGGAAATCATGCAGGGCTGTCTTGACAGTGTGGCCTTCTTGAGGGAAAAGGTGTTTCATTGGCTCTTTTGTAGGTATAATCAATCCCATCACACAACATGAGATGAGCATTAAAATTCTTGAGGGTAAGTCAATGGTCCGCAGCATGGAGCCTGGGTTCCAATGCCAGTTTAACCACTTTCTCACACGTGAGACGGTCTGTGAGTCCTTCATTTCAAAACAGTAACAAGCTTGCTGAGAAAAATCTTAGAGTTTTAGGGAATATGCAAATAAACTCCTAGTGCAGCCTCTTGTAAAAAGTCAGTGCTCAAGTCAGGTGGGGACGAGATAAGCCAAATTAACATTCTTTATCTTGGTTGTTGGGGTTTTTGATGGTGCCTTGAGTTTACTGCCCTAAGAAAATGCCTAATCACCTCATCCTAACACTGTCTCCAGTGCTAATAAGTGTTAGTGATCATCACTGTGGTTGCCATTCCCATTAGGAAGTTTATCTTGCACTCCTCTCTGTCACCAACACCTGAGACAGATCTCACAGGAGGTCCCAGGACAGACTAAGGAGTTGGAGAAAAGTGGTGTGGATGATAACATCCTTTACAGTATCAACAAAAATAGGTTATTTTGAAAACTGGATCTGTTGTTACTAATTCTAACCAACAACTGAACTTGAGAGAGTAAGATTTTCTACCCTCCCCTCACTTATTCTTTCACTCACTTAATTCCGTGCAAGTCAGTTTACCATCACGGTAACAAAGTCCGACAATCAACTTATAAAGAATGGCTTTTTATTTTTGACTCACAGTTTGGGAATGTCACAGACTGACTTCTCATGGTGCTTTGGACCCGTGGCAAGGCAGTACATGATGCCAAGAGCATGGAGCATGAAAGAAAAACAGTCATGAAGCAAAAAAGAGGAAGTAGGGGCCACAGACCCAGAATCCCCTTTGAGCCACCCCACTAAAGGCCTCAGGAACTTCACCCAACTTCCCAAAGGTACCACAGCTACCCTGTTATGCTGCTCTGAAGACCAAGCCTCTGACACATGGAATTCTGTGGGCACTCAAGATCACTTCAGTGTTCCATAAAGTTTAAGATCAAAGTGAGACTTTTTAAATTCCAAATTTAATTTTCACAAGTGGAATTTCAGTGACTTTGGGATTTGTATGATTCATGGATTTTAGTCAGAATGTTATACAAATTCTCTTTATTTAATGTGGGTTTGAACTGATAAGAACTGAAAATATGTATATATTCTTTAAAATTTTGATAAATAATATACATTTTACTATATATTTTATATTTATAATTTATGATTACATAATTTACGATACTAAATGTTCATATTTATTGTTATATATGAGGATTGTGATAATAGCTAAAAAGAGCAAATAACACTGGAGAGACAGTTTAGCACTCAAGAGCACACAGCTATGGCAGAGGACTTGAGTTCAGTGCCCAGGACCGGCCTCAGGTGGTCCATAGCCACCTGTAGCTTCAGCTCCAGGGAATCCAGTGCCCCCTTCTGCATTCCAGGGTCACCTTCACTCTCACTTCTAAAAGCGCCCACCTGGGCATATACATGAACTTGACTAAAAGTAAAACAGACGTTGAAAAGAATAAATGTTTGATATTTCTAAACATTAGAAACATGTTTCTTGTGGTAAAAAGTAAGTTATGCATTTTCCCCATCTATTTTAACTTTTTGGAAAGAAAGTCGTTTAGACACCAAAGATAGAAAAAAATAATCAAAGGGACAGTTTGCATAAAACTTACTATTGTTGATATGAAAGCATGAGAGATTAAAAACTGTTTTATGTCCCTATTTTGGTCTCTATGCCATCTGAATGAACTTCTTCCTCAGATATCCTTGACACCTATTTGCATTTCAAATAAAATGCATATCCTTTGCTGTCCCAGCACACAACCCCAGTGACTAATAACCAAAACATTTTCCTAATAAGAAGAATAGACTTTATAATAAAAACCTTCGGGAAGGCTGTGCAAAATGAAGGCACTATGAAATAAAAATAATCCTTCTAGGTGATAAGAATTCTTTAGAAACAAGTTTTATATTTAAAAAAAAAATCACAAAATGCCATTTGGTTTGCCCTATGACTCTGGTGAATTGGTTTGCCCTATGACTCTGGTGAATCGGCAGATGTCTTGGGACAGCGGTGCTCATTAGAAGCACAGATAAGACAAATGCAGGCCAGTGTTTCTGACTGTGACCCTGGATGATTGTCATTGTTTATTATTTATTCACAGTGAGCAGAGGATGGAGTGTGACTGACCTCACCCTGGGCCTTAGATGGTTGGAAATGTCAGGAGTGTGATATCATTCTCATCATGGGGCATAAAGAATTACAAATTGTGTTATTTGGGGCTCTCTGTAGCATGAATCTTCAAAGTTCTCATTAATAAAAACAAACCTGGGGCCAGTTATTGGGGTGAATCCTGGAAGATCAGAAAGACAGAACAAGCCACAGGTAACCTCACCTGGCCAACTTCTCAGCTGATCTTGTTTCCTCAGACTAGAAGCCTCTGAGTCCTCATCCAGAATGGGTCTCAGCTGATCTGCTACTCAAAAGCCTGAATGCTTAACCAGGCCAAATGCTTAACCAGGCCAAATGCTGCTAGTTTCTGGCCCTCACGCCTTATATATCTTTCTGCTTTCAGCCATCACTCCCTGGGATTAAAGGCGTGAGTCACCATGCTTGGCTGTATCCTTGAACAGATGGATTTCTGCCTCTGGAATGCTAGGATTAAAGGCGTGTGCTACCACTGCCTATCCTAAGTATCTAGTGGCTTTTCTGTTCCCTGACCCCAGATAAGTTTATTAGGGTACACAATATTTGGGGGAAGACAATACCACCACAGCTCTCTAGATGAACAGTGCCATCATGACACAGAAAGAGATGTTCATAAGGTAAAGAATTGGTTCATATGGTTAAGGAAGCTCAGAAATCCATCCATCTGCCACCTGCAAACCAGAGACCCAGGATTCTCCATCTACCACCAGTAAAGGTACCAAAAGGATGAAATCCAGGGTCCTCAGCAGGGAGAAGGCAGGTTTTGTAGTTCAGGAAGAATGCAAACCTTCCTGTACTACGTTACATTTCTGTTGTGATATAACACCATGACTTTAAGACAACTTAAGAAAGGGAGTTTATTTGGCTTGTGGTTCCAGGAGGATGAGTTCCTCCTTGGGGGGCAGAGGCATGGCACCAGTTGCAGGAGTAGGAAGCTGAGAGATCACTCATTTAACAGCAAGTAGGAAGCAGAGAGCAAACTGGAAGTAGAGCCTCTTCCCAGTGACATACTTCCTCCAGCAAGGCTGCACCTGCCCATACCTCTCCAAACAGCACCAGTAACTGGAGACCAAGTGGTCAAATGCCTGAGCCCCAGGGGGAGACGTCTCAATCAAATCCCTATACGTCTATCTCTGCCTCATTGTCATACTCAGGTCCAAAATACATCACTATGGCCCACACACATTGATAAGGTAACCTTTTCTCAGGCTACTGGGTGCAGTCCTGATCTCTACTGAAATATTTTCATGGGACACACTCAAAATAATGATCTGCCAGCCCTCAAGGCATCCTTAGCACAGTTCAGCTGAAATCAAAGTTAACCACCATGAGGACTACTTCCAGTCCTACATTCCAGAGAATGAAAAGTATCAAGGTATAAAATTATAAAACTGAAAGTAATTGAAGCACTTCTGCTTATCGCAAATCTATTTTAGTGGTCTAAGGACAAGCCATTTTATAAACATCTTCCTCATCTTTCCTAATTGGTTTATAAATGCAATGGCTCCTCCATGCATTTTCTGAGTACTTAAGAGTGGGACAATCATTTAAATGCAAAATATGCCCACAGGTTCATGTATGTGAGCACTTGTTCCCAAGGTGGCGGCACTGTTCTGGGAAAGTGTGCAAGCTTTAGCAAGTAGAGCCTACACGGAGGAAGTGAGTGTCTGGAGGGCATGCTTTGAGGCCTTTATCCTTGCTGGGCCGAAATTCTCTGCTCATCTGCTGCTAAGATGTAACAACTGCTGTGAACGCTTCTGCTGCCCGGGCCTTCCCAATAGTGACAGACTAATGGACCATGAAACCAGATGTTTCATCACTGTGGGGAGAAAAGTAAATAAGACATAACATGGATACCAGAAGTGGGGCTGTTGCTGTTAGAAACCTGACCCTGTAGTTCATAGGCTTTAAGAATTGGTTTGCAGGGGGGAAATATAGAAGATTTCAGAGCTGTGAAGTATCAAAGCCATAGAATGCTATAAACAGAGAGCAATAGGACCTTCCAGTGGGATATCAGAAAAGTCAGAAGCCCAAAGAAATGTTAACAGTGAAGGCCCAGATCAATAGGTTTGAAGGAAATGAAGATTTTATTGGTAGTTTGACTATAGACTATTCTTGCTATAATCAATAAACGAGAGAGAGAGGGACACAGAGAGACAGAGAGAGAGAGGAGGGAGGGGAGAGAGAGAGAGAGCTGTTTTCTTCCTTGTACTTAAATTTTGACCAAGTCTAACTTTAAAAGCAATAGACACATTAATTTGATGAATGAAATTTCAAGACAATATAGCATTCAAAATGTGAAATGGTTTCTGTTCACTGCCTTTAGCCAGATTTACAGTGACAGACACACACACACACACACACACACACACACACACACACACACACACACACACACACACGGGGGTGTAAAGCAGATGATGTCAAAATGTACAATTTGATGTGGGAAGGAACATGTATGAAGTTAAAGTTGTGGGCAAGACAGTTCCAGATAAGTTTGCTACAATCGTTAAAATGATAAATACTAATAAAAATAAGTTAAGCATTTTACACTGGGATAATAGAAAGGGTTCTTTAATGGCAGAACCACAGCCATGAAAGGCTCCAGGGCATAAGAATGCAAACTCATTTGTAAATAGAGTCCTGAAAAGATAGAAACACCAGGGTCCACTGTAAATAGCTGCCTAAGGCAGCAGTTCCCCTGGAGACGCCACTAAGGCAGTCAAAGGCTACCGCCAACTTTGCTCATGGAGGCAGGCTACATTTCGAGCTGAGAATAGAACTTGGCATCATCTACGTGGTGCATGGCTTTCTAAACATGCAGGGTGCAACAGTTACAGAGTCATATAATCTTGTGCCAAGATTCAAAACAAAACAAAACAGCCTGGAAGGCTCTGAGAGGCCAATGTGTGAAGCTGTTCAAGGTAAATATGACAGAGACTTGGGAATTTTAGAGACACTAGATATATCTATTAAGGACAATTTCAGGCATCAAGTAAAAGCAAACCAATGTAGAGGCCATGTGTGTTACAGCTAGGAGGGGTCACAGGAGCACCGTCTGAGCCCCCTGGAATCCATATTGTGCCATATCATGAGGCTTAGATGTTGGGTGTGGAACTGGGGTCTTTGATGTTTTCCCTACTGAGTTTTAGTCTTGCTTTAGTCCATTCTTTCTTTGCTATTATCCTCTTCCTTCTCTTAGAATGGGAATACAAATGCTGTGCCACAGTATATAGTAGAAGTTGGTAAGTTTCTTTTTATAGTTTTAGGGTTTTATAGTTGAGTTCATGTTGAGTCAAAGGAAATTGTGGACTTTGGACTTTTGAGCAGTGTTGGGACTGTCAAAACAATGATGAAGATGAGTGAATGTATTTCGCATTATGAGATGTACATGAACCTAAGGGGGACCAGAGTAGAATATTATAGTGTGAATGTAAAATGGTTCCCACAGGCTCATGTACTGGAACACTTGAACCTCTAGATGGTGGCTCTGTTTTAGGGTGTTTAAAACATGGAAAAGCCGGGCCCCAGCTGGTGGATTTCTGGAGACTGAACACTGAAGACTATAGCTCAAATTTCTGTTCTGACATTGCTGTTTTTGGCTATTGTGGACATATAACAAGCTTCTGCCACCATACCCTTCAACATGGTGGATTAACATTTTCTGTAATTCTGAGCCAAAATAAAGCATTGCTTTCTGAAGTTACATCTGGGGGGGTGTTATGTAAGATGAATTTCTAAACAGTCTTATTAATAAAAAACTGGAACCAGATATGGGGGTAAATTATGAAAGATCAGAGAGATAGAACAAGCCACAGCCAACATCACCTTGCCAATTCTTCAGCCGATCCTGTTTCCTCAGACTGGAAGCCTCTGAGTCCTTACCCAAAAGTGTCTCCACTGAACTGCTGCTAAAAAGCCTAAAAGCTTAGAAGCCTCTAGTTCTTAGTCCTAATGCCGTATATACCTTTCTGCTTCCTGGCATCACTTTGTGGAATTAAAGGTGTGTGCCACCATGCCTGGCTCTGTTTCCATTGTGGCTTTGAACTCACAGAGATCCAGATGGATCTCTGCCTCTGGAATGCTAGGATAAAGGGTATGTGCCACCACTGTGTGGCTTCTATGTCTAATCTAGTGGCTGTTCTGTTCTCTGACCCCAGATAAGTTTTATTAGGGTACACAATGTATTGTGGGACACAAAATATTGGGGAATACAATGTATCACCACAGTGTTACTTCACAATGACCAGTTAAATAAACAATACAATCAGGCACCTAGTGCTCATGCCTACCTGGAAGGGGAGTCTTTCCAAAGGATTATATACAAACTCCTTTGCCAACAAACCCAATGCTTCTGGCTCATTCTTGTTCTAGTCTTCCTCAGAGAAGTTTCATGGAACATGTGATTTCAGACAAGAGGGAATTTTAACTAGTTTTTCTAATTACCACCATTCTTGTTTTGCCCAGAAAGAAAATATAATAGAACCTTTTTAATTTTGATAAGCTGTCAAATTACCTTCCTTGTCTTTATAGCTATATTTAGACAGGATAAAGCCACATCATGTTCATATTTCTTCATAATTGTCTTCGAGAACAACGGACCACAGGATGCATGAAGTACCATTCTCAGTCTTTGTCATTTACAATCTAGGACTACAGATTCCAAAATCAGAAAATGCCAAAATAAGTAAAAAATACTAATAACTCAGAGCTAGATAGGCTTGTGTGGGCTTTGTGTGTGTACATGCATGTGTGTGTGTGAATGTGTGTGTGCAAATGTGTGTGTATGTGTATGTTTATGCATGTGTGTGTGTAAATGTGTGTTATACTAGGTCCCTTACCAAGTTATTCAAAATTCCTTTATTTGTCTGTTATGAATCTTGTAATGAACAAGTGAGCACAGCTATTCTGTAGGTATACACACAGAAATGGGTTACTGAAGCATAAATTACTGACATTTTTAATTTTTAGTGGGACCTCTGTTTTCCGTAGTGCCTGTACCACTTTATATACCTTCCATATACATATACAAAGATTCTGTTTTCTCCACCTCCTTTCCAGCACATTTTAGGGGATTTTATCTATAGAGCAGTTTTCACATTCATAGCAGACTTTAAAGGAAGGTACAAAATTCCCAAATACCTTCTATGCACACACACACACACACACACACACACACAAACACCTCTCCCCTCTATCCCATTTCTCCATGAGAAAGTTTCACTTGTTATGAGATGAACCTACACTGACATATCATTATTACCCAAACATCTAAACTTGAATTAGGGTTCACTTTCATTCTTAGTTCTTTATCATTTAAATTTGGACTAATGTATCCACACAGCAGTACATAATATACAGAGGAGTTTTAACGGCTTTAAAACCCTCTGTGCTTCATGTTTATTTGTCCCTTCCTCTCTGTTGACGATCGCCCAGCCTTCAGCTGTCTTTATACTTTTTCTTTTTATCATGACATTGTGTAGAATTTTCTGATTTATTTCACAAACTTAATATGTATTATATTTTCCTTCATGTCATCTCATTGATCTACAATTCATTTCTTAATATCACCCCATTGTCTCAAAAATGTATCTATTTACATACTGAAGACACCTAAGTTTTTACAATTATGAACAAAACTACAAAACATCTATGTGCAGTTTTCTGCATAAACAGGCCTCCTGATTTCAAATATGCTACAAATTCATTGTAATCAAAATACTGTGGTACTGGCAATGAAAGCAGATATCTCAACCAATGGGAAGAGAGGAAACCCCAGACACAAATCCAAGTACTTACAGTCAACTGGTCCTTAGTAAAGATGCCAAGAGCACACACTAGAAAAGGGAGAATCTTGGGGAAAGATCATGGTGAGAAAACTGACTACCCACATGCAAAAGGATGATATTGACAAACCTCTACCTCACACCATACATAAACTCAAATCAGATTAAGAACTTAAACATAAGATGTGGATCTATAAAACTTTGGAAGAAAATACAGGGCAAGTTTCACAGCTTGGTTTTAGGCAGTAATAGCGTGGCTATGCCACCACAAGCAGCCACGCAGAAAAGGGACAAGTGCCGTCACAGCAAACCAAACAGCTTCTGCCCAGGAAGAACCAATGATGAACAGAGTGAAAGACAGCCTCCAGATAGGAAAAATATTTGCAAACCACATATCTGTGAAGAAGCTGATACCCAAGATCAGGCATTCCTTACAACTCAATAAAAAGAAGACAATGTTGTCTGCAAACAGAACATGAATTTGAATAAGCATATGACAGAAGGAGTGTGCACTAATGGCTAACAGGTATGAGGGAAAAAAAAACACTCCACATCAGGAAAGTGCCAATCACTAACACTTTAAATATGATACAAGTAGCTTCTATCTCCTTGGGCATGAAGAACAGACAGCAGCAAGCTGGCTTACTTGTGGAAATGGAGCACCAAAGACAACATTGGCCCCTAATCATACACGTCCAACCTCGCTAGACTCGAAGGGTCATCAGATCGCATCTGTCCTGTATTCACTGACATTCCACATACACTAGTGTTTCTGCCTTGGAAAGATTTGGTCTTGCCCTCCAATGCTCGAGAAAGTAATGATCATAGAATTGCCCTATACCAGGTTCAGGGACATACAATCCGATGTCATACATTGTAGCTGTGTCTAAATTTGAGAACACATTCCCATAGGTCATTCATGAAGCGGCACAGAAGATAAAAGGAGGATACATTCAATAATTTTTGATCAGAAGTGTGAAAGAATTTAACTCAAGGCTTTGTGGCAACAATTATTTTCATTGTAACTAATTAATTATCCAATGTGAATGCCAGAACCTCTGACAGGAACTTATACAGTGCATAAACTGTTAGTGTCAGAGACAATTATGGGAACACTGCTGTAACTATGTACTTAGAGACAAAATGCTGTCGTGATGAAGTGCATTGTTCATTGTAAAGGCGATTACAGCTATACTATGAGCAAAAAGAATAGCAACCACCGCCATGCAGAATGGCTTCTGCTCGGCAAATTACCCAGCATCTGCTCCTGATTCATCAATAACCTCCCATCTAGGACAGCGACTCTCAATTTCACACTCAAAATCACCCTAAAGTTGCCAAAATGCTGCAAGATGCAGGTGCCCTTCGATGCCAGATTATCTTGCAATATAGACATATGAAGCAGGATGGTAGTAGTGCTGACGTCAGGGGAGTTGAGAATTTGTAAGAAAGATAATCAGTCAAAAGGTAAAACACACTGAGAATGGTTGTCCGATGGCATTCTAGAAACTCCTTCTGTACCACTGAAAATATTTGTTTTAAATGCAAGATACAATTCTTACTCTGAATAGTGCAGAGGCTGAAACTTTATGTAGTGTTAACACGCAGCCTTTAATTGTATGAGTAGATAATACCTTATGCATTACTTTAATTGAATCATTGAAGGTTCTTAATTGTTTAGTTGGAGACAGATGATTTCATTGAAATGTATTTTCTCCTTCAGAATATAACCCAACCATGAAACTTGAGGGACTTCTTATAACTCACTTCATAATTTAGCAACCATAAAACTGACAAGATATGTAAGGAATAAATGAGAAGAGATCTCACTTTTCAATATTTTAAAAAATATGCATATTAGTGACAGATTCAGCAATTAGTTTCTTGAAATCAAATCACAGGATTTGTCACAGGATAAATATTACAAAATGTGTCAATAGAATCCATCACTTTACAAATGAAAAGACAAAAATCTTATGTTTACCTTTCAACAGAAGCAGAAATTTAGTCAACAGAATTCATCATTCAGCCTTCATCTTAAACATCTCAATAAACTAGACATATTGTCCTTACTTCATAGATACTATTCTTAAATGAAATGGGATTAGAAATGTCATATAACCCTTTGCATACTTAATCATGAAGGACTAGAACTGGATTGATCATTTAAATCAGGAAGAATACATACTGTCCTTGCTTCTGTTCAAGAATGTAGTGATTCCAAGAGTGACAATACTAAATTAAAGGGACTGCATTTACCTTCATTGCTGTGACACATACTGGTCATTGGCCTTCATGTATGTGCAGAATTCTGTACTTGGAAGTCTATGAGTCTCTTCTGCCACACTCTCTTTACTCTTTCAAGTTGCCAGCTTGTAAAACTTTTGAATGAGTTAAATAGTATGATAAGGTGGTTTTAGCATACAATGTCTGCTTTAGGATTATTTTAAATGCATGAAGTATAAATGATATAAAATATTATAACAGTAAATACAGACAATCTGCTCACTAAACAGAATTCAAAAGGCTGTCAAGATCAATGCTAAAAATAGCATGGCATGGCTGGGAAACAAGAATTGATACAATTATTGAGGAACTGTCTTTCAATCAATGTTCTCCATGGGCCTCTCTCATTAATGTACTACAAGTGGGACTCTAATATCTTTTTGTTCCAAACCATCTTCTCCAGGAGGTTTATATGGTAACCACTCTTGGAAATAATGTCTCCTTCCAAAGGAAGAGGAAAACATGCTTACTATCTACCATTAATAAACCACAATTTCCATACTCAGAATTCCTTTCATACAGCAACAGTCCTTGTAATGTCTTGGACATCCACACTCTTCATATAACCATATGGAAATTAAGAATCAGAGACAAAGCAAAATAAAATGCTGATACTCACATTATTGCTGCTACTTTAAAACTTCCCTATATCATCAATCCAGTAGCCTCACAGATGAAACTCTAGCACAATAGTATAAGCCTTGAAGCCTTTAAAATTCTTGAGAGATAGTTTGGGCAGTCTCTCTGAAGCCTGGCATTGTGGGAGTCCACAGAGGTTTCCTAGTGAGATCTGAGCTTGCTTTATCCAGCAGGACTGCATAAGAGAAAGATTGGACCACGGTCCTGGGTACTAGGTGTTTGGAAGGGTCTACACATGGTTGTATCTAGCAAGGGGGGCGGTGTTTTGTGTTGCCTCTTAGCATTGTTATAAACAGCCCTTTCAAATAAAGTTCTGAGTCAGTGGATGAGGATCCAAACCCTCCCAAAGCTATCCTGTCTTTCTTCTTCTCGGCTAAGCCAGTCATTCTATCTACAAGTTCCATATTCCTCTCTCCTCCTTACAGGAACCCTGGAAAAGGTGGGGGCTGATCCCCTACATGACATAACTTGAAAATTCCACTATGGGATATTTATCCAACAAAACTGAGAAATAATAACATCAAATGATAAGTGGGAAACTGCTCACAGTAGTTTCACTCCTAACATCCAAACTGGAAACAACAAATTTGTCTAGCAACACAGAATAACAAAGTGAATGGTGTTGTATTTATACATGCAGCAAGGAAAATAAACTACTAATGTATATGAATGGGTATACTTGACTCTCATAGACATGATACATAATATAAATGGGAAGGATTATATACATATAAAATGTATGTTATGATTCCAAATAAATATAAAGTAAAAAATTGGCCACAACTAACAAGATTATAGAAATTTGGGCAGTGGTTCTTTTAAGAAGGTTGAGTTGACTGAGACACTGGTTTGAGAGCCATCAAATATAATTGAAGTACCTTGTAATTTTCCCTGGTGCAGTACACATTACTTATATACACATTTAAGGGTTTTTTTTGTTGTTGTTGTTTTTGTTTTTGCTTTTCAAGATAGGTTTTCTCTATGTAGTCTTGGCTGTCCTGGAACTCACTTTGTAGACCAGGCTGAACTCAAACTCAGAGATTCTCCTACCTCTGCCTCCTGAGTGCTGGGATTAAAGCTGCATACCAACACTGCCCAGTCATGTAACTATAGAACTTAGGCTTATGTACCTGATTCTAGTTATAACTCAGTCTAAAATAATAACGTAAAAAGGGAAAGAAGTAAATGAAAATGCAGAGAATACCCTTGAAGCTATTCCTCAGTTGTCAAGTAAGTATGATTAGCACTATTCTACTGACAAGCCTATATAGAAAGACATACTCTTGTACATTACTGTTAAATGCAGAAAACTTTCTTAACTCTGGAGGTTAATTTGTACTGTCTATCACAATTTCAAATGTATATGCATATGCCTTTTAACCTGGATATTCCACTTCTGGGAATTTATCATAGATGAAATGGTGTGTGTAGAAGGTATTTATTGCAGCATGAATAGTGATAATGAAAAATCCTGGAGACAAATAAAATGCCCACATATAGAAAACTGGTGAGATACGTTATACTGGATCCATTCAATTGGAGACAAGTTAGATACAGAAGGGAATGAAGAACCCCCTTTGTACTTGAATGGAGAGTATGAGCACAAGCAGTTAAGTGAGAAGAGCCAGCCAAGAATAGTATATAGAAACATGATATTGGGGCTACAGACAGGAAAATGGAAGATACTTTCCTTCTTTATTTGCACAGAGATACATAAGAAGAGTTGCCTAATTTGAAGAAAAGAGCAGATGTGGCAGGTATAGGAACAAGACTACTCAATGCATTTTGCTGTGTTAGTTTAATTCCTATTCAGAAATAACAATGCAGTTTTAGAAACAGCACTGAGGCCTCATAGGCTTTCCCTTGTCCACTTTGGCATGTCTGTTGATGTCATCCTTGCTCAGTTCATGTTTAGACAGTCATGTTGTTGAGATTTTATGGGTGTAGCTTCTGATGTTACCAGGAGACACAGTCTCACAGCAAACGCCCTGATACTCTGCCTCTTATCGTCTTTCCCACTTCTCTTCCATAATGGTCTCTGAGCCTTAGGTGCAGGAATGCTTTGTAAGTGCATCTAATGGGACTGGGCTCTACACCTTTGCATCTTAAATGGTTGTGGTTTTCTGTAGTAGTTTCCATCTGTTACAAAGACAGTTTCTTTGATGAGGGGTGAAGACTACACTTGTCTGTTGCATGTAATAACAAATGTTTATAGGTTTTTGTTGGAGATTATTCTGCTTTAGTAAACTACTGGTTGTAGATTTTCCTCCAGTAACCATGATTCCACTAGTCCTGAGTAGGGAGGTGATTTCCAGTATCAGACATGGTTTCCCTTGTATTGGGTGGGTCTTAAGTCTATCTTGGTGATCTTAAATCCACCTTGGTTACAATCTAGTATGCATACCACTACTATGCCCTTGAGATTATCATGCCATGCTGGTCATTGATGTGATTTGCAGGCATGATAGCTGGGTAGGACTGTAGGTTGCCTTCCTCCTTCGGAAGCTCACATGGTGCCTTCTGGTACCATGAAAATTAGTCCTTAGGGAGAGGACATTCAGCTCAAGGAAGAGAACACCAATTAGTTTTCTAGTACCGAACAGTCAGCCCTGCAAACATATATACAAGTAATATTATACAGACTGCACAGGTTATATTTAGAAATATATGTACATACATATACATTTATGCATAGAATAACAATCAGTTTTTAAAAAGGCCATGAACTTTTAAGGAGAGTGGGAAGGGGTGCATGAGAGGGTTTTGAGGAAAGAAAGGGAAAGAGAATTGTTGTAATTATATTATAATCTCAAAAATAAATAAATACATAATAGCAATGAGTTTCAGTGGATCTATGCATGAAAAACAAAAGGTACCTCCTACAACATCAGAAAAGGAATCTTAATACATTGTTGTTGAAATGAAAATTAGTGAGTCTTTTATGGAAACTTGGATGAAGATGCCTCAAAATATTAAAGGTAGGACTGCCATGTCAACCAATTATGCTATTCCTGGGTATATACCCAAAGGAATGAGAGACACCTGTGCATCCATGTATATAGTGGCTATTCACAATACCTAAGACCTGGAGCCAGCCTGTATGTCTTTCAGTAGATGATAGATGAATACAATGCAGTATGTATACATATGAAGAATTACTCAATCATGAAGAAAAATGAAATTATGCCATTTGTATAAAAATAGCCCGACCTGCAAAACATCATGTTAGATGAAAAAAGCCAGACCAATCACATTGTGATTTGAATTTGAAATGTCCTCCATAGACTCATGTGTTTGAACAGGTGGATCCCTGGATGGTAGCATTGTTTTTGAAACACTGTGGACATAGAGTAATTCATTAGGAAATGAATTGCTGGGGACTTGCCTTTATGTTTGATATTCTTGTTCCATGTTCTTTCTGCTCCGTTTCCTCACTGCTGTAGCTCTGGGTCAGCCCCATTGATGTGATCCTTTAGCACGGATGACATGCTATGATTGACGTGTTCCCTATTAAAGTGTGAACCAAATCCAGCCGGCCTTCCTTAAAGTGCTTCTCATCAGGTATTTGTTTCCCGAAATGAGAAAAATAAATAATGCATGTGTATTCTCACATATGTGGAATCTAGAAAGAAAATAAAGACGATATAATGGACATTATCCTTGTTCTACTTCCTAGATACTATGAACAGTGTAGCAATAAATATGGGTGTATATCTCTGTGATCAGCTTAGACTCCTTGAGGCACACACCAAGGAAGAGTAGCTAGGTGTCTTAGTTAGGGTTTCTATTCCTACGATGAAACACCATGACAAAAAGGCAAGTTGGGGAGAAAAGGCTTTTTTTGGCTTACACTTCAACATTTGCTGTTCATCACAGAAGGAAGTCAGGACAGGAACTCAAAGAGGGCAGGATCCCAGAGACTGGAGCTGATGCAGAGGCCATGGAGGGGAGCTGCTTACTGCTGCTTCCCATGGTTTGTTCAGCCCACCTTCCTATAGAACCCAGGACCATCAGGCCAGAGATGTCACCACTGTGGTGATATTGTTCCCCAATATTTCATACACCATAATAAATTTATCTGGGGTCAGAGAACAGAACAGCCACTAGATATAGAGGCCAGAAAATGGTGGTACACACGTCTTTAATCCTAGCATTCCAGAGGCAGAGATCCGCCTGGATCTTTGTGAGTTTAAAGCCACACTGGAAACAGCCAGGCATGGTGATTCACGCCTTTAATCCCAGGAAGTGAGCCTTTAATCCCAGGAAGTAATGGCAGAAAGCAGAAAGGTATATAAGGCATGAAAACCAGGAACTAGGCAGGTTAAGCTTTTAGGCTTTAAGCAGCACAGTTCAGCTGAGATCCATTTGGATGAGGACTCAGAAGCTTCCAGTCTGAGGAAACAGGATCAGCTGAGGAATTGGCAATGTGAGGTGGCTGTGGCTTGTTCTGCTTCTCTGATCTTCTAGCATTCACCCCAAAATCTGGCTCCAGGTTTGTTTTTATTAATAAGAACTTTTAAGATTCATGCTACATACCACCTACCATGGGTTGGACCCTCCCCCATTGACACTAAATGAGAAAATGCCTTACAACTGGATCTCATGGAGGCATTTCCTCAACTGAGGCTTCTTCCTTGGATGACTCTAGCTTGTGTCAAGTTGACGCACAAAACCAGCCAGTACACTATGTCACACAGTAGTTCCTTCTTTTGAGAAATCTCCACACTGATGTCCGCAGTGGAACAACAGATTAACTACAAAGAAAATGTAAAGGAAACTAAAATCATGACATTTGAAGGAAAATAGAATTGAAAATCACTGTGTTAAGAAAAGTAATTTGAGGTCCAGAAAGACAGAAGCTGCATCTGTTCTCTATTGTGTGGAACTTAAAATGTGATTAATACATGTACAGGAATGGGAACACAGGTCATAGGTTAGAAGAGAGACCATGAGATGGAAAGAGAAGACATCAAGGGAACAGTGTCCTACATATGACAGAAAGCAAATGGGAGCTCTTAGGGAGAAGTAAAGAAGATGTAAAGAGTAAAGAGGACCCCACCAAGAAGAAGATGGGTTTCTGGTAGGATGGTATGGAAAAGGGATGAATAAGAACAAAGTATGTGTAAAAATGCAGTTATGAAACCCATTATTTTGTATGCTACTTTTAAAAAATAATTTAAAAAATTAGTGATCTTAAAAGATACAATTTATTTGTCACAATTAGATTTACTATTTTGTGTAATGAATATGTTCTAACAAAAACATTTAAATAACATAAAATTAAATCCATATTCAGTAGACTTCAAAGTAAGATACAGGAGGAAAAAATTATATATAACATTGGGATAATTTTTTAAACATGTAAACAAAAAACAAAGCATAAATTAATTAGAAAGAAAACTGCAGACTCTGAGATGATAGCTATATAATGTAAATAAGTCATAAACCATCTTTACAGAGTTCATAATGAATTTCTTCATACCAATAAGAAATAGAAAGGCAACCCAAGAGAAAACCAGGCAAGTTTATCAATAAATAATTAGAAGGAAAGAACATGAATGGCCTACTCCTAGGAAGAAGATATTAGAATAACCTGGAAAGTACAAGATAAAACAACAATAAACCATGGGAGGCACCTGTCAGAGTAAAATACCAACATTGAATTGGGATGTGGGAGAGAAATTCATGTACTTTATCAGATGGCACAAACAGTTTGGTACAGCTAGTTGGGTCTGGTCTAGTAGAAGATGTTCATATGGGCCAGGAATTACATTTCTATTGGGTTTTAAAAGGAATTTTCACAGGTATCCAAAGAAACCTCCTCCCCACCTCTAAAAGTAAGCAACAACTTTAGTCGAGTATGGCAGTGAATAAAACCAAGTTTATTCATTCAACAAAACACTATTCAACAGCAAAACTAATGTACCATGTGAATAGAGATTGATTTTGAAAACACTGGGGATAAAAACAAGTGAAGATGTGATGTATCACACAATGCCATTTATGTGCAAGTTTCACACACACCAGTTTGCATGAAACCCATAGGAGCACATAACATTTGATAAATACAGCAAATTAGAAGGAGACTTAATACAAATCAACCTGCACTGCAGAGCTGCTCTTGGAAGAATGCAATCTCCGAGATTTACACATCCTGTTAGCAAAGTTAGATGAATCACTTCCCTCTTGCCAGAGGCACTCAGAGTGCTGTCTAAACACAGCAAATCCATAGATTGTATATTCCAGGGCACAGGAAGTAGAAGAGGTAGACAGTAAATTAATGTATGCAAAATGATACCTGCTGTTTGTAAACACAGAAGAGACCAGGGAAGCTGCAGGGCTACTTTAGAGGTGCCCTCTGAAAGGAACAGACTTTGGATACAAGCCTGAGAGAAGAAAGCAAGAACCAGAGGAGTCCTGGGACAGAGATCCCAGGGAGGAGTGAGCTAGGCCCTGGAAGTACCAAAGAGACCAGTAGCTTTCCTGGGGGGTGGGGAGAGTCAGGTGGGTCATGATGTAGCCCTGTTGGCTACGGTGAGCCATGGAGGTTGTTTCCACGACTGTGAATCTGTGACTTGATGTGACTCACTTATTAAAATGGTGCCCTCAGGTGACTTGCCGCACAGAAAAGAAGGCTGTGTAGTGAACTCAATGACTCAGGAGCTAAGCATCTCATCTGCAGTGACAGCACCCATCTCCTTATTTGTCTCTAAGGTGTAGGGGCCTGAAGGTTCAGATTGGTGCTGGCCCCACAGCAAGCCTTCAAACACATTCCTCTGCGGCCAACACTACCACTAGTGAAGCTGCACTCCTGGCATCTCCCTCACACTCGATGCCAGATTCAAAAGACTAGAAGATTCTGGAGTACTCAAACCTGATCCTGCCGTGGAGGAAATCAGAAAACGTGTATGCAACTAAAAAAGCCCTGAGCTTGAATTCTTGTTCTGATTTCAACCATTCTGTGACCTTGAATATGTCACCAAAGTGTTCCTAGCATCAGTTGCATAACCTGGAAATGCAGGCACTATCTCCTTTCTCTCCATGCATGCAGCTGAGTAGAGCAAGAGATTACAAATGTGAGGCTCTGGAGGGGCAAGTGTGAGAGGGATGGGCTGTACATCTGAGTGCCATTCCACCGACCATGTTCAATTGTAACCGAAGTGCTCCCAGAGATCTCAGTAGAATGGAGGGTCAGGTTCAACGCCTTTCTTCCCCACAGAAATTCCAAAATATCCTTAGGAATTTCTTTAATTTAGTCTTCTCTCTCCCAACCCCAGCCTCTGCATGCATTCTCTCTCTGCAAAGGGCATAGATGATTTTTAATGCCAGTGCCAATACTGGAAGCAATCCACAACCACCTACATGGTGTGACACAAGCCAAGTCCTCATAAATATGAGATGGGGTAAATTATTAAGTGTTTCTGAAATCTGTTCCTTCCTCTGAAAAGCGAAACTTAATTAGCAGATAGCTGAAGTACTGCATGCAGTAGGGTGGTCAGAATGCCTGGTGCTGGCTTAACCTGTATTAAGTGCTTAATAAATGAAAATGCATCAAAGCTCCTCCAAGGCCTTGCATGGCAGTCTTTCAGAGGAAATGAGTTTTTTCTTTTGGTTAGACATCACATCTCTGAGACTATATTGTTAAACATTATTTTGAAATACCAATATATACCCACTGAAGTGGCAGAAATGAAAGAGAATGAAACACCAAGTGTTGATGGATGGCTGAAGAACTGGATGATGCTGGGTGTAAATTGGTGAAACTTCCAAGATGCAGTTCTCAAGAAAAGTGTGAGACAGCATCAGCTTCTGCCATCATAGCCTTCAGTCTGGTGATCACATGACTCTCTAGCCTTTGAACGCAGCTAGAAGCAAAAGCTGAAGGCAATGGGGTTTGGTTGGGTGCTTTTAGAGTGGGAGAAACAAAGTGTTCAAGTTTGAGCAAAAATGTCTGGCTCACAGAGGCCTAGAAGATACAAATGAGAAAAATATGGCGCTACCAAATATGATGATTCTAATGACTTCCCAAGGCAATAGACAGGAAGGAAGGAATTCAAGAACAGATACAAATACTGGCCTCTACAGGAGGACATAAATCACTGGAGAAAGAAAACACCCAGCATCCATGTATCACCCATAAACGTGTGACCTCCCATCACCAGTCAGTTCTCTCTGGTTGCCTGGGTTCTTTCTAACAAAGTAAGGATCATTCTCCCAAAGTCATTATATCATATGAAAAACATAAAGTATATGCTTTGTCCTACTGAAAATATTTTCTGTGCAGAATCCAATTTGAAGAACTTAACTTAGGCATATGTAATTATTTGTAACTCATAAAATGTCATTGCCACGATTGAAGAGTTAGTCAGCGGCAGTATTAAGATGCAAGGCTAGACTTCCAATTACCAGCAAAGCATTCTTTCTTCTGTGTCCATGAGTCTCAACAAGGGGATATGGTAATCCAGAGGTACAGGAAATGTGTAAGACATTCAAGGGGAGAGAGGGTTTACAAACACCTGGTAGATACAGGTAAGCACAAATCCTACAACACAGAGGACCATTTCCATAAAATGAATTCTCCACACCACACTCTCAAGGAGCCAAGGCTGAGACACGTATCTCTGGGTCAGTTGGGTTCCCAAATATACATTGTAAAACTGGTACTCTAGACTGATGTTTCTCAAATGTTGTAACAAAATGTCTGACACATGATCAAAATATAGGAAGTTCATTCCTACTTCTTATTTTCTCCCACGTCCAGTAACCAAATTTCCAGTCACAGCTACGTATTGAATTTGTGGCTGAGCTGACCAAACACAAGACAGAATTTCTGATCAAGAAAACGGTGGCTCATCCAGTGCCAGACATTTGTGTATTTCTCCTTTGCATTATATATGTCAAAAAGAAGTATTGGCCCTTGACCCACACAAATGCTTGAACACATGTCACCAGGAGCTTCCTGCCTGTATTGTGGGCCCTCTATAACACAGAGACCCTTCACATGGATGAGTAAAGAATGTTAAGGCTGCACATAATAGCTGAAGACTTCCAAATACATAGCTCAAATCTTAATGCAAGGAAGGCTGGGAAATAAACTCAAAGGTGCCTTGAAATAAAAGTTTCATTGTGTGGGCCACAGACTAAACCCTGAGTGTTACATTCTTGCTTTCAAAATGGGGAAGATAAGGTGAGAGGGTTGGCAAGATGATCCAGTGGGTAAAGGTGCTTGCTGCCGATGACCTTAGTTTTATCCCTGTAACCTACATGGTGGAAGAGTAAATCAATTCCTGGACACTCTCCTCTTACCTCCACAGGAGCACACACTAAGACAGAGGAACAGACAGACAGACAGAGTGGGGTAGCTCGATGTTCAGGGACACAGAACAAACTGCTATCCCAGGTGTGTGGGCATTGTCTAGATAACCCCAACTGCCTTTTACTTTTTTACTTCCAAATATTAAATACGTAGTTGCTCTCCTTAATCCAACCTCATGGAGTATGCTAGGAGTAGAGGACTAATGTCTATGTATCCTTGAAGAAGTTATAGATGTCCAATTCCCTGGAAATACAGTGTAGTTTTAGAATACACAGAGGATGAAAAAGCAGGTGGGCCATTTTTAGGAGGGTTTTGAGCACAGAAATTCTAGGAAAGGATGGAGGCAAATATTTTTTCTCAAGGGCAGTTCTATCTAATGTGGCAGTTGCTTGCTTTGCAGGCTGTGCCTGGGATCCACAGGTGGCAGAGTCAGCCAGACTCCAGTGCAAAGGCATGAGTCTTCCCAAGACTTCTGATACTTGCTGCAAGATCCCAATTGCCAAGGACATCCTACTTCAGACATTTGCCTTCACATTTCATAATCTGCTGGGTGACTCACAGAACTCAGAAAGTGCTATACTTAGTATTATAATATGCAAATTAGAGCCAGTCAAGAGGCACATAGGGTAGAGCTGGAGGACAAGATGGGAACACAGAGCTTCTGTGTCCTCAGGTTTCATTTGCCTGACTCCTAGTACCTGCATACCCCAATGTCCACACTGAAAATTAACAACTCAGGAAGTTCCCGACTCTAGTGTCTGTTGCATGACTGACTGAATAACAACCTACAGGGATGTCCAAACACTAGTCATATACACAGCATATGCTATCAGGTATCATCAAGGGGTTCTCATTAATAACATAGGCATTCCTGACACTCAGGATATCCCAAAGATCCCCCTAGGACCGGGACAAGGAGCATCTCTTTGTCTGGGTGTAATTAGTAGTCACTATACACTGACAGTGCTATCCACAATTTTACTGCTATTGAATTCACATATAGTACATTTTATAAGTGTTTTATTATCAATTGGACTATTTATTCAGGGTAAAATGTATACTAGGCCCTGTGCTAAATATTTTATTTATGCTCTTCATAAAAGCCTTTCATGCATTCCTCATAAAACCTGTTAAAAGAAATATAATTTACAGATGAAGGGACTTGCTTTATAAAGTAACTTGTGATCGTTTATCTACTCGTAAATGCAGGGGCAAATTCTAAGAATCAAGAGTGACCTGAGATCTCAGGTCTATGCTGAGCAGTGATGATTGTTGCCTCCCTAGGTCACAGGAATAAGTATATAGCATGTGTTCACTGTTCCTAATATAGGATTCTAGAAGTCAATGGCATAGGTGGAAAGCTTAGTCCCCAGACCTCCACTGACCCTGTATCTTACATAAACTCCAGTCAATCGTGTCCCTACCCCTGCTCTCAACTCCATGGCATCATGAGGAAAGGCTAATCCCACATCCCCATAAGCTGGCAGGGTTTAGAGACAGTCAGAGCTGTAGGCAATGGACTCTCTAACTCCAAATTGTCATAAGTAGTAGCATGTGGGTTTGCCATCCACGAGACTAGCCTAACACTGAGTGTCTTACATTCCCCTGACATCACTTGGGACTTGATCTTGGATTGTTTTCTTCCTTGCTTCTGTCTCAGTCTCTGATCCTGGTTAGTGATGTCTTCCTAATGGCTCTTGCCTTCTGCCTCCTGATATCCCTTGGTCTGGCTCAATCCACCCAGGCTACCTTACCTCCTGCTTGCTCACCTCCATGTACGCAACCATGCAGGCACATTTATCACTTTCTAGGATAAGAGGTAAATAAGAAAAGGTAAAAACTCTTTCAAAAATAGTTCCCAGTTCATGGATGACACTGAAAATTTATGACAACTATAATTTTATTGAGGCCCACTAATAAATGAAAGGAGTTAGACTTTCCAATATGCCTAATATCCCTGAGGGAAGTTACACATCTCATCTGGCCCTCAGTTTGGACAACTGTCTCTTTCACACCACCTTTATAGCCTTTATCTTTTTAAAAAAGGTTCAGCGGGAGGAAAATCCCCAAAGCACCTGCTTGGGACTAAAATTTCAACCAGCAGAAAAACAGAAGTGAATGTCACAGAAAGCAGGAGGAAAGGTGGCATTGATATTCTGGAATCCTGCAGTGAAGAAATGATCTCTGTTTGGTCAAAAGGTCAATTGTATAGAATAAAAAACCAAAAGTGTGCTCTATAAGGCCAACCATTCCTTCTGTGCATCTGTTGCAGGTGATAAACACAATAGACAATAACTTTGCAAGTCTGCCTCCACTTTGTAATCTGTATGTTCTGTAAGATTCTGAGACTTTTCTGGAGTTAAGCCTGGAAGCCCCTGAGTGCTGCTATTTGAGAGTCAGAGTACTTCTAGAAGTCCCTCTTTGCTAGAGGATCAGCTTCAAATAACTTTGAACCAACACACTCAGCATCACTGAGAAAATCCCTGGAGTAACGTTTTTGCGTTGGTAAAATGTATCAAAGCTAACGAGAGCACTAGCTTACTGCTGGTAGCCAAACTTGACAAATCTGAGATCAGTAACCTGCAAAGAGTAAAGATCCCTAAGACCACATAACCACAGTGACCCTTAAATCAACGCTGTCGTTGCCCCAGAAGCAGGAGGACCACTCTCACACTGATATATTAAGATATATTTTCCATGAGTCCAGGCTAAGCTGCTCAGCATCCTGTATCTGCTGCATCCTGCCCATGGAAATATGTATCCCTTAGGACTTTTCATTCTGCAAAAGGCTGATTCAGTCAGTTATTCTCAGAAAATTGTCAGAGATCCCTGGAAATGTCATTTCCTGGCAAACTTTTATAAGAACAAGACTTGCCAAGTGTAAAATGTGGCAAAGACGACATTGGAGATGTGTCTGCAGTCAATTCACAGCCTCATTCTAATTCGAGCAGGACCTGTTCCGGTGAAGATTCCCAATACTTCCTGTGTCCTGGATGGCAAACAGTATTTCTTTCTCTTCAGCATCCATTAGAATAATGGCAGGGATTAGAACAGGTCTGACACTGCACTGACCCTTGAATTAGCGGGATAAACCCCATACACGCCACTGTAAGAAAATCTAAAGAAGCCTTCAGACCAAGAGAAAAGTTATGAGGCATCGGAATAGACTTCCTGTGTCTAAGGGGAGAGCTGTGTCAGGACAGGGGGGTAGCAAGCTAGGGTGCCTAAAGCAGGCAGCAGAAGGGTGTCCCCATTTGAGTACAACTGCTGACAGTTAAGAGGGCCTGACTCTGAGCACATTCCTTGACACAGCTCCCCACACAGCTGCTTCTCACACACCTACAAGAACTGGCTCCGTATCTCCAAGGGAGGGTTGGTGACTGAACAATTGGGAGTGCCAGAGTCCTGCATACAACACGCAAAACTACTTCCTCTAAGATGCTTTTGGGGTTCTTGTTCTAGTGGGGAGCTCCTCTCACATGGCAGGAGCAGCCGGGATAGCGAGAAGGACTGAGCAGGCGCACACACAACCCTGACACAGAGACCGCAGGACCTCACTGGCACAGGGAAGATGTAGCAAGACAAAGCCTGCATCACCAGGGACCCAACCAAGCAAAGAAAATGAGCAGGAAGAGAGACTCCCTGGCATCACGTGACACAATATGAATATGAAGCTCTGGATTCCCCCATCACTGGCAACGTTTTGGGAAATGAGAATCACCAACAAGAAAAGGAAGTGTCCCTTGGATTAGGAGGAGCCTGACAGAAAGTCATTCTGTCTCTGTTCCCCAGATAGAAGAGAAAGCTGCTATGATGTTGTCCTTTTGCTGATAAGATATGACTATAATCTCCATGCTTTACTAGAGTTCTTTTTAAAATCACTCAAAGACATAACCGTTCACATCAATAGCACAGGAATGAGATGGAGTGATAAGCAAGTTCATGGCTGGGGTGTCTGTGAACGAAGAAGCCACTAGGCGTCTGTGGTCTACCCTGGGCCTAGGACAAATAAGAAAGTGCATCCTGAGGAAACTCACCATTAACACAGAGGGAAAATCCAAACCCCTCTGAACTTGGATTTAACAAATTAGAAAGGAACGTGAGCATACCCACATGAGGAAAACCAAAGCCAAATTCCAACTAATTGAAAAGTCAATGTTAATTACTGAAAAGTCTGAAACATATGCCTTACCTAACAATAAATTGTTGTTACTCTAACTATTCACTTCATAGCACATACTAACCAGCAACTTTCAATAACAAATCTCAAAACCAAACGCTAGGTACAGGGATCCAGGAAGAAGATTTACTGAATCTGGGATTTTAAAACATCATAAAAAGAATTTAGTCATAGCAGCAGCAAGAAAAGAAAACTCTCAATCCAGACCCAGAACAGCAGGAATTCAAAGAAGAACTGTCACAAACCCAGAGAGACTGGGGCACACACCTCCTCCCAGGACTAGAAATACTATAAGATTCTCTTTATAAAGACACCCCATTAGTGTAGATGTGTTTATGGGATGGGTTACACATCATTTTCATATGTATGCCATAGACACTCTCCATTGCTGCCTCCTACCCCTCCCCTCCTGCTAGTCCCATTTCCATATCATGTTTCCGTGTGTGTGTGTGTGTGTGTGTGTGTGTGTGTGTGTGTGTGTGTGTATGTGTGTGTGTGTGTGTGTGTGTGTGTGTGTGTGTGTGAGAGAGAGAGAGAGAGAGAGAGAGAGAGAGAGAGAGAGAGAAAATGCATGTGTGTGCATATGTGATTATGGGAGAGTGTGTGTGAATGTGAACATGTCTGAGTGTGCATGGCTGAGTGTGTTCCTGAGTGTGAGAATATATGTGAGTATGAATGCTAGTGTGTGTGAGTAGGAGTGGGGTTATGTTTATGAGTATGTGAATGTATATATCTATGTGTGTGTGTGTGTGTGTGTGTGTGTGTGTGTGTGTGTGTGTGTGTGTGTGAGAGAGAGAGAGAGAGAGGGGGGGGGGGCAGTCAGGCTGTCAGGCAGCCTAGCAGTTCTTTGGCTCAGTCTCCTCTCTGGTAAAATTGGTACACTGCAGTGTTTCTAACTGATAGGATTACTATGAGGTACAGAGAGCAAGTGTACCCAACTCTGGGCCCTGGATTCCCCTCCACTTCTATGCAAGCCAGGGCAGCTTAGACTGAACCAAGACACCCAGCCAGAGCAACAACTTCAGTCCTTCCAAACGTTCTGTCCACAGCCTTCCTCAGCTCAACCCTAGAGCCCCAGCATAGAGATGGCCCTTCTTGTACTTTAGGGTCTTTTGTGTTGGGTTTGTCCAGCTGCTCCACAAAAGCAAAGTTTAAGACAGGGTTTATACACAAAATGTCTGTTCTTGGAAGTAACCTCAGGGAACAGGAAAGAGAAACTGGCAAACATAAAACATAGGAATCAAAGAAATTGAAATTTGAATGATTCAGCTGGTCACACAGTGAGCATCTGGACTCAGTCCCACTGGGTGCCTCTGTAGAATGTGTCTTTCATCCAAAAGAAGCAACCATTCCTCCACTGACTTTGTGTTCTCATTGGCAAAAAGTTACACTTTAGCTCATTAATTCCCTTGGAAGTCTACATAGGATCAAGTGTCCTTCCTGGCAGTCAGAGAATGAAACAGACCATGAAAAATCCATAGCACCATCAAGATGGAGTGCCCTCAGGATACATCTAAGGGGATTGGTTGCTATGGGAATGATAGACTAAAGAGTGGACTGCAAGTATATGAGGCTGAGCACAAATGTTGGTTACAGTCAATGACTTGGACCACTTAGATGAACTTGTACTTCACTGAGTCAAGTGCAACAGAAAGCCTTCAAATAGGTGATTGATTGCACTCTGAAAAGATTGAGTATAGGAAAATGTGTTTCTTGCCACACATCCCACTGTTGTCCCACATCCTGGACCACAATCCATACTCAACATCTTCTACTCTGCCTCCTCCTCCAGATTCCCTCCCACCTGTCCAACACTTGAGCAATTAATTTGCTTTTTAAGACCCTCAATGTCAAGGGCTCTGAGCACCTACTTGTTGAATCAGGATCAGAACTTGATGCATTTTGCCATTTGCAATTATAATCACAACTAGAAACATTAAAACACAGGTCTCAAGTTAGTGATTGCCATTTCAGTAAAAATCCTGGGTCCTCCTAGCCAATTTAATTCATTGAAACACAAACCATGGGACTCTACCATGGTGAGAAACCAAAAATGACCATGAGGCATTCATATTTTCAAGTGCAGTAGCTCCCGTAATGTGTCCTAGACAGAAACACTTCTTTCCTTTTTACCACTTCTCCAAATTCTGTTGAGACATATATCCCACAGAACCCTAAACTGTGCACAGAGTAGGGCTCAGACAGGCTCTACCAGTGAATCACAAGGTCCTGGCTTTACCATTTATTAGTGGGGGCTGGCCATTGGCTGAATGCTTATGTACTCATGGACCAGTTCCCAGTGCTTCAAGGCATCCGTGTTGAACAGCTCTTGATATTAACTTTTAATCAGCCATTCCTACACTCTGCTCTGGAGCAATGCAGCATGCTAAATGCACCCATCTTTTATTTTCTTTATCTTAACATAGGTCCTCTTCTCAGGGCTGCATTTGTGTGGGGTCTATACTGGTCCATTGGGCTTCAGATGTGGGTGCTGGTAGAGACTGAGGACAGAGTAAGCAAATAATGATTGTCTCAACCATGGCAAAGTGAGTCTTTTATAGACACATGATTGGCTGGTTCTAAAGAGACAATCCTTTGTCCAACTTTGATGGTAAGAGGCTTGACTTGCAACAATGGGCATTGCCAACTTTAATGTGATGTCAGATAGCCTGGGTTAGGCATTGCCACCTGGCCTCTATGTTCATCACCTTGGGCACTCTATTCATAGGCTCACTGACTCAGGTGCTACGTACCAAGAACAGAGGTTGGCTGACATCCACAGGATGGTCGTCTTATTCAGTAGGTACCATATTTCACTCTGTCACACACTCTTGTGGTGTTAGCATTGCATGATGGTGCTCACATTGTATGACGTAATGCACATGCCTCTTCCTCAAACTTACTAGTGTGTGTACTTCCTCAGGGCTCTTCCAAACAGCCAAGCCATTCAACACTCACAGACAGCTACCTGTTTATCCACACCTGAGCATTTTCACTCCAATCAAATGATCCTCTTTCTCCTGTCTTCTAGGAGGGGTCCCCCTAGTTTCTTTCCTCAGAGGCTCTGTGAATGAGATTACAGTATGGTAGTGGTGGTTCATTTTCTTCCATGTCATGCCCAGACTCAACTCTTTCTTCTACTGTAAGTTGGTCATGTGAGGAAACCACCTAAAGGCCACAAATACACAAGTATGAGTTAAGTTATTGGAGAGATAAATGAGAGAGGAGTCTGGGTTCATTCACATAGTTAAGAGGTTTTTTTGCTTTGTTTTGAACTCACTTAATAGTGATCTCCAGTAAGCCCTTTATATTTTAGGGTGGCTTGGAAGGACACATATTGGCCTTACAACTTCATGGATTTGATAATAACCAGGCCATGAATGGGATCTCCTGTCAGACTTTAGGGCCCAGTATCCCAGTGCCCTCCAATGGGAAATAGTTCTCTACCACATAAGGTTTAGCATTGCTCCAGAATTCCAAGGATCTGCACTGATTCTTGAACTCAAGGCTCACTAGACCTCTCCACAGCATCTTTATCCTCGCAGGCTGCCTCCGGCACCATCCGCCTTGCTGAGTCATAAGCTTTGAGCAGCAGAGCAATTTGCAATGCAGCTGGGGCTGTTCTTTAGCTCTATTTTGTTCTGAGAGCTTTCAAAACTGGAAGCACTTGGAGTCACCTGATAAATGGGTTGAAGCAATAATCCTCTTTCAAATGCCAGACTCTTCCTAAGCACTAAGCCTCTTTCTTAAAAGTGAGGGAGTGAATGCAGTAACCTGTCATTTATCTGAAAAGGAATGAGATAGTATTCTCCAAACCATGAGGACCTCAACCTTCACCAGTGGGGCAGGCCACTGGCTCTTCAAGGGACCTAGCTCCCATCTCCTAGCATCTCACGAATGATGTCCAGATTTGTCCTTCTCGTTGGTGTTACTTTACTGGTGTCATGAAGATGTGCCCTCTGGTGATGAATGTTCTGCTCTTCTGTGCCTCTGCCACTTTGTGCAGAGCCTTTCTTCTGGGCTCCTTTTGAATAGTTCTAAAACATGTCTAAGAACCTCTTCTGTTTGCTGCAGTGCACCACTGTGTCTCAGCTTCAGGCGGATTTCCAGTGGCACCTGAAGACCCAATTCCCTTATCTCTTCAGGGATACTAAATCACTAGTCAAGAAAGCACGTTCCTGTTTCCAGACTCTGTATCCTATCCTGCCTTTGTGCTTCCAACAGTGATGCAACACCCTTAAGATTCCTCCCGTGGGAGCTGCAAGGCTGACAATCCAAATTCAATTGCCTGAAAGCATGGAGGAAAGAAAGAATCAACTCCTAGAAGTTGTCTTCTGACCTTACACACACACAGGGAGAGAGGGAGAGAGGGAGAGAGGGAGAGAGGGAGAGCAGGAGAGAGGGAGAGAGGGAGGGAGAGAGAGAGAGAGAGAGAGAGAGGAATGCCTGCACCTGACATATCATACATATACATTGAAAATAATATTATTTTATTTTAAAATATTTTTATTATTTATTTATATGTATGTCTTTCTGTGTGTCTGTGTGTGTGTGTGTGTGTGTGTGTGTGTGTGTGTGTGTGTGTGTGTGTGTGTGTGTGTGTAAGCCATATATGCCCATGGAGACCAAAAAAGGGCATTGGATCTCTTAAAGTTTGAGTTACCGGAAGTTGTGAGCTGCCCAACATGGATGCTGGGAACCAAATTTGGATTTTCTGGGGAGAACAGAAAGTGCTCTTGTCTGCTTAGCCATCTCTTCAACTCTGTAAAACTAATAAATAATATGGGGAGAACAGAAAGTGCTCTTGTCTGCTTAGCCATCTCTTCAACTCTGTAAAACTAATAAATAATAGAGCGATAGATGATGATGACGATGATGATGATGATGATGATGATGATGATGATGATGAAGATAGATAGATGATAGATGATAGATAGATAGATAGATAGATAGATAGATAGATAGATAGATAGATAGAAGATTTCACTCATGAGTATCCTCCTTGTTCTTACTGCTACCACCAGATAGTTTGATATTTTCATGGCTCAATAATTTGTTCTTGGTGTAGAGACTTACTTCCTCCCTGCTGCACCATGACCTTGCATGTTATGCAAATTCCTTGTTTACCTCAGGTGATGTATTTGCAGGGTTTGTAGCTGAGTGAGAGATGCCTCCCTCTTATTAAGCAGATGTAGCAATTTCTATGAAACTGAAAACTTAGGAGACTTGGTGGATAGTGCGGTTACAATTGCCATCTACTCAACAATCCCTAGCCAAAGTCTGAGTCTTGTATATATGTTCTTAAATAGGAGGCTACTTTAGACTCTGGGTTAAATTCAATCCTTTTTACATTTCTGCTGTCCTTATTCATCTCTGGTCCCATATAGCTCAAGTACAGAAGGTCCCCAGGGAATCCTAATTTCTTCTCAGTGTTGGAATCCTAGAGGGTGGTTTAAAAATCTACTGTTTGAATGCAACTTTTAGATAAGAAATTTTTGGCCTGGGATATCATCTGTACCTCAGGTGATACTGTGTAATGTGGGGGAAAAAAAAAGGTTGAAACTACTATCTCAGAAGGCTTTGAATTTTTACAGTAAGCCTCTGTGGATGCTGACCTTGCCGGAGCCTGGCATTCTTTCCAGGCTTCTCAAGAGCCATTAGCAAAAGCCAGGAAGCTCCAGTATCCTCTAGTTGCTATGGATCATCAGTCTTTCCAGAGCCCCTGACGCAGCATAAATAGTACCTCACATTATCCCTCTCCCAAACGGTCCCAGCAGAAGTAGAAATATCAACCACCAAAATGTACCTACAATCACAGGGCTATTGCACCCCCACTTTCCACAGCACTTTGCAGGGTTTATAGTCATTTCAATGAGTAAAGATCTGGTTTCCACGAGGCAGTAGTGGCACATGCCTTTAATCCCAGTGCTCAGGAGGCAGAGGCAGGTGGATCTCTGAGTTCGAGGCCAGCCTGGTCTACAAAGTGAGTTCCAAGACAGTCAGGACTAAACAGGGAAACCCTGTCTTGAAAAACAAAAAACAAACAAACAAAAAAAAACTTAAGCCGGGTGGTGGGGGCACACACCTTTAATCCCAGCACTCGGGAGGCAGAGCCAGGCAGACCTCTGTGAGTTCGAGGCCAGCCTGGTCTACAAAGCAAGATCCAGGACAGGCACCAAAACTACACAGAGAAACCCTGTGTCGAAAAACCGGAAAAAAAAAAAAAAAAGACCTGGTTTCCACATCCTGAGGACCAATTTCCCCTTATCTTTTCCTAAAAGCAGAGCATGAGACAGAACTTGGGGCAGGAAATTTCTGGTGACACAACCCCAGAAGTAGAAACGAGGAAAGAAAGAGCAAAGTGGGGAAGGAAACATGGGGGCATGTCTGTGAGTCAGTCTGTAAAGTGCATTGTAAAGACCCAATACAACTGGGACCTTTCAAAGCATGAATGTGCTTCAGATCTGCCCAAAACAAGAAACTGTGCACCAGTTAAGATGCCAATGGTGAACCATGCCCACCAAGAGCAGAACCACCCCACATGCCGCCCGTTTTGTAGGCGGATTTCAGCTATGAGCCCCTTTCAAAGTGAGTCTAGATGTGAGCCCCTCACACTCCCAGCTGGGTCTAAATATGAGGCCTTCATACTCTAAATCCTGCACATGGGTGCAGGTCGAATCCCTCATACTGCATGTTTGCAGGTAAGTTTCAGTGTGAGCCCCCACATAGAATTAATTACAGGTTAGAGCATTATGGAACCCTCATACTGCTGGGTTTGCAGGTGACTGAGTGCAGGTGTGGGCCTCTCACTGAGACTGGCAGGAAAAGCAAAGAAATATATTTGATGAAACCATATGAAATTCAATCAGGCTACATCCCTGTAAAACCTTATTCAGATAACTAAAGGGAATAACAGATGGGCAGAGGCTAGAGGGGGGCTCTCGCTGTGCGTGGCAGAAACTATGAGGCTTAGAAGAGAAACCAAGGACATGAAGTTAATAACTGAATTCTAGCCCATTCCTGTTCCTGCAGCTAAGAAGTCTGTTTGTGACATTCATCCTCACATACTAGAGAACACGTGCCCACCCTCATTCCTAATTCTATGCCTACCAAGTAATCATCTGAATATAATTTAAATTCCATGAGTCTCAGCTTCAGGAGAATGTATTAGAGAATGCATATTTTTTATCACTATAGCAATTACAGTCTTCATTATAAATTAATTAGTGCAATAGGATTTGATACCTCAGGCGCTCATGACTATAGGATGGTATCAGCAGTCCTGAAGCTGATGGACAGAAACAGGCTTAAGATTTAAGTCTGAAATCCTTTTGTTGTGAGTAAGTAGAGAATAAAGAACAGAAGAATTTTCATGGGATCAAATTCTTAAGGTTCTGATGAGCAAGGAATAAATGACCAATAACAATACATTATTGAATTTTACTTATGTCAAGGGACTAACCTAAGTCCTGGAAAATCTCAAATTAAAACATCTGTATATTCAGCTACAAATAATTTGACTTGTCACTTGCTAAACCTTCCTCAAATCTGTGGAGATAAGGACAAAGACACAACTTTAAAGCTTAATTTTTAGATAAGAGCACTTATGAATTTAACATAGATCTATTCTCAATATGTATCAACATGTTCAGGACATAGTGCACAGCTTTTAGGCACATGGGACTAAATGCTAGACTGTCTTTGTCTTCATAACTGAAGCTTTATGGCATTTCCCTATCCAGCTTCTGGAAACTATCATTGTACTCTGTATCTGTGACTATTTTAGATATATTGTGTAAGTGAATCCATGATGTCTTTATTACTCTTGATATGTCTTCCTGTGGTGATATATTGTGTCCCCCAAAATATTGTATACCCTAATAAAACTTTTCTAGGATCAGAGAACAGAACAGCCACTAGACTAGACATAGAGGCCAGACAGTGGTGGCACACATGCCTTTAATCCTATCACTCAGGAGGCAGAGATCCATGTGGATCTCTGTGAGTTCAAGGTCACAATGGAAACAGACAGGCAGTGGTAGCACACACCTTTAATCCCAGGACTTGAGATTTCATGTCTTTGCTTGTAAAACACACATTCCTTTAATCCCAGGAAGTAATACGGCAAGAAACAGAAAGATATATAAACAGAAAGATATATATGGCATGAGGAAACAGGAACTTGCTCTCTTGAGGCTGAGGACCAAGAACTAGAGGCTTTTGAGCAGTTCAGCCGAGATCCATTCCAGTGAGGACTCAGAGGCTTTCAGTCTTAGGAAACAAAATCAGCTGAGGAATTGTCGCGGTGAGGTTGACTGCAGCTTGTTCTGTTTCTCTGATCTTTCAGCTTTCACCCCAATATCTGGCTCTGAGTTTTTCATTAATAAGGCCATTTAGCAATTTGTGTTACATCTTCCAGGTTTATTTATGCTGCCATACAATGGCATGAAAATTTCAGGCTGAATTGTATATTCCATGCATTCTGTTTGTCCATTTGTCAATGGATATTTTGTTAGTTTCTTCTTTGGAGATTTTTTTTGTTGAGACAGGGTTTCCTTGTGTACCATTGGCTGTCCTGGAACTCGATCTGTAGACCAGGTTGGCCTTGAACTCAGAGATCTGCCTGCGTCTGCCTCCTGAGTGTTGGGATGTGCCACTACTGCCCTGCAATAGTTTTTATTTTATAACTGTTGGAATAGTGCTGCAGTAAACAAAGGAATGCTGATGTCAATCCAAGATTCCAGTTTCACTTCCTTTGAAGACTACAGTAGTTTATTTTCTTATTCTTCTGATGAAAATACCCTGACAGAAGTAACCTAAAGAGGAAAAGGGTTACTCTGGCTCATAATCTGCAGATTAGTCCTTCACGGCAAAGAAATCAAGGTGGCATCAGCTAGAGGCAGGTGGTCACTTCATCTCCAGATAGAAAGAAAACAGTAACAACTGTATGTGCTCAGCCGATTTTCTCATTTTTATGCAGTCCAGGATTCCATCCCAGGGAATGGTGCCACCCACAATGGATGAGTCTTTCTACCTCATTTAACCTAATCAATATAAATTCCCACTGGCATGCCCAGAAGATTGTCTCTCAGGTAATTCTAGATCTCATCAGATAATGGAGATCAATCATAGCACCTACAGAGAGAGAAGTGGGACTATTGGAGAATAAAGTAGTTCTGAGAAACATCCATACTGTTTTCCATAGTATCTGTACCATTTTAGTATCATCAATGGTGTACAAAAAGCATTCCCATTTCTCCACATCCTTGGAAACTTTTGTGTTTGTTATTGTTGTCTGGGTTTTTTTGTTTGTTTGTTCATTTGAGGGAGAGTACTG
Organism: Peromyscus californicus insignis; assembly: GCF_007827085.1. Lineage (NCBI taxonomy): Eukaryota > Metazoa > Chordata > Mammalia > Rodentia > Cricetidae > Peromyscus > Peromyscus californicus. The sequence goes on along the minus strand of NW_026294469.1, from coordinate 73,767,811 downwards.
GTTTGCCATGTGCTGTTATTGCTATATTGTGATAATAGCATTGCTAACAAGTACTGTTGTACATCTCATTGTGATTCTGATTTGCATTTCCCTGGTGATGAGTAACATTAGATTTTTTTATATACAGATTGGTTATTACCATGTTTCATTAAATAAGTTCCTATTAAGTCCCTCACCTATGTTTTAATCAAGATTTTTATTTGTAGTTTGTTATTTTGTTGTTTTACTCTGTTTGAGGGACTTGAGGCTTTTTTCTTTTTGTGTTTCAAAGCTTTATTGTTGTCTTTAGTTCTGTTATTGAGTTATTAATTATTAACCCATGGAAGCTATATGATTTGCAAAAATTTTCTACCATAGGTTGTACTTTTATTCTATTGTTTCTTTTGCTATATAGAAGCTTTATTATTTGATGTGATCCTGTTGACTTCCAATATCATGAAGCCTTCTTCCCACATTTCTTTCTAGGAATGTTACACTTTCAGTATTTTTTAGCTTTGAGTTTTCAGTTCATTTTGAGTGGCTTTCTATGTGTGGTGTAAGAAAAGGTCTCGTTCCATTCAATTGCACATAAATATTTAATTTTCCCAACAGTATTTGTTGAAAACTGATGAGGGTTTCTGAAGATGAATAAATTGTAATATTGTAATCTCAGATGAGACTACACAAAGATAAAATCAGAAGGTAGTCAGAACTACTGGGTGCCAGCTACTCTAAAGAAGGGGGTAAAGGTGAAGGGCACTGTGAGAGAAAAGCACACGCTAGTGAGCAGGGTGTCTGCTGCTCCTGTGACTAACATAGCCTTGGTGAGCTAGCCTCAGAGCACAGACCATGCATCTTGTGGCCTCCTCAGCCTTTGCTACTCCCCTAGTCTGCTGTGAATGATTGATTGATAAATAAAATGCTGATTGGCTAGTAGCCAGGCAGGAAGTATAGGTGGGACAGAGAGAGAGGAGAATTCTGGCAAGTGGAAGGCTGACGCAGAGAGATGCTGCCAGCTGCCTCTATGAGGAGCAGGATGTAAAGTACTGGTAAGCCACGAGCCACGTGGCAAGATATATATTAATAGAAATGGGTTAATTTAAGATAGAAGAACTAGATAGCAAGAAGCCTGAGCCATTAGGCCAAACAGTTTAAGTAAATATAAGTCTCTGTGTGTTTACTTGGGGGACTCGAGTGGGAGAGATTTTTTCTGACCGTGGGCCAGGTAGGACCAGGAAAACTTCAGCTACACCTGTCCCCATTATTAAAGACTGGCCAGCCCAGGGCATGGAGGTCTGATTTCCCAAGCAAGCCATCACACATAAATTGAAATTCTTTGGGAAGTACCAATGCCTCAGTTTACCAAAGAAATAACCTTGTCCTTTGGCCATTTTAAAAAGCAACTTGAACTTTGAGGTATTTTGGCATGAAAGGCCAGTTAAGCAATCACTTCTATTGCTTTTAGGATGCAAACTGATGAACAAGAGCTGTGATTATTCAGATTCTGAAGTGGAACTAAATCAGTGTAATTAATCACAAAAGACATTTACTTCAAGTAAGCTGTAGAAGCAGAGAGATTATTTTTTTAAATAAAGGAAAATAAAGAATGTTATCTTCATCTTCTTCAGTAAGGTATTTGAAATGCAGATCCACTTTTCTTGTTTGCCTTAATTCCTCAATTCATTGTTTATTTTTCAGGACCACAGCAAATGTCTCCAGCAAGAAGAAAACAGGAGTAACAAGTTTACATCATAAACATTTTCAACCAGAGTCTCATGTCAAGTGTCACAAGAGCAGAGGTGAATCCCCAGGGGCCTGAGAAAAACAAGGGTGATGTGTGAAGCTTGCAGAGTGGGAAGGAGAGAATGGGACTCTCCTGTAGTAAAGACGGCCTTTAAACTAGAGGAAGTGTCTCCTCAAGTGACACCTGTGTGGGGATTGGCACCAGAGGGAGACTGGAGAGATGAATTTCAGGTTTAGGGATTTTATTTATTGTTTCTCTGAAATTCCAATATAAGTGGGTATCATATGTATTTCTTTGCCATACCAGGAGACTGCACATGTCACTGAGTGACTAAATGATGGCATTTACTGAAAAAAAAAAAAAAAATTAACACAATGTTTAGGAATTTGAGGAAGAGGTGCCCAAAACAATACTGATAACAAAATAGCAAGTGCTATATCACAAGTCCCACATGAAACTATGGTAATCCGGACACTTGATGTGTCTTCTAACGGGATGCTCCTAGAGCATGGTAAGAGGGCCAGTTTGAGATGTAGCAATCTTGACAACTTGTTTCTGGTTCTTGGATGCTTATATTCTGACCTTATCAAAATGCAAGATATTGAAGAAAAGCTAATCTCAGAGTAGAGGGGAAGCCTCCACCGTGGCTCATGAGTCGAGACAAGGAAAGGAGGTGGCTGTGAGGAGCAGCGTCGTGCTGCTCTGCTCACAGGAATGACCAGGCTGCGGAGGGTCAGGGAGAAAAGGCAGTCTGCGACAGAACAGTTGGCAGAAGAGGGAGCAGAGACACCAGCTCTCCATCCCCTTCCTGCTGAACAAAGAGAGGAGGAGGGCTAGGGTTGATCGCTGTGGCTCTCACACAGCTGTGTGCAAAGACCCTCAGCACCTAAATTTGAGAATTACAGTCATAGGCCAGTGATAATTTTTATGAACCAATGAGGTGTCTAGAAGTTTGGATGACAGACAGTAGACATACACCGCAAATACAACCAAAGCAGGGGTGTAGCGGGTGAAGCAGGGGCCATGTTATTCTCTTTTTGTCACTGTGACTAAACACCTAGAAAAATCAACCTGAGGGAGGAAATACTTGGGCTCATAGTGGTTTCAGTGGTTTCTGTCAATGGAGCCTTGGCTTCACTGTTTCTGCTTCTGGTGAATTAGACATCATGGTGGACATCCTGTGTATGGCCAAGCACTGGAATCACGACAGAAAGAAGACAAAGATGGCATCTGACAGACCACCACAAGACACACTCTTCAAGGGACAGAAATGGTGGTGCACACCTACAATCTGAGCGCTTGGAAAGCTGAGGCAAGAGGAAAATGGATGCAAGGTCAGCTGGAGTGATATAAAATACCCTATCCCAAACATCATAAACAAACAATACCCTTCAAAGGCATGCCCCCAGGGCTACTTCCTTACACTAACAGTATGTGCAGCTAAATCTCTGTCAACACTTTAAGCCACTGATGAAGTTAGAGGCATCATAGTCTAATTATGACATTAGAAACAAATGATTCAGTTAAAATAAATGCCAAACGTTAGGGTTCAAAATACAAGATGAAGAACATGCAAACCACTGTGGCCCTTTCATGCACTCTCCTAATGCATCTAAAGCAACAAACTAAACCATAAGGAAGAATGGCTTCTTAAAAAAGCCTCTGCTTGCTCCAGGGAAGAGTCCACACAGCCTGCCCATAGACAAATAAATGTGATAAAAATAATTTAATTGTTAATTTTTAATTGTTTTTAATTAATTTTTTTAATTGTTAAAACATTCAGAACAGAGTTTCACCATAAAACCCTGCACTTGTTCAGGAATCTTGCAGTCCCTAAACATAAACCCAGCTGGCTCTGACATTCTACAGCCAACACATAGTTCCCCTTATGGATAATTTCTCTATGACTTCTTTCATATAAACATTGTCAAACATCATAAACACCTAAAGACCGGCCCCACCCAGCCCACTGCAGCCCTGTACTCTTTCCCCACTCTGGAAGATCCAGGTGCCAGCAATAAGTTTACTGGAACAACTAGTCTTAATAGGTAGAGTTGCTGCAGGGTGGGGAGATGAGGTGAATTATACAAAGACAGATAGCTTGGTTTTGTTTACTTGATGGTAGGAAAGCAAGCAGCACACCTGTTAGAGGAAGTGTAATGAATGACCATTGCCTTGGAAAGTTTGCAACTGAGTTCTGTAGCTTCAAATCATAATTTATCAGAAAGATTGTCTTTGACAAGCCGAGGAGGATTCTTTAGCCCTATCCACTCCATAAAAACGCATTGCTCCAACCCTTGATGCTGCCAAGTTCAGTCTCCTTTCCTCTGTGTATATTGATGAATGTCTCACATGCATAGAGTATGCCCTCCCTCACAACCTGCACAGGTTAGTATGGTAGACTAAGCAACAGGTTCACTGGGAAGGCACCATTTTGATTTTGTAAGCGGAATTGCTCACAGGATTTATATCCATCAGACCAAAGATGTCTTGAACCCTGGCACAGCCATATCTGATGGGAATGGCAAAAGTCATGAGGCCAACACAGCTGCTTGACAAAGATCCAGCAAAGCTGAGCCACATGACGGCCGTCATACCTTGGTTCTCATCTCTACCTGTTGCATACTTGGGGGACTTTTAATATTTGTACAATTTGGAGATATCAGATTGATGGAAATTTTCTTATGAATCATTTATGCCTTCTCCCAGGAGTACTGCTTCTAAGCTTCCCCAGGGAAGTCCTGAACATACTGCCCCTCCTGCATTTAGGGAGATATCCTTATCTACTTGAAGGTCTTCCTTACATCTTGAAGGTTGTGACACACATAAAGAAGCTAGAGGTCTTTTTATGAGGAGACATTCTTGAAACATATGTCCCTGTACTTAACTCAGAAACAAGTTAACCAAAACAAAATAAACTGAAAAAGGTCAACAAGATTCAGAGTGCCACAGTTCAGATTGCAAGCCTCTTCCCACTGTACACTCAGGCAACTACATAGCATATACAGGAACAAAGTTAGATGAGCTGAAGTTACCTCCACCCTACACAGAGACTTATATTGATAGGCAAAGTATGGTGTGGAAAGATGATAAAAGTATGAGACATCAGGACCTCCTTTTGCTGTGGGATGTTCTGTATGTCAAATATGTTGCTCTGATTGGTTAGTAAATAAAACACTGATTGGCCAGTAGCCAGGCAGAAAGGATAGGCGGGACAAGCAGAGAAGAGAATTCTGGGAAGTGGAAGGCTGAGTCAGAGAGACACTGCCAGTCGCCATGATGAGAAACAGCATGTAAAGATACTGGTAAGCCACGAGCCATGTGGCAAGGTATAGATTTATAGAAATGGATTAATTTAAGATATAAGAACAGTTAGCAAGAAGCCTGCCACGGCCATACAGTTTGTAAGCAATATAAGTCTCTGTGTTTACTTGGTTGGGTCTGAGAAGCTGTGGGACTGGCGGGTGGCAGAGATTTGTCCTGACTGTGGGCCAGGCAGGAAAACTCTAGCTACATCCTTTTCTTAGAAAAGTTAACACATGCAGAGTCACTGTAATGTCATATGACCAAAGGATTAGACATATAAACAAATTCTATAAAGGTATAAGATATAAACATTGTATTATGCCAAAATTTGAATAATAACTGCAGCAGCTTTGGCCTGAGCATTTTTCTTGGGCACTCTGACCATTAAGAGTTAATAATACACTGCTTGAGACATGGTAATATGCCTGGACTGGCTTGAAGATTTTGTTTTGGTCTAATGTCTATGTAACCACAAAAGCTACTGGTCTGAGACAGGCTGTCATATGCCTCTAGATTCTTAAAAATTGGGTTACAGGCTTAATGAGTAAGAATGATAACTCTGTTTATTAATGATGTCAAAACTTGAGGAAAAATGTTTGGAAATGATAACTCTGTTCTGTCATAGTTTATTAATGATGACTAAAAGATGAGCAAAAGAAAGTGGAACATATGCCCCAAAACAAAAATGATATGATCTATGTTTTGGAACATCATGAGTGTATCCATGCTTATTAAATTCTGTATAAATAAAGAGGCATTCTGGCTGCTGTTCAGTCAGGATGCAATATTATCACCACCACCATGGCCTGGCTTACCTCTGTCCCCTGCCAACTCCTTACATCCTCTGGTGAGACCTGTCCACTGCTGGGGATGGCCCCAGTAGAATTTATAGGTAAGACATAATCCCAGACAAAATGGGTGACTTCGTAGATAAGAGGCGATTGCTTCTAGACAAGGGTCCTGTGCTTCTTCTACAAGGGGTTCCTGCAGAGGCTGTGTTTTGACAGTAACTGACTAGGCGATCCAATCAATTATATTATTAAATATATTTACTTAATGAGTGTACATTGACCATCTATTATGCACTATAAATATATTCAAGTTGTTCATTGCTTCCAGTACCAAGAAGACAATATTTAACATGAAAAGTTTTAACACCAAACAGCACAGAAACTATAGAAACCTCATGGAGAGGGATGGTTTCACCCGAACAAATGAAAAGAATAGCCAATGATACTCATTGTTGATGTCTTAATTTCATTTTTGCCCTTAAAAATATTGAAAGTTCCCTTAAAAAATTAAACAAATCATGCCTAAGTTTAAATCAAGCTTTTCTCTTCATAATACATTTAACTAGAAATGTAATTGATTTTGTCCTAGACAGATAGGAAGCTGTCAAGATGATATTTCATTCCCAGATCCCTACCAAAGTTGTCAGGAAAGGCAAACAGTCATTACTTTATCCACAAACCCATCAAGAGCCCATTATTTATTTCTTCAATTATTTATGAAGCAGAATACAAATACTTTCTCTAGCTGCTCCATCTAGTGGATCACACAGGCAACCTTGGCTCTGTTCCCTGAAACCAGCATCCCTGCAGCAGAGAAAGCTTTATCGGAGTAACAATTAATAGCATCGATTTATTTCATTTCGATAAATATTTAATAATAAAATTTACAAGCTTAGGTTGAAATAATACCCACTATGAAGAGTCATCTGTATTTCCTTAGGAAAGAAGAGAGATATTGTTGTCAAGATAGTAAGACAAAAATAAATAAATAAACACCCTGCCTTAAGCTTCTGTGGTAACCAAAGTTCCCAGAAGAATCAATCAAGCATGTCATCCCAAAGGATGAATATGAAGTAGTTGGCATGGCAACATGGCTATGGACGCAGATCTCTGTTGTGAATGTTCATGTTCATTCATTTAGAGCTCATGAATTATCATTCCAAAGAGGCATGGGGAGTGCTAATTGATAAAATGCCATCCACATATTATGTATCACATAGGCTCTGTTGCTCGAGCTAATGCTACAAATGATGATGATTAAGTAATTGTCCCTTTTCCTAGTGATCTGTTCATGGCTGGTAGTCCATCAACAACTGTGTTCACCATTGCCTCTGAGCATCACAAAACCAGGGAGTTTCAAAAACTCATGCATGGAAGAAGCAACAGGCTCTGCTCCACTCAAAGTTCTAAACAGTGCCTCACAAATGAGATGCAGGCATTAAGCACACAAGCAATCAAGCATGCACAGTGGGAGTCTAATGAGTCCCATAAATGGCAGTTTAATCAAATGCTTTATTCCTGCCTGGGGTGAGCTCATCTATGATTCACAAATCAACTTCACCCCAAAATATTTCTGCCTGGTACAAAGAGACCCTAATTTTTCTGCCCGAACAAGGTAAAGCCCATTTTTGACTCAGGAATGTCACTGAAGGAAACAGAATAAACAATTGGCTGAAATAAGTCTCCAAACCAATACAGGACATAGTGAGATTTTAAAAAGAAAAACTTCAGGCTTAAAAACTGAGGACTTTTTCTCCTGACATAGCTTCTGGCACATAGGAGCCTGAGATCAATGGCAGGGTTGTTCACATGATCACAGCACTTCTGACAGAAAACATTCCTGTTTTAATAAAGGAGGAAACTCATCACACACAAAAGCTCCTTAAACCTGATCTCGCCGTGATAGCTGCAGTGTGCAGATGCTAAGTGGGATGGGGGAGATTTCTATGTGCTTTCTAAACCCCCGCAGACCTGCTTCTACAAGGGAGACAGATAGACAGACAAAGAGAGAGAAAGAGATTGATTCTTAAAGTTCACGTATGTATACTCATCCAATAAAAGTGCTTGCTCTGCAAGCCTGACAACCTGTGACAACCTGAACTGGATCCCCCAAACCCACATGAAAAGTCTGATGCAATGGCATGCATCTATGACCCCAGTGTTTCCACTCCAAGATGGGAAGCTGGGATGAGAGTGTCAGCCTGAAGCTCTGCAGTGGTATGTCAGAAACAACAGAAGACACCCTGTCTCAAAATACTGAAAGGCAAGAACCAACTACCCTCCTGATACCACACTCCTGCCATGACTCACATGTGCACCACATTCATACACACAAACATCCTTGTACACCCAAAAAAATAAATTTGAAAGAATTTAAGAGGAAATTGAAAATTCTTGATATGATTGACAGAAATAATAAATGATTAGATTATTGTACAATGCATACCTGCACAATGAAAGCACACATGCATAGGACCTCCATAAACTTGTATAGCTCTTATATGTTAATTGAAACCATACTTAATTTTTAAAATGTACAAAAGAGCCAAACATCCCCCAGAAAAGCATAAGACCACAGCATCAGCCTGGCAGAATGCCATCACAGAGGGCCACAGTCGGTGTGGCTTAAACAACAGGCCAGTCCTGGAGCCTGGATAGCTGAGATCCAGGTGTGAATAGGACTGGTTTTCTCTGAGGCTTCTCCCTTAGCTGGTAGGTGACCATCTTGTCCCTGCATCTCCACATGGCTTTGTCTCTGTACCTGTCTGTCCTAATCCCCTTTTTATTCGGACACAAGAATTATCAGATTATGGTTACACCAATGACATTTTCTTAACCTTGTGAAAGATGACATTCAAATACAGTTAATTTCAGTGGTTCTAAGGGAGTTAGAACTTCAAGATGTGGGGGAGAATATACAATGAAATCCCTGAAGCCACTTACGCACCCCAGGAGTTTGGGAAATGGACCACCTATGGGGATATAATCCCTCCGTAGGAAATGAATAGAGTGCGCAAAGGACATCTTCACCACAAATCCAAGACAGAAGGCCCATGCAGTCTGCCTGTAGGTCCATCTTGATGGAGGAAAGGGAAAGAGTGTATATTTCACTGGCAGTTTGCACCTGCACATGGAGAGGAGAGGGATTGATGAGGACCTAGACCATGAGATCTGGGCTCTCTCTGCTAATATGACCAGGCTCTTCAAACTCTCTCCACTTGCTAATATTTTAATGTGAAATGTTATCCAAAGCCTCATGTATTCAAACCCCAGTTGTTGCACTGTTTACAACCTTTGGGACACGGGGGCTAGCTATCAGACATGCTGTCCCCTGGGGCAGTCTACTCTTGGAGTCTTTTCCTTATTATTAACTTTTTGATCATCTCCCTACAAAGACAAATGTGAAGAGCCTGTGTCCGTGATAAGACACATTCTGTCCCAGTTGTAGGTATGGAAGTCCTAAGTGCTTCCATCACTCAGCTAAGCTGCCTCTCTCTCCATCCTCCCTCATTTCTAACCCTGAGAGTCAGTGGGTCCCTGGAAACAATTCTTATTATCAGAAGCCATTGAGATAACAGTGGACTCGGTTACCTTCCTAAGACAAGCTCTCAGAATTTTCAGAGGAAAAAATTGCTTTGAATGACATACTCAGAAAATCTAAATTGCTACAAATCCTACATAAGGTAAAACCTAAGAAAATCCTCTTAACGAATAGCATCCTACCCTCAGCTCCAGCGAGGAGGAGAAGGAATGTTGAGGCCTGCCTCCGGGCCTCTGAAGCTTCACACTTTGTGCCTAAGGACCTGAAGAAACAGAATAAATAGGGCAAACAAACCGTTGCAGCTCCATTGATGAAAATAATTGAAGTTCTTGGTAAAGAGGCACTCAGTTTTCAAGGGACACAAAGTAACGCAAAGCCCTGGGCACAGCCATAGACTTGCTTTGTTCGGGGAGTTATTTTATCAAAGAACATCTTGAACCTGTGAAACATGAGTATCAGAGAACTACAACAAAAAGATTTTTGTAGAGATCTGCTCTTGATAACATCAGTAATTACATCTCAAGGAAGAACTCAGTATGGACCCAGGCAGGTCCATCAGCACAGGATCCTTAGACAAACAGGTTCTCATCATGGCTTTATAATCAACAGTCTGAGTCACTTCAGGAAAACCACTTAGAGACTCTGAACCTTAGGTTCTCAAACATAAAACAAAAATGTGTGAGCCCATGGCACCTTGCAGAGTTAGGCCTCAAAGGAAAAGAGATTTTGATAGCTTTAGGATCTCTCCCCAAATCTCCAACCAACTGAAGCAAAAGTCATTGCAGCTCCCCAAGGGTGGGATAGCTAGATAGAGTAAACCAGGCAAGACTACAGGGGCTTGTATTTTCCCTGATGGACAGTTTCAACTTAAAAGCCAGTAGAGCTGCCCTATATACTGGAACTCTTCTACCCGCCGCGACTTACATTAATATATTGCAATATACTGTGTGAAGACAGAAGGGCAGAAAGAGGGGAATGGAAGAAAAGAAGAGATTGGAAAAAGGAGGAAGGAGAGAAGAAACACACAAAATGGGAGATGCAACAAAAAGGTCTCATTCCCATAGCCCAGCACACTCTGCTCCACTAGAGGATGTATAGGTCCCACTTGGAAAGGCCGTCAGGAGGCTATCCTTTTCTTACTTGTTCTGAACTGGTAAATTCAACTGGGTTCAACCATTTCCAGCCTCTGTGTGTGATGATTTTTGAGCCATCTTTCCCTACCTTGTACAAAAGTCTTAATTCTGTTTGGTTTGTTGTTGTTTAATCTGTGATTTAACTGGGTTATGTCTTCATCAGAGAGACCATCATTTAGGAAAGTCCAACACTATAAATATGCTTTTACCAGTTGTTTAAGACTTAATGTTTGTGTGTATGCATGTATGAACATATGTGTGTGAGTATATGTGTACATACCTCAGGTGTTATTCCTCGGGTAACTTTTTTTTTTTAAATCTAACTGTGCTGTTTAGTTTTGTCAAATAGATACAAACATAGAAATATCTGGGAAGAGGAAATCTTAATTGAAAAAATGCCTCCATAAGACTGGCCCGTAGGCAAGTCTATGGCATACTGTCTTGATTAATGATTGGTGTGAGAGGGACCATATCATTATGGGGAATGCCATCCCTGGGCAGATGGTCCTGGGTTCTGTAAGAAAGCAGGCCAAGCAAGCCATGGAGATGACACCAGGAAGCAGCTTTCTTTTCTGGTCTGTGTATCAATTCTGATGTCCAAGTTCCTACCTTAGTTCCTGCCCTGACTTTCCTGGATGGTGGACTACAAGCAGTATGTTGAAATAAACCCTTTCCCATCCACATTGATTTTGATCATGGTGTTTTATCACAGCAATGGAAACAGTAATTAAGACACTGATATGGGGTCTCTCATCAGCCTGGGACTTTGGCAAATGAGGTTCCAGGGATTTGAGGGTCTCCACCTCCCACTTCACCATGTGGCTGGATTTTTATATAGGTTCTGAGGACCATACTCAGGCCTTTGCACTTGTAAAATAAGTTCTTTTCCAATTGAGCTATCTCCACAGCCCCATGAGCTTATTTTTTCAAGTGAATTAAATGATAACAAATGATCTGTGTATCTTTGTATCTCAGATCCCTACTCTCTGTGCAAGTTTTAAGTACAGGACTAGAGGCATACACGGGAATGCTGACTGCCACATCCAGGCTTTGATGACTGAAGGTCAAACAGGATCTTGTTGGCAGTGTGCTTGGTGATCCTGCAGGAGCTCAGGGACCAGTTCTTCCTGAGCTGGGGTAAGTACAACCAGTCTGCACAAGATGCAGGCAATGACCCTTGTGACCTTTTGGATTTAAAGTAAATATACTTGAAATAATGTGAGGAAGAGGGGCTTATGAAACATTGTCTTAAAGTGTTCCCAAAGCAGGTCAGTTAGAACTCCTTTGCAAGAGTTTCTTTTAAAGATCTCATATACTAAAAACAGCTAAACAAATGTGAATTCAGAGCTTATATTTAATGCATCTGACTTTTAACATGAAATCACTTCAGATAATTTATAGAGAGTCATTTCATTTAGAAAGGCTGTACAAATTAGTTGTTTTCAAAGGCAATTCTTTTAAGTCCAAGTGATTGCAAGTTGATGTATATGATCCTCTGCACGTTTTTTCTTATGATTAATTTTCCTTAGATCCTCCCCCTGAAATTGGGTTTGAAAGACCATTAACTCTCCCAGATCAGAGACATCCTCCATTCTGAAGTGATCATCAGTCAGAAGCCAACTTTCACAGTGTAGAAATCCTGCCAGCATGCTGATTAGAAGAGAAGCCTAGCCTTGGGGGAAGCGTCCACATTTCCAGGGCCTTCCAGCAAGTGAAGGACACTGACTATACCAGAAGCAAGTTCTAAGCATTGTTGCACGTAAAATTGGCTTGCATCAGTGTGGATCTAGTAGAGTTCAGTTGTAGATATGGTTTCACATGGCCATCTCAGACTCTTCAAAAGTAGACATGCCAAGTCTGTGTAATATGTTCCTGAATGTGGCTATCCCAGATTTGTTTAAAAGGGGAAAAAAGCTTTTGACAAAAGCATATTGGGCTTCTGAAGCTTCAGAGTATAATATTATATTAATCAGACATTAAATATCAACATAGGTTTCCCAGGGAACTTTGGAGTCAACTCAAGAAGGCTGACATTTAATTTTGTTCACAAGCTTGACTCCAGATGTCTTAAAACTCATCACAACGTCAGTGCCTGGTAGTAGAGAAGATTCCAGAAGATGCTGAGTTGTGAGACAATCCTTAGGAGCCCCCTTAGGGAACATCTGAAGCCATCCACTTGCTTACATAATAATTTAGTCTATTTTGTGAAGCTATGACAAGATGCCTAAGACTGGGTGACTTATAAAGAGGAAAAGTTTATTCCTCACAGTACTGGAGACTGGAAAGATCAAAAAGTCTTATCTGTAGAGGCCCTCTTGCTGTCTCATAACACCAGAAAAGTTTCATGGCAAAAACAGGAGCTAACTAGGCCCCCTTTTCTCATCTCATAAGCCACTGAGTCTATCATGGAAACTCCATCCTTATGAGATTGTCTGACCATTATTACTTTCCAGAGCCTAAATCTACACACATCAATATCTTATCAGGGTAGAGATGAAGTTTCAAACACATGCATTCCAAAGCAAGCATTCAAACCGTATCACACAGAGTCCAAAGCTTCCACCGTTACCAGCTTCTAAGAGTACAATTCTGGAGCAGATTTGCACATCTCAGGCAAGTGAGGAAGTATCTCCAAAGGTTGTGTCACACAGTGGGGAGAGGGAGTCTTGGCTCCTCCTCTGTTCAAAGTCCTAGAGTTTAGGCACCTGGCAGCTAAGTACAGATCAGAATGATGAATCACGAACCTGGGATTCCAGGACAAGATTCTAAGCTGCCACATGCCAAGTCAGCATTCACATAGAGCATGAGACTCTGGATAGGTGAGAAGTCAGAAATGGCCAGTGAAGGAACAAAGAAAATAAGCACTAGGCACAGAGTAGACACTCAACAGGCACTGGGTCTCGGTCTCTCTCTCTCTCTCTCTCTCTCTCTCTCTCTCTCTCTCTCTCTCTCTCTCTCTTTCTCTTTCACACACACACACACACACACTTATGTTCATCTAGCAAGTTGTGTGTGGGGGGGCTTTATGGACAAAATTTGATAAATGTCAATTAACAAAGATCTTGTCTTCAGAGGGTTATGTCCAATCAGTTCACTTATATCCAGCTATGGAAAGGGGGGGGGGGGGTCCAATTAGCTAAGGAGGAGGAAGGTAAATACAGAAGAAGGAGAGATGAGGGTAAAATAACAGTCCAGATGTCTGGAAAGGTCCTAAGAAATCATACTATCAACTATTTACCTAAAATAATTCTATATTACATGTAACTCTGTGTATAAATATGCGTACATAGTTTAAATGTAATTTTCTCATCTGGTTTGACATTGTCCTTCCAAGGGCCAAAGTCAACCTAATATACTCAGTTCCAAGCATGAGAAACCCTCTTTTGAGGTGTTGGTCAAGGTTGTCCAAGAGACTCCCCGAACATACAGACTAGTGCTAATGCACTTGATTGCCCCCTAGAGGTGGGAGTTAAGTCCATATTGTTGAAAACGCCATGCACTTCAGACACAGGGCCCAGAGACCCCTGAGCTAGAACTGACTTGAAAGTTTCTGAGGTCTAGCTTTAGTGGTATCAGAAGGCTCCATGCAAAATTCCAGAAGAGGGACGCAGTCCTACCCAGCTATGATGCAATATGAACCACAGCATGAACTACATGCACGGCATGATAACCCCAAGGGTACAGGAGTGGCACACACACCCAGGAAGTAACCAACTCTTCTCTAACTGGACTTGAGACCTTCTCAGCAAGAGGGAAACCATGCCTGGCTCTACTCAGTGCTAGTGAAGTCGTGGTTATTACAGGAGAATCTGCAAACTGTAATCGACTAAGCTATTCAAAGTATATGTTCTTCCCCCACCCCCTTTGGCTTATTGATACAAGGTTTCTCTGTGTAGCCCAGGCTGATCTGGAACTCACAGAGATCTGCCTATCTCTGTTTTCCAAGTGCTGGGATTAAAGGCATGTGTCACCACCTCTCAGCTCTAAATATTTGTTCTCATATAAACAAGTACATATAGTCCTTACCCCTCATGCAGGAAAATTCTCCTTGCTATAAATGAGACCACTACAGAAAATAACCAATAAAAATGCAGAGTAGTACAACTAAATACCAGTGGATAAATCTACCAAACAATTCCTCTCACCTAAGGATCAGGGAACATTTCATGAGAGAGTTGTAAGAGCCAGAGGATACAAGATCAACTCAAAAAAGTCAGTAGCCCTCCTATACACAAATGATAAAAGGGCTGAGAAAGAAATCAGAGAAACATCACCCTTTACAATAGCCACAAATAATATAAAATATCTTGGGGTGACACTAACTAAACAAGTGAAGGACCTATATGATAAGAACTTTAAGTCTCTAAAAAAAGAAACTGAAGAAGATATCAGTGCTGTGGGATGGTCTGTATGTTAAATGTGTTGCTGATTGGTCAATAAATAAATCACTGATTGGTCAGTGGCCAGGCAGGAAGTATAGGCGGGACAAGGAGGAGAAAAAACTGGAAAGTGGAAGGCTGAGTCAGAGAGACACTGCCAGCCACCATGATGACAAACAGCATGGGAAGATGCCGGTAAGCCACGAGCCATGTGGCAAGGTATAGATTAATGGAAATGGATTAATTTAAGCTGTAAGAACAGTTAACAAGAAGCCTGCCACGGCCATACAGTTTGTAACCAATATAAGTCTCTGTGTTTACTTGGTCGGGTTTGAGCGGCTGTGGGACTGGCAGGTGAGAGAGATTTGTCCTGACTGTGGATCAGGCAGGAAAACTCTAGCTACAAATGGCGCCCAACATGGGGCTCGAACCCACGACCCTGAGATTAAGAGTCTCATGCTCTACCGACTGAGCTAGCCGGGCCCTCTAACACAAGACAATGATGAGACTGATAAATTATTGATAGGAAATGTGCTGGAGGCCTCAGAATTTCATAAAAAACATCATGTCAATAGTAAAGGTTTAAAAAAAGATTTTTCCATAACCTGGCAACAAGCCAAAAAAATAGTAAAGAAATGTCATACTTGTTCCTTCTACAATCAAACGCCATTACCAACAGGATGTAACCCAAAGGGTACTCAAAGAAATGAAATCTGACAGATGGACGTGTTTCACTTTACAGAATTTGAAAAACTGAAATATGTACATCACACTATCGATACTTATTCAGGATTTCAGTGGGCAACTGCTTTGAGAGAGAGATTTGTCCTGACTGTGAATCAGGCAGGAAAACTCTAGCTACATATCAGAAAATGGAAAGATCTCCCATGTTCATGGATAGACAGGATTAACATAGTAAAAATGGCAATCTTACCAAAAGCAATCTACAGATTCAATGCAATCCCCATCAAAATACTAACACAATTCTTCACAGACCTGGAAAGAACAACACTCAATTTCATATGGAAAAACAAAAATCCCAGGATAGCTAAAAGAATCCTGTACAATAAAGCAACCTCTGGAGGCATCACCATCCCTGACTGTAGCTAGAGTTTTCCTGCCTGGACCACAGTCAGGACAAATCTCTGTCACCCACCAGTCCCACAGACCCTCAGACCCAACCAAGTAAACACAGAGACTTATATTGCTTACAAACTGCATGGGTGTGGCAGACTTCTTGCTAACTGTTCTTATATCTTAAATTAATCCATTTCTATAAATCTATACCTTGCCACGTGGCTCGTGGCTTACCGGCATCTTCACATGCTGCTAGTCATGGCCACGGCTGGCAGTGTCTCCCTCAGCCTTCTGCTTCCCAGAATTCTCCTCTCTCCTTGTCCCGCCTATACTTCCTGCCTGGCCACTAGCCAATCAGTGTTTTATTTATACAGAACAATATCCACAGCACTTCCCTTTTTCTTTTTTTTTTTTCAAAAAGGAAGGTTTTAACCTTAACATAGTAAAATTACATATAATTTAGGAATTTGGGCATAGCTTCTCTTACTACTTCCTGCTGGAGGGGGGGCGATGTATCTTATGGGGACACAAAGAAAATTTTAGGATTATGGAATAGTCCATGAGGCTGTATTTTCTGAGCCAGTTGCCTTCAAACCATTCTGGATGTTGGATCATCTAGGCCATGGTGTCATCGGAGACCTTTCGAGGAATTTTGGCTGGTCAAACCTGATGTATCTTAATCTGGAACAAATCCATAGCCTCTGACTTTCTGTGGAAACAAAAGCAGAGTCTCCTTTCCAAAGCAACATATCCTTACATCCAAATTTTGAAGTCAAGGTACCTTTAAAATATACATTTTGGCATAACTCAACAGCTTTTGCAATCAAATGTTTTTCTTCAGTTACGAATATCAAAGAGAACATAAACCAAATTCTCTTTGTGATAGCCATCTTTACGTGGCTTATTTTTTATATTACCTTGAGCCTATTGCTTTAAACTGAACCATTCTAAGACTGAAACGGTGCTGTGGCTGCTGGCTCCGCCCACTTCAGCTTCCCAACATGGCGGTGGTACATCTTCTGCCAGCTCGGGAAGCCATCAACTCTCAGAAATAGTGGGTCTATGCTTCTATCAAAGCAGCATGTAGCCCAGAAACCTCTTTTTGTCTTATACTAGCAAAGGCTAAATCCACCAGGCAGCTTAATGTGCCACTTGCAGAGGTCTCATTCCCGCCATACGGCAGGTCAAGCGCCAGGAACCCACAAGTGGCTCAAACACACAGGCTGCCACTAACTTGAGAGAAACAACTAGGAACTATTTTAGCTCCATTTTAGAATCTTTTTACTCAGGTTTTAGGTGGAAACTCTTGCCAACACATTGGGCACCATTTGTAGCTAGAGTTTTCCTGCCTGGACCACAGTCAGGACAAATCTCTCTCACCTGCCAGTCCCACAACCGCTCAAACCCGACCAAGTAAACACAGAGACTTACATTGCTTACAAACTGTATGGCCGTGGCAGACTTCTTGCTAACTGTTCTTATATCTTAAATTAATCCATTTCTATAAATCTATACCTTGCCACATGGCTCGTGGCTTACCGGCATCTTCACATGCTGCTTGTCATGGCGGAGGCTGGTAGTGTCTCTCTCACTCAGCCTTCCACTTTCCAGAATTCTCCTCTCTCCTTGTTCCGCCTATACTTCCTGCCTGGCCACTGGCCAATCAGTGTTTTATTTATACAGATGGATATCCACAGCACCTGACCTCAAGCTCTACTATAGAGCTACAGTAATAAAAACAGCTTACTGGCATAAAAACGGACATACGGACCAATGGAATTGAATTGGAGACTCTGACAGTTGATTTACTTTTCAACAAACAGAAAAGGGTTTTCCTTGGAATCAAATTGGTTGAGTTATTTTGAAACATTCAGAACTTAACTGATGATGGAGTAGAATGCTCTACCAAAAACCAAATCCCAGAATCCCTGGTCCTTCCTTGAGGGAAAGTCCAGCCCATGATCCAAGATTCTCCTGATTTCCTTCATTCCCTAACAGTCCCAGGCTGTAATATGACCCTCTCCAAACATCTGTCCTCCCTGCCCAGCAAAAAAGCCATAGCCAGGACCCTGAATTGCAATGTTAATTAAGAAAAAAAATGCTATGTCAAAAAAAAAAAAAAAAAAAACACTATCCAGAATTACAGTCATGTCATTTATACAGATGAACATTCCAGAAAGGTCAGAGGAAAATGTGAACTGGAGAATATATATATATATATATCTCATCCCTCAAGTACATCATATTGCTCTTCTAAGTCCCAAATTTCCTCTGTGCTGCAAGGATCCTCTTCCTCAGTTCAGCCTCCGGGGACAGTCCTCACCGCATGCCCCATTAAACAGGACATCCATGCACCCTTCCCTCACTTGTCTCTAGTTGGGTTTTTGAAGACTGTTATTGCAGCTTCTCCTTCTGTAGGGCCAAAGCTTCAGGCTAAAGATCTATAGCTAATAAAAATCTGTGAAGACAGAATTCCTTCGAGTGGGTACAACCTTAGTATTTTCTCTTGTTGACAGGGGCATTAGTTCAGTGCCCTCAAGACTCTGTCTGGGGAAACATTTAGCCCTCTTGTCTCCCAATACACAATTCTAACAAAAGATGGCATGGCTTGAAGCAAATAATTCCTAAGCCTAAATATGAAATTAGTATCGATCTGATACCAGGGAACTTGTGTCTTCTGTCTATGAGAGAAGAATGCTTGCTCCATGGGATAGACAGTAATCTGTCACACTCTGATGAGAGAGCAAAGCCTTGCAAGTACAAGGAAAAGGCTTCATTTTCTACTTTCAAAAACCAGTTCAAGGGCTCTGCATTCCTTCTAGAACTGTCTTTTAGATACAAAAACATTAAAAAAAAAAAAAAAAAAAAAAGGTTGTACCTTTGAGAGTTGTGTATTGTCTGGAGTACAAACAGAAGACGCAAGCGGCAAAGAAAATAAGCACCTGGACACAGGGTAGACTAGGAGGTCTCTTAGCCAGAGGTCAATAGTACAATCTGATTTGAATCTCCTGAAGGCGGAAGAGCAACACAAAGTCTCCACACAATTCGGTACAGTGCCACCCATCTTCCAACCCAAGGTACACCTCATACTGAAAACGGAAAAGGAGATGGAGTTCTTTTGTCAATCTTTCTTTAGTCTCTATGCCTTATCTAAATTTATTAAGATTTCCCAATGATATGAATTTGCCAGGACTCATAAAATTGCACAAAAAAGGGTGACAAAAATGTGAAGATTGTTATAGGTCAAATTTGTGCCTTCACAAAGGCAAGAAGTCGTCGCAGGGTAGGAAGACGGCTCCGTGGATAACATGCTTGTGCACAAATGCAAGACCCAGAGTCCAGAGCCACAGAACCCACTCATAACTACAATCCTATGTGTCAGTCACAGTGTTTCCACAGTGAGGAAGGAGTGGGACCACAAAGAAAGCTCAGGGGCGACGTAACACAGTCTTCCCAGCAGCAAACACCCAGAGACCCCGTCTCGAGTAGGGTGAAAGATGAAGATGACTGATACCTGAGGCTGTGCCCTGACCTCTACCAGTGTGCTGTGGCATGCACATGCATGTACTCACACAAGAACAAGCACACACACACACACACACAGACAGAGTGTTTTTTTAAAAAGGAGCTGGGTGTTAACCATCTCAATCATACATCACAATAGGACCTTATTTGAAGAACAATTTTTATAAAGGCAGACAATTAAAATGACATCTTTAGGGTGGGGGCTAACCTAATATGACTGATGTTCTAATAAGAAAAGGCAACTTGGTCCAGGTATAAAGAAGGTGGTGTGGGGAGATGTAGAAAGAAGATGATATACTAGGTAAAAAGACAGAGAGGCCTGGAACAGGTCCATCCTCTGTCCTCAGAAGGAACCACTGCTGCCAGCACTCCAGGACTGAGACAAGATGTTTCCACTGATAAGCCGCCTAGCTTGTGGTACCATTTTACTCTAGGCCTAACAAAGGAACACAGTGACTATCATGAAACAAAAGGTATCAACCACTTGCAAATGAAAAATTGAGTTTTCTCCAAGGGAGCCTCACTGGGGACAGACTGCTCTCAAGGGAAGGATACATGCCCAGCGGTAGATGGCCAAGAGAAGACAGACTCAAAGGCATCATTGGTGATTCCTTGTCTCATAATGTGCTGTCAGGATTTTGTTTCATTATTTTATCTTATTTTTTATTTTTATTTTTTATTTTTATTTTTTTAATTTAATTTTTTTTTTACAATATAATTTAGTTCTACATATCAGTCACGGATTCCCTTGTTCTCCCCCCCTCCCGCCCCCCTCCCCCTCCCCCCCCAGCCCACCCCCCATTCCCACCTCCTCCAGGGCAAAGCCTCCCCCGAGGACTGAGATCAACCTGGTAGACTCAGTCCAGGCAGGTCCAGTCCCCTCCTCCCAGGCTGAGCCAAGCGTCCCTGCATAAGCCCCAGGTTTCAAACAGCCAACTCATGCACTGAGCACAGGACCCGGTCCCACTGCCTGGATGCCTCCAAAACAGATCAAGCCAATCAACTGTCTCACCTATTCAGAGGGCCTGATCCAGTTGGGGGCCCCTCAGTCATTGGTTCATAGTTCATGTGTTTCCATTCATTTGGCTATTTGTCCCTGTGCTTTTATAAAGCACAGGAACAAATATTTTTATTTTATTTTACTTATATTTTTTTCTTTCTCTTTTTTACCCTACATGTCCTTTGGGTATGCATTATGGTTTGCATTTTAGTGTTTTTATGGAATTCCTCAGTGTGCAAATCAGTGGGTCTCTGCATCTATATCTGTTTCTTGTGCCTTTTCTTGGGTTCTTTTCATTCTATTTGTTTTGTCCTATTGTGGTGTGTTAGTTTTTTATATTATATTATATTATGTTATGTTATGTTATGTTATATTATATTATATTATATTATATTATCCCTTAGAAGTCTGTTTGTTTTCCATAGAAAGACACAAAGATAGTGGATCCAGAAAAGAAGAGAGGTGGGGGGAACTGGGAGGAGTAGAGGGAGAGGAAATTGTAATCGGGATATATTGTGTGAGAAAAAAAAAATATTTTCAATAAAGGGGGGGAAACCATCATCCCAGGAGCTGACATTCTCAATAGAGGAGATGTAGTCAAGGGAGCTGCACTGCTATAGAATTAGTGTGAAGTGTCCCCAACAAGCTTATGTGTTCAATCACTTGGTGATTTCATATTGGGAGGCTGAGAACCCTTGTGGACATGGAGCCTAGCTTGCTGACTTTGAGCCTTAGGGGGTGGGGCTAGAAGGTTACAACTGGTCCTGTGTCCAGCCTTCAGTTTCTGCTTCCTGACAGGTTGTGTGAAGTAATCAGTCACCTTGTGCTCCTGCAGGTACTACCAAGTCTTCTCTACTATGGTGGAGTCTATTCAGGAAACTGAGAGACAGGAAAAAAAGAAAACAAAACTTAAACTTCTCTCCTCCTTAAGTCACTTTATGTCAGGTATTTGGCTATGACTATGAGTAATGTAACCAGTTCAGAAATCTACTTCACTGAAGACCTGGTTGGCATGCTAAGTCTTGGAATATGACAACAACCAGAACAAGAGTCTAACCTTCCTGGAGCTTCCGGTCAGTTATGGGAGTAAATATGGAGGATCTCTTGCACGCTGGGAGGCAGGCAGAACTGAAGACCCTGATGCAATGTGCTGCTGAGGTGCTGCTCTATGATTCTGTTTGCTCACCTTGAATGGCTTCCCACTCTCTTCATACACCACCTCCCTCTCCATATGCTTCCAGGTCATCAATGTCTTCTGAGTTCAGAGCTGCCAACCTTCCATGTGGGTTACTCAAAGGTGAGTCTTTGCTTCCTCATTTGATTTTCTGGATTAAAGAAAAAGAAAGGGCCAATGTAGTTTACTTTGACTCTCCTTTGCTTTCCTCAAGCTTGCTTGACTCCAAGAGGAAGGAGGAAGAGTGGGCTCAGGGAGACTGTCTCCTTTATTCAAATATTGAAGTTGTCAGCTTGGGCCATACCCAGAGCATTTCTATATCCCGATCTATATGTGCTCTTGTCCTATTCTAGGCATTTTATCTGCTCAAATGTTCAATGAGTCTTGGTCAGCTGTGGACTTAGAACTAGGGACACAAAGAATAACGACACACACCTCCCTCTGAAAACACTGTCTGGTGAGTGAAGCAATTGAATAAACTAGGATTTGTTATTCAGTACAACAGCTGATAAGATGAAGAAAAGAAATAGGTGTTGTGGGGGTAGAAGAAAGCCACCTATCCATGCCAGGTCCACCATGTCTACTCCAGACTCTGGAGGACAAGTAGAGAGTTCAGTGCCCAGAGGTGCCACCTCCTGATACTTTCACTCAGCACTCTCTTTCCTAGCCATTATAGCCCCAGTAGCAGGACTTACACAGACTCCAGGTCTTACACTGTTGGAGGAGGTGTGTCACTGGGGGTGAGCTTTGAGGTTTCAAAAAGCTTATGCCAGGCCCAATCTTTCTGTCTCTCTCTGCCTCCAGCTTGTAAATGAGATGTAACCTCTCAGCTAATGTTCCAAGTGCCATGCCTGCATCCCTACTGCCATGCTCCTTATCATGATGGTCATAATGAACTCACCCTCTGACATGGTAAGCAAGCACCCAATTAAATGATTTATTTTATAAGTTGTCTTGGTCATGGTTTTCCTTCACAGCAAAGTAACTAAGACAGCCTGCACAGATGTATGTGCAGTCGACACACACCTGGCACCTTCAAGGGTCGGAAAAAGGCGTTGGATTCCCTTGGACAGGAATTACAGAAAGTTGTGAGCTGACATGTGGGTGGGCCATCTGAAAGAGCAACAAGTGTTCTTAACCACTGGACACTCTGTCCTCTCGGTGACTTGATATCAGACTTCTTCAGTCTTCCATAACTGTGAGAAAATAGAGGACTATCATTGTCCTCCACATTAATGATTCCTTATATGTTTTTGGAGTTGTACTAAATACACTTGGTTTGCTACGCCTCGTGGCCTTTCTCTTTCAATCTGTGGTCATCTCCAGGAGGGCACAGCTCTCACTGCATCCAAAATGACGTATGTTAACACCCTGTCCCACAAGAGTTTTCTCAATGATTTGGGAAGTTCTGTTTAAATCTAAACAATTGGACGAAGAAATACAACATAAAAATCCACCCTTTTCCCAGAAAGGTTCTTTATGAAGCTTGAGCCATCTTCAGAAGCCCCAAGTTCACAGTGAACACTGCCAGGTTCCCTGTGCTCCTATTGAATGTAAATCGTGGAGATGGTTATTTCAGGATTTAAATATAATTTTTCTCTGAAGCACATGCCAGTCACTCTTTAGCCCTATAATTTCAAGCAATCAAAAGTTATAATTAAGTGTCTGTACTTCCAATTCCAAGGGAGAAAAGTACACAGAGTTCCTGACTGAGTAGTGGAAACCAGTGAAAGGAACCCTGGGTCCACATTCAAAAGAAAATGAAGGAGCACCGAGAGAAATAGTCTATAAATCTGAAGAACAAGCCATCTTGCTTCCACCTTCAGAGCCCCTAGACTATAAGCAAAGTAGCTCATCTTTGAAGACTCAGCATTAGCATTCTTATATACAAAAATTAGTATTTAGAGGCCTGGAGAGACAACTATGTCAGTAAAATACTTGAAATACAAGTGTGAAGACCTGAATTCTGTCCCTAGAACTCACATGAAAAAAAGAGTTATGTACTCAGCATCTGTAAGCCCGGGACTGTGAGAGAGGACAGAAATAAGATCCTTGGGGCCTTGTGCCCAGCCAGTTTAGATCAGTCAGTAAGCTCCAGCATTAAAGAGAAACTTTACTTAAGAAACTACTGCTGAGAGCGGTTGAGAGACCCAGGGCCAATCTCTGTCCTCTGTACATATATTCACACATATGGATGCATGAGACACACACAGAGAGAGAGAGAGAGAGAGAGAGAGAGAGAGAGAGAGAGAGAGAGAGAGAGAGAGAGAGAGATTATTTTAAAGATTAAATTCTCAAGACATGGGTGGATTTCTTTGTAAAATCAGTTGCATTTGAATCCATGCTTTAATTTTACTTTATTTAAAAATCAAGAGTTTATGAACCATCTTCAGAGAGCTAAATGCATCTAATCTTCTTGGTCACCATATGAGAACAGAAGCCTTGTGAATTCCAAGAAAACAAACGCTAGGACAACTAACATCATCTACCTAATGCCAATATCAAACGGATCATAAAGTAAGAGAGGGAATCAAATGTAACTGTCCCATTTCACATTTCACGTTGCTTCACCCCCATGCCTCTTATGTCTGATCAAGTGCTTTCGTTGTGTATTTTCTTCTTTTTCATTGGTTCTTTGGGAATGTTTTACAATATTTTTATAGTCATCCCTTGCCCCCAACGCCTCCCAGATGTATCTCCTTTCCCACCCACCAAACATCGTGTGTGTGTGTGTGTGTGTGTGTGTGTGTGTGTGTGTGTGTGTGTGTGTGTTTAACCTGCAAAGTCCGGTTTCTGCTGCAGCCCATAAACTCTTGTACGTGTGACCTTCCACGGGAACCTAGTTGACTTACCAAGGGCCACACCCTTAAAAAAATTGGTGCTTCCTCTCTCAGAAGCCATCAACTTCCTCTCTCAGAAGCTCCTCAGGCAAGGGTGGGACTTTGTGCCCACCTCCCCTCTCCTTGCTGAGATGTTGTCTGGCTTGTGTTTGTGCAGATCCTGCACATGCTGTCACCATCACTGTGAATTCACATGTGCAACTACATTTCTGTGTCCAACAACAACAACAAAAACCACAGTTTTCTTGTTGTTACCTGCTGACCCTGGTCCTTACAATCTTCTCACAGCAAACCCAAGAAGTGCGTGTCTGTGGCTGTGCTATCCCCTACTTCCCGAGTCCACACAGCAAATATGCTGAACTAAACCACTGCAAGTGCTCAAGCTCTGTCCCCTCCAGAACATCGCACATACTCTTCCCTCTGCCGGGAACTGCTTCTCTGCTCTCCTTCCCCAAACACCTCTCAACAAGGAACTCACTGTAACTTCTCCAAAACATCACCGAGTCTCCATTCCCTCAGGAAGGCTGGGCCAGGAACACAGGTTCCCAGGGCACATTAACTTAACCCTGGCAGTGAACTTGTAATAATGCTTTTTCTTTGGCTACCCTCTAACCAGAATGAGAATGATTTGAGGCAGGAGGGTCATTTCCTATGTAACGGCTGTGATAGTTTGCCCTTCCTACACAGCAGTTCTATTAATATTTGATAATGAGTACAAGAATAAAGCTCCAGACTATGAGCACACACCTCCCCACTGTTTTCTGACAATCCATCTGAATGTCCCAGACCCTGGTCTCTGGTGCCATACTTTTGGCATTTCATAATGTAGTGGTAGTGGTGACTTGAAAATCTTTTGGTACCCTGGCTAAGACAGATGCACAGAATGTGAAGCCTGTCCAAGGCACGTGGATGAGATTGTAAGTAAAACTATGACAAGTTAAAAACATAGAAGTTAAAAACATGGAAGCCACAGCTGTCAGAAGCCTCTGAACCGTAGCTGCAAGATGGCATTCAACGTGAAAATAACTCAGGTGAAGACACAATGGCAGGGAGCAGAGAGAATTCAGAGTTTTCATGGGTCCTGGCTCCTGCTCTATGTCTTGTGGGTTCATGGCAGGGAGTAAAAAGAGAATTCAGAGTTTTCATGGGTCCTGGCTCCTGTTCTATGTCTTGAGGGTTCATGGCAGGGAGCAAAGGGAGAATTCAGAGTTCTCATGGGCTCCGGCTCCTGCTCCATGTCTTGTGGTTTCATGACTCTGAGCAGCAGTTTTCCTGTGTGAATGACAACGGGATCAACCCCAGAACTGAGTCACTGTGCCAGGAGGAGAGCTCTAGGGCCTCAACCAACCCTTTCCACCAAGTGAATTCAACATACCTCTTCAATTAAAATTTTTTTTCAGTTTTTGTGGGCAGTGAAATGATGGATTCTTTGCTCTGTAATGTGTCTTTTTGGTTGAATATTGATGTAACTTAAAACTTACCTCAGCTATGCTGCTGTTCCAACAGACTTCCTCCAAACCCAAAATAAAAAATAAACACTTTCTACTCCTTTAAAGCATTCTCTAACACTGGGGAAGATCATAAGCCATGTGGGAAATAGAAAAAAAAATAAGAGTAATTGCTAGAACTTAATAAAAAATAATTTACTCAGTGCTTACTTTACATGTGGCATTTGGCAATGGATTCTGGGTCATTGCTTCATCTAGTCTCCTTAGCAACACAGCACGGACAGCAATATCATTACTCAACTTGACAGGTGAAGAATCACAGTTTAGAGAGGTTAATTGTCCTCCCAGGGCCATAGAGCCGGTAAGTGGGATGCAAGCCCAACACATAGAAAAATAGACCCTACCATGTTGACATCTGCCATTCATTGCGGGGCCATTACTTCTGAAGTGATGCTTCAGAGCCGACATTCTCCCTGTTTTATCAAATGGAGAACTTATTAAACATCACAAGAGAAACACCTGAGGGTAAATCCAAAAGTAGCCTTCACTCAAAGACTCCAGCTCTCCAAAACACTGTAGAACACCTGCTTTTGGCTCTCTGCCATCCCCACTCACTTTTAACCAAGACCCTATTGACTCTCCACCTCTTGGATTACCCAATTTGTACTGACATGTGGTACCACTGGTACCCAGATACTTGTGGAGGAGCCACAAGCAACCCTATCCTCCCTAGATCATCTTTCTGCCTAGCCCAATGTCTCAATGGCTGTTACACCACATGTGCACACAGAGAAAAATGCCCTGTGTCACTTCTTCCCCAAACCTTGTTCTTTTTGAGTGTGTACATATACACACATGCATGCATAATTTACATGTATGAGTAAAAATGTGTATACGTGCATGCATTGCTTTTTTGCTTCATATATATCACAATGTATTTACATTTATTATATGGGTACCATAGTAAATTTGCATTTACTGCCATTTTTGCCTTCACTATATTATGCATTTACTGTAAATGCATAAATATAAATGCATTATTCATTTACTGCATATTTGCATTTATTATAAGTCCAAGCATAATATAATGCATACAGAAAGGATGCAATATTTTAACTATACTAAATATCATATGTAACTACAAAAGGCTCAGGTGAGAAGGTGTTTTGGAGTGCAGCCATCTTCACACTCAAGGTGAGTCTGTAATGTAAAGATGACACTGAGAGGGCAATGGTAGGAATATGACATGCACAAAACAAAAATGGACTCCAGTACACCCTGAGCCTGCCAGAGGCACCCTAAGAATCTATGCTGGATGTCACCACACACCAAAGATGGGAGGAAGAGGCACAAATTGACAAGATCTGGGGCTTGCCATAGCAAAGACAACGTGTCCAAAAGCCATTTCTAAGGAAGAAACTGATTATAGGGGAAACAAGCTCATGTTGACAAGTCAGTGGGGACTTTATTAAAATAGAGAATTGCAAGGATATCATGTGTGTGTGTTGGTTCAGTGGGGAGAAAAGAGTACTAATGTAAGTTTGCCAACACTGGGAACTGTCAGTGGAAATAAGTTTAACCAAACTCCCTGTTTAGAAAATTCTCCCTCCAGGAAAGACTTATCTAATATTAGACCTTTTAAGAAGATTAACTCATAAAACATCTGCATCCCAAGCACTCTGAGGTTGGAACAGCATAATCACTGATGTAAACAATGGTACTAAAACATTACTGCAAGCTCCCCCACCAAAGTGTCAGTGCTGCCTAGAGCATGTGCACGTTCGAGGAAGTGTGTGGGCATCCCAGATGGTGCATGGGAGGTCCATTAAAAAAAACCTACTTTTCACAGGGACCTGTCACAGAAACTGAAACTTGAATTATTTGGATATAACTTGTTTCTTCTCAAGCAAAAGCAGTATGGTATTAGTATTTGTTTAGTGTGTGTGTGTGTGTGTGTGTGTGCGTGTGTGTGTGTGTGTGTGTGTGTGTGTGTGTGTGTGTGTTTGTGCGTGTGTTTGTGCATGTGTGTTTGTGCATGTGTGTTTGTGCATGTATGTATGTATGAGAGAAAGACACTATACAAACAAGGATGGTCTGAATTCACCATCTCTTCCTCAAGATTCATGTTCTTTACATTTTCCCATTGTGGAGGAGAAATGTACCCACCTAACATCCCTGGTGAGACATAAACATGGTCAGTATTGATCTTTCCATTGCCCTTATCACCCCATGGCAAGCCAGTTATCAGTCTCTCCTGATTCCCCCTCATAAATCCCATCCTACTACGATCTCTTAAGCCTACATTGCCAAGCCCTTTGATTTTGTAACACTGCTTCCTTGGATCCCTTGAGTGACCTGCTCAGTGGTCTCTGACTTTCAATAGAAGGACTTAACAGTCCTTCTTGCCACCAAAGAAATTCTTCTAAAGAACTAATGCATTATCTTGGTTACTTCTCCTGTTGTTCTGGTGAAACACAGAAACACCCTCACAAAAGCAATTTTAGAGAGAAAGGCCTTATTTCAGTTCACAGTTCAAGGGTACGATTCTATTGTAGTAGGAAGGTTATGGCCCAGGAGCTTGAGGTGACTGTTCAAGTTGCCTCTGGAGTCAGGAGCAGAGACAAATAACTGCTCCGGCTCAGCTAGCTCCAGGACCCAAACCCAGAGAATGATTTCACTATTTGACACTCAACTAACCTAATCAAGAAAATTCCTCACAGGCATCCCGTCATGAGTAGCTGAAGACTTTGGTTGAGTCTTAGTTCAGAGCTTGGAACTAAAAGTATAGAGATGTGGGTGTGTGTAGAAATACAAAATTATTCTTTTAAAAAGAAAGTCTTAGAAAAGAAAGAGAGATCTGGAGATAGTTAGGAGAGGGTCTGAGGCAAACTACTGTGGGATGCCTACATCCCACAAAATATGTGGTGAGGCAGCAGCACTGGAACTCTTTCATGGGTTGGGTTAGACGTGGAGTGAGAACCGCTACTCTTGGAAGTCGTGAACTCCAGAAGTTAGCTCCAACAGTAGAGGTAGCACTTTCCACTCTTCTTGGAAGTACTACAAGGAATATCCTTCAAGATCTTCATCCCAACCATTTCTCACTGTTATTGAAACCGCTGTCAAAATAAATTTTCAAAAAGACATTTTTTTTTTCAGATATATCATGACTAGAAAAAAAATGTCTCCTTTGGCTCTAAAAGGCATAACTTGGGACAGTTGACTGAAAGATGGTTTTAGCAGACACCAAGATTATATAAAATGGTCTTTATTGCGGAGAAATCTGTTTATTCTCTGCCACTGAAATATTAATAGCTTCCTGACAATTTCTTGAGCTGCTCTTTCCCCACTGGGCTACTGTCTATATTAGTACACAAGTTTCAGCCTTTTCATGTCCTTTAAAGAAATTCTAATCCAATTTTCAAGCCACGTGTTCCATGGTTTGAATTCACATCTCTGTTGCAAAATTCCCAACTCTTCGGTCACTTTCTGTTAGACACTTCTTTCATCCTATGTGTTTCTACACACAGGGCAACCAATCTCTCAGGTCTCTGCTTCTATTCAGTGGTAGTGAATAGCACCTTTTAAATAATTTTCAGAGTGGCGCAGCCACCAGCTTCCTGGACCCGTCTCTAGCCAATTTTGCAGCAGTGATTTAAAGTGTAGTACCTTTTTAATGAGTTTGAATTGCCAGAAACGTGTGTCTTAGATTTCTACCACTGGCTCCCTGAGGATGCTAGCACATATGGTCCTGTGAGTCATGTGGTCCTGAAGGGACATATGGTCTTGCTGGACAGCTCCTCGTGCGCTGTGGAAAGGGGTCATCAGACATCTTTCTTAGGAAGTGTCCTTACACCAGTACAAAATGCTTCCCCTTCACTTCCTTTCCTTTCCTCATGCCTGGCTTCTGTCCTTTAAATTCTGCTCTTCAGCTGTTCCTCTGTCATGGAAGCTGACAGTCTATGGCCCACATTCTATAATCCTAACTCATTACTCTGCTTTTTCTAGGGCCCCTCATATCCTCTCCCGCTGTTTCATGACCTGCAGTGCCCCTACCATCTCAAGCTTTTTTGACAAGATACTCTCTCCTCCATGCCACTTGGAAGATTTTTCAGTTACAGAGCAGAAGGGCTACTACTATTCCAGGCTCATGCTCCCTCCCTCAGAATCAGCTCTCCTGGACTGACTGTCTGACTTTCGGAACTCACGACCCAGCTCACTTTTACAGATCTTAAACTGAACTCTCAGGATTTTTTTTTCCTACATGCTGCCAAAGTTGCCTGTGGAAATGAGTTTCTTTAAAAACTGTTTTAAATTCAGAGTTTTCTCCAGATTGTTGTTTATTGCCTCCAACTATTTTTCAGCAAAGCCATTTTTCTTACATGAATAAAAATTTCAAGCACTTTAATGGGGACATTAAATTTGGCTTCACTTGGTTCTCCCAACTGCCACAGGTCTCTCGCCGAAAGCCTGACAGCACAGCCCTTTTCTTGGCCTTTCTTATAAACAACTTGTTCATAGAAATCTATTAAGTAATCCTTTTTCTCCTTTATATCATATGGCTAATAGTTAATTGTCTTTGACTATTTTATTCAGGTTAAAGGAATAAGGGATTTCAGAATTATCCAGTCCACTCATAGTTATCAATATGGATATTCCCCGCTCATCTCATTGTAAGCGCTCTGGGTGGGAGACTTTTGGTGTGAGTCTAGAAAATGAATGCTCTTATATGCTCTTTTGATTAGCTAGCTTATTATTTTTCTTTTGGAGTTTACACAATAACCATCAACATCTCCTAATTCCAAAGTGTTAATAACACTACTACATGATTCAATATTAGGTAGTAGTCATATTTACTACAAGGAAATATGACTTCTTGTTGGGTTTTTTTTTTTTATGAGTAAGAATGATATGAGAGTTTCCTCAAAAGATTTTTGTGGAAACAAGCAGCCACACATCACTCCTCAAACAGTCTCAAAGCACAAGACCTCTTAGTTTCATCCTCATACAGCATTCTCACATGAAGGAGCCTCCTGCTCCAAATACTTCCAGGGTTCACACTGAAGGTTAAGATACTCTTGTCTCTCCAGGACCACAGGTGATTGATAGGCTTTTCCTTGAGGCGGTAACGGCAGGTGCAGTCACAGACACAAAGAGTTACTGAGGAAACAGATGCCACTGTCCTCTGAAAACCATGGGTTGTCAACTTCACTAAGATACCAGTCAGTTAAAACAAAACAAACAAACAAAAAACTTGCAACATAATTTCATCTACCAATTCAGACTTCTTCAGAAATGGTGTTTAGGCTTGGATGACTGCCTCACCTCAAGCAACATCTTCTCACCTCCTGTAATCTTCATGGTTCCCACTTCCTCTTACCTGAGCCCTGACTTCATCTTCTCCTAAGCTAACTTCTTCTAGCACAAAAGCTCATTGTACAGTGACTGACAACATTGTCAATGAAAAAGTGCCTTGAGCTTCTATCCCTCCAGAGCTGATACTCCTGGAACAATGGTCCCCAGGGACTTCCACAGTACATTAGAATTGATCTACAGCCACTAGGTAAAGAAAACTCATCAAGGAATCACCATGACAACATTCGTTTACCTTGGAGCACTACTTTTTTATTGAACTATGGGGAAAAAGTGGGTCCACACATCTTGAAGACTTTAGATTTTGAAAGAGGAGAACTTGTTTCCTCATTTCCCCTCTGCTGTTTTGCCAGCTCAACATGACGGTTAGAGTAAATCTGCCCACTAAATCTTGATGTGAGGCAAGGATAAATGTATGTGACTTTTACAGCTGTCAGAATTTAATGTTGTTCAGGAAATGCAGCCTGGTTTTCAGGTATACTGGTGGTTACGGAATGCCTTGAAATACTGCTCCTCTCATCCCTTTTACCTCCATCAGGGCCTCTTCTTTCTCTGCACTGGTTTAGAAGCTTCTAGGCAAATGAACATAAATAAATGAGCCTTTTTGTGGCCTCCTATTAAGACACTAATGCAGAAAAGCTTCCACCCGAGCCTTAGAATTATGCATTCCCCATTAGAGAATAAACGACAACTGTTGATAACACTAAAAATAAATCAGAGTGTGCAGAGCATGGAAGGGCTTATGCCGCAAGCAGGCAGATGGCAGCCATCCATCTTAAGGAAATTCTCGGGGATTCATTAATTGACTGGAAAAAAAGATACAGGGAGAGAATGTCATAATGGGACTAGAATCTTGTTTGAAATAGAGTTAAGGGAATATTTAAAGCAGATCTTGCAGTACCAACATATTATCTGGATTATTGAGGTAGATGATATTGAGTTGATCACATGAAATAGTCATACTTAGCAGTTCTTAGGGATTTGTTCTAGATGTTTGCTTTGCAAATGAATATCCATGCCATTTGCTCCCAGAAACTAAGCACAAGGTCAAGGACAAAAGGTCAGTGTGGACACTTGACATTATGATATGTCTGGGAGTTGATCTTTCCCTTAAGGGAAAGGTGAGCCATCACCCCATGGTTCATTTCTTCTCTCACTCCCCACTGAATAAACTGTGGTCCACTGTCTGCAGATGTCGCTTTACCAGCGTCCCTGACTCATTTGCTGGCCAGCAAGTGATGACAGTTAGATGTGACAAAAGAGTAGAGAGTGGGAGAGGTCAGTGGGGTGAGCACGGAAGAGGAGGTTTGGGGGAGTTCTGTCCCCCAAACACTGTCAAGGTGTTTCACTGATCTATTAGGAGTTGTAGAACATCCATTCTAACTTAACAACTGTGTCACTATTCTAGCCCAGCCCCTCCGATTTAACATTGAGGCCCATTTCAATATTACTTGAGAACTAATTGTTTTAACAGTCACCCTAACAATGTTGTACGGCAACTATGTGCCTCCTAATTTAAGAAGTCTATGTGACACGTAACACCAGATGAAGGGGCAGAGGTCATAAATTCAAGTTACCGCCTGCTCCTTTAGAAGCCATATGACTTCAGCCCAGTCTCTGTTGGGGTGTGTGTGTGGGGGGGTGAATATACCAAGTTGAAATTATCCTAGATCATATGAAAGAACTGTTGTGACAACCAGTGCCTGAAATTGTAAATATTATACTCAGTAAAATACAAAGTGCTATGAAGTATGCAAGCCAATCACTGTGCTTGCTACATGTAGGTGCAGGAACTTGCTTTTCCTGCACAGGAAGAAGAGATCATTTACTGGTGCCATCGTGTACAAGGGAAGTATCTGTTTCTGAATGGGAGGTGGGAGTGGAAGGAACATATCATAGACCTGCATATGATGGTTATGCCAGCAATGAGCTTGGCCTCTGAGAAAGGTATAGGACTGTTGTAGTTTCAGTAGTGAACACTGAGAAGTATTTATGGAAGACAGGAAGTTTATTTCAGAATTTTTAATTTTTTGGTATTTGCAAAATATGTGCTAAGAAAAAGAGGTGTGTGAGGGAGAAATAGGGTGTGAATGGGGAAGATTGTCTGGAACAAAGGGGAGAGAAAGAAACAGGAAGTGAATAAAAAGGAAGCAGGAAGACAGAAGAATGTTGACTTAAAGGCCCAGGATTAAAAGTTTATAGATAGAAATATATAAAAGGATCACAACCAAAAATGTGCAAAGTAGGTCTCCAGAGATGAGCAGTATTTTAAAAAAATCAAAGGAGCTAAGGAGAAGGCTAATTCAGCGAAGTGTTTACCACAGACCTGAGTTCAGTCCACACAACTCATTTAAAAAAGCCAGGTGTAATGCCAAAGGCCTGAAATCCAGTCACTAGGTGGGGAGGGCAGAGAAATGAGGATCCCTGGAGCTGGCTGGCCATGTCAGCAGAGCTGAATCAGTGAACTTAAGGTTCAGTAAGAGAACTTGTCTAAAAACTTAAAGTGGAGAGTAACTGAGGAAGACATCTGAAATTAACCTCAGGCCTCTACATAGATGTGCACCACAGGAATGAATACACACACACACACACACACACACACACACACACACACACACACACCAGCACATGCTCACACACATATGCATGCACACACTCATGCATACATGCTTTCAAAGGGAACAGAACAGAATGTGGAAAGAATGAAAGATGCTCCTGTATTTTCATTGCTCCTCATAGATTTCAAAATGATAGCTAGTCAATCAACTCATAGTACCCTAGCCAATGGCATCACATTTCTGTTTTGATTTATAAAATTGAATGCAATGCTTGCAAGTTACTGACTTGCTCAAGGTCACATGTATAGCACATGACACTCAAGTTCAATGTTCCCTGACAACGGTGTGGAGAACAGAGGACGTGACTTCAGGGAAGGAGGAGGCTTTGCCTTATCCTCTTCTTTTTATAACAATACAAAAAAAATGACAATGTCTAACAACTAAAGGAATTAACATTAGAAGATAAAATAAACATAGAATGAAAGGGGAAAGCCAAAGTTGTCAGTGATCTATATGTGTTCCTAATCTTTCTGAAGTTCAATGTGTTCTGTGGCGATGAAGAAGATCAGCCGTTGGGAAAGCACATTAAATATGCTAAGAGCTTGCCTGTGCATAATCATTGCTACTGTCTGCCGGGGCTCAAATGAGATGTTGAATAATGATGCCACCTCGTGCCATGTACCCATGCTGAAAATAAATCACTATGCACAGTCCTAATCAGAGGAGTGTCATACAAGACTGTGACAAAACAGTATTGGCATTCATAATTTGGAAGCCATTAAGATGCTTCTAACACATCACAAGTAAGTACTCATCAACTGGAAATGGGTGAGAAATCGTTTACATTTTAGTGGGGTTCTTGAGAGATACCCCAAATGTAGGATCTCTTACTTGAAATGATTGTCATAAAGTTTTAATAGAAGATGAGGACAAAGACTATCTTGCGAGCCATTTACCCACCAACCCCATAGTTCCCAGAGTTTTCTTGAGTGTGAGCAGCATGAAATATTCGATAGAAGGATGTAGATTGTGGACATAAACAGATAGAAAATAAAGGATAGCCTCGAGAGGGCCTGGAACCTATTCCAACAAGTCCTGATTTTCTCTGCCCTAAGGTATTTATAGAAATGCCAAGGGGTGGAGCAAAAGACCCCCCCCCCCCCAGCACAGCCAAGTGCATACCATTTCAGACACCTGCACTCAGGCCCATGGTCCAATCATTCTCTCTGTGCAGACCTGCTGGGTAAAGCCACAAGGAACCTGAAAACAGACTTTCACACTATCTCAAAAAGGAGTAAGCAATTCTGTGTAGCTCCAATAGGCTACAATTATTCCAAACAAGAGAAATCAAATATCTAACAATGTGTACATTATAATATTGACTATTTCTTCTCTCAATGCTATTCAGTGATGTCTTGACTAAAACCATGAGCACAAGAAAATCAACTGGTGTTTCCATAGGTTTGAATTTTCTACTTGGAAACAAGTCTCTGGGAACCCCATTTCTGTGCTATGAGCTAAATGTTTCTACTAAAAATGTATCCCTGGCATGACAGAAGCATATTGGTTTGATTTACAAATATAGTTTCTAAGGAAAATTAAGAGCTATTTATCATGCTGTGCCATACTAGCTGAAGGTTGGATTCTGGGAGTTCACATGTGACTCTAAGTGACATGCCAGTGTTAAGACCTAAGCAGTACCAGTGACAAATTAGGAATGTCCACAGTATTCTTTGAATACATAGTTTTCAGGAGACTGAGAATGTGGAGGCAGGAGATAAGAGCCTCAGTTGAGACCCTTGCTTTCAAACATCTATTCCCCCCATTTGTGGGATGTATGTGATCAAGAGCAGGAGGATATGGTTAAAGGAGCTCTGGCATCATACGGAAACTGCCCATCCCTAAACCCAGGAGCACTAGACCAGTGGAGCAAAGCATGAGCCATGTATGTTCACTCTTCTTTCAAGGCTGTGATGCATCATGAGAAATCATCCTTCATACCCTCAACCTCATCACTGTTTCTATCTATGCCATGACCCTTCAATACAGAGCCACCAAGACTCTCAAGGGGAAAATCACTGGAAATTATCATCTTTGTGTCCATAATGTATGGGTACAAATGGAAAACGAGAACCTGTTGTCCACTGTTCCTCACTGTAGATGACCCTGATTACGGGTGTGCTGATGCTGACTGACAATCCAGACTTGGAAGGAAGATCAAGAAATGCATGAAACATCTGGTACCAACCCCATGCCTACTTCCCAGATGCAGAAATCAAGTCTTAATTTAAAAACTCCACTCTCAATTACATACCAAGTTGACTCTTGCTCTAGAATGTACAAATGGCTGCTGGAAAATTAGATACCTTGGAAGAATCCCATACATTATATGCACTTTATGAACAAGCATACCTCATGAATATAGAGCCATAGGCTTTCCAGAAACAAATGCCAGGAACAAATGCTCTGGAAATAATTTACTTAAGGTATGGACACTTTACTACATTTTTAATTTTGTGCTTTCTAGTCATGTGCCACCTATGTCTCTCTGGGTAATTATTGCTTTGTTTGTCTCTCATCATTACCAGCAAAATC
The DNA here is from genome assembly GCF_007827085.1 of Peromyscus californicus insignis. Lineage (NCBI taxonomy): Eukaryota > Metazoa > Chordata > Mammalia > Rodentia > Cricetidae > Peromyscus > Peromyscus californicus. The sequence continues at coordinate 73,731,351 of NW_026294469.1, read as the reverse complement.
CTCTATTCCGTAATTGGATATTACACACAGTCACAGTCCAAAGCATGCAGAAATGCTTTTCATAGTGCTGGTCAGCTGGAGCCATGGTGTATTAACTCCAGGCACAGCATCTGAGGTCTGATGAAACTGTGGAAGTGGCATTTTTATTTCTTCAATGTGAGGAATTTGCAGGCCTGAGGACATTTGAAGTTTGCCTTCAGTGATGAGAATTCAGTTGCCTTTCCAAGACTGAATGCAGCTACCCATACTGTGAGAGGCCTACGCTACAGACCATTGCAGCAGCACCAGGTCCTATGGTGGCTTCTTATGAAGCTTTCTATGTATCCATATGCAATTATGGTAGAGTACAGGACATAGCATACAGCATTAGAATAAATAAATAAGTTGGCTTGGATGCGGTTGCAGTGCCCAAAGGAAGATGTGAGCTTATATCTAGTAAACTGGTACCATGAAAATAACTTTAAGATAGTATCATGTGAACCAAAAGGAAACTGAATAATTCTCAATTACCACATAGTTTAGTGAACAGTGAAATTCAATGGAGAAAAAAAACAGCCCCACAAAATTAATAAGGCAAAAAGGATCATTTCACAATAGTCAGGCCTGCTTGAGACTTCATCCTTGGCCGAGAATGAGGGAATGTGTTGCACTATGAGAAACTGCCTCAGGTTTACAGGAGATTTTCCTAAAGCTTCCTGACAGACATATGCAAGGGCTTCACAAGGTCATGTCACTGTGGTTCTGTGAATGAGCTGACGATTGAAAGAAAATGGATGTTAATCTTTGCTCTGCCCCGTTTCACTGGGTTGACAGGATTCACTCTCTAGAGTCTTATTCTAATTTTTCATATCTCCATGGCTGGAAACATTGTACTGAAAATAAAAATATGTGGTGAGCTCATGAACTTTCAGGCCTGAGTCATGAGGTAGATATCCTGGGATATTGATTGCTCTTAGAAACAGATACCAAGGTTACATGGGTATCAACTTATAGAGCAAAGAACCGTGTTGCTCACAGCAGAATACCCACTCTCGATATGGCTTTGTCTGGTTCAGCTTTCCTATGCTGGCTGGTGAGAGGAATGGAAACAAAGCGTATATGCCACTGGAGATGGAAAGGTCACTGTTGGCTGCTCAGGAGAAGTCATGCTGGGACTCAAGTTACCTTTAAGACATAGTCAAGGTGCGAAAATAAAATGTAAACTCTGGTGGAAGTCTTTGGGTTTTATGAAAGGTGTTATGAGTTAGTTTTGTTTCCCCATGACACATACCAAATGAAGCAACTCAGAACAGAGGTTTCTTTGTGTTCACACTTTCAGAGGAAACTATTTTCACGGCTGTGAAGACCATCGGCTGGAATACCTAGATTAACAATGATACCGTCTCAGAAAACAAGACCTCAGGCCAGCACCACAAGTGAATATGACCTCCACAACCATGCCTGGTGTTCCAGTACTGCCCATCAGGTCACATGTCACAAAGGCTCTTCCCAAAACAGCATCACCAGCTAAAGGCCAAATGAACCTTCAGGGGACTCAAGCAATAACAAGAGGCACCTAAACCCACATACCTGGTGCCTGACAATGGTCAGAGAATGAGTACACTATGACAAGGTCACATCATATCTTGAGAACAACTGAGCCAAATCCATATCATGAGAAGAGTTGCTCCCAGCCTCTCCATGTTGGCTTGACTACAGTGTCTCTTCTACATTTGTTCTTTACCATGGACTTGATGTTTGCACCCCCACTAAATTCATATGGTAAAATCTTAACTGCTCAAGGTGAGGGATTAAGAGGTGAGGCCTGGAGAGGTGGCTATAGATCATGACAGTGAAGCTTTTGTGAACTGTTATTATAAAAGAGATTCGAAGAACATTCCTCGAGTTCCTATCATGCAAGAACACAATGAAATAGCATCATTCTGCCTTACAAACTCTCTGAGGGGATTCTCTACATCCCATGCCTACATCAAACAGTAGAATATCAGAAAGCTACCAAATAAAGCTACTTCCTGCTTGAGCATTTGCTCTGGCTTCCTACATAGCCAAGGAACTGCTCAGAGTTCTAGCTCCTCTCTCACTACCTACAGAAATGGAGACTTCCAAAGACTTAAGAGCCCTAATGGTTGCCCACCACATGTGCTCATTGGTGGATGAAGTAACCAAGCCAAGTGATTTATAAGAGAAGGTAAAAGACACTAAATGTTGGATCAAAACATATATTATCAATTCAACAAGTCTGTTTAAATGAATTTTCTGGGAGAGTAAAATTTAGAAAAGGGTTACCCTTTCACATCAGCATAAGAGTAAAAAGTCATGCTTAGCTTATAGAACAAGTTCCATGGGACATGACTACAGCTTCTACTGAAGGCAGCAGAGGAGCCTAGGGCTTCAACACAAAACCAGTCAGGCCAAGCAGAGTCTCAAGCTGACTTGACACACAGGTTATGTGATAGAAGGCAAAAATCAATGACTCTCCTTTGCCTCTACTACTTTATCATTAAAATGAAAGAACTAATTCTCCTTTCATACAGGAAATGAGAAAGACAGCATGCAAAATGTGCTTCATCTTTAGCAAGGTTCCTTTTCTGTTAGAATGCTTTATAATAAATATTAAATAATGTACCTGAAGTGTCTTGTTATGCAAGTATTTAAAAGTCAATATAAAAATCATGTCGGTTCAAAGGGCAATTACATCCTCTATGCTTGATGAAGACATAAAAGAATTAAATTAGCAAAGGGACATTTATTCAGACCTAGAGAATAGCAACTGAGATTCATTAAGAGAAAGCAGAGCCTCAGGGAAAGTCATACTGAAAGATAGTACAAGAAGCTGTGGCCATCTACATGTGAGCCATTGGGAAGCCAGAGGAAGCTTGAAAGGGGTTGCAGAGACAAAGTTCAGTGAAGAAGACCCATGAGAATCTGGGCTGACACTGAGCGCTTGCTATGCCATAATAGGAACAAGAACATTGTAGCAGTACAGCAAACTAATTGCACAGCTCAGCCCCATTCTGAGAATGAGGAAGTTGGTAGATTACCCCAAGTCCCAATACCACCACATCGTCTTCCAGTCATGCATTGATCTGTACTCCATGAGATATCTTTTCTACAAGCCTTTTCTTATTCTGACTATTGCATATGTTCCCTGACATACTTGGGTCTCCCTTAAACTCATATGGTGAAATCTTATCCTGTCGATGTGATAGTATTAAGAGACAAAGCTTGAGGAGGTGGTTATAGGTCATGATGGTGGAGTTCTCATTGAGAGGAATTCTGTAATTTTAGAAAGAGCCTTGCTTGCCTTCCTAACCAAGTGGAGACACAGAGAAAGTGTCCATGAGTCAGGAAGCTGAGTTCACTAAACATCAAAACATCAAGGCACCTTGTCTTGAACATAAGAAGAAAGAAAGGTGAACTTTGATTAAAGTATTTTATTTATTCCAATGATAGAAATTAAAAGAATCTATTTGTGGAGGGCTTCTCTAAGTCCTTTCTCCAAAACTTATAAGTAAAATCTGCACAGAATTTTGGGGATTCTGAACTGACACAAATGGGGTCAGGTGTTTTACGGTTTAGCAGAAATGGCCTCTGTCCAGGTAGGTTCAGATGTTGAGGGAATTGACACCAACATGTATGAGCCAGTTGTTATTCAAATGGCTTGGCTTTCTGGAAAATGTAGGCCAGGCTCCTACCCATCCCATAAAATGGCTTGGTTGTTCAGGAGTTCTACAGAACTAAAGTCAAGATGGAGGTCCCTAATCCCCTACTCACTGGATTGAATCATCCCAAAGCATATGCAGGGCAGTTATGGACATACCTTTTTTTTTGAAACAGGATCTCACTATGTATTTCTTGCTAGACTGGAGCTTTCAGTGTAGACAAAGCTGGCTTCAAACTCACAGAGGTCCACCTGCCTTACCAATGCTGAGATTAAAGGACTATGCAAGCATACCCAGCATCTATGGAATTTTTAATATATCCAAATGTGAGGCAGACAGGTATGGTGAGGCTGAGAGCTTTCAACAGTAAAACATCAAGATTAGAGCTGTATGTTTTGTCTTCTGTGGCTCTTGGTAAATAGATATTTTCACTCAGTTCAGTTATGTGGATTAGTGAGACATATTACTTGACAGATAAGAGTTGCTGAGACAATTCTACCTTGGCTATGTGCCATTCACACCAAGTGTGGGCTGCACACTGAGCACCAGAGCAACCAGATAGAATAAAGACCTTGATCAACCATGAATTGTGAACCCATCAGGGACAGAATACCAAACATCAGACTCAATGAAGTGTATGTACTGTCCAGGCCTGTGGTTAGAGCCATAGGCCATAAGCAACTTCTGGGACACTCTAGCTTTGTGGTGATTTTATTTGTGAGTTCACTGGAATAATGTAATTTTTGTGTTAAAATTTTTATTTTTAACTGAACAAAAATTTTCCTACAGTAGATTCTGATCATAGTTTCACCCCCTCATCTCTTCCCAGATCATTCCCATCTCCCCACACACCCAACTTCATTCCTTCTCTCCCCTCTCCCTTGTCCTGAACATAAGAAGAGAGAAAGGTGCACTTTGATTAAAGTATTTTATTTATTCCAAAGATAGAAATTAAAAGAATCTATTTGTGGAGGGCTTCTCTAAGGGCCAAGGGCAGATACAAAGGGACGGGGAAATGAATGGGATGGAGATACATGATGTGAAAGACACAAAGAATAAATATAAAAGAAAGTTTAAAAGAAAGAAAAGAAAGATGACCAAAATGTGTTGTATGGAAGAATGTAATTCCCAAACAATAAGACAATAAATTTTATACAATAAAAAAGGACAACAAAAAATACTAGAAATGAACTTTCTGGGCTGTATCATTTTAAAAAGTAAACAAGGGGGTGTGAGAGGGGGATAGTTGGCCACACCCCATGGTCTGCTATGTGGTGGGGAGGGCAAGGGAAAGATTGCCTTCCCCTCTTGCCCCTGCTACCTGTGGTGGGAAAGGGAGCTGACCCTGCAGCACCTTGGAGAGTGGCCCCTGAACCTCATCTGGGCAACACAGTAGCGCTGGCCCTGATGGTCCCGGTGTTATATAGATAAAGCTACACACATATATTCTCAAATATATTAATACAACCTTCCCCATCTTTACAATGTTACTTGTATGTGTATGGTAGTCAGCAGACATGGCCTTTACAAAAACAAGCAGAATTAGTGAAAGGGCACAACAACAAGTAAAAGCCACAGCCCCCCTACTTCGGTTCTTAGCTAGTCTGTGTATTTTGGATGGCCTTGTTGATGTAAAAAGAGCAACAGTGTATGCTTTATTGCTGCTTTATTATATTTCTACATTACCAATGATGGCAGAGATAAAATTCAAAACTATAAATATACAAACCAATAAAAAACAAAACTAAATCAAAATCATAAATATCTTATACAAAATACTGTCATTCTAATATTAGTTCTCTTTAACATTTAAACATTCACATACCATTCACACAACATACAAAACATATGTATGTACACAAAGATGAAACATACCAACAGTGAGTTGAAAGAAATATGATGAAATGTTTCAAGTTTGAGGGAAATTTTTCTTCTTTTACTTGTCCTTTTTTTTCTAAGTTCATCTCAAACAGGACAGGTTGTCTCAATGAAGAGGGAATTCATTTTAAACATCATGTCTCGATTACTGCCATTATTCACATGAGACCTTTCTACGGATTCTCTCACTCACATAATTAAGCTTGTTCTCATCTAAGTAGGGTCAACCATATAGCTGATAAGAAACTGAAGATTGCCCGGTGGTGGCCCTCGCCTTTAATCCCAGCACTGGGGAGGCAGAGCCAGGTGGATCTCTGTGAGTTCGAGGCCAGCCTGGTCTACAGAGCGAGCTCCAGGACAGGCACCAAAATCTACACAGAGAAACCCTGTCTCAAAAAAGCAAAAAGAGAAAAAAAGAGAGAGAGAAAGAAACTGAGGATCTAGCAGAGCATTTCCCTGGGTTCGATTTCCAGCCTCACACAAGCCACGCACAGTGGCGTAAGTCTCAAATCCCAGCACCTGGGCAGTGAATAGGAAGTCAAAGGCTATCCTTGGCTACATAGCCTCTAAGTGAGCATGGACCTGAGACCCTGTCTTTTAGGAAAAAAATGTATATACAACAAGTGAAAAATAGATTTCCTAATTGAATTTGAATTTCAGACAAAAATATTTTAATAAAAAATAAACCACAAAATATTGCTATATTTAGTGCATACTTAAGTTAAATGATTACTTATCTGAAATTGAAATGTAATAGGCTCTCTGCATTTCATTTGTCAGCTCTATACCCAGATCTCCACAGGTTCCATGCTTCTAAGTGTATACATCCTGGGAGTGTTCATACCCCTGACAGTCATATAGTTATGGACCCAACATGCAGAAACTGGTTTCCATGGTACCATGTCACCTGGTCTTCCTTATGTCACCTTGAAAGGCTCAGAATCCTCACAGGTATTGTATCTCTCCCTCCCTGCATTAGGATTCTTCCGACTTCTGTCCCGATTTCTTTGACCTTCCCTTGGTAGAGCTCTCAATGTGGCAGCATGCTTTTCCTTGAGAGTTTTTAACTTTATACCATCTTTGTATAAGCTATTGACCCTGCAAGGTGAATTGATTGCTCCAAACTCCATGAACTGAGACATTTGCTGAGGAAGTGAGAAAAGAGGAGAGATGGATGAGACGTGAGGAGGTAGACTTGATAGAACTTGGTAGACAGCTTGAGGACAGGGTCTAAAGAGCAGGGAGAGGGGACTGACAGAAGATAGACTTCAGTGCCCTGTACCTAGTAAGTAAAAAAGGAAAAGCCATAGCTTGCTATTCTTGGGACAGTAGCTTTGACCGTGAAGACCCCTGAAAGTGTCATCGGCAACTATAATCATAGCTACTGCTCTGTGTCATGAGGTCCTGAGGACAACAATTAGGTCCAGTTTGACTCCGTGTTCTTGAGCTAATAAATTCCCAGAGTAATAAGCAATAAGTGCTCCCAGGTAACTGGTTCTATGACTAGCTCTAGCAGTTAAAAGAATTTGAGATAAAAAACAAGCAAAATCTTTTGAAGTTTTAGCACCAAATTATAGGTCCAGTGTTCCATAATGGCATTGTGATTTTTCTGTTTCACTCTATTCTCTTTAAACAGCCATTAGCAAAGTACATCATGACCATTGATAAGTAGTGATTAAAGATGGATTTATTGACGATCTTGACCAAGGCAGGAGCGGGCCTGAGTATTGAGTCAGAGAGAGAGAAAACTCTGGGCTGGGAGGAAACTAGATTCCAACCCACTTCTTCCATGAGCAAACCCCAAGGAAAGTCAGGCTTTATTACGTCTATAACCTGAAGAAGCTGACCCACGTGACTCTGAACCATTTGACTCACTGTTCTATGGTTCTGAGTGCTGGCCTCTAAGTGAGGGGCGGCATCTACAGTTAGTTATGGTTGTGCCCCTTAACCTTCCAGAAAGCCTGCTCTCACCTGCACCAAGAATCTACACAGTCAATTAAAGACCAATAAAATTCCAGGGTCATTCTCCATGGATATGGAAAAGACAACCATAAATTCTACATGGAAGCAGGAAAGACCAGGAATACTCAAAACAGCACTGAAAAGAATGTGGCAGGAGGTATCACCGTGCCTGATTTCAAGTTATACCACATATACCGCACAGACATAATAATAAAAACAGCCTGGCACTGGAACACAGACAGGCACATAAATCAATGAAGCAGAATAGAGGGTCCGGGTATAAGTCTACAAAGCTGCAGCTACCGCGACATGATCTTTTTAACGTTTTAATATATTTTATTTCATTTTTTTCTGCTTGAGCATACAAAGGTATTTATTTTTACCTATTAGACTAGAATTGATTTTTTAAAGTTAACATATGAGGTGAAAAGAAACTGCCCTTTAGTCTTCACGACATACTGCTATACCCATAGATCAGTGCCTCCCTCAACCCTCGTCAGAGAAGCTTCTACAGTAAATGGAAATTAACACAGAAACCCACACCTGGGCAATGTACAGAGAATGAGAGGCTTAGGAGTGCTCAGCCCTAAATGGGATGTCTTCATCAAACCCTCTCGTCAAGGCTCAGGGGTGTATGTAGAAAAAGAGGCAAAAAGATTGTAAGACCCAGAGGCGATAGATGCCTCTTAGGAAACAGTATCTTCCAGACAACAGGACTGAAGCACATATGAGGTCACAGAGATTGTGGCAGCACTTACAGGGTCTGTGCAGGTTCCAGTCAGACAGGATTCCAGCACTGAGAGGGGAAGTAGACACAGGGTCCTACCTCTAACCAAGAAGCTATTTTCAATTGCAGCCCTTTGGCAAAAGGAGAATCAGTTTTCTCCAATGGAGTGTCTCTGAATATATTAGCCATTCTCCAGGGCAGGCCCCATGCCTAGGAGTAGTTGGCTGACACAAAACAAGCTGCATAAGATTTGGGAGGGCTTTGGGTGGGAGTTATTTGGTTTGGGTTTGTCATTTTTTGTTTCATTGGTCTTTTGCTTGCATTGATTTTTGGTGTGTGTGTGTGTGTGTGTGTGTGTGTGTGTGTGTGTGTGTGTGTGTGTGTGTGTTTAAGAGAGAGAGAGAAAGAAAGAACATGAATTTGAGTGGGTAGGGAGGTGGGGAGGAGTTGAGTGATGAGAGAATACAATCTAAATGTATTATATGAAAAAAAAAGGTATAGTACATCTCTCTCAGCAAATTGTAAAAGCCAATCTTTCACTCCAGCATTCAATGACAAAATACTATTTACATACAGTGTTATGAATCTCTACAGAGGCATCCGAAGAATGCAAAATCAGGCTTTGATGTACCTTTTTAGTAATCTTCCCTGTTATTCATTCTTAATTCTTGGAGAAGTTCATACATGAAGACTACATCTACATCACTATGTCACTCAGGCCCATCCTCTCCCATGCCCCCCTCATCTTCCTTGAATCAATGACCTCTTCTCTTTTAATTATTACTGTTTCAAATATATTATATACAGATTATATATAATTTTATACTTAGATGCCAAAAATAAACATTGGGGGAAATGGAGCATCTTCAACAAATGGTACAGGAGAACCTAGATATCAGTACACAGAAGAAAGAAATGAGATCCCTGTCTTCAGCTCGCAGCCTGTACAAATTCCAAGTGGATCAAGGACCCAAGGATAGTCTAGAACTGACAGAGGATGGGGTAGGATGTACACGTCAGCATGCAGGCATAGGTATAGACTCCAGCAGAACTGGAAATAAGACCAACAACTGACAAATGAATTGCATGGAACAAGAAAGCTTATGTAGAGCAAAAGAAGCTTTAATTAGTGGAGAGTTATCCCACAGAATGGAAGAAAGTCTTTGCTAGCTTTACATCTGACAAGAATTGGGTGTCTAGAATATACCAAGAACTCAAAAAGCTATGCACCAAGAAAACAACCCAATTTTTTAAAGTGGGCTACAAACCTAAAGGAAAAAATTGTCAAAGGAGATACACATATGATTAGGAGACACTTTAAAAAGTGTTCAACAATCTTAGCCATTAGGGAAAAGTACATTAAAATCACGTTCAGACCCTATCTCACCCCAGTTGGAATGGCTGTCATCAAGGGTACCAGTAACAGCAGTACCAACGTGGGGAAACAGGAACTCTTCCACACTCTTGATGGGAGTGTAAGTTAGTGCAGTCACTTTGGAAATCAGTTTGGAGATTTCTCAAAAAAACTAAAAATAAAAGTTCCATATTATCCAGCTAAACCACACCTGGATGTACACCCAAAGGACTCCCTACTCTACTGCAAGGATACTGTGCATTTGCGTTCATTTCTGTCTGTTTCAACAGCAGGAATTTTCTAATGGAAGCAACCCAGATGCCCAACAAGTGATGACTGGTTGATGAAGATGTGGTATATGTACATAATGAAATATTACTTAGCTGCAATGAAAAATGAAATTTGTAGAGAAATGGATGAAATTGGGAGAAATATTCTAAGTGAGGTAGCACAGGCCTAAAGACAATATTACTTTTTTAATATTAGGATCCTAGTCTCAACTGTTTAGTAAGGTGCATCTATTATGGAGAATCCTTTCAAGCCAGGATCAAGGAAGGAAATTAGGAGGAAGGGCTACCTGAAGGGATAGTAGATAGAAGAACACAGATTTAAAGGAAATAAAATATTATGGGTGAAATGGTTTAGGCAGGGAGAGGCAGGAGAATTGGGGAAATAAGGGTGTCGGTTAAGGGAGGGGTTATCTAGGATAAAGGAAGTATAAAGAAGTTAGTTGGAATGCAAAACTGACCCACCTGTGTAACAGCAGATTGACTGTTGAGGGTGGGATTGGTACCCCACTGCCCTCTGAACTATTCAAGACCCACTCCATGAAGGGTGGGAGAACCAATACTTGGTACTTGTAAACATGGATAGTAACTCAGATATGGAAGTAGTGGATCCATGCATTAATTAAATGGGCATAGCATCAAACTGCCTTCTAAATACCTATGCTTATACCCATAGACAAAAGCAGCTCCCAGCCTTAATCACAGAAGCCTCTCCTAGCAATGAATAGTGGTGGTGAATGCATAGATTAATGGGTGTCAAAGATGCAAAAAATAAATAGACATGATCCAGACCTTAAAAAGTATTTATACCACCCCCCTTAGGCTCATAACATTTTAGACGAAGAGATGAGACATATATAAGGACCATAAGACACAAAAAAGGACTATTAGATGCCGTTCCCTAGACTCCAGATATCTACTATAATCATTAAGTCATCAACAGTGGTTACCTGCAACGGATCAACAGAAGACCAGTTCTATCAACAATCAGTCAAGAGAGGGAGAGGGGCTCAAGGGGCCCTACTCTTTACCTCTGAACTATTGGCTCTGGAAAAGACTCTAGGAGAGAGAGAATCACTGTCTTCAGTTGCATGCCCTCTGCTGAGCCCACCAGTATCCAATGAACAAAGCAATGGCCACACAGATTTGGTGGATCACAGAACAAAATGAGTAGACATGGGCATCAGGAAGGTATTGCAAGGACAGAGAAGGGTGGACAAGGGTGTTAGGGAAGCAGAAGGTGAAAGTATACGAGACATACATGTATGAAGTAATAATTTAAATGACCTTACAGAAAATAAATTTGACCTCTTGCAAAAATACCTTTATCAAAAAGAAAATGAAAAGCACTTCTTTGGTAGAGCTATAAGCTAATGTGAGTGTATCTCAAGAGCATCCTGGTTAGAAATCTAAGAAATAGCAGTCTTCCCTCTTGATAAACTCAAATGCCATTGTAAAGAGAAAAAAAAGTTATGACATCCATTTTTCCTTAGGAAAAGCTATCTGTTTAAAAAAAAACAAAATATCTCCTGTTACTTCAAGTTTATAGGACCTACTAGTTCATGCTTTTGAAAACTACAACGAAGTCTAAGAGGAGGAATATTCATGTAAGTTTCAATGATCATAACATAATCTTTTCATAGACCACCTTGAGCACTGAACACAACACACCAGCCTTGACCTCAAGAGCCAGAAGACACATCAAGCACCAGCTAGCTTCTGCATGAACAAAAGCTTTGAGATTATTGGCAGGAACTGTCCAGGTACCACTGTACTCTCAGGTCATACCTTACCAACCCTTGACTTGCTCTTGTACTGGCCTTACTATATGCCTGGCTCTAACTTCGACATCTACCAAAATCTGGTACCAAGTAACTTATTGAGACATTTATTTGGCGCATAGTTGTGGAGGCTGGGAATATCAAGAGCATGGTGCTGGCTTCTGCTCACGTCTGGTGATGGATCACAACCTTGGGATACAACACACATGCCACACAAAGTCACATGATAAGAAGCATCAAGCACCCATTTCATCTCAGCTCTTGGTCTCATCTCAACAGCACTAATACTTTCATGGGGGTCGACACTTTCATGTCATCGCCTGTCCCACCAAGGACCTTTAATATGAACTTGAAGATAAGCTCTTGGGAGGTGCATTCAAAGCTATTTCAGCACCTGACATAGGGAACTCACCTTCTATGTCACCAAATTTGTGCATGTATGCAGACTCCCTCACACTGAGAACACACTCTGCCCCCTCTCTCTTCTCTTTTCTGCTTCACACTCTGAGATGTCTATCCTTTTTATCTACCTTTCATCCCTGAAAGCCGGTCTAATACCCAATCTTCTGAACCAGGGAGTCGTTGGTGTAACCTCAGAGGTCAGAGGAAATCTGTTTTCAATCCTCTTTTCCCCATACAGCTATTTGGTAAGTCACAGCCTAGTATTTACCCATGTCATCAGTGAAATATGAACAAAAGCAGACCAAAGGCTCATGATGGTCAATTGCCAAGGCGACTTTGCAGTAGATAGAAAACACTAGCAAACTAAATGAATTGCTCTTTTCCAGAATATGAGTTTCCTCATTCCTTAAAGAATGTTAACAACAACCCTCTCACCCCTAGAATCTTGAAGCAGATAGAGAGTCTGGTTTTTTGCTGACTCCTGAGGGGCCTGTGGCACTTTTCTTCCCAACACAAAGCCAGGTGAAGGACCTGGGTGAAGTTAAGCACAATTCCAACAGCCTTGGAAAACAGGCAACTGCAAGGTCTCCAGGGGCCTTGCTGGCAGCCTCCAATGAGTGGGAAAGTGATAGTGGTTATGTTCCCCAACCAATCACATGGCTGGAGTCACTGAGGACAAGGCCCAGTAACAAGACCTCAGCAAAACCTCTGCTCCACTAGCTGGAAACTCTGGCTATAGCAGCACCAGAATCCTCAACCATGAGGAATTTTGACCTTGCCTGGGGCCCATCCTGGCTGATTAAGAAGTAGACAATTTACTCTGCATAAGAGAAAGATTGCTTTATAGTCTGGGAAGACAGCCCCATAAAGTCAACTAATTCTCCATTGATGCCTCTCTGAGGGCTTTTAGGACTCTGTGATGCTGTTGGTGCACGCTGATTGTTGTTCTCCATCTCTGTTAGACAAGGTGAATTAACTCATTTGCTGAGTTTTATGGAAAGAGACTGCAGATTTGCTACAGTAAAGTGTCAGGGTCAAAACTGTTCGGAGTCTAATGCTGGAGCCCCTAAACTCTACCTGAAAACATGTGCTCTGGGACCCATCCCTAAGTGCACTGTCTGAGTTTTAGGAGAATCTATAAAACTACCACCTTCCAGACTTTAAAATCTCTGGCTACGGAGCTAACACCAGGAGACACAGGACCTTCTGCATGACTGAAAGGGGAATAACTCAGTCTGTAAATGTCAACCCTACAACTGGTCAAGAAGACTGGGGTCTTTACATTGCTTTCTGAACCTGCAATGTGTAAAGCTTCTACTGAAAAGTAATTTTGGAATCAATGCTTGTGGAATACCAGTATTTTTCAAACTTCTACCAGCTTCCCAATAGACTTCTCCCAGCAATAAAGCCTGCAGTCCCTGATAGTGTGTATATTCAGAGATCAAGGACTGCCGTAGCTTTGAACTATGTGTAAGATTACAGATCTTATACTTGCTCATCCTGACCCATGAATTACAAGCTGCTCAAGGTGGTGGCTCATTCTCTCCTCCTACAGGCAATACAGAATGTAATTTTGTATTTCAGCCCTAATTTGGTAGGAGTTGTTGCTGTTGTTGTTGTTTGGTGAATCATTCTACTCTGAAGTTTGGGAAGATGTATAAGAGAAAGAAAAGATGTGTCATGTCTAAATGCTTTCTATTCCAGTGGAGTCTCTTTCAGCTTCATTTTAGTTGCTATGATAAAATACCTGACAAGAAGTACCTAGAGTAGAGGTTTCTTGGCATACAGTTTCAGAGTACAGTCCATCATATGGGTAAGACATTGTGGCAGGGGCTAGAGACATCTAGTCACATCCTATCCAGTCAAGGGCAGAGGGAAACAAATGCACCCATACTGCCTGTGTTCTAGCCTTCACTCTTACTTCGGGACCTGCTCTGCCTTACACAGCCTAGGTAATGGTACCACCCACAGTACAATGGGCCTTATTATGTCAATTAGCAAACAAGACAGTCTTCCACAGACATGCCCATAGGCCAAGCTGGTCTAGATAATTACTCCTTATCTATCTCTCTTCCTGAGTGATTCTAGACAGTGTCAAATTTACAGTTTAGCACAGTATCTGAGCATAAAAATTACTGGTGATAAGAAAGGAATGTGAGTATAGTTGCACATTCTCACAATCCATGGAAGGAATGTTGTTTTAGAAAAAAATAGAAGAGTAAAGAAACAATACTAAGTTAAACATGACCTGCTACATGAAACACAACTAATTAAAACAACTTCAATAATTATGATGTCATTTAAATGGGTAATATTTTGATATGGTATAGAGAAGAACCCTAATCTGTATATGTTTGCTACAAATTTCTACAAAAACATAATCAATGTTATAGCTCTTCTGGCAAATGGAAGGTGGGCTTTTATTGAGTCCTTCCCTAAAGTAAGATATCATTCTGAGCATTCCAGGGAATACAGAGGTGATGGACACCTGAGCCTTGACTATGAGGACACTCTAGACTTGGAGGAGACAGATAGGCACCGATGAGAAACAACATGTTGTGTCCTGAACTAACAGGAATAATTAATTAAAGTGTACTCCAATGAGATCAGAAAATGTTTCAAGCAAGGGAGAAACTTTGAAATGGACCTGATGTGGAGAAAAGCAAGAGAGGAACAATTGTACAAACCACATTTACAGTCCTGGGTGAATATACTGGATACTTGGTGTCTACTCAGCTGGAGCTCCAACTGAGTGTGAGGATGGCCACAGACTGAAGGACTGATACCTTTACAGGTGATAAACCAGCACAGTGGTTATGAGTGACAGGTAAACATTAAACAACAAGATGGGTTAATTAAGCTCAAGTGTTCTGCCATGTGCACAGAAAGAATCCTCTCTTCTGCCTATGAAAAGGCCATGTACATTTTTTCATAGCAATTCCTGTAAGGAGTAGGTAGTTACCCCCAGCCTGCCTCCCCACACTAGCTTTGCTTGTGGCGATGAGCTAACACTGGCGCTGGAAGAGCTCCTCTAGCCTTGACTTGCTTTTCTGGGAGATGAGACAAGAACATGTCCCCACTCTTCCTGGGGCAGATGGAGGACACTTTCAGATCAATGCATTGCTGCACCTATTGTGCCTTTTCCTTTACAAAGAGGAAGGTTTGGCAGTCGCTTCCTATGTGCCTCTCTTACAGAAGAGCACTCCTTCACCCCCACTTTGGTTCTAAAGAGCCAGTTCTGAAATGCAATGCTCTACTTGAAAGATTTGTGTTCCTATCATCAGAAGGGAATCTGAATGCAAGGTTCTATCATGTTGGTTCCACAAGCCATTCCTCTGCTCGTTATCCAGCATACCCCAGGTGGCATTTCAAATTCAGAGCTAACACAGGGGCCCTGAGTTATTGCTTTGTGCTCTGTACTTAGCTGCATATATCCACAAGTGTCCATGGATGAACATCACACACTCCTGAGAAATTTGGGCCAAGAAACTCCTATGGTATCTTAAAGTTCAAGGAGATGTTCTCAGAGGTACATATCCCCCAGGCATTCCCTGCGCTTCCTTTTCAACTGAAAAAAAAAAAAGCAGATATTTAATGATAGGCAAGAAAGAAAGAGTATTTTAGGCACAGCTAAACCAAATATACAATCAAAAAGGATTCTATAATTTTAAACCCAAGGTACAAGAAAACAAACAATGTTATTTTCAGACATTGCAAGATACTACTGCATTTAGTACTTGGAAATAGCATTCTATAATTACTTTATTTGAAACCAGACAGGAGAGTAATGTGCACACGGTAACTCCTCTCCACAGCTTTCCAAGAATAACAAGCCCAGGCTCCACAGCTGTGAGCTCCAACCCCACAGAAAGGCCAGCTAAGTAGCAAACAGCATTTTGTAGAGCAGGAGGCAGATACCACGATGTCTACACTTTAGGCAACAAAGTCAAAAGAATTCTAAACCTCTGTCTCAAGATGTAAAGATGCTGTGCACCCCACGGTCCATAGTCCCTTACTTGGGCTAACATCTCTTTCAGAGCATCTAGTAGGTTCACCTACTGTTTCTTATTTCAAGAAAAGCTTGATCTTCAAACTTCTGAAGGTCTACAAAGTATAAACTGTGCTGCAAAAATGAGCCATTCACTATGTTTAATCTTCATTGTAACTATATGTGAAGAAAAACTATGAAGGAGAAAGATGAGAAAGGAACACATGAATAGAACAAGAAGGATTGAGTATGAACTGGGGTGAAGGTAGAAGATATGATATACACACATGCATGTCAGGGAAAGAGAATCATCCTGTTAACTGAAAGTAGTACAAAAGTCAAAAATTCTGCAATTCTAGATCATAGAATAATGTTGGGAAGGAAACAAAGATAATTGAGTTCTCTGTCAATTGAAACACCTCTATCACCCTCACCAAGAAACAGGTCTTAACAATGACCTTCCAATGATGAGAAGCAACAAGAGCACTCAGTTTCTAGAGGTGTGGAACCATGACCACATCATTTTCTCTGGTGGAGGAAGAAACTGTGACTATGACAGGAACTCCAGAGGTTGCCTACCTTCGCTTATTCTCAGCTCCCCTTGGAATCTCAGGGTTAGTTTTTCCCATAGTCTTTTAGGAAGTCCTACAGAGAACTTGTGCTTGGCACAGGTTTGGTGACTGGTGAAAGAGCTGGGGTTGGAGCCCAGGTCTATCAGGCCTAATATCATTGCTTTACAAAATTTTGCTAGGCTAAACATGTAATTTAGAAAATCACATTAACTTTCCAAAAGTACAGAGCATGTGTGTGTTTATACATACATATGTATGTGCAACGGATTATTATTCAACCTAAAAAAAAAAAAAACAAGAAATCTTGTGACATGCACAGCCACAACCCAGCTTTGTGCTGAATATGCCAGATGCAGGACACAGTGTATGAGCACACCAAATGAGGCTGTTAAAGTCATCTCTAGTCACTTGGTAAGGCAAAGTTGGGTTGACCTTCCTTCCTTCTTCTGTCCACTACACAGGGTCCACTTCTACTCCTGAGAACACCTTCACCTTCCACAACAAACCAGCTGGGTGCCACCTCGGTCCATTGGTTCTCTGTGAAGACCACAGACTGAGACAATCATGAAGCTATGAGCCGAGCCTTTCCAGCAGTTCACACGGATGGGTGCAACTTCCAAGGGCCTTTTGTTTTACTTGGAAAAGAGAGAGAGAGAGAGAGAGAGAGAGAGAGAGAGAGAGAGAGAGAGAATGTAGGAGAGAAAGAAACCATTCATGTGGGTGCAAATACACATGCAAGTGTGCACGCATCTATTTGCATGCATCTCTGTGAAGGTCAGAGGTCAACAAAAAATATTTTCCTTCATCATTCTTTCCCTAATAGTTTTTATTCAAGGTCATCTATTGTTGGCTAGATTTGCCCAGTAGACCAGAGGCATCTGCTTGTCTCTGCCTCTCCAGTGCAGGCACCATGCCTGACATTAAGGTTTCTGGGAACGGAATTCAGGTACCCATACTTGCACAGCAAATACTTCACCAACAGAGGTACTCCCCACCCCAGTTTTCTTTACTTAGAACCTTGAAAGCAATTTTTCTAAATAAAATTTTATCACGAACATCATTAAAGTGGTTTCTTAGAGGAGAGGGATCTTTTCCTTTTTCATATATCTGAACTTTTATATCAATTATTTATGACAAAGAGAAAGAACTACATTCCTATTAAATAAGAAAATCAAGCATCCAGAAGAAAGTATGCTTACTAAATGGTAGAGTAGGTCTTGTGATTTAGACTTAGAAAAATAAAAAAATTCAGAATTTAAAAGAAATTACATAGGCATTTCATGACCTGACTGATTCCTTTGTGGGAAAGAAAGGACAATGAATATATTTAAGGAATACAGAATAATGCAAAAACTAATCCAAAATATTGATCAAAGTACGGCTCTATGGAATGAGCATCCTATGGTCCTCCATACCAGGAAAGAACTTAGAAGGTCCTGTTAGAATGCTGGTTATTTATTCCTAGTTAAGAAACCTCAACATTACCCCAAAGTGCATC
Source organism: Peromyscus californicus insignis (assembly GCF_007827085.1). NCBI lineage: Eukaryota > Metazoa > Chordata > Mammalia > Rodentia > Cricetidae > Peromyscus > Peromyscus californicus. Next base: position 73,713,240 of record NW_026294469.1, on the reverse strand, counting down.
TCCTCGTGTAGCTCTGTACCTCCAAACTTTGGCTCATAAGAGAGGGGAAACTAAGGCAGATGATCAAGGAAAAAGTTGAGATGGTCTCAAATGAAATGGATATAAACTTACATGTAAAATGATGTAAAGTCACCAACATGGGTAACTACAGTTAATCTGAGAAGAGTGAAAATTGAAGTGATCCAAAATGTTCCCATCTCAAATTCTTCCATATACTTGATCATTTTCTGGGATTCTCAGAGTCCACATAGATCTGATGAAGGCTTCACGGTAAACACAGAAGCTTGGAGTCTTGACTGGAGCAGTGAGGAAGCCCTGCAGCACTGTGAGCAGAGGCTGCAACCCAATCCAGGAGCAGCCTGAATTGTTGGATCATCCACCCAAAGATCTCCCTGGGATTGGCAAGCATTGATCCAAAATGATGGCTGGTTGTTAATAGCCACTGTGGAGGCAAATTCTCAAAGTCGGGAATTTAAAACCTATCCCCTCCATGGGAAGAAAGCCATATACATGGTCAGTGTCTGAGCCTGAAAGACCGAAGTCTCAAGGAAAATAATTTAATGAGGCATTTTTACAAAAGCTGATATTTTCTTTCTCCTTACACCATTCAATAAGTACATATTCTCCATTTTTTTGTCAAACATTTACTTGAAACAAGGCCAACAGATGTGGCCTTATTGTTCACTAAACAATCATATACATCAAACATAAAATATAGATGACAATTAAGATGGAAAATTAACAGAAATATCTATAACTGACCCTGTTCTCTTTACTCAACTCAGGTTTCAAAGGGATGAGAAAGAGGAGAGGGAGGATGCAGGGGAGAAGAGGAGGAGGAGGAGAAGGGGAAAAGAGGAGAAAGGGATGAGGGGAGTGAGGAAGAGTAATTAGAAGGGATGAAGAGGAGAGAAGGAATGAGGTGGAACTGATGCAACATTAGCCATCAGGTACAATCCTGATGTTCATCTACAGGTCTAAGGAAAAATGAGAAATTATGTCATTTGCAGGAAAGCTGATGCAAATAAACAAAGCAAGACTCAGAAAAAGAAATATCACAGATCTTTCCTCTCATTTGTAAATTCCAGGTAATCTACAGGTTCATAAAGCCATATATGGACATATATATATATGACATGAAACTATAAGCAAGGCTGAGGGAATGAAGAGGAGGGCCCAAGGAAGCAGGAAAATGGGGATATAGCCAAAGTCCAGGATATGCTTAAAGGAAACTGTCCATGAAACCCACCACTATATATAGTGAACTTATGACAAAAATTAATTTTATGTTTTAACAGGTTTGCATTGTCTTTGCCTCCCTGCATTTAAATTCTATTCAGTGGTACTGTGCTATATAGACTTCGAATGAGAGAACTATTTCTATTTATCACCACTTTCCTGAGTAGGCAATCAGACAGTAAAAGGCTATTGTTGCACATTTTCATTTTACTTCATTGCCTGTTTTGTGTAGACAATAAATAAAGTCTCGTGTGACCTTCAAAGTGCTTTCCACAACAGGCCTGGGGCTGTACATTTGTACAGGAGCAATTTGGGGTTCATAAGGCGCTCCCCATATACTCTGCCTCTTCTGGTTGAGAGTGTTTGTCAGCCATATCTCTGCAGGACTGAAAGGGTAATGTAGAAAACCAAGCTTTCTAAATGGCAGTCTGATTTCAACACTCGAAATCTGATATTTCAACTGAAGTCCTGGAAGCATAAACTTCTTTGTACAAGAAAACAGCAGCCACAGGTTCTTCAACAGTGCCCAGCCAATGACTAAGATTTACTGCACATCACCATGGCCAAACACTGCACTCAGAGGGCTGCAGTGGAACTGAGTGAGTCCTGTAGCCACACAGCAGGGGAAAGGAAGAGAACCATCAAGTAGGTCAAATGCTATGAGCATTACGTAACAGACATTCCCCCTTCTAATGCTGGGTAGCTTATACAACTGACTTAAGTGCTTAGACACAAACTTCCAGGTGCAGATAGACAAAAGGGGGTGTTAAATACTGGTACCCAAAAAAAGGTCACATGGACCATAAGCATGTGGGGAAACCCAGAGCAGATTCCTCCTTGGAGTTAACGAACAATTCCCTCATCAGGAGTGCTACCTAGTTACACAAGCAGTCTTCCATCCTCGAGAGCAAGCAGTCATACATCCCCTGGTATCTGAGACCTTGTTATCACTGGGGGTTAGTCTGGAATGTAGCTGCTATGGAAAAGGAGACATGATAACGTGGAAGCAAAACAATGAGGAGAATACAACCAGCCATGGACCTGGATAGGATAATGATCCTCACAATTTCATCACTGAGAGAGAAATCTGGTCACAGTTTCACCCACAGACGGACGTTCTTGTTCAGCTTGGTTCTCCTTTTTATTCAGCCCAGAGCCCAGTCTATGTCATGGTGCTGCCCACAGTTATCGTGGGTCTTCTCATCTCAGTTAACAGTCTAGATAATCTCTCACATAGGAGCTCAGAGGTTTGTTATCTTCAATGATTCTAGATCCTGTCAAATTGACAATAAAAATCATCATATGATTTAGTAATCATATGACCGATGTCTTCTGGTGATAAAAAAAAAAACCTTCCATCTTTACATCTACATCCCTGTGTATACATAAAGTCATGCCTGGAAAAATATCTGCATGTCTTGGGGGCTAGAGAGATGGCTCAGCAGTTAAAAGAGCTTGCTGCTTTTCTAGAGGACCAGAGTTCTGTTCCCAGTACCCACTAAGGGCAGCTCACAAGCTCCAGTATTTCTAGTTCAAGAAGATCTAATGCCCTCTTCAGGCCTCTGTCAATACTGACATACATGTGTCATACACTCACACAGACATATAATTATAATAAATCTTCAATATCTCCACCACCACCATCATCATCATGTCTATTGTGTCTCTAGCTAAATCATTTCCTTTGGTCTCTGTTTTAGCCATTTCTGAGAATTTGGGGAACAAAGACTAAAGTCAGCTGTAAAGGCTGGCATGGCAGATGAACAGTGCCTCTCAGGAATTCTGAATTTGAAGACGCAATTCATTTCTGAAGACTCTCTAATGCATAAAGGAAAAAATGAAGCACCTAAATTAGTATGTGGTTGCAAAGGCTTGTTTTGAAAACTCCAAGTTGGGGCTTTTAAATGTCTCTGTTTAAGATCAGGCATGGAAGAGGCAAAACTGAGCTGCCCCAGGCCCACATTTCCTGGGATGGTGCACGACTCCAGGCACAGATCGTTGGCTGACCTTCATGGAACATCCAGAAGCCCAGGGACATCAGCTTAAGACCTGGTGATGGAATTTCAATGAAGACCTTAGATACTGAAATCAGCTTCTGTCCAGGACAGGAAAATATGAGAACAAAATGTCCTTCCCTGTCTTAGCATTGCAGAATGGGGCAACATGATGGACTTGCTGTCATGTTGTTAACTAAATCAGGAAAAGCAAGAAATATGCCATTTTCTTTCTAAGCAGTTATTCGCTACTGCAGGGCAGCTGGGTTCTTTCAACATCCAAAAAATTAAATGACAGAACACTTTTCACGCTATTACTGGAATCTGTCCCTTAGTCCTGTGATTCATGTGTTCATAAGCTAGATGCCCCAGGAATTCGACAAGCATCAACAAGGGAGGAGATATGGTTGCCATCAGCAAGGGGAGAAGAAAAGACACAAACGGAATGTCAAAGCCCTGAGAGGAGGGCACTGCCAGCCTCATCACGCTTCTGCCTAGAGGCTGCTGTCTGAAAATCAATTCCAGATTGATCACAGAGTTAAAGTAGGAAAGTATTTGCAGAAATGACAAGTTATCTAGGTTGTGTGTGCACGCATGTGTGAGTGTGAGTATATGTGCATGTGTGAGTTAACCAGAGACAATTTCATGCAAATATCACAATGTCAGAAGTTTGATGGTCTAAAATTGAATCATTTTTTAAAAAATTAAAAAGAGCTTTTCCTTGAGTATCTAATTTGAAAATACCATTATAAGGTTTTAATTGGATATTTTTATTAATTCTTTGAGAAGATTATACATGCATAAGTTTTTAATAGTGTCCACAACATACTCTTCCCTCTAATTCTTCCTGGATCCATCCCCAGCATTCCCATCTCCCTCCCAACATCACGTCCTCTACATTTTATCAATTATGTAATACAACACTTTATTGATCACACAAAATAGAAGTTTCTGCAGTGAAAAAGGCAAGTTGTGTTCAGAAAAGATGGCATCCACATTCATTTAGAAAACGACAAAATAGGTCACTGAGTCCAGGTTGTGCTGACTGCATGCACATTGGTGTGGGACCATCCACTGGGACATGGTCCACCTACCAGCGGCTATACCTGAAAAGAAAACTGACTTCCTCTCTCCCTTAGAATCCATCAACTACACCTACTCAGCCAGGGGTGGGGGCTCATGATCCCCTGCCCACCCTATGCTGGAATACTGATCATCATATGCAGGTTCCTGGACAGACAACCACAGCTGTTGTGAGTTCATGAGCCTAGTGGTCCTGTCATGTCCGGAAGAGATTTCTCACTCCCCTCCTCTGGAGCTTCTCTTACAATTGCTATACATTGTAAAAATGTTGACTAATATATAAAAACTTAGATAACAAGTTACTGAAAATATGATTTGAAAATAAACACATTAATATTTGCTAGGTGTATTTTATGCACTCCTTTATAAATGTGAGTGTGTGTACACACACATACACACAATTATATTACATATAACAATTTTGTTTATAATGCTTCCCTCCCCACAGCTGGATTATGTTGAGAAAAAATGTAGAGTATGGATGCTCTGTAAGTCTTCTAAATATCATGCTTGTGTTGTTTATGTGATATCTTTCCCAGCTCTGGAGCACTTGTCTTCCCTTAGGAAGGTGCCCTTAATTAACGTCCCAAATTAAGTACTTCTTTTAAGTTTTAGAATTTATTTAATTTTTTTTTGTAAAATAAGAGCACAATTTTATTTCCTTCCTGATAAATTTCTAGTTGTGCCTCCAATATTTACTGTATCTTGTAACTAAATTGAAATACTAACAGTTGTTACAAAATGAATTTCAATAGATCTGGAATATTAACACCACTTGGTAACTTTGATTCTATTTGGGGATAATTGATACATTTTAGTAACAGGCATTATTTCTGATTTATTCTCAAATACACGACTTCCATACAGAATTTGTAAGCTAATTACAATATGATTATAATTATAATTTGATTATAGAAAATACATACATTTTTCAAGATCTGATTTATGGTTTTTACCAAATATTTCTATATGAGGTGCCCTAGGAAACATGAAGTCTAACCTGAAAAATCTATGATGCATGCCTCTCAAGGCAGCTAGACCAGACCAACTCCATGATTCCCCACACCTCACAGATGTACCCAGCCTCTTAGGTTTTAGTTAACTCTAGATGTAGTCAAGAATAGTCATTACAATCCATTCCTTATTAACTCCATATTCAATCACATTTCCTTATGTCATGATTAATTTCTAAATGAAAATAACAAAACAGGTCATAATTATGCCTAACATGACATAACTATCCCACATACAATCACAAATTCATTATATGCTTTAGAAAAAAAGTGACAATGTTTCTTGAGGGACATTTATTTAGTATCCCAAAACTTAAATATGATAACCACTGCTATTCTCTTAATTCATGTTACATTACATGAGAAAGAAATTGAGGAAGGACAACACAAGTATCTGTACAGACACGTTCTTAACAAAATATGACAGAAACACTCATGTCACTTATCCTTATTTCTGCAGCTTGTCACATGGTCTTAGCTGCTCTTCATAACTACTTTCCTATTCTGTATTTCCTCCATTTCAGCAGGCACCTCAGCATGTCTTGGTTCTTTCCCTGGAAGAGTGATCCATACCTGCATTCCTAAAGGGTCTGTGCCCTTTGTCATCCTTCCTGGAATAGATTGTTGTAGTTTCCCATTTAATCACAAGGCACAATAGCGCCAAGAGATGTCCTAAAGGATCTCCTGTAGTCCAGACATAATCCTTCTTACCTCCATTGTGGAGAAGCAATCCAATTTCCCCATAGTAATCTGGATACATCACCCCTCCTAATGGTGTTATTCCTTTCTTAGTCTGTTGGCTTAAGGGCATCAAAAGCCCAAAATGACCAGGGGAAAGTCTGAGTTTACAGTTCAATGGAATACTTGTTATGTCTCCTGGCAGGAGCACTTCACATTCTGGAACCAAAATATCTAGGCCAGCATCTAAGGTTGCATGAACAGGAAGCAAAATTCTTTTCTAGTGGTTCACCAGGGGTGATAGTGGGGGGGACTATTCCTTTCTCCCCGCCCTGATTCCTGGGCCTGTGGAGTCTGGCTATGGGAGAAACCACACCATATACTGATTCAGAGAATATACTGTCCTTTGAAGAACCCTACACCCCAGCCCTCCAAGATGCTGCTACCCAACTGGCTCTGTAACTGTATCTTCAAAAGATCATTCCATCTTTCTATGAGGCCAGATGCTTCAGGATAGTGGAGAGCATGGTAAGACCACCAGTGGATTCCATAACTGTGCACCCACTGCTTCACTTCTCTGGCTGTAAAGTGAGTTCCTTGGTCAGAAGCAGTACTGTGGGGAATACCAGGAAGGCGGATAAGGCACGCTCTAAGTCCCCATGTGGTAGTTTTGACAGAAGCATTATGTGCAGGAAAGGCAATTTCATAACCAGACTGTACCTATACCTATCAGAAAGAAGCATTATCCTCTCTACAGAGGAAGTGATCTAAAATAGTCAACCTGCCACTGGGTCACTGGCTGGTCACTGCTGGGAATGGTGCCATAATTGGGGTTCAGTGTTGCTCTCTGCTGTTGGAAGATCTGGCCCTCAGCAGCAGCTGTTACTAGGTCAGGTTTGGTGAGTGGAAGTCCATGTTGTTGACCCCATGTATAACCACCATCTTGGCCACCATGGCCACTTTGTTCATGGGGCCATTTGACAGTGACTTGGATGGCAAGCAAAAGAGGCTACCTGTCCACAGAACAGACCATCCTAACGACTTGATTATTGAACTCCTCCTCCGATGGAGTCACCTGTTGATGATCACTCACATGGGACAAAAGTATTTTCATATTCTTTGCCCATCTGGAGAGATCTATATGCATATATCTCCCCAGATGTCCCAGAGATGCATACATCTCACCAATTTTCCAATCATGCTCTTCCAAGTCCCTAACTCTCCAGCCAATCCATTGGCTACAGTGCATGAATCAGTAAACAACTGCACATCTGGCAATTTCTCCTCCCAAACAAAATGTATGACCATGCGTATCCCCTAAAGTTCTGCCCCTGTTTTCCCTTTGCCAGTGTCTTCCAAAGTTGTCCCAGAAAGAAGCTATAATGCCGCAGCCGTCCACTTCTGGGTGGTGCCTTCATATGGACTACCATCAGTAAGCCAGGCTCTAGTAGTCTCTTTCTCAATCAACCAATCACGGGACACATCCCATGAGGCTATAGAAGCATGCTTGGCAGAAGATGGCATTGTAATAGGGGTAGAAACAATAGGCAGTTAGGTGCTTTCTTCATGTGAACTTCCTTGTGCCTTCAGGACCTGTTTGGGCCCAATCTCATATACACCACTTTTGTTTGATAATAGATTGCTACTGTAAATGTCTCACTTTATGGTTTGGTGGGTCAAAGAATATCCAACTCATGACAGACAGCTCAGGTCATATGGTAACTTGGTGGCGTATTGTCAAACATTTGGGTTCCATTAAGGCCCAGTATCAGGCCCAAGGGCTATCTCTCAAATGGAGAATAGTTGTCTGCAGAAGGTGGTAGAGCCTTGCTCGAAAATCCCAAAAGTCTCTTCTGTGATTCACCTATAGGGGCCTGACAAAGGCTACAAACACATCCCTGTCTTCCACTGATACCTCAAGTGTCATGTGTCTGCTGGATCGTGGGATCCAAGTGGTATAGCAGCCTGCACAGCAGACTGGACTTGAGGATCCTTCTCCTATTCCAGGCCCCACTCAAAGCTAGCAGCTTTCTGAGTCACTTGGTATTTGGACCAGAGTAACAAACCCAAGTGAGGAATGTACTATCTGCAAAATCCAAGTAGGCCCACTAAATGTTGTGTTTCTGTCTTGGTCATGGGAGGGGCCAGGTGCAATAATTTATCCTTCACCATAAAAGGAGTATCCCTGAACGTCCCACAACACTGGACTCCTAAGAATTTCACTGAAGTAGAAGACCCATAAATTTTATTTCCCATCCTCTAATACATATATGTTACCAACAAGATGAAAGTAGTTGCTACCTCCTGCCCGCTTTATCCAACCAGCACCATGTCATCAAGACAGTGGACTGATGTGATATTTTCTGGAAGAGACAAATGATCAAGATTCCCTTTGAACTAAGTTATTGACACAGGCTAGATAGTTAATATAACTTTGAGGTAAAACTGTCAAGGTATACTGCTGGCCTTGCCAACTGAAAGCAATTGTTTCTGGTGGTCCTTGTGGACAGGTACCAAGAAAAAGGCATCTGCTAGATCAATAGCTATATACCATGAAACAGGAGATGTGTTCATCTGCTCAAGTAAGGACACCACATCTGGTCCAGCGGATGCAACTGGAATCACTACTTGAGTTTTTGATAGTCAACCATTATTCTCCATGATCTGTCTTCTGGACTGGTAGAAAGAGTTAAAAGGGGATGTGTTGGGAACCACCACCCCTGCATCTTTCAAGTCCTTGATAATAGCACTAATTTCTGCAATTCACTATTTCCCTTGGTAGAGGCAACTCTAAAGGCTTCTCTTTAGCCTTTCCATAATAGTCCTCACCCCACACACAGGTCAGGGAACCAGTGTGGGAATTCTGCCACCTTCTAAGTGTATCTTATCCCAATTATACATTCTGAGACTGAGGAAATAACCATAGGATAAATTCAGGGACCAACTGGACCTACTATGAGTCAAGCTTCAGACAAAACTCCATCAATCACCTGACCCTCTTAAGCTCCTACTTTAAATGGAGGGCCACAGTGTCTTTTGGGGTGTCCAGGGATTGGTGTCAATTCAGAACCAGTGTCCAACAGCCTCTGAAAATCCATTTGTTTCCTTTCCACCACTTTACAGTTACCCTTGTAAAAGGCCATAGGTCCCTCTGAGAAAGAACTGAAGAAAGGCTGACAATAAAACTTAGTATTTTATCAAGTTCCTTGCTCAGGGTAACCTGACTGTCCTTTTGCTCAAGGGATTCTGGGTTTATAAACTGGCTCATCTGGAAATTGGTTCATGGGCCAAGATTCCCTTTTTCCATGATCTAATGTAGTTTTTCTTTTATTTGTTTGAGAATCAGCTGTCACACTTATTTTGGAATTTGAAGTACAAGTGGCTTTTAATTTAGACCTACAAAGTCACTTTATTTCTTAAAATGTTAAAATCTGACTGGTAAGTGCTAACACAGCATTTTTAGAGGATTTGTTTTTATTGTTATGTATGAGTGTGTGTATGTTTGTGCATCATGTGTGTGTGTGCTTGGTGCCTACAGAGGCCAGAAGACAGGATTGGATCCCCTGGAACTGGAGTCACAAAGGGCTGTGAGCTCTGGACCTCATTTTCTCTTTAGCTTCATCCATCACTTCTAAGTGCTTTTTTATGACATGGAAGAGTCAACATTTACCTGGAATTACCTAACACACATTGATTTTCATCAGGAATTGAAAGAAGTCATTTGTCATGAAGAGCACGTAGAAATATAAATAGTGTGAGATTTCTCACTCTTCTGAAGTCTCGAACTGACACTTCCAGATATTTGCAAAATAAAAGCCTGCAATATTTCCTGCAAATTATATTTTATGACTTTGAATCAAATAGGTTGCAGCCCTAGAGAGAAACAGGTTGCAAAAGTGACTTGCCTCAAGTCCTGTTATTATGAGGATGGGGAAAACTGCCTTTCTGCCCCTAGCAATCAAATTGCCCGAGAGTTTCCTTCATTCATTTAAATTTGAAAAGGCTGGAACATTTTAATTGTTCCCAAAAGAACATGGCTCCCTTTTGGCTAGAAGAAAATTCTGAAGGCATTCAGTGGAGACTGAAGCAAGAGAATGAAATCTGCAAGTTTATCTACAGGGAAAGATTTGGTTAGTTTATCTACGGGGAAAGTGAAGTCCGTCAAGAGAATGACTGAATAGGGAAGGACTGCCATTTAGTTGAGCATCATTGGCTTGACCAGTGTGAAGGGATCCTGGACAAGGATGAAAGCAAGACAGCTTGCAGCTCTGATGAGAGCTCAGACCCAGGAAGAGCCCAATGAGCTGACGCTGTTGTCAGAACCATGGACAGTGCTCACCAAGCTCCCTTTCAGAGCGCTCACTGTCTTCTCTAAACTGTCTTCTCCAGAGAAGCTGCTGAGAATCCATTCAATGACCTTCCAAGACCAGCTTCTGGCCCACAACGAGGGCTCTGATTCTATTAACTGTCTTGTTGGATGACCAAATAACTAACAAGAAATAGTCTAAGGAAAGAAAGGTTTATTGGGGCTCAGTTTGAGGAGACACAGTCCCTCCTGGCAGGGAAAATATGGTGGCAGGAACATAAGACATCTAGTCACACTGTATCTCAAGTGAGGAAGCACAGAAGTGAATGAAGAACTCAGCTTGCTATTCCTTTTTTTATATAACCAGAATCCCGGTCCAGAGGATGGTACTGCCCAAATTGAGGGCCAGTCTTTCCATCTCAATTAATCTGTTCTAGAAACTCCCTCATGGTCATGCTCAGAGGTTCGTCTCCTGGGTACTTCTAGCTTATGCCAAGCTGACAGAATTAACCACCACACTGATCCTCCACTAGGCATCCACAGACAATAACTTGAATGACTGTTGTTGAGGCCTTAGCAACGCTAAGTGCTCCTCTTTTCCAGGACCTGTAGTTACAGAACATATGGGAGGTTGGACAAACCACAATGACAAGCAACACACAAAAGTACTCAGAAAGGAAAACACTTAGAAATACGTTTCCTCAATAAAAGTCTCCAAGGTAAAGTGGTTCTCCGTTCTTCTCCTTATAATACAAACCTTCTTATTGGGCTTTTTGGTGAAGCAGCAACAAATTTTAGCAGAGGCATTAGGAAATTCAGGTGCTCTCCCTAGAAATGTGAGCTTCTGTCAAAATCCCATATACCTCAGTCTGCTAAAACCATGACATTTGAACTCTGTGCCATGGGGAGATTTCTCCTAATCCTGACTTCTTCCCTGATGTATTCTATACATTACAGTTAGTACTTACCACTTGCTACAGACCACCATACTCCAAGACCTTAATATACCCTGCATCTGTGGGAGTAAGCCTTACTCAGCCTCCTGTCTACCTTTCCCTAGCTGAGTCTAACTCGGTTAAGGAAACATTTCCTCCAAGAAGGCTCAGCAATGTTGTATAGGCTTATGTGTCCTATATTTGAATATAGGATCCTATTATTTATGTGATTGCTGTTTTAATGACCTATCTCCCATACAAGACTATTAAAATTCTTGAAAGTAAGTAGTATGCCTTGGTTATCACCTTCTTTCCAGCACCTCTTATTAAATATGCTCAGTAAATATGCATGTTTATTGAAAAAAATCAATGTCTCTGACCATGTAGTGTTGCCTTCTCTTCCTACAACAGGGTTTTTTTAAATTATTACTTTATATACTGCCAATAGTCCCAACAGAAAATAACCAAACATGGCATTCAATTAGAAGAATGATAGATATTTCAGAGTGTCACCATGATAGATAAGTAGATAAAACATGTTGCTATGGTAGCTGGAATAATCATAAATAGGAGTCCTTAAACTGTGGTGCATTCTATTGATGAGAAAATTCCTGCTGCATAGACCTCTCTCACTGTGTCATCTTGACACTTCAACATTCTCATAATGGCCTTTGGAACTCTAGAATATCTTTAATAAAACCAAAGAGTCCTGAAAAAAATCTCCAAATATAATGAATCTATCACCCATGGACTTGGGGAAAGGTGAAGTTTTGTGCACAGAGGGGGCTGTGTGTAAAAGAAGGCTCTTTCACTTTATATTTGATTGTAGCCCAAATGACTGTCTTCACTCAAACATGCACCTGGGGTACTTTGCTAGAGTCCTTGTTTCTTGGAGATCCTTTGTGGTGTACTGCATTATCTCATTTATCAAAGGACCTGTCTCCATCTTTAACTCCTTTTTAACATAGGAAGCCATTTTAAAAGAAACTTTGTGATACACATATCCCGATCTGTGGATCACTTGTGCTTTTTCTTGCTGTCTCAACACTATCCCCAGAGGCTCATCAACTCTTTGGAGTTTGTTAAAGAACAGACTGGTAAAGAAAGCCAAATACATGCCATGGGTTGTTGAACTTGAATTGTGACTTTCTTTCCATTGCTGTTGAAAACCCATAAGATTCCAAGGACTGAGCTCAGAGATAAGAGAATATCCATCTGTCTGGGATTACACTTTATTAAATGGTATATGTGGAGATGGTCATAGTTACTGAAAGCACAATTTAGAATTATGACTATAAAGACAATTCCAAAGTGAATTAAGACTAAATGAGTTTAAAATTATAATCAAGCAAGCTTACATGAATTTTATACAAATGGTAACCAAGTGGCCTTGTTTCCCTCACTTATACAGTGAATCTATTGCCCAAAAGTGAGATTTCCTGTTTGTCAAAATAGTCATCTTTGGTGAGGCTTTTGTACTACTGAGAATATAATTAAGAAATAGAGCATTGTCTTTCTTGTCTGACTCTGCCTATACTTTGTTACTTCAAAGATGTATGGGAGAAAAAAATTCCCACGTGTCTCTCTGGCTTTTCACAAGCATTATCATGAATGACATTCTTACAACAAAAGATGTTCTCATAACAAAAGCACATAACAAATTAATTTAGTCATAGATAGACATGACACAGGAGTCTTAAAAAATAAAGAACCAAAAATTCAAGGAATACTATTTGATTTTGCTTGTTTGATGAGGAATAAACACCCAAGGTATAGTTGGTCAAAGGGGCATGATCTAATGAAATAAACTCCAGGCTGGGTAGCAAAATCTGTCAAAATTCTTCTTGGATTCCATATATGGGCTGGAAAGCTATCATACCCATTTTATCACATATTTCAGGGGAAGTAAATTAGAGCATTCTGTTATGGATAATCCTGTACATGAAAGTGGGTAAGCCATAATGACATCTAGTTTCAGCAATTTTCTCAGTCTCTGAAAATATCTCAAGGTGCTATATCTGAGGGTACCATGTTCTAAGCTCGGGTATGAATAAGATGATCTGTAATAATGAGAGAATCCAAAGCTTAATGTGCTCCTCTTGGTCACATACATTGGGATATGTCTTGAAGTCACTAAAGTCAACAAAACCATGCACTTACCCTTCAACTGATTTGTCCAGATATGTCTTGATTTCTAACCAAATCATTTTTTTTCCTCAAAAAAGAGGTTTATACCACCAGGAAACTGCCCACTATGTCCTTGGCAGGCCTTCCTGTGAGGGCTTTGAGTCTTTATCTTGCATCATCTCACTTTGCTTCTCCTGCTCCTGCATATATTCATAGAGCCTTCTCAGTCACTAGTATTTATACACATCTGACAGATGTCATCGGGCTACTGTTCAAGCACTTTTCTTCCTAAGGTTTTTTTCCTCAAATGCCTGTGCCCAACACCAATTCACGGTATTTTCCTGGGGATCCTGCCCTGCCCTTCCCAACTACACAGATTATATCTGCCATAAGATCTTATGGAATCATTTATCTACACTGTGACACTTGTCACAATTGCTATTGACTGTGTTTATAAAGCTGTGTCATTGTCTGTCTTGACAAAGTCTAGAGGGCAATAGACAGAATCTCTAGTTGATGTCACTGCCCCCGAGTAGTTGGTACCTAGTAGGTACATATTTGTTGAGTAAAACAAAGGAGCAGAATAGTGAAGAAAGAAGTCAGGGAGCAAGAAGAAATGGAGGGTAGATAAGAATAGAAATTAGTTAGAAGAGACAGAGTGACACATACTAGTGTTCTTTATCATGAAACATGGATTTATGGCCTATCTAATAGATACTGGATGAAGGCTTAGTATTCTAAGTTCCTGCACCACTTCAACAGATCATCATCTTGGTTGGATTGCTTCCAGCTCCAATGTCTTCCCATAGGATCAGGAGAGGCTGCATTCCTTATACACAGTTCTGTCAGTAAAGATAAGAAATGATGCTTCCACAGATCCTTTTGAGGTGGGCCTTTTTGCATCTATGAGGATAGGAGTTTGGTGTGTTTCTCTCTAGATCCCAACAAACTCTTAATTAAGAAACAAATCATTCCCCAATCAGTCATCATGGTAAGTCAATCTCAGTCACTGAAACCTAACTATTCCTGAAAAGGTATATCAGGACTTTCTCCATACTGAGTGTTGATGCTTTTATATGTTGTTGGCCAAACTCCTATCAATACTATTGACTACTTATACCCAGTATCAGGCCACCTAGAAGCCACAGAGGGGATGTTGTATGTAGTGGCCCAGATTGGACAACTAATGCCATCATTTACAAACCATGGTGAGCAACAGTACATGTTGCGTTAAGTGATAATGTATCATGCTATTGTAATGAAAATGAATTAATATATGCATTAGAGCAGGGTCTGGTGTGCAGCAATGCTCAATAAGTGTCTTGTGGACACTAGAGGTTTTGTCTCTGCCAAAGTTCCTGCTTCTCATATGGACTCTGAGTTCTTTTCTCCACTCAGACAGGAACTCACTGAAATATGCACAATACATTCATTAGCCTGTTCTGAGCATGGCTTTTCGATTCTACTCCTAATATCACACAGGATAAAAATTGTTCCCTCTCATATAACCTCCTCAGTAAATAAAACAAATTGAAAGATATTTCAAAAGAATCTACTGAGCTGAAGATTTGCAAAGAATGTTAATGCTAGAAAACATCACAAACTAACCAGATTTAGCATTTGTAGAGATCCTCTACCCACAAAGAGAATTCACATTCTTCTCATGTGCACAGGAAATGGTCTTCAAAACAAACTACACACTGGTCACAAAGTAATTCTCAAAACACTTAAGGGATATAAATCACGTAAACTATGTTCTCTGACTACACAGAAGGATATTAGAAATGAGAGAAACGAAAGGAAGCAAATTCACAAATAGATGCAAATTCACAAACATATTCTTTGTGATTGTTTTACAAGTCTGAGAATGTACTAAAACTGACCTCTTACATGAGACAGGTGAGTATATGGTACATTAATTGTGTCTTAATGGGGCTGCTCAGTTTAAAAGATTATATACATCATGAACATACACACACACACACACACACACACACACACACACACACACACACACACACACACAAGTGTACACACACTGCCAGCAATACTTTAATCTGGAAAAGATAATTTTTGTAAAACAAACTAGAAAATGTTTCTGGGTTAGTAGGCTCCTCTGAATATTTAAAATGATTATTTTATATAATTCTTTTGTCCAATGTATGTTTCCTGGATGGTTTAAGGCATTCCATTAAGAATAAGATCATTATGTTTTATGTGAGATATATTTGGAGGGGCAGGGGATGAGAGTTGGCAGTGCTAGGGATTGAATCCAGGGCCTTGAACATGCTATAAAAATGCCCCACTACTGAACTATATACTCATCCCTAGAGTAAGACTCTCTAAAATATTATTTAATCTCCTTTGACAGAAAATCCCCCTGGCAATGTACTCATCCCAAGAGTAAGACTCTCTTAAATAATATTCAATCTCCATTGACAGAACAGCTCATTGGGAACATTAGTATCCAGTTAAGGTGTCCCTATCAACTTTCAACGAATGAAGAAAGCATTTTAAATTGCATGATGCAAGACATTCTGTTCATGAGAGAAATACTTAATATGTGAGCCTCTGACTACTTAGTTTGGGTAATAATAAGACATAAAGTTAAAGCATCGTTGCTGCATTTCTCCTCTCAGTGTGTTTAAGACCATTGTAAAATTTGAGCAGAAACCTTTGTCCAAATAAAATCTAAACAGCAATGCTGAATCTTTTCCACCAATAAGCTCAATAAGGACCAAACTGTTTCTCTTTACAATATCAATTACACCAAACAGAAAACATAAATATAATAATGCAGCTGCCATTGGCTGGACACTTTCTGCTCTTCCAGTACTGACTGGACTTGGTACTGTTTGTGAATTATCTTATGAGATTCTGAAGGCAACTTGATAGAGCAAGGGTTATCAACACTCCTGCTTTCCAGATGAAGGCATCAAAAGTCAGAGAGGAAAAACAATTTATCTAAAGCCAATAGTTTGGCCATGATAAGAAATTTTTTCCCATGGGACCAGCAACACCAGTTGTTAAATATCAAAATAAGTGTATGCTCTTGGTAAATAGCTACTTTACCTCCCAAGTGCCCTGTCCATTCATCCCTCTTCCTACCGCTGGGGTCATTCTAGTACATCCTTGCACTCCAGAACTCATGGCTTGAACCCTGTTCCATCCTAATGGCCTCGCTGTACCATGTCCTCACATTACCATTTTTAGTGTATGTATGTGTGTCTGCATTACCTTATGTTTACCACTTGCACAGGGTATACACAGGGGCCAAAAGAGGACACCAGATCCCATGGAACTGGAGATTCAAGAAGTTATGAGCTATCGTATGGATGCCTAGAATGAAACCTGGGTGTTCTGAAAGAACAGCAATTACTCTTAACCATTGAGCCATATGTCCAGGCCCATATCAAATATTTTAATGTCATTCTCAGATATTGGTCTCCAAAGTTCATGCATGTGTATACATTTCACAAAAGGTGGTGAGAGAATACAGTCAGCAATGGAGCCAGAAAAACGGTTGTATAGGCTGAAACCTCTAGGCAAATTCTCCCTCACAGGTCACCAGTGCTAATAAGCAAATGTAACATGATCCTGAATCTTATTTCTATGCTTAAAAAAAATCAATGTACCACTTAGTACAGTAGCCCCTTTTTCTGTTGCAACAATGCCCCTGTGCAGCCAAGAAAGATATGTTATAATTCCATCAGAGAAACTACTTCCTGTGAAGGTGTCTCCTGCACGGTTATCATCAAAGTTGCCACCATCACCAGATATCTACAAACCTTTTCACTTATGATGCAGCAATAGAGACTTTTCTCAAACCGGGCGGTGGTGGCGCACACCTTTAATCCCAGCACTCGGGAGGCAGAGCCAGGCGGATCTCTGTGAGTTCGAGGCCAGCCTGGTCTCCAAAGCGAGTTCCAGGAAAGGCGCAAAGCTACACAGAGAAACCCTGTCTCGAAAAACCAAAAAAAAAAAAAAAAAAAAAAAAAAAAAAAATAGAGACTTTTCTCATTTGCTTACAGGCTCATGTGAAATCAGTCTAACTTTGCCTTCCTTGTAAAAGATAAAGACCTGAGTACTGTGTGTTGCAAAAGCATTTTCAGAGACCCTGGAGGGTCAGAAGAAATGAATAATAAGATGTAAATTCTGTCTCTGACTGGACTACAGCAGGAATGTGAAGTCATCAAATATTTGAGCACAAGAGATAATTTGGTTTGAACTAAATGGTCAAAAAATGGTCAGTTTGGGCATAATTTATTATACTGTCTCTCTTACTTCCACTTGTTAATAAATTTAGTGCCATAAAAGTGTAAAATGGAGATGTAGAATCAGAATAGTAGGAAGTAAAGGTTGAACATTAGCAAATACACTTAGTGATTCTTCTACAGATACACAAGCCCAGAACAAGTCTCAGAGTCATTAAAAAGCCAATGACGTATCGTGAGCGCCTTAACAGGCCCTACGGCTACTCTGTGCCTTGGACGGGACACGTAGCAGTGTAGCTGAGTGGAGGGTGACGCTGAGATGGCAATAGCTCAGGAACACACAATCCATGGAGGTAGAGCAGGGACCAGTGGTGCCTGCATTGGGCACTGATAGGAGGGGATGCAGGAGATTAGCTTTTTAACCTTGGTTTTGTGTGTCAAAAACATTGGACACGTTCACTCTGACCTATTCACTCAACCACCACCCCTGTATAACAAAAGTTCTCCTCTAGATAGAGCATCGTTCCAGGCCTCTCTGTCAGGATACCCTCTTCTGACAGGGAGCTTCACAATTATAACTGGCAAAAGTACATTATTATCTGAGGCTCCACCCATGATACCAAGAAGCCAGAAGTAATTGCAGTCCAGGCTGTGACACCTCCCTTTCATCAGCCTTTAAGTGCATGTTAATTGTACAGATAATGGATTGTAATGTGACATCTTTATTTAAGAATATAACACACTTTGACCATATTCATCCCATTACACACTCATGTCAACTGCTCTCTTATCCCTTTTCTACACACTGAATAGTCCTTTATTTTCATATCCTGTCGCCCCAAATTCCACACATGAGAGAAAACATATGGCACCCGACCTTTCATGCCTCATTTATTTCACTTAATATAACCTCCAGTCCCATCCATTTTCCTTTATTCACCTATTTAAAGAATTTTTTAATTTAAATTATGTGGATGTGGGGGGGGGGGGGGTATGTGCACATGAGTGCAGATGTCTATGGATGAGATATGACAGATCCCCCCGGAAACAGAGTTACAATTAGCTATGAGCTGCCTGATGTGGGCACTGGGAACTGAATTTGGATCCCCTACAACAGCACTTTGTGCTCTGAACCACTGATCCATCTCTCTAGCACCATTTTCCTTTAAACAATAGAATGTATTGATGTTGTGGCTGAACAACACTCCATTGTGTGTATGCCACATTTTCTTTCCATTCGTCCACTGATGCGTACCTGGGCTGACTCAATAACTGTCTTCGTTAGGGTTTCTACTGCTGCAACAAAATACCATGACCAAAAAGCAAGTTGAGGAGGAGAGGCTTTATTTGGCTTACACTTCAACACTGCTGTTTATCGCTGAAGGAAGTTAGGACAGGAACTCAAATAGGGCAGGATCCTGGAAGCAGGAGCTGATGCAGAGGCCATGGAGGGGTGCTGCTTACTGACTTGCTTCTCATGGCTTGCTAATCCCACCTTCTTTTCGAAGCTAGGACCATCAGTGCAGGGATGGCACCAAGCACCATGAGCTGGGCCCTCTGCAACTGATCACTAGTTGAGAAAATTCCTAACAGCTGGATCTCATGGAGGATTTCCTCAACTGAGTCTCCTTCTTCTCTGATGACTCTGGCTTGTGTTAAGTTGACACAAACACATCACTTTAAGCCACAACCCTCCCTTTCTTATTCATCCCCAAGATCTCACATTAAAATCACAAATAGTTTTAAAAGTCCTACAGTCTTTTACAAATTTAGATACACTAGAATTTCAGTCTCTTTAAAATATCCAATCTCTTTCAAATATTTCAGTTGTGGCCTCCTGTAAAAATCAAAATTAAGTTAACTATCTTCTTCAAGAGGGAAGGACCAGGGCACAGTCACAATCTGAACCAAGAAAAAAACAAACTCCAACAGTATAAATAACTCAATTTCCATTTACCCGGGATTCACTCACGAGCTTCTGAGCTCCTCCAAGAAGCTCCAGTCACTCCTCCAGCTCTGCCCTCTGCAGGACACACAGCTCATCTTCTAGCTCTATCTGGCTCCACTCACTGCTGCTGCTGTTCTTGGTGGTCATCATCCCATTGTACTGGCACCTCCAAAACACTGGGGTCTTCTCCTAAAAGTGAGCTGCACTTTTACCAATAGCTTCTCATAGGCTCCCCTCATGGTACCAAGCCTCAATTCCTTTACATGACTCCTTCAGTCCTGGACCGTCAACTGCCACTGAGGCTGCACCTTCTCTAATGACCTCTCCTGGCCTTTCACAGTGACAAGCCTCAGCTGCTCTCCATGACCTCTTCATTCCTTCAAAACCAGTACCACCTGAGTGACTCTTACACATTACCAAGTCCAGCTGTTAGCAGGAGGTACAACCTTGGTCAGCTCTGGAACACAGCTTCTTTATGCTCCCAGGAAACACTTCCCAGAAGATTCCACAGGTCATGTTGGACTCACTCACCGCTAATTTCTTAGCTCCAGCTGACCAGCATCAAGTATCCCACAAAACAAGGTTTTGCTTTAGTGGTTCTGACACCTTGTTAATCACAGCTGATTCTTCAGTCACAGCTAACCAGAACCACAGAACTTTAACTCAAAGTAACAAATGGCCCTGATAGTCTTTAAACTTCCCTCTGAAACTTCACAAGCCAGGCCTCCATCCTCTTCACTGCTCTCAACATTCCTATCTTCCAAATTTCCACAGAACATCCCACAGAGCTCTTAACACTCAATGGCTCTTCTAGTCCAAAGTTCCAAAATCCTTCCACAATTCTCCCTAAAACATAGTCAGGTCTGTCACTACACTGTCAATACCTCACTACGCTGGAACCAATTTGTCTTAATTAGGGTTTCTATTACTGCAACAAAACACTATGACCAAAAAACAAGTTGGGGAGGAAAGGATTTATTTGACTTACACTTCCACATTGCTGTGTCACTGAAGGAAGTCAGGAAAGGAACTCAAACAAGGCAGGATCTTGGAGGCAGGAGCTGATGCAGAGGCCATGGACAGGAGCTGCTTACTGGCCTGCTCCCTTTGGTTTGCTCAGCCTGCTTGCTTATAAAACCCAGGACCACCAGCCCAGGGCTGGAACCACCCACCAGGGTCTGGGCCCTCCCCCGTTGATCACTAATTGAGAAAATGTCTTACAGCTGGATCTCATGGGGGCATTTCCTCAACTAAGGCTTCTTCCTCTCTAAAAAAGGATAGCTTGTGTCAAGTTGACCCCCAAAACCAGCCAGAATAATAACTTAGCTATTGTAATGAGTACAGTGATAATCATGGATCTGCAGGAATCTCTGTGGTATGTTGGCTTTGATTCCTTCAGAAATATACCCACAAGTGATACAGTTGGATTATTTGGTAGTTCTGATCCTAATCTTTGAGGAAACTGGACACTGACTTTCATAGTGCCTGAACTAATTTGCTTCCTATAAGCAGTGTATAAGAGTTTGTTTTTCCCACATCCTCACCAGCATTTTTTAAAATTTTTTGATGATAATCATTCTAGTTTGGGATGAGGTAAAATGTCAATATAATTTTGACTTCCATGTCCTAATGACTAAAGACATCAAACATTTATTTTATGTATTTCCTAGCCATTTCTATTTCATTTGTAAGAGAATGGTTTCCAATTCTGCCAACTGTTAAGATTTTAAGATGAAGGCCTTGCCCCTCCTCAAATTCTCTAAATCTGTTAGAAATCACTAAGCTGTTTAAACCTTTAAGTCAAAACATTGCTTACTTTAAACAGGGAACGACTGAACAAACTCTGAAGAATTTAGAAAAACCTCTGCAGTCCATGGCGTGGGCTTAGTTTCCATTGAATCTTCCAAGTTGTTTCACTAAATTATCAACTTTTTCTTTCTCCAGAATCTCTGTAATATGTTTTCTGGATTAAAGCCCAGGCCATAAATTCATGTTTATCAAAGCTTGTACACAAATCTCCAACAAACAGACACACAGAAAGTCTACATCATCTTTAAAATCTTAGCTTGTGATTGTAAGGGAAAACAACCACTGTGAATCTTCTGCTGCGCTCACTTTACATTTTGTGTCTTCACGTGTTATATCATACACTCAGTGAGAACCACTGTCACCATTGTCTCCAATATCTTGATCAAAATAACATATAAAATGGCCTATTAAAATGTAATGTTTCTTTTCCCCAATAATCTTTTTTGGTACAAGTATATTATTTAATACTTTCAATCATTCGTTCCTAGCCATCTGGACTAAAATACTTCTTTGATAATGTAAATATTTTTCTATTGTGCTAAACATCTTTCTGTGTCTAAAGGCTTAGAGTAAATGCACAAGAAATAAATATAAAATGAGCAAAATTTTATAGAAATCTAGTTTTGGAAAAAAATAAAGCTCTTTCAATCAAGTGCTTCAGCTAATGTTTCTGATATAAAGACTATGCACTACTTTTTACTGAAAATAATTTTTAATACAACATATTTTGGTCATGTTTTTCCCTCCCTCAATTTTGCCTGGATCCTCCCCACCTCCCTACCCACCCAATTTTATGTGGGTTTTTTTTTCTTCTCACTCTTGAAAAAAGACAAAGAACAAAACCAAAACAGCAACAAAATGAGCCAAGAAACATACACCCAAAAAACCACATAACATGAAAATGAAAATCAAAATGAACAAGCAAAAGACCAATAAAACAAAAATGCCCAAATAAAGCAATATGGAACAAAGTCTACAAAATACCATTGAGTTTGTCTTGTATTGCTCAACTTCTCCTAGGCATGGGACTGGACCTGGGGTATAGTTAATAAAACTCAATGAGACTCCATTGGAGAAAACTACTATTTTTCTCTTTACCATAAGGCATCAATTGCAGATAACTTCTTGGTTAGAGATTGGAACTCATGTCTACTTCCCTGACTCAGTGCTGAGGCCCCATCTGGCTTAAACCTGTCCAGGCCTGTGCATGCTGCCACAATCTCTGTGAATTTATATATGCATCAGTCCTGTTGTGTCTGGAAGACACTGTTTTCTGGAAGTCATCATCCTCTTACAATCTTATGCCTCCTCTTCTATCCCTGAGCCCTGAGGGGAAGGGTTTGATGAAGACATTCCATTTAGGACTGGGTGTTCCAAAGATCCTCACCATTTGCACATTTGGTACAGTACTTTTCAAAACAGATTTTATTGTATATATGTAACATTTAGAATATGACATGGTAAGATTATAAAGATGGTAAAACGGTTACTATCGTGAAACAGAAAATATTGGCATATAAATTATTAATAGAAAATACCTAGGATGAAAATATCTTTATGATTTTTAGATATAGTCCTTGCTTTAAAATTTTCAGTGGTCAAACCCTGGAAGCGTATGTCATCCAGGAGCCAGGAGTTGGTGGGCTTGGGATAAAGGAATGACTACATTTTAGCAATGAAGGTGTGTCCTCCAGAGACAGCAGCACTGACTTTCTAAAGTACGAACTGTCCTTAGGCTATTTGCCATTTGTGGTTTTTGCTTTAGTATTTATAAAATGACCATTCTCAAGTCTGTTCACATGACGCATTCCCTAGTCTGGGAACACTGTAGTGGGTTCTTCCATTAGTTGGGGAAGGACTTTGAAACATTCATGATAACCCCAAGGAAAATGAAGTTTACTTTAGAGCACACTGCTCAAATGTACAATCGGGTGGGCTCCTTCAACTTAAGATTAGATGCGCAGTGGGGTGGTCATGCAGTGAGGTGACCCCTCCTTGTGGCTGGTTGCTGAGGGTGATTGTGTTGAAGAATTGTTTCCAAAAGTCTTATTCATTGCCAGTTATGACATGAAATTACTGCTGAGTATTAATCATCTAATTCAGTCATACAAGCATGTGATTAGTCCATTACTGGTCTCTCATTCCCATCACTAAGCTCAGATCCCACAAGTGCAGGAGGAGTCTTTATTACTTCCTTGTGTCCAAGAGGAGGAAGATGAGCAAGGCCAGGGAGAGCTGCTGGCCCTCCCACAGTGACGAGCTAAGTCTAAGCAGGTCACTTGGATGCCATACTTCTTAAAACCCCCAACCTGGTCATCACACAGCACCCTACCCTTCTTCATGTAAAAAAACACAGAATAGTAAGGACTGTGGAATGGACCCTACATGCCAGACACAGCTCTCAGTTTTAGGGCCACAATGCCTACACAGACCCATCAAGCCCTGCTCTCAGCAGTCCACTGTAGCATCCTCCACAGGAATGAGTACTCAGTATCTGGGGCACAGCAGTGACACTGGTTAGGTTTGACCTCCCAGTACAGCACCTGGGACAACATACATGTGCATCAATGATGCTTATTATTTCTGGCAATAAGTCAAACAAAATAAAATTTGAATTTGTGGAAAAATAGAGGTAAAAATGTCACCATCTCTTTTGCTATGTTTCAGTGACATGTTTGCAGCAATGTTAAGAGAGAGAGGAACCAGAGTTGTCAGGCTGGCTGAGAACAGGAAGAGGGGATTCAGTCAGCAGGTACAAGGTTGTGGTCAGTCTCTCTCTCTCTCTCTCTCTCTCTCTCTCTCTCTCTCTCTCTCTCTGTCTCTCTCTCTCTCTCTCTCTCTCCCTCCCTCCCTCCCTCCCTCCCTCCCTCCCTCCCTCTTCCCCTTTCTTTCACTACCTACCCACACTTATCTTAAATCCCTTCTGAAAGCTACAGGGTCCTGAGCATGGCCATTGTCTTACTTAGGTTTTCCCGGCATGAGAAACGTGGAGAGTCTCAGTGCCGCAGCTGGAGCTCTGGCAACTGCTGTGTTCTATGTAGGAAAGGAAACCACAGGATGTAGAGAGGACAGGAGTCCCTCTTAAGAACTTTATCTGTGTGCCTAAGTCTAAGCATTGGAAGGCTGATGAGATGGCTCCATGAGGAAAGGCGCTAGTTTCCAAGTCTGATGTTCTAAATTCGGTCCTTGGAACCCACATGGTTAGAGGAAAGAACTGATTCCCACAAGTTTTCCTCTGACTTATGCACAAGTGCCACGGGATACAGATACATACACACACACACACACACACACACAAAAAAAAAATAAATAAATAAATAAAAATAAATAAATAAATAAAACGTAGATAAATGAATGAATGCAAAAAAGTTTTGAAGAATAATATTCAAGGTTTACCAGAGAAGGACTGCTTATAAAGGCATAAGTGTAGCTGTCACACTAGGGTGGGGAATGAATGTCATGGCCAAGGCCAGTGCTGCAGCTGACAGCCAGCATCCTGTCTGCAGCTTGTGGGCAAACACCTGGCATTCACAGAATTAGATTCAAACTCCCCTCTGTTACTGGCAAGACAAAGCCTCACATTGACTTTATCGCAGAGGATGATATTGTTGTGAATGAGGCTGACAAACAGGAGGGAGAGACATCAAGATGTCATGTAGCCACAGTAAAGCAAATGACTGTGGAGAAATGATTATACGCACACATTTCTTTCACATAGGTTGAAGGAGACAGCCTGGGGTGCTGCCATAAATGCAGCAATCACACAGAATACATCCTAAAAGGAAGGAAAGAAACTGTTCCTTTAAACTACTGGTGTTCCTTTTGAAAATGGCTATTTTAGAAAAACACAAATGTCTGAAAACTCCTGCACAAAACACTGAAATCAGCATCTGTGGATCCAAAACAGCAGGTCTTTCAAAGCCTCCCCAGCCCCCAACTCCAAGACTGTAAAGTGAAACCAGGGTTGACAATCACTCCTCAGCTCACCTCTCCAGCTGTCACAGAGTCTCAGTGTCAACAAGACACAGGCCTAGCATACCCCACAAGTAACAAGGTGTTAGTGCTTAAATCAGCATTGCATGAGTAGCTGGGATTGGTAGCATCACTGGCTACAGTGTCCGAACTGACTATTCTGTCCTAGCCCACATGCTCACCCTTGATGACAGTAACTAATGACTGTTGGCAACATTTCCATTATCAGTTGGATAACCCTTCTGTAGGGGGCCTGGAAAGAGAAGGGAGGAAAAGAAAGCTTCCAATTCCAGAGAAGCAGGATCCACCTCTCTGTGTGATTTTTGCATAAATTTCTTAACCTTCATTTGGTAAAATAAGGATGAAGTCAACCACAATATTGGATTGTGAAGAGTAATTGAAAGAACGTGTGTGAGTGACCAGAACATTTCCATAAATAAACTGATTAGTTTCCAGCAAGAAAGCACCTATTCATGTCTTATTGGAATGAGACTCAATGTCAATGTAGTTTGTCTTTGCTGAAAATTTAGCTCATCTCAACCCAATTTTCTTATGTTATATGCAGCAGAGACCAATTCCATTATACTCCATGAAAAGAACCTGAGGCCCAGTGCAAGATCAGAGGAATTCCCCACACCCTTGTTGACCTTTATTCAAAATCACTCATAGGACAGTCCTAATGGGAGTTGCTTCTTGACTCATGTGTTATTTACATTGCTAGATAATCACAGACACCCAAAGTACAATACACTATGATTTCCACAACACAGTTACTCGGGACAGAAGGAAAAGATAAAAGCAAAGACAATGTTGAAAACCTACAGTTTCATACTCTTCATGTATAGACTTATTTCATTATGATTTAGAGCAAGATAATCCCTTCAAAAGGCAAACGATTTTCCTTTAACTGTATCTGTATGTAATGAGATATATTTTCACATAGGCTAGAGAAAACAGCCTGGGGTACCACCATAAATGCAGCATATACTTATGCATCTGTTTGTAATGAGAACATGAAAGAACAAAACCAAAAGTTTTCTTCTTTGAAATGAAATGCTAATTGAGAAATAGATAATTTACATAGCTTAAGATTGTAACACGAACTAGTTAATAGTTATTCTGAATTTTAATGCTAATTATGTTAGTAAGAAGGAGAGATCTCTTCAGTGGTTCTTTCCCATCATCAACCAGATAAGGAAACAATAAGTGAAGAAATAAACCGAAGATGCTGAGCTGGAAACAGGAGTAACAATTGTACCACAAAGCACCTGCTCATCACATGCCTGCAAGAATGTGAAGGTGCTGTGGAGATTATGCTAATTACTCCATTAGTAAGGATTGGATGGTAAGTAGTCAATGATTGAAGAATTTTATTTCAATTACTTGTTTTTATACAAATTATTCCAAAACTTGGTGATTTAAAATAGTCATTTTACTTCATCCATGATTTAACAAACAGGAGCTCTTTGTCTCTGATCCATGAGGCTTCTCATCAGAGGCACCAAGAGCTGAGCTGACAGGTCCATTTCTGAGATGGAGTATCCTGCCCCCCCCATACACACACACATACACATACCTGTGGCTTCCCCATGTGCTTTCACTCTCATAGTCTGGTAGTCTCAGGAGAATCAGACCTCTTGCATGGTGACCTTGGGGTCCTGTGGTCCAAGGTCAACTGTTTAAGACCTGAGTTCAGAAGCCAGGATTGCATCACCGTTGTAATTTCCTTTCAGTTAAGATGATCTGAGGGCCACCTAGATCTGAAAGATCAAGGGTTCACGTGTGACTCAATGAAGGGATGAGAACAAAACTCACAATGATATTTAATCTTGCTCATACATTTAAGGCAGCGATTCCAACAGCAAAGGTGTAACCCAGAGTAGAGTAACTAACATTAGAGTCATATTTGGTACCCATAACTTGTTAAGGGGTATTGGGAAAAGACCAAGAATTCTATGAAACAGCGTCGTTTCCAGCACAACAGTAAAGAGTGTTTGGACCCAAGAGCCAACTGTGATCATGCTTAGAGACATGATGCCAGCGCTTCCTTCAGCAGAATCAAGGGATTGCTACGTGTTGCTTTCTCCACACATCTCTTGGAGCCACACTGGATTTCAGAAGAAAGTGGAATCCATAAGAAAGGCAGTATTATTCAATGATTTTTAAATCAAGAGGAATAATGAGAGCCTGATGTGTGCTGGGTGCCATAGGCAGATCAGAGACCTATGCATAATACATGCATGATGTTTGTCCTTGGGAGAGGAGAAGTTCAGTAGAAACAGTGACTGTACCAAAGAACAGGTGAGTAAATCCCTGCTGCAAAAGGAGAAAGCAGAGCTAGAACAGTTATTAGGAACATTCATTATTCTTCCAGAAAACCTCAGGTTAGTTCCCATCACCCACCTGAAACTTCAACTCCACAGATCCAACACACTCTTCTGACCTCTAAGAGTACTGGAACACACATGGCCTACATGCATGAACACATATATGCATAATTTAAAATAAACATTAAAACATAAAAGAAGAAAAGGAAAGAAACATCTTGCAGGCTCTTCAACAGCTCTGGCTTGTGCTAAGTAAGTTCCAGGCACATTGCAGTTGCTCAGTAAGTAGATGCTGAAAGAATAAATGGAACTGAGTTACTGAATGAGTGGAGTGTTTAAGGTGATATCCAGATTGGTGCCTCATGGAAAAGGACAGAGCTAACACTCAGTGCACCACCGTCTAGAGGATCTTTAAGAGGTTGCTCACAACCATCAGCAAGGAAACACTGGCTAGCTCACACCTTACACACTCAAGCAGATTTAACTGAGTTCAGATACGGTGGATGAGAAGGCTACAAGTGAAACCCCAGGGCTGAGCTGAGGCCACGGTTACTGCCTCGGCGTTTGTGTGGCTTCTCTGTCTTTTGTTCAGGTGTTCCTGTTTCTCCACAGTGCAAAGCAGCCGGACACTCTGTGATCTAGTTAATTCTCTGTAGCTGTGATAAACACTGTGAGCAAGAATAACTTCCGGCGAGAAAAGGGTTTCCTTCAGCCTACATTTCCAGGTCAAAGCCTGATGTCGAGAGAAGTCAGGGCAAGCATGGCAGGAACGGGAGCAGAAACCATGGGGATCCTCATGACTGGCTTGCTGTCTGCCTCGTTCTCAGACAGCTTTCTTTTACAGCAAAAGCCCAACAGCCTAGGGATGCTCTCACCCACAGAGGGCTGAACCTTTCCACAGCATCATCAATCAGGATACCCTCTCACAGGTATGGTCAAAGGCCAACCTAATCTAGGCAGTTCTTTGATTGAACTTCTCTCTTCCCAGTGTCAAGTTGACAATAGAAACTAACCAGTGCACTCACTAAAGAAAACAAAAGACAGAAAGGTCCAGAAGTCTTTCTCCGGAGTAACCTAAATGGTCAGAGGAAAGCACCATCACTATCTAAATTAGAGGATCCAGATTGGAAAAGAAGTTGCTTCACCTCACAAGCAGATTAAGACCTGAGACCTTGTACCAGGGGCCAAAAAGCTCCATGTGAGGCTCCCAAAAAGCATGGGAGCCATGTGAGGCAGTGGAATGGACCTGCCCCTAACTCCAGCAAGGTGCATAGGTCTCAGACTTGTTGTAGATCTATTGTCTCATTCAGTACAGTAATGTTGGACATAGCTATCGACATTGGGGTAAATCTAATCCCTCATTATGTTACATTAATTTAAATGGTCATTATAAAAAGCAAATCCTTATATAGCCCAGCAAATGTAGATGAATATTCTCATAACTTTGTGGGAGAGTGTTTAAGTTTTCACAAAAGTCAACTACTCCACAAAAAAGGATAGAAAGCTTTAAAACT
Source organism: Peromyscus californicus insignis (assembly GCF_007827085.1). Lineage (NCBI taxonomy): Eukaryota > Metazoa > Chordata > Mammalia > Rodentia > Cricetidae > Peromyscus > Peromyscus californicus. The sequence goes on along the minus strand of NW_026294469.1, from coordinate 73,684,081 downwards.
TAATACATGTAACAAGAAGTATGACTCTCATACTTAAAATCTGAATAGTTAGAAATTAAAAACCCAACCTCTCATAAAAGTAATTGAAGCAAACCTAAACTGGGAACATACTTGGTGAAAGATGTGTTATTCAGGTGGTCAATGGGCTTACTGTTATTTTTTAACCATAGGAAGGAAACATATCCATCCTGGAAACAGAGAAAGGGGTACAAATAGGCTAATTAGTCTACGAAGGAATTCCCAACAAACCTGTGGGATAGTGCTCTTCACTGATAAAAAAGACAAATAAGCCCATATCAAGTATAAATTTAATTCTTTCTTAAAGCACTGGATATAAATTCTTAAGAAAAATTTAGGAACATTTAGCAAAGAGTTTAACAATACACTAACTAAAAATTCTATTTCTAGAAATTGATCCTGAAAAAAATTAGTAAAAAATAATCAAAGAGCATAACAAAAGATGTTTCTAACTGCATTTGTGAGGAAATTGATAAGCAATCTAAATTTATTGAATGAATTAAATGTTGATTGGATTAATTAATCTAATTAATTAAATTATTAAATGTTGAATGAAATCGAGATAATGTTTTTATTCACAGTGGAATGTGTGCAGTTATTGACATGGAAAAATGTTTGTGATATTTAAGTGAGAAGGGTTGGATGCCAGGATGTATTTAAATATGATCCATTTTTATTTCTGAATTGATAATTGCAGAGAGAAATAAAAAGTTTAAAATGTGCAGAAACTTAAAGTATTGTTCTGTGACTGTTGAGAGATATTGTGGGTGAATTTTCACCAATGAACATTTTAAAAGTAAAAAGTAAGGAAATGCAATTTCGATGAAAGTATCAGAGTTCTGCCAGTATATTTTAAGATTCTAAATGCATATAAAAGAGGAATCTTGAATAAAATTCATCATTGATTTGGATTTCCCATTCTACAGACAAGACCAAGACAGATTATTAGGTTACCAGTAAATTGAGTCCCCTACCATGAGAACTGTTGACAGTTTTAATTTTTTAATATTAGCTTAGCTAATATTAAATATAAATGTCACTGTCTCAAAATAAACATTTATTTTTTGACAGTCTAAGGCATTTGTTGATTCAAAGTTAAGTAAAGAAAGAAATATTTAGCCACTGCCTCCAAAGACATTGTAGAAACATCCAGAAGAAAAGAAGGGTTTAGGTTTTGTCTGCAGAGGGCATCATTTGATTCATTTAATTTGAAAAATCTCTCCTATGGTTTATTTAGCATTATCCATAGCACCATACTGAAAAATCAGTTGGGGTCATTCTGGTCCCCTTTCCTTTTCAATGAGCCTAATAAAATCTAAGTAAAATTCATATATTAACAACAGTAATATCTTAGCATTGGAAAACAGTTTTCTCCCTAGGTCTACAAATAATTCACCTGGGTGTTTGCTGCCCTTCATTTCTAATTAGGTACAGCATTCAAGAACTCATGTATCCACTGCCTCAAAATTATAAAACCACCTTTAAAATTATAAAAACCAGTGGCGTGGGGATAGTCCTCCCTCCTTGTTGAAGACAGTGCTCCCTAACAAATAGGTGGCTACAAGGACAGACTGGACGTGGTGAGAGTTCATTCAGAGTTCTCTTAATTCTGCACTTGTTTTTTACCTTTGTGCTGCTCCATTTGAAAGATGGAAGAAATAATGTCTTCTCCTACCTGCCTCTTAAAAATTCGTGGGTAACTAATTATTCAGCAGCAGGAAGGGAGAGTCCAGACTTTGCAGAACTAGCTTTGGATGCACGTTAAATGAGTAGCCTGAATTAAAAGAACAATTTCATGTGTACAGAAGACGCCTTGGGGGTGCTGCCAGTGAGGAAATTCATGGGTAAGAGGCCCCCTTGACTCCTTACCTCTTGTCAAAGCTGTTGAACTACCTGAATAAATGAAGTAAGGCTGGCTACCCTCCAAAGGCCTGTTCTAACTTAAAGCCAGCCTAGTCACAGGTCATGTTTTACAGCTTGAGTACCGTTTATCCACTGCTCATGGTTTTGTTGGTACCAAGGACTCCAACCATGCTTCTGACATAGTGACACCAGCAAGGGACAGCGACAAAAGGAAAGTGCCCATGGAAAGAAGCCAACTTGGCAAAATCTGAAGCCAAAATGCGTACCAAACCTTCCTAGCAACAGCTTAAGACTGATGTATCATCTTCAAGCAGCTTGCCAAAGTGATGTAACTAGGGAAGACAAAGAGACAGACAGACAAGGAGAGAGATGGCAGTACCTAAACCAAGTGGATGAAGACACCCTACTAGCGTCTTTATTGCTCTGCAAGTGTGAGGCTTTGAATGTAGATATCTTCACAGTGCAAATGTTGAATGCTTTGGGAAGTTGATGGGAACTTTAAGAAGCAGGACCTGGCTCAATGAAGTGGGACACTAGGTGGATGTCTTTGAAGAGTATACTTTGTCTCTGGTCCCTTTCTTTCTCCCTCTGCCTTCTGGATGCTATGAATTAACCAGGCCTGCTTCATCATGCCCAGACCCTTCTGTTGTGATGGACTGAACTATGGAAATCAATCCTCACTCCCTTTCTTATTTTGTATTATTTAATATTTTTGGAATTCACTGAGAATTTCATGCAATGTATTTTAATCATAGTCACAGCCCACCCAACTTTGTGTTCTCTCTTCAGATGTTCTGTGATTGAGTAAGTAAAATACTAGGTATAAGAAAAATAAACAAGATTAAATGCTCTGCCTTCCCTTAAATAAAGAACTCATTTCATACATATACATGAAGATATACATAAATATATAACCTTTCCTGAAGTGTGTGAATGTATCTTTGAGAGAGAGAGAGAGAGAGAGAGAGAGAGAGAGAGAGAGAGAGAGAGAGAGAGAGAATGCACTACACAAAGGGAAAGGGAAACAATTAATCAGGTATTATCTGCTGACCCTATTTTGTCAATGATTGTGACACGCCAAATGTAAATATATGAAAAGGGGGCGTGTATTTGAGAAAGGATGATTATAAAGAAAAACAAAAACAAAGAAACCAAACACCTCTGACGTCAATCTAGCCTGCATAGCATATGAATAACCAGAAACCCATCTAAACCATTTGAATATTAATACAATTGTGTGCCCTCTCTCCAAAGGGCCTCCAGCTTCTCCCATATTATCATCTACCCACCCAATCAAATGCCTTCATTGCCTACGTAGAGACAGACCGACTGGACAGAAGAATAGCAGCTGCTGGAAATGCCTCCCAAGAAGAAAAGATGCAGACCTTATGCTGGATGGTTTATTGTAGTGTTCACTGCCCACCTGGGGATTGAGTTTTATTAGCTGCCTGCACTGGCCGAAAGCACACTAAATGGTCACGAATCAATCTGTGTGAAGGAGGCATTTAATTTGTATCTTGGCTGAGAAGGTCCTGTTATTTGCAAAATTAGTTCGATCCAAGTAAAAAGCTAGGGATTGGCTGCAAAGGAGCCATTTCTTAATCAAGGAGGACCAATTCCCCAAAGCAAAGTAGTGGAATGTATTTTATTTTCACCACATTACCTGGGAAACTGCTGTGAAGCAGAGAGGCTAGGGATGTAGGAAACACTGAGACCAAGATGAAATCAAATGGCCAAATGAAAACGCCAAGTTCAATTCAAAAAATAGAAAGAATATTGAATTTCTGAAAATGATCACACAGCGTTTCCTGAAAACACTGGAGCAGCAATTCTTATACTCGTGGAGATCATTTCAAGATGCTAAAAGCCACAAGCATACTCTCCTAGCAGTTCAAGGACACCTTGAAGGCTGCACAGAACATGCCGTGCGTGACAGGAAAACAGTCACTTCTGGGCATCTGTGGATCTGCTCTGCCATCCTCTTAAGCCCATGCAGTGAAGAAACCCTTCATCAAAGTGGTCCTGATGAGCTAGAAATGTGCATCTCTGCATCTTGAAAGTAATCCTCACAAGGAATAGAGGAATTGTCACTCCAGTTCCAAACTGGTCGTGGAAAGTAGTTGGGGACAGAGCTGCTGGGGGAGGGGGAATGCCTGGGAAAGGATAGCCTGCCACCCTGAGTTTGTGGAATGTCTAAGAAGGTGGAGAACAAAATTGCGGAGCTACTATGTACGTGGGAACCTTGGACCTCTACACCACTGTAGCAGAAACCATTCCTGTTGATGTGATATGCCCTCTCCAGAGGGTCTATCATCCAAGATGTGTGGCCAGATCACTAAACAGAAAGCTGAGCATGTATGCTACCAACAGTCAACATTTCCTGTCATGTTTAATATATATATATAAATTATATGTGTACACAAATACATATCCTGTCATAGCCCAGAAATAACTGGAGACACTTGTCTAGCCTAACTTAGGTACCTGAAAAGAATGTGGGGTTGGGGAGGGTGTTTAAGTGTGCGTGTGCATGCATGTGTGACAGAGCACATAGGATGATCAGAGGACAATTTTCTCAAGTCCTTTCTCCCTTTCCACTGGGAACTGGGTAGTTCTCAGGTTACCAGGGATATACAGCAAATGCCGTTATCAACCGTGTACCATCTTGCCAGTACTATTTCACTCATTTTTACTAACCAGTTTGGCATCCTCTAGAGCATAAGTCTGGAACACAACTTTTACATGTCCTCTTCGGTTATGCAGTGTAAGCCCTACCAGCGGGGAAAAATAAGTAGGTATGCCATTAGGGCAGTGAAAAGGAGAGGCTGCATGAGTGTGAGGTGAGATGTAAGAAGACAGTGACAGCAGGTTCATCAGTGCCTGAGCAAAAGTAAAGCGCAGAGGAAGAGACCAGATAGTGTGTGCGCGCGCGTGTGTGTGCGTGCGTGTGTGTGTGCGTGTGCGTGTGTGTGCGTGCACGCGCGTGTGTGTGTGCGTGTGTGCGTGTGCGTGTGTGTGCATGTGTGTGCGTGTGTGCACGTGTGCGTGTGCGTGTGTGTGTGTGTGCGTGTAAGCCTCTGTAAATCTATGGTAACAGGAGACAAGAATCCCCTTCAGTTCATGGAACTTTTGGAAAAGATATAGGAAAAGAAAAAAGCACAGGAAAGTCATGACAGGTGGAAAAAGTCCCTAGAGAGATGTCTCCTCAGGACACAGGTCACGCTGCTCTGTGTGCTTCCTGCTTCATCTTGACTGACTCCATCTCCTCCTGCAAACTCTGTGTCTCTGTGTTTGGGTCACTCTCCTGCCTCCTGACCCTCTACCACCAACTAGATCTGTCACCTGATGCCAAGCCCTGGTACTGGGCAGATTCTCCAGCCCAGCACTCCGCAGAACCTTTGCTGTGTGACATGGGGAGCAAGTTCAGTGTTTAAAAGGCAATGGTTCCAGAATCAAGCAAGGGCTTTCAGGGGCCTGCTACCCCAAAAGTCCATGTGCTGGAAATAAGTCCAAGGCCCAGCAGCACCACACGAGAAACACACAAAGTGAGAGTAAATTGGCAAGGTAGATTCTTCTTCTGCAAAAAGGGGTGTTGCTTCTTCATTCTATTACCAAGGATACTGAGCAGGAAAAGTGATAGGTTTTGTCCTAACTCCAGAGTGCTGTGTCTTTTCCCCATTGGCTAGAGTCTGACCAGTCTTTTGCAATTGGCTAAAAACTGGAATAAAGGAAATAGAAGGGGTCGGCTGCTCTGGGCCACCAAGTTTGGGGAATACAAGAATGGAGGTGGCTTTCGTAAACACAAAGTTTTACAAAGTGAGGGAAGTGACAAACTGGGATTTCAATAGTTACATTCCTGCCATCATGCCTTTAGTAGAAAAGATCTGGATTCCCTGTAATTACTCAGCTCACATGCAAGTTGGCGTCTGTGATACCCAGACATTCATGAGGCTACTGGAAACAAAGCAGTTGGTTACAAGGATTCAGAAGGCAAGCCTCACTCCTTTAGCCTCTGACATTCTGCTGACCTCAGCTATTTGCGATGTCCAGGTCAGGTTCCAGAGGTCCTGGTTCATATTGGGCTGGTGAGCAGAGAGCTCTCTTCACCAGCCAGCCTGGGGGGAAAAAAATAGATAAACACAGGAGGAATTTCCTAGATTATGTTATTAGCATGGCATCACCATGCTCTTCCACAGCTAAGGGCTGTTTCCTATAATCTTATTATAGGAAAACTATGCAGTCACAGGCTAAGATGGCAACACAGACCATCAACTATGGTTTAGCAATTCCATTCCTGGCTATGTACCTAAAAGAAGGAAAAGCAGGTGGTTACATGCCAGTAGGCATTGCATTCACAGTAGCCAAACACTAGAGACAAACCAAGTGCTCATGGGCAGATGGATGGAGAAACAAAGTTGCTGTGTCCATGAAATGGAATATTATTAAGATTAAAAATAATGAAGTTCTGACATCTGCTAGAGTGTGGGTGAACTTTGAAAATGTCACATCAGGTGACAGGAGCCAAACATAAAAATTGTAGATCCTACAAGTCTATTCCTATTAAATATCCAGGAAAATTCATAAATTGTAGAGCAGATCAGGCTGGACTGTATGGTGCCTACAGAGTTTGAGTTTGAGGGATGAAAAGATTTTGAAAACCGACAGTACCACATGAATGCAATCAATGCCAGACTATAACATACACTGGTAATGGGTGAAAACAGCAATTATTTTATTTTGTGAATAATTTACTGTAATCAGAGAAGAAAGCAGGTGAAGAAACACTTCCTGGAGATCAAAAGACAACAGACTAGCAAACCTATCACTACATGCTTCACTTAGGATACTCAAGAGGACTGTATGTTGAGGGCTTGCTCCCCAACTTGTGGCATTACTGGGAGGCAGTAGAAACCATAGGAGATGGGAGCCTACTGAAAGGAAGCTAGATCACTACGAAAAAGCCCTTGAAAGAGACCATAGAGTAGGGCCCTGTTCTCTTTTCTCCATTTGATTCCAAACTACTACCAACTGAGTAGGGTTTATGCATCACACAGTCCCACCATGTGGTGCTATGCTACCATAGGCTCAGAAACAAGTCAGCTGATCGTGGAACAAGCCCTCTATAACTGAGCTTAGGCCTGCTTTCCCTTGCATCAATAATCTCAGTTATTTTGTCACAATGGAAAAACCAACATGTTTTCCACCAAACTGGTAGACACAGTGACAGACATTTACACAGCTACATGGAAGCACTAAATTATTCTTAATCTCTTACCAGCTTCTGTCCAGCACTTGCTGACCATGGGCTCTGCTAGAGGGCCTGGCAGACCCATTAGGGATCAGATGTGAGTTATATATAAGGGATGATTTCTATTCCTGATTATATCTTATAACTGAATAAATAATAAAGTTAATTCTGACTCATCAGGGATAAATTCTGCAGTCTCAATATGTAAGACCTCTCTTTCAGCATACTGAGAGTCAGTAACTATGTTGAGAGGTTCTGAAAAATCCATTAATGCCATCAGGATAGCATATAATTCTGATTTTTTTGAACTGAATTATAAGGACTTCAAACCATTTTACTTAAGTTTTCTGATTTGTAACCTGCCTTTCCTTGTTTTTTTTTTTGCATCTGTATAAAATGTAGGGGCTCCAGATATTGGTACTTCCCATACAATATGAGGCAGGATCCAATCAGCTCTCGTACAAGTGTAATTCTATCTCTTTTGGAATATTTGCTGTTAATCTCTCCCAAAAAATTACTGCAAGTTCTTTGCCAAGGTTCAATTTCTGCCCATAATTTGTCAATTTCATCATTAGTTAAAGGTACGACAATTTCTGCTGGGTCTATTTCTGCTAATTGACGAAGTCTCAATTTTCCTTTTAAAATCAAGTCAGAGATCTTTTCCACATAAGTTTTTAGTTTTTTACTCCACTTATTTGGTAGAAATATCCATTCCAATATAATATCTTCCCTCTGCATTAAAATTCCTGTAGGAGAATGCTTAGAGGGTAAAATAACCAAAATGCAATCCAGCTTTGGATCCATATGATCTACATGTGCATCTTGTATTTTCTTTTCCACCAAGGCCAATCCTCTCTCAGCTTCAGCTGATAGTTCTCTTGGACTATTTAAGTTCTTGTCACCCTCTAAGGTTTTGAACAAATTACTCAGTTCATCATTTTTTACCCCAACAGCAGTCTGTAGAGTCATTAAGAGTCCATAATTGATCTCTCCTAATTTGCACCTTTGGGAGCTAATTTTTTATAGACCTATTTTATATCCTAAATTATTAATAGAATCTCCTCTTTGTATCTTTTCAGGGGCAATTTGTAATCCCCAGCAAGGCAAAATTTTCTTTACTTCTTCAAACATTCTTTCTAAGGTATTTACATTTCAATCAGCTAGTAAAATATTGTCCATGTAAAGATAAATTATAGATTTAAGAAATTGTTTACATATTACTTCCAATGGTTGTTGTACAAAATATTGACACAGGGTTGGGCTATTTAACATTCCCTGTGGGAGAGCCCCCTATTGATATCTCTTAATGAGATGAGAATTACAAGTAAGCACCATGATGGCAAATCTTTCTCTGTCTTTTTCTTGTAAGGGTATTGAAAAGAAACAATCTTTTAAATCAATAACTATGAGAGGCCATCCTTTAGATAACAGAGTAGGCAAAGGAATTCCAGATTGTAGAGAGCCCATTGGCTGAATTGCCTTGTTAATTGCTCTTAGGTCTGTTATCATTTTCCATTTACCAGATTTCATTTTAATAACAAATACAGGAGAATTCCAAGGACTGGTTGATTCTTCAATATGCTGAGCATGTAACTGCTCTTGTACCAGCTCTTCTAAGGCCTGCAGTTTCTCTGTTGTTAAAGGCCATTGCTGAACCCATACAAGCTTGTCTGTTAACCATTTTAAAGGTAGAGCTGTTGGTGTCTTTGGAAGGTCATCAGTTGTTGTACCCTGTTCTTGTACAATGTGGATGGTGGGTGACTGTTCTTTATAATAATACCTTCTAATATTTCTCTCAGAAACATGTGTTAGTTTATGGTTTGTTTCTGAGGTTGGAGGAATGTTAATCTGGGTATTCTATTGTTGTAATAGATAATGTCCCCATAAATTAATAGCTATATTAGCCACATATGGTTTTCATTTTCCTCTCTGTCCTTCTGGACCTATACATTCAACCTATCTTGTGGTCTATTTCACTTGAGATAATGTTCCAACCCCTAACAGATGAACATTTACCTCCGGAAGAGGCCAATTTGGATGTCAAAATTCTGATGCAATTATCGTGACATCTGCACCTATGTCCACAAGACCTTCAATGACAATGCCGTTTATTCAAATTTTTAATTCTGGTCTTTGTTCATATATAGAAGTTTGCCAAAATATTTGCTTTATGGTTTCTGATGAATTTTTTGTTCTCTCTTCTATAGCTGTTCTATTATCCAGAGCAGTATGTTCTTTTACAATAGGCATTAGGTTCTTTAGTTGCTCTGGGAAGGTGTTTCCTCCACTGTAGCAGGGAACGACTGAACTGAATTTGAGATGGGGGCCTTGAGAGGCCCCTCAGGGAGTTTCTGATGGCAAAGGCAAAGGATTACCTTGTCTGTCCCATGTTGATCTACATTCATTAGTCCAATGTTTGCCTTTGCCACACCTTCTGCATAATCTAGAAGGGAGTGGCATTCTGTTGCCATTGTTCTTTGAACATTGTTTCTAGGAATGCCCTGTTTATAGTCTCTCTTTAGGTGGCCTTGTTTACAACAATTAAAACATCTGACATTATTATTATTATTATTCAAACCTCTTGAAATCACCTCTCCTATCCACGTATCATCCTGGTCATGAGATTAAATATTAATTGTATCTCTGATCCAATCTCTTCGTCCAAGGGTACTGATCTTGCCTTTAATGGCCTAATACCCTTTTGCATGCTGAATTGGCATTTCCAAAAGCCAGAGATTCAATTATTATATGTCTAGATTCTGAATTTGGTATCATTCTATTTACTGCTAAAGATAGCCTTTGTAAGAAATCAGTGAAATTTCTTTTGTGCCCTGTATAACTTTTGAAAATGACTCAATTTTCTTTCCTGCTCCTTCATTTCTGCCCCATGCATTTATGGCTGCAATGCAGCATAGAATTAGGGTGTGATCATCATATAAAGATTGTCTTTGTATATCAGTGTAATTGTCTTCTCCAAGAAGTTGATTTTGGGAAATTTCCATACTTCTAGCCCTACATCATTGTTCTATAGTCTTAGCCTCCTCTTTCCACCTGGTTCTCCACTATAACTGTGGACCAGCCTCTAGGACAGCTGTAACCAAATCTTTCCAGTCCTGAGGGATAATTCTATTACAAGTTGACCATGAGTTTAACATCTGATTTACAAATGGAGAATGCATGCCATATGATACTATAGCTTCTTTAAATCTCCTCAAATTAACATTTCCACAGGAGTCCAGTCAGCTCATACACAGCCTTGAGCATTTGCCAGTTCCTATAAGGTTACTGGATAGATTAAGGTTGCTTGTTTCAAAACCTTAGGCTGTTCCTCTGTAACTGTATAATTCAATTCTGAGATATGTTCATCTTTAAATTCTTCTGTCTGGGTCTGAATATCTCTATGATCTGTTTTAACAAGTTTTTCTAAAACTTTTATCTTGGCATTCAAATTAACCAAACTTTTTAATGCCCAAACAAAAATGACCAAACAAATAATATTCATAATTGACATTATGTAAATCCCATCAACATTAATTATCCTCTCATTTAATTGTTCCATTTTCAGACTGCCTAATGTGTTATCAAACAGAGATCAAATTCCATCCATTGTAAAAATGTTTCCCATTTTTAACATGGGAAGAAAAATTCTCTTTTAACTAATTCCTCCTTTAATTGACTCACCAAGTCTGCTGACTGCATAGAACAGTAAAAGTCCAAGGGAGTTTCAAGGCAGCTACCTAGTGTGGTAGCAATTGGAGATGGGGATCAAGAGAGAGCCCACAACACACCAGGAGAGAAAAGGCCAAAGGGACTCCACATGAGGTGGAGACTCCAGGGCATGCAGCCCTGGCCTGAGTTGGGGGCCTGCAAGGCCACAAGTGCCTTTTTAGTGAATTCATGCCATAAACATTAAGGCACCAGATGGAAGACAAACTGATAAATGGTCTTATTAATAAAAAATCTGGAGCCAGATATTGGGGTAAAACCTGAGAGATCAGGGAAGCAGAAATAAGCCAGTCACATTTTTACTGCTAGAAATCCTCAGCCAAAGAGAGACCTATTTCCTGTATACCCATGCCTATATGCCTTTCTGTCCCTGTCCTCTTACTTCCTCTCTCTGCTCAGCTACATCACTTCTTCTTTCTGCCCACCTCTATCACTTCCTGTCTGTACAGACCTCCAGACCTCCACAGTTAGTGCTAGATTAAAGTCGTGTGCCACCATGCCTGGCTCTGTTCCCAGTGTGGCCTTGAATTCACAGAGATCCAGATGCATCTCTGCCTCCTGAATGCTAGGATTAAGGGCGTGTGCTACCACTACCTGACCTCTCTATTTAATATGGTGTCTGGCTTTTTCCTCTGATCCTCAGATAAGCTTTATCGGTTTACACAAATAAAATATCGCCACATGCTAGCACACTGGGCTCACACTGAGGAGCCTGGAAGGCTAGTGGAAGCCCTCTCTCTATGGCTCCCATTTGCTTCCACCCTGCCTTATGTTTTGAGGCTTCCTCGGCATTTGAAGTGCAAACCTTACCTAAGAAGCCTGCCAGCCCAGGAGTCATGTCACTGGGCTCACCAGTGTTGCCCTGTTTGTCTTTTACTGTTAGGATTGATTTTCAGATTCACCCATCACAGAAGATCTGGGCATGTAGTCAAGGACAGATGCATGCTTAATTAAACTCTGAGCATCCCCACCCTTGATCTCACGCACTGTTATCCCTGAATAATAAATCAGGAAAACGTCAGGATAGTCAGATGGCCCTGGAATCATATGCCGTAAAAAGTGGCCAAACCCCAATTCAGCACTTCCAGTCAGGCAGACACATTCCACTATTGCACCCTCAACATCCTGGTACATCAACAACATGCAGGGTTCCACCTCAACCTGCTGGAATAAGTTCACATCTCTTACAGAGGGAGCTGAGGCCCTGCCTCCACAGTGCAGTTGCCTAAGTTTTGTACAACAGCCTTACTCTGTGGGTATCCCTGAGTACAAGGCTCATGGTTTAAACTGAAGGATCACTGCACAGGCTTGGTTCCTAGTTTTCAATCTATCATATTTATCATCAGATTCAGAGCTCAGGGGCTGCAGTGTGTGAAGGTTCATTTAACTTCTGTGTGGTCACAGTGTCAGTCCACATCTACACTATGGAATTAGCATAGGTTATGGATCCAGCATTACCAACAGCATAAATGTAGCTCAGAATATAACACTTTGGACTACAGTGGTGCTTTCATGTGGAACCACTCTACTCCCTCAACATCCGGTCATATATATCCAGAGACACTTGTTTTGTAACCAGGTGTGTATGGTATTGAGTGGTCTTAAGTTTGGGGGGCATTGAATCTCTTAAGGTGCCCAAAACAGCCCCACACAGAGCTAGTGGCCCCAAAATCCAGTGGAGCACACTGAAAACCCTGGACTAGGGTACTCCTATCCCAGCCTGACATCCAGAGTTTTTTTAAAGGGCAAAATAATTACCACTTACTGTAAGTTGACTATTTTTACATCTGCCTTCAAACCAATCCACTTATTAGCAGACATGTAATTTCCAACATATTGAAGATGTTAAACCTAAATTTGCTATGCCTCATTCTTAATTTGCATCAAGTTCCAAAGTTTTTCCTTACTTGTCGAAACACTGAGTGCCTATCTATCCTGCTGCAGTTGGGGAGTCAGTCTTTGAAGGGTACATGGCAGATCCCACACATCCCCTGCCAGTCAGAGAAGACCCAGTGCTGCCTTTAGGAACATGGAAGTACTTTTGCTCTTGGATATTAACAGAATTTTAAGGCCATCTACAGTCAGAAAAAAAATATCAGCACATAGAGACCACTGTGGTCTGTAGTGCTTGAGAGACTTAGTCCAGAGACTTCTCAGGAACCGTGAAACCTGATATGACCCTTCAAGAAAAGCAAGGTAGAAAGACCACGGAGGAGAACATGACCGATGAATCATCACCACAGACTTTACTCTGCAGACCAACCTCCATGAAAGCAAAGAAGAGAGCAAAAGGGAGTTTTTGGTGGGGAGAGTTGGTTGCAGCATGGAGCAAATAAGTTGGAGACCATTATTACAAAGAGTGATGTAGCAGGAATCTTAGAAGGTCTTATTAATAAAAACAAACCTGGAGCCAGGTATTGGGGTGAACGCTGAAAGATCAGAGAAGCAGAACAAGCCACAGCTGACCTCACCTCACCAATTCCTCAGCTGATCTTGTTTCCTCAGACTGGAAGCCTCTGAGTCCTCATCCGAATGGCTCTCAGCTGAACTGCTGCTCCAAAGCCTAAAAGCTTAACAGGCTCTAGTTCCTGGTCCTCATGCCCTAAATACCTTTCTTCCTCCTGCCATTACTTCCTGGGATTAAAGGCGTGAGTCACCATGCTTGGCTGTTTCCAGTGTGGCCTTGAATTCACAAAGATCCAGGAGGATCTCTGCCTCTGGAATGCTAGGATTAAAGGTGTGTGCTACCACTGTCTAACCTCTATGTTTAATATTGTGGCTGTTCCATTCTCTGACCCCAGATAAGTTTATCAGAGTGCACAATATTTTGGGGAACACAATACCACCACAGTGTGAGGACTTTGATCCACATCTATCAAAGGGAAGAAGCAATTTTGAAAACCCGTGTATCACTATGGAAAACCAGGATGAGAGTCAGAGGACAATCAGGAGATAGATGATGCAGTGACTGGGAAACTGTGAGAGGTACTGTGGTTAAGGTGAGGTATTTTAGCCCCCAAAATAAATGAATAGTGGTTGTTCTCATGAAGAAATCACAGGTTTTGAGAGGTGGAAGAGGAAGCAGGGGGTTTTGATCATTCTATGGGGGAGGAAGAAGCAGCATGCCATTTACACAGTACTTCTCAACACCACAGCATCTGCTGTTCCTTCCGTCCCTTTTCCTGAAAGTGCTGTTAAATCCCATAACCCATAATTGCCCCATCCAATTGCTTATTTTCCAACCATTATCTTATTTCTCTAAAGAAGCTTTACTTACTTGAACTGTCCCTGTTTTAAATGCATTTTTTTTTTTATTTTTTTATTTTTTATTTTTTTTTATTTTTTTTGGTTTTTCGAGACAGGGTTTCTCTGTGTAGCTTTGCGCCTTTCCTGGGACTCACTTGGTAGCCCAGGCTGGCCTCGAACTCACAGAGATCCGCCTGGCTCTGCCTCCCGAGTGCTGGGATTAAAGGCGTGCGCCACCACCGCCCGGCTTAAATGCATTTTTAATTGCATACGAGCAGCATGTTATATACAAGGCCTACACCCACATGATGCTTTCCATCAGTGAATGTATTTCCATAGGAAACATCCTTTAATCCAATGACTGAGCACAAATGCCTAGCATGTATGTAATCATGGTAAGTATGATAAGAAGGTAGAATGTGATTCTGGGGGCGTGGCTTAGTGGTTAAATTGTTTGCCAAGCAAGGAGACTAAAGTTTGGATCCCCAGATCGTATATAACAAGCAGTATGTAGGCATGGTATCCTACCTGTAATTCCAGCCTCAAAAACAGTGGCTTGCTCCCCAGAGCAAACTGGCTTAGAGATACTAGCAGTATCCCAAGCTCTGGGTTTGATTGAGAGACCCTGTCTCAATGAGTAAGTGGAAGAGTAATCAAGAATGGTTCCCAACATCAACCTTGGGCCTCCACATGCCCTTGCACACATATGTATGAACAACCACTCACACAGGTGAACCCATATGTGAGCACATATATCACACAGATATACACATGGAAATGGAGAGGAAAAAAAAAATAGAGTACTCTGGGTTCAGTACGTGGGCCCCCTCTAGTCAGAGAGTAAAAACATAAACTCTCCAGAGAGATGATATTCCAACTGAGATATGAAGTCTAGTTGGGCATTTACTGTAATAAGGAAGGCAGTGTATGCCATGTCAATGACAGCAAATGGCCCTGCCATGGCCCTGTCTGGCATATTGGAGGGCCTAGAAATATCTAGTGAGTCCCATACAAGTAGATTAGGGGAAGAAGGTTCTCACAGGGTAGCAGAAAGGCTAATGGGTTGGATGTTGACACCCACAGTACGGACGTTAAACTGTACTCAACTTCCACCTGATACACCAATACATCATGGTGTATACGCTGTGGTCTCTACATCTTCAACCCTGAGATTGTGTGTATGATAAACCACCTGCGTTAAGGGTGTTTGAAATGACACCACCTATGAAGCAACCTCTTGTTTGGGTTCACACAGGGCTCTTCTTTGAACCAGGGTGACAGCAGCGATGTGGCAAGGGACCAAGCAAGAGCCTATCTGAACATTGAAGAAGCCTCTATCGGTGTTGAGGTGAGATGCTGTGGGATAGTCTGTATGTCAAATGTGTTGCTGATTGGTCAATGAATAAATCACTGATTGGCAGTGGCCAGGCAGGAAGTATAGGCAGGACTAACAGAGAGGAGAATTGAGAGACCAGGAAGCTGGGTGGGGGAGACACTGCCAGCCGCCATCAGGATAAGGAAGGTGTAAAGTACCGGTAAGCCACAAGCCACGTGGCAAGGTATAGATTTATAGAAATGGATTAATTTAAGCTGTAAGAACAGTTAGCAAGAAGTCTGCCACGGCCATACAGTTTGTAACCAATATAAGTCTCTGTGTTTACTTGATCGGGTTTGAGCGGCTTGGGACTGGCGGGTGAGAGAGATTTGTCCTGACTGTGGGCCAGGCAGGAAAACTCTAGCAACAGCGAGACTTTCAGATACGCCGCATGAATGCCTGAGAAGAGGAGGCCAGAGGTAACTTGCTGGGAGGAAGGATGGAGAACCCAGTGTGGACGTACAAAGTATGATCTGTCTGTGGCACACCAGGTTCAGTGTCATATAGACACAGTAGGATGTGCCCTTGAGTTCAGCAAAGTCCCTTCCATATCCTGCTCCCCCTCTCTACCTTCACTCTTCCTCTCGTCGGAACGTCCTTCCTCGGGCTCCTCGTGGACTCATCCTTCTCTAACATCCCCTTATGACAATGATGGGCAACTGTATACGAAACCCACAAGACTTTCTGGCAGTCCTTTACACACTGGATTGACCTCTCCCTCACACAGGTCTCCAGGCCTAGCTCAGTGCCTGTGGTTCTCAAATGTGTCTGTATCATCATTAGTCACACGCAGCGCATGTCAGATCCACCCTGAAAGTTCTCTGCCTGCATCTCCCTTGTGGAACATTCTGTGAGTACCACATGCGAAAGGATTCAAATCTGAGTACATCTTCCCCAAAAGAAGAAGGAAAAGGTCCCCCTGCTCTGTGCCCAACTCCTGTGGGAGGCACTGGTACGTACTCCAATGTCTGTCGTGATATGTATATCATCTTCGTTAACACAAATTTGGTCACTCATGAAGACATGTCCATCTGACACAGATCCAGGTCCCAGAACCCTCTATATCCTCTCCCTATCCATGCTCTGGCCCAAGACATCCCTCACAATGTCGCGGACCTGAAGCTACCCCTACCTCTTCTTTGGCCCGGTTTTTCTAACTCTAGTACTTTCTGTAGTTCATGCTGAGCATACTATTTTAGCAAGCAAAGCTGACCGCATCCCAGTTGGAGCCTCACCAAGCCCCTGTGCCGAAGGCACACACTGAGTTTGGCTGGCAGAGCCCTGTGCAGCCCGGCCCCTTCCTGCGCTGTGTAACCCTCTTGTCGCCGAGCCTCCGCCTTCCACTTCGCCGCCACCCTTGCCACTCTGTGAACACAGGCTGACTCACAGCGCTGTGCCTTCGCAAATGCTGCTCTCTCCACCTAAACACCTCTTTCCACTTAAGAAACTGCTCTTTGCTCAAATGTCACGTCTCCTGCGAGCCTGCCCGCTACCTCCGAATGAGCTTAATGCTGCACTGTATCTGTCTGTTCGCACGAGTTCTCGCCCCCTTTCTTAACTCCTTTAGTTCTTTGACAAGGGTTAGCCTCGTCTCTGTTAACTTGCTCTGCACTCTAGCTGCGCCTTCAGTCTCCCTAGGAAGCGACCTAAACACAGCCCTGCCTGTGAAGCACCTCAGAGTGTCCTCACTTGGTCGGGTAGACTCAGTTACGACAGGCCCCTGATGCAACCCAGGCAACGATGAAACACTTCCAGAGCCAAGAGCCAGCATAAGCAGTAGTGATTTTCACACTTCAGAATTGGGAAGATGTGACCACAGACAAGGAGAAGCAGGAAAACACTCCACCTGCCCACACTCAGCTGGGGCTGGTGCACTAGTCCAAGCAGTTTGGCAGTACCGGAAGCAGGAAAGCTGGAGAGCCCATGAGGGGGCTGATGGACTGGATTTCGCCTAGATATGCTCAGACCAGATGGATAAGTTGGAGATGAGGTGCTATGCCATGGTGTAGGACAGAAATAGGAAAGTGTGTCTTAATTTCCCTTACACTTCACCCTCATCATGGTATTCACATAGATGAAGATATGGTGTGTCTACCTCTATAATAAAATAAGCAGTCACATTCTTTGTATTCTCACTCCAGCCCTCCATGTACACTGGGGTCATTACAATACTAGAGTGAGTCCATTACAGAGAAGCAGGAAGTCAGTGTTGACCGCACCTCACACACAAGGCTGCCAGAGACTCCCCAGCTGCCTGCACCACCTGCCTTCTGTTCCGCGTATCCCAATTCAAGACTCTGTTTCAGAAATTTATTCCAATTGATTCTGCTCACTAATGCCACTGGCAGCACCGGTGACCACAGACACCACCACTGACCAGCATAAGAGTAAGCAGACATTCCTGCCTTCCCTCCATGAGCACAGCATAGGTTCAGTTCAGCCCACATGAAGGACTACGGACTCTAGCCTAGCTGAGCCACTGATCCTTGACCTGACCTTCCCTAGCCACAGAGGAAAAGGCCCCAGGGACATTTGAAATCCTCACCCTAGGGAACAGTGTGTGTGAGCACAGGCTGACATTTGGGGAAGAACAAAATAGAACAACATGTAGGAAGTTGTGAGCAAAGGATTATTTAATCCTTTTCTGGGAGCTGGCGGGGCTCCAGGAGCGGTAGGCAGAAGACCAGTTTAGAAAATGGAAAACTAATCTGAATAGCGATGAGGACGGCACGCTGGTGCAGGGATCTGGCCTTGCCGGCTCATTTATAGCCTTGTGAATAAGGGAATAATTGAATCTTGTGCAGATGAACATGATACAGAAGAAGAGATCAGATTGGCTCTCCCCCCAAGTCTCCAACAATGACTCACACTTCTGCTCTGTATCGTTGGATAAACAATTATATAACCAAAGGAAATACATATTCACTTCAGAGTCTCACCGAAGACATTTCTTCCACCCCATACATCAGATGCCACTTACACTAGCTCCAGCTTGTGCGGCCTGCTCCTGGGTCTTTTTGTTTGAGTCCTGAAATAATGCTACATCTGAAAGTAAATTCTAAAATACATACTCATTTGTCAAAAGCAAAAATAACAACACGTGTCTGTGGTTAACACTTCCCCAGATGATGAGATGCTGCCAACTGTGGCTGTTTGTCCTTGAAGAAAAAGCCCATGAAGCTGTTCCCATGCCACCTCGGCTTGCCTGAAGCACACTTTAGCCCATCTGCCTTGTCTGTCCACAGTGTAGCCTCAGGGAACAGGGTGTTTCTGGGTCTGGACTCTGTTTTGAGAGGTCAAGAGCTGCTCCTAAGATTAACGAGTAGTCTTGTGTTTGCAGAACTCCTGGGGAAGGTGAGTGAGGGTCTTGGTTAGCATCCTGTACTGGGTTGTAGGAGAAGAGGCGAGATAGTGGGAGCCCACAGTCTCCCTGGCTTCCAGCTTTGGGAATAACCCTCTTCTCCCTTAATTCACTGCTTTAAAGCAAAAATATTGTCATAGCACAAAAATAACTCACTTGTCTCAGCACCCCCTTAATAACTGGCAGGTGCTGTGTAAATAAAGCACACAGAAATTATTTGTGGTTAGATTAAAATTATACAAAAGTCATCAAATTGAAAGTAAGTGCATCTCAGGATAAGGAGTCCAGCTGTGGACCCTAGTCAGTCCACAAGCCAATTTCCCATCAAGGCTGATTATGCTCTCCAAACAATCTCCCAGGCTTCCTCAACAGCAGTCAATGGCCTGAGTATTCATAGGTCAACTCCCTCACACCTCACAATACACTGTGGGCTCCATTTTGTGAAGAAGCTGAATACAAGAGGTTGCTTATTCCACTCAAAATGATATGGTTAGGGAATGCTAGACGTGGGCGAGAAGCCAGGCCATGTCTGGCCAGATCCCACTGCACTGCCACACCGTACCACACTTCCCACCACCACCTAGAGTCAGCCCTGTAACACGAACTGTTAGAAGGTCTTATTAGTAAAAACAAACCCAGAGTCAGGTATTGAGGTAAACTCTGAGAGATCAGAGAAGCAGAACAAGCCACAGCTAACCTCACCTCGCCAACTTCTCAGCCGATCCTGTTTCCTCAAACTGAAAGCCTCTGAGTCCTCATCCAAATTGATCTCAGCTGAACTGCTGCTAAAAGCCTAAAAGCTTAAAAATCCTCTAGTTCCTGGTCCTCACACCTTATATACCTTTCTGCTTCCTGCCATCTTCCTGGGATTAAAGGCATGTGTCTTCCCCAAGCAAGACATGAGATCTCAAGTGCTGGGATTAAAGGAGTGTGTCACCATGCCTGGCTGTTTCCAGTGTGGCCTTGAACTCACAGAGATCCAAGTGGATCTCTGCCTCCGGAATGCTAAGATTAAAGGCATGTGCTACCATTGCCTAACTTCCATGTTTAATATAGTGGTTGTTCTGTTCTCTGAGCCCCAGATAAGTTTATTGAGGTGTACAATATATCAACCACAGAGCTCACTGCACTGCCACACTGTGCCACACTTCCCACCACCACCTAGAGTCAGAAACAGCTTTAAAATTATTAAGACATCAGCAATTTCATTTGCACTTGCTGCAAGCAACCTTCTCTGGAAGTTACTTACCCTACATGATAAACAATAGAAACTGGTACTTCAACAGGGCTCTCTGAGTTCTGAGGGGAGGGATTTGAAGGAGACTTCTCATTTAGGGCTGAGTGCTCCAAAGTCTTTCTCTTCTCTCTGCATAATGTCTGGCTGTAAAGAGTGTAAGAGCCAGAGCAGATGGAGCACACCAAGAAAACAAGGCCCTCTAAATCAGCATGAGCAAAGCTCATATGAACTCACAGAGACTAAGGCAGCATGCACAGGGCCTTATATGGGTCTGCACCAGATCCTCTGAGTATATATTATGGGTTCAAGTTTAGTGTTTGTATGGGATTCCTGAGTGCATGAATGAGTGGTTCTCTGATTCTTGTGCCTCCTCTTAAGGCTCTTTTCCTTCTCTCACTTTGCACTGTCTGATGTGACAATTTTTGTTTAATCTTACTATATTTTATTTTGTTACATTTTATTATTATCTCTTTGAAGCCTGTTCTTTTCTAATGAGAAACAGAAAGAGGGTGGATCCAGCCTGGAGTGGGGGTGGGGAGGAACTGGAAAGAGTAGAGGGAGGGAAACCATAATCAAGATATACTATGTGAGGAAAAAAATCTATATTGAAAATAAAGGGAAAAGCATGAAGTCAGGGAGATGTATAGAGGGCACAAGGGAGTTAGGGGAAGGCTATAGGGAGTGGGCATTATCAAGATACATTGTACAGAGTGGGTATTATCAAGATACATTGTACAGAGTGGGCATTATCAAGATACATTGTATACATGTATGAAATTTTCAAAGAATAAATAAAAGATATATTGTAAAAGAGAAAAGAAGTGGCTGGAGTGGTACTGATTTCATGCTAGTCATGTAGCCATGTGGGGAGAGAGAATGAGGTACCAAGAGGAATACCCTCTTGCAACATGTTTTGGATGAAGTGGACCATTGACCACACTCAAGATGGCTGCTTCCTCCAAAGCATCCAGCCCTTGATACAGATGCCAATTCTCTAAGAGTTCTTGCTTCTCCAAATGCTCCTCCATCATTCATGTTCACCTCCACTCAGAATGAGGTCCATTCTCACATTCTCAGGATGAATGCACACAGGAGAAAGCACAGCCATGAAGAGATTGAACTATACACATATGCACACACATGTATACACATAACTAGACATGCACATGCACACACACACACACAGACCCACACACAGACCCTCCATATATATGTGTAAATGTATATATGTATATATATATATATGTATATATTTGGATGTATTCACACATGAACATCAGTATATGAAGACACAGATATACACACATACACACACAGCCCAATCATTTTTCACTATAAAAATATTACTTTTCATAACAAGGGAAAATAAAAACTGCTCTTACAGTTGTGAATCCTCCTGAGGAAAGAGGACACTACCAGAATCTTCTGAATTACTTACCAGGAGTTTGTTATTTCCTAAGAACAACTAGAGTTAGATAAAATTTTTCACATTAAAAGGGGGAGTGTTGGAAGTCATGAGAAGAACAAGGCAAAGAGAAAGCTGGGGTATGGCAAAGGGCCAAGTAGTAGTGTGCCCTCTACCAATTACTTCCTAAATTCTAAGTGAACTCACTACCAGTGCAGATGCTTGTGCCTTTGGGAGCATCAAAGCTATGGGCAGACTCCAGGGCCTCTTTCTATGACAAATGGGTTGGAAATATCCCTTAAGGAACATTAGGAAGCTGAGAAAGTCTAGGCCAAGGCTCCTGAACCCTCACAAATATCCCACGAAACGTCAATGACCCATAAGACGCTGTAGAACCAGTGAACCAGTGCCCCATCCCAATGCTGCAGGGAAAAAGAGCACCACAGCTTCCCCCAGAAGACACTGATCACATTTGCATCTTTAAACACAGAAAAGGAGCACAGGAGAGACCATGATTCCAACGACAGAAGTCTGTTCTCTGCCCCCTACCCAGGGAAGGAAGGGCTGAACCTGCTAATTAAGACTTCCTCATAGGGCTGGAGAGATGGCTCAGCGGTTAAGAGTACTGACTGCTCTTCCAGAGGTCCTGAGTTCAATTTTTAATTCCCAGAAACCACGTGGTGGCTCACAACCATCTGTAATGAGATCTGGCGCCCTCTTCTGGCCTGCAGGCATATATGCAGACAGAACACTATATACATGATAAATCTTTTTTTTAAAAAAAGACTCCCTCAGATAACGCTGGGTTGTGTCAAATTGACAGCTAAAGCTAACCAGGAGGCATGCCATCACACAGACTGAGGCACCATTCTGTTTTCTATAGCAACAGTCCCTGGTGACCCTGAGAGAAGTCAAATTGAGAACAGGATGTTCTCAGTGCTGGTTAGACTTTTCATGCTGTGAAAAAAAACCAAAAACAAACAAAAAAGAATACTGGGGAAAAAACTAATTAAAAGAGAAGAATTACTTGTCTGGGTTCACCATTACAAAAACTTTAAATGCCCATAGACCTGGGCTTCCATGATTCTGGGCCCACAGAGAGGCAGAACATCATGGAGGCAAAAGGGTGGGGCAGAATATATACTCTTACCTTCTCTCACAGGAAAGCAGAATGGTAAGGAAATTAGAACTAATTTTTACCTTCAAAGGTATGCCCTCAATGATCTGCTTCCTCTAGCTTGGTTCCATATCCTACACTTTCCACTGTCTCCCAAAATAGCACCACCATCTAGGGACCAGAAGTCTAACATGTAAGCCTGTGGAGCACATTTCATATTCAAGCTATGATATTATGCCCCAGGCTCCTGAAAGCTCATGGCCACCTCATAAATCAAATTGCATTTCGTCCATCTCTAAAAGTCCCTGAGGTCTAACAATTCCAACATTGTTTAATAGTCCAACTTCAAAGACTTTTCTGGCAGTGCAAATTCTTGTGTGTGAGCCCTTGCAGAATCAAAAGAAGATATATATTTCTCAGATACAATGATATATAGTAGGTATGCCATTATGAAAGTGAAAAAAAGTAGAGGTGTAGAAAGCAAGAGTGGACCAAAGAAAGATTAAAATCCATCAGGGTACACATTCAATCTTATGGCACCATGTCCAGCATGGAGATGTGTATGAACTCCTAAGCATGGATGGTGGTGGGGAATTAATGCCCCAGAGAATGGGCAGCCCATATTGCCAGTTTTAGTTCAGATGACCTCTCTGTTTGGTTGGCACCACTTACCTCCTGTAGCTTTACAAGGTGGATAGTCTAGGTTCTTTACAACTCCAACTTCCTTGGATATCATCTGCAGCTTAAATTATCCCCTCACAGCTTCAAAAACTACCCTTGCAGAGCATTTTTTTCAAGGGCTCTGATCCTGCCACACATTGTCTGGCGACCCAGTCATTTCTTGGAACTGTTGATAGTGGCATCCATGAGACTATAATATGTGCACTTCACTCTTGTGCCTGATAAGACAGCATCATGTGACGGATAGATCTGTTGCAAACTTTGGTGGTGTTGACATCCAAGCTCTCTTGCATTAGCCTTGGAGTGCCTGGGTGACTAAGAAATGACTTCCTATGTGGCCCTTTGTGAACAGGGCACCCCAGAAACACTGCCTTCTCAAGAGAGGCTCAGGAGGGGTCATTCTTCCACACCCTTGAGCCTTTGAATTGAGTACTCCAAATGCCCGGGAGCCCTCAAGACATATTTAGTGTACTGATGCAAAACAATTCACTTATTTTTCATGATCCTAAACTCTTCAGAAATCTTGCCTTTGTTAACTTCAACATTACTAGGACTTTTCTGCCAAAAGTGCAAATTTTTTAGTGCTTCTGCTCTGCTATTTGCTCCAGGTTACTGCTGGTTAACCTGACAAAAAGCAGCTATCAATAATCATGGTAGAGCATGACTGATGGACTGTCTTAACACCCCCTCATTACTTAATCCATCCTCTTAAACACAGAGAAATATGGACAAATTCTTTGCCGAAATGTAACATAAATGTCTTAAGTCCAATTCCCAATGGAGTTTTCATTCCCAGCTGACATTTCATGTTCACAGTCTTAACAGCATTCCTATTAGTATTTTGCTTTTTCTAATTTCCACTAGAATCACTCATTAAGCTCTGCTTATAGAATTCTAGGGCTTCTCTAGATCACATATTCAAACTCTCTAAAATTTCTTCTGCAAACCAGTTTCAAAGCCTGTAGGTCAGGTTCAGTCACAGCACTGACTCCTCTGGTCCATTTCCCATGTTTGACAGACTCTTTTGCACCATGACAAAATGCCCGAGAACTAAAGGGATAATTATTCACCTTGGCTCAGTTCCAGACATTTCAGGCCATAGTCCTCGGCTTTACAGTTATTGACCCCACAGTGAGGTGGAACATCGTGGTGGAAACTTATGGCAGGGGCTGTTCAAGTCATACAGGTGGGTAGCATGTGGCAGAGGTCATTCATAATGACATTAGGCAAAAGAGAACACGTCTTTGCACTAGACATAAGCTTCAAACGTATATCCCCAGAAATCTACTTCCTCCGACTGTACCACCTCCTAAAGTTCTGACTAAATTCCCAAAGAGCATCACTACTTGGAGGCCAAGCATTCAACACATGATTCTATTGAGGGTTCATCATAACTGTACCACAGTAAGTACACGCTCCATACCATACCTGTACTCAGAACTATGGAAGTCAGTAGTGGGTTGACCTAACCTAAGCTGACAAGTCAGAGAAAATTCTTGAGATATGATTATGTGAGAAGATAGCTAGGTAAGGAGAGAAAGAGCTTTCTGAAGTGCTCATAATTAGCATGGCTTCTGAAGGCCAACAAGCAAGCAGACCATGGGAGCTGTTTTGGTTGCTGTCTCATTGCTGTGATAAAATATCCTGACAAAGGAACTTAATTAAGGCAGAAGGGGTTTATACGGGCTTATAGTTCTAGAGGGACACAGTCCATCATGGCAGGAAAGGCATGTAGGCAAGAGAGTACAGTGGCGACAGCAGACACCTAGTGTCACATTGAGTCTTCACTCAGGAAGCAGAGAGTGAAGAAGAAATGAGGCTCTGTCTTCTTCCTGAATGTTCCACAACCTCCCCCAACAGTGCTACCAGCCATGGAGCAAGGGTTCAAACATTCACACCTGAGCCTATGAGCACATTTCACATTTAAACCACAAGAACTTTAGAGCACTGGTCATGGCCAAGCAAGGAAATAAAGAACCATGTCAGCAAATGTGTCCCCTTAGTCTAAGGACAAAGGGAAACAACTAAAAAGCTTGAAGCCAAGCTGTGACTGTTGGCCTTCACAGAATGGAAGAGATAGAGAAGAAAACTGCTTGTGTGGCCCAGCAGAGAAATGAAAACCAAGTCTGAGAGATGCTAAATAATTATTATTGTTACCCCCAAACTGGATAATGTTAGGTGACACTCTGGTTGAAAATTTCCTGATGAAAAAAAAAGCAGGAGCTCCCCCTGCTCCTCTTACCACTCACCTCTGTGCTTCAGATGAGTTCTGTGGACTACCTGAAGGTCAAGGTCACATGAGAAGCCTGCAAGCTACTAGAAGTCAGGGGGGAATTCCTGTTTAGGTTGTTCCAATTAAATACACCATCACTTGGTTACTTCAGAGGCTGGCTGTCTACAAGGATATCAGTGACTATTGCTTACTGAGTTACATAGAATTCATTTATTGAGTGTTAAAATATAGGGCATTGAAAATAGGGACTCATGTATGCTAGGCAAGAGCTCTACCACAGAGCTATAGCTCTGGCTGTTTTTATCTTTTTTTCTTTTTTAACTTTGGGACATTGCCTCACTAGGTTGCCCAGGCAGACAATGAACTAACTCTGTAGTAGTCCAGGCAAGGCTTGCACCTGGCAATCCTCCTGACTCAGTCTCTCAAGCTGCTAGGCCCACAGGCCTGTATCATCAGTTCTGTTTGAATTCCTATTAAAAAATGCTAAATATTCTTACCAATTCAAGGTTCAAATATACTTAATCAACACTCTGGTTAGCATCACCAATGTTTGCTCTGTTTCCTGCCAACATTGTTTGCTCTACGATGGATTGTAGACACCTGTTTGCTCCCTCCACACCCACATGGGACCAAAAGAAAGTGCAGACAACTAGAAGAAAATCACGACCCCTAAAACATTATATCTTCTATTTTTGTGGCACTTTCTCATCCTCTCATAACCCTTCACTGATTTTGCCTTTTAAAACACCAGTGTTTGTTGGCCCTAACATAGACATAACTTTACAAACTTTTATCTGTTTTTTTAGTTTCTTCCCCATACACCTACTTTGAAATCATTCCCCACCAAGCAGCCTCCTCCATAGACATTTTCAGAATAAATGGATACACACAGCTTTTTTTTGCCTAGACAGAAAATAGATCCCTAAGTAGAAGTAAGGAGATATATTCACTAAGAATTATCAAAGCCAAGATACATAACTTATACTGTAAAGCTGGTCACTAAATTGAGAAGTAATTTTACCATAAACAAAAATGACGAATATCTTTTCCAAATGGAAAATTCCCTGATGGAGCAGCTATAAAAACTACATTACTATTGTTACATATTCATGTGACTAGAAATGGATCAATAAATAGACATGTAAGAGGCCATATATTCTCTACATATGGACACCATATGTCTCAGGATTTCTGGGAAAGAAATATTATGTCCTGTGTACCCATATGTATAGTCATCCTGGCTTAACCATGTGTCCTAAATTTTAGCTGAGAAAATATGGTCACTACAGCTTATATAAACAGTTATGGCAAAATTCAACCAGTGTCCCCAGAAGTGTGTATGTATGTGGTTTCAACAGTTTGTTGGGAGAAAGCATAGGACAAAGCTTTACATGGGGCCTCATAATTAGCACATGATAATATAAGACACACAATATGCTTATAATCTTTGCAACAATAAGTCTGCAGGAAAGAAGCAATTAGAAACACGCCTAACCATTTACAGGTAGTGAAAAGAATTCTGTAGGAAGCATTTCCAAATACGTCTGCATTAGAGACTACTCTTACCCTGGCATTGTGGAACTGGCAGTTAAAGAACAGAAGCCACCAGAGCAGAATAAATGAAGCTAATGAAAACCTTAAAGGCTGAGTGCAGAGCAATCATAGGCACAGCCAGGGTGGAGCCACTGGGATAAGCTTAGCACACAGACTAGCAGTGATCTGTTCAGTGGTCAGAAGTGACCCCAGCCAAATGGATAAGAATCAGGTTGGCATTTCCCAACCACTCCTGTTATGGTTCAAATCTGAAATCACTTGGTCCTCAGCTGGAGGCACTGTCGGAAGAGGTTGTGAAACCCTTAGGTAGTGGACCCTAGCTGTCAGTTGAGTCACTGGTGGCAGACTATGAAGCTCACAGCTGAGCCTGGTTCTGATCCCCTTTTCTGCTTCAAAATGTGAGAAGTTGCTAACTGACACAGAGTGAGCGACCCCTGATATGTCTTCCCTGTCCTGAGGGACTGTAGCCTCTGAGACCATGAGCCAACATATTTCCTGTGTTAAGTAGCTTCTGCCTGGTATTTCGTTACAGGGATGACAAAAGGAGCCAATACCTAAGATGAGAGTTTCCTTGTTAACACCAGGATCGTGCTATAAGTGTGTTTGTGGTTTATTTGATGCCAGGAACATTTATCTCTGAATTAATCATTTGGTGAAGTATAGACAATGCATTTGAGTTAGTATCTTTGTAAGATAACAGGTAAGAATTCATCCCCTGTAATCCACCTCTGACTTCAAGACCTTGCTTTGCCAATCACACCTTATAAGTTTATCTATTTAAAGGCTGGTGTCCTTGACTAGAAAATGGAAACTACTGAGAGTAGCTTCCCATGTAGTAAAGAACTGAAGCTGACATGCAGACAGCCTCACCCCAGAATTGCTGATAACCTGGGAAATGCATTTGTCTGTGTCCAGAAACACTCTAGTCAGCTGGCCAGTATGATTGGGAAGGAATGTGGAATCACGGGTATCGAATCAGTCTCTGAGGGACTGGGAAAAGAGGTCAATCAGAAATCTGGACAGTGAGGTGTGGCCAACTTTCCTGATTGGCTGTGCTCTCTACATAGTCACACAGCATTGCTGAAATGAATAAACTCTCTATTTGAGTCCACTAACAGATCCAACTGGGAACTCTCAAGAGAGTTTGCCCAAGATGCCTCTTGCCTGGCTGCTTGTTGGATAGCTATTTTCTCCAGACAGAACCATACCCTCCTGAGGGAGTCTCATGAAACACACAAGACACTTAATAGGCTTAGGAAGATAGTAAAACTTGCTTAGCCACCCCTGAGGTTACATATGAAGTAAGCAAATGTTGAGAGAGAAAAGACCAGTGGAGCTGCCTAAATGTTGTACAGAGAACTGTGGAGATGGAACTTTCTAAGTCATTGCCCATGCTGGAGTGGGACAATTCAGCAATTTGGTGGCCCTTCTTCTATGTAATCCCAATAAACTCATAGAGTAAATATACATCTGTTCATATCTCCTTGGGAATGTCTTTTAACTCTTTGGACGCAATGAACTTAAGAGCTATGTGTGAGTAACAACTATTAATGAGCTGCTGAGGCCTCCTAGAAAATCATAAAAGCTGAAAGTGGTCTTAAGAACCCACAGATCTGCTGATAGTGTCAGAGTGAAAGTGGTCGTTGGGGCCACTTAACTTTATACTAACCTATTTCATTATTGTGAAGGTAAAGCAAAACAACCCAAATAAAGTGCTCAGTCCATAGTCTGCTGACCAGTGGACACTTAGAGTGCTGCTGCTGCTGCAATGCTGATTTATAAAGTGTGTGTGTGTGTGTGTGTGTGTGTGTGTGTGTGTGTGTGTGTTATGGAACATTATCTTAAGGATTAGGCCCAAATAGCACCCCAGAATGTCCTTCAACCTAAATATACAGACTTCTGAGCCATAGAGGCCTCTTTGAGGCACCATAGAGAATGGAGGCTCACTGTAAACTTGACTATGTCAAACATGAGTTTTAGATACTGCATTTCCTAAAATAGTTTCCTCAAGCGAAGGCATCCTGTTCCAGTTTGAATCTGAAATATCTCCTCGTAGGCTTGAATGCCAGGTCATCAGCTGGAGGTACTGTTTGAGGGAGGCTGTTGGGCCTGCCAACACAGTTTACCAGGAGCCCCCAGTGCAACATAGATGTAACACAAAACAAAGACTTTAAAGTAGACTTTATGACTATGATAGAGGTCCTTAAAGAGAACATGAACAAATTTCTTAAAGAAATCTATAAAGACACAAATAAACAATATAAGGAAATGAGCCCCACCCCACCCCCCAAAATTGCTCAAGACTTGAAAGTAGAAATAGAAACAATAAAGAAAACCCAATTGAGGGAAATTTGGAAATTAAAAATTTAGGAACTAGAACGGGAACCTTAGAGGCAAGCATTGCTAACAAACTACAATAGATGGAAGAGAGAATCTCAAGAATTGGAGATACAATAAAAGAATTGGACACACCTCAGTCAAAGAAAATGTTAAATCTAAATAAAATCCTGGCACAAACCATCCAGGAAATCTGGGACACCATGAGATGACCAAAAGACCAAAAAAGAATAATGAGAATAAAGAAAGAAGAAGAAACTCAGGTCAAATATACAGAAAATATCTTCACAAAATCATAGAAAAAAATCCCTAACCTAAAGAAGGAGATGCTAAACAAGGTATATGTAGCATATACAGAAGACCAAACACACTGGACCAGAAAAGAAAGTCCACTCAGCATGTAATAAACAAAATACCAAACACACAAAACAAAGAAATTAAATTAAAAGCTGCAAGGAAAAAAGACCAAGTAACATATAAATGTAGACCAAGACTCTAAAAGACAAAAGGGCCTAGATAGATGTGCTACAGCCTCTTAAAGAACACAGATGCTATCCCAGACTGTTATACCCAGCAAAACTCTCCATCACAATATGGAGAAAATAAGACATTTCATGATAAAACCAAATTTAAGGAATATTTATCTACAAACTCTACAGTAGGTATTAGAAGGAAAACCCCACCTAAAGAAGTTAACCACACCAAAGAAAACAGAAGGAAAAATCATGTCAGACCACTAAATCAAAAGAGGGGAAGGACACACACACACACACACACACACACACACACACACACACACAAAAACAAAATAACAAGAATCAACAAACACTGTTCATTGCTATCTCTCATCATCAATGATCTCAATTCCCCAAATAAATACATAGACTATCAGAATGGATTTGAAAACAGGACCCATCCAAGAAATGCACCTTAACATCAAAGATGGTCATCACCTCAGGGTAGAAAGATATTCCAAGGATATGGACCTAAAAAGGAAGCTAATGTGGCCATTTTAATATCTGACAAAATAGACTTCAAATCAAAACTAATCAGAAGAGATAGGGAAGGATACTACATACTCACCAAAGGGAAAATCCACTAAGAAGACACTTCAGTTCTTATCATCTACACACCAAATACAAGGGCACACATGTGTGTAAAAGAAACTCTTCTACAGCTTAAATCACATATTGACTCTCACACACTGATAGTGGGAGACATCAATACCCTGCTCTTACCAATAGACATGTCATCCAGACAAAAATTAATCAGAAAAATGCTGGAGCTAACTGAAGTTTTAAAGCAAATGGACCTAACAGATAGTCAAAGAACATTTCATCTAAACACAGACAAATATACCTTCTCAGCAGCTTATGGAACTTTCTCCAAAATTGACCACATGCTCAAGCAAAATACAAGTCTCAAGAGATAAAAAAAATTGAAATAACAGCCTGCATCCTATTTGTTCACGATGGATTAGAGCTGAAAATCAACAAACACAGAAAGCTTACAAACTCATGGAAACTGAGCAACTCACTGAATGAAAAAAAGTGGGGGAAAGACAGAAATAAAAAAAGAAATCAAAGACTTTCTGGAAATGAATACACAATATACCCAAACTTATAGGACATAATAAAGGCAATTTTAAGAGACAAGTTCACACCACTAAGTACTTAAATCAAAAAATTGGAGAGATTTCATACTAGTAACTTAACAGCATACCTGAAAGCTCTAAGACCAAAAGAAAACCCACAACCAAAAGTATAGATGACAAAAAAATCAAACTAAGGGATGAAATCAATAAAGTACAAACAAAAAAAAAAAAAGAAAGATCCTTGAAACAAAGAGTTAGTTCTTTGAGAAAATCAATACGATTGACAAACCCTTATCGAAACTAACTAACAGGCAGAGAGAGAAGAAGCAAATTATCAAAGTTAAAGACAAGGAGAGGACAAGGAAATCCAGAGAATCATAAGGACAGACTCCACCAAATTAGGACATCTAAAAGTATAATTTTCTCAATAGATACCACTTACCAAAGTTAAATCAAAATCAGAGAAGCAGTCAAAACATACCTATAACACCTATGAAAATAGAAGAAGTCATTAAGAGTTTCCAAAGTAAGAAAAACAAAAACAAAAAAAAAAAAGTACCCAGGGCCAGACGGTTTTAGCACAGAATTTTACCAGACTTTCAAAGAAGAGTTAATGACAATACTTCTCAAATTATTCCACAAAATAGAAACAGAAGGAACATGCCCAATTAATTTTATTAGGCCACAGTTATCTTGATACCCAATCAACATAAAGACTCAACAAAGAAAGAGAATTACAAACTGATTTCCTTTATGAACATAGACTCAAAAATACTCAGTAAAATACTTGTAAAAAAAAATCTAAGAACACATCAAAAAGATTATCCACCATATCAAGTAGAATTCATCCCAGAGATGGAGGGATGGTCAACATATGCAAACAATAAATGTAATCCACCATATAACTACACTGAAAGACAAAAACCACATGATCTTCTCATTAGACACAGAAAAGGTCTTTGACAAAATCGAACACCTCTTCACAAAAAAAAGTTCTAAAGAGATTGGGGATACAAGGGGCATACCTAAACATAATAAAGGTAGTTTACAGCAAATCCATAGCCAACATCAACTTAAATGCAGAGAAAACTCAAAGTAATTCCACTAAAATCAGGAACAAGACAAGGTTGTCCACTTTCTCCATATGTATTCAATATAAGTATTAAAGAGGGCAATAAAATAACTAAAGAAATTCAAGGAGATATAAATTGGAAAGTAAGAAGTCAAATTATTATTATTTGTAGAAGATATGATAGGAAACATAAGTGATCCTAAAAATTCCACTTGAAAACTTCTACAACTAATAAACACTTTCAGCAGAGTAGCTAGATACAAAATCAACTTATAAAATCAGCCTTCCCATATACAAATGACAAACAGACTGAGAAAGAATCATGGAAACAGCACCTTTCAAAATAGCCTCAAATAAAATAAAATGTCTTAGGATAACTCTAACTAACCCACTGAAAGACTTGTATGATAAAAATGTAGGACATTGAAGAAAAAATTGAAGAAGGCATAAGAAGATGGAAGGGTCTCCCGTGCTCATAGATCAGCAGGACTAATACAGTAAAAATGGCCATGCTACCAAACGCAACCTACTGATTCAATGCAATCAGCATCACAATTCTTCACAAATCTTGAAAGGACAGTTTTCATCTTCATATGGAAACACACACACACACACACAAAAACAGGAATACCTAAAACAATCTCAAATAATAAAAGAACTGGTAGATGTACCACTATCCCCAATTTAAAGTTGTACTATGCGGCTATAATAATAAAAACAGTGTGATAGTTTTATGAAAACAGACAAATTCATTGATGGAATCAAGTTGAAGACCCAGACATGAATCCACACACTTATGAACACCTGACTTTTTATAACAAGCCAAAAATATATACCAGGGGAAAAAAGACAGCATCTTCAACAAATAGCGCTGGTCAAACTGCATGGTTACATGAAGAACCCAATTAGATCTATTCTTATCACCTTGCTCAAATCTTAACTTCAAATGGATAAAGACCTCAACATAAAATGGATACACTGAACCTGATAGAAAAAAAATGGAGAATAGCCTTTAATTCATTGGCACAGGAAAACAGTTACTGAACAGAACACCATTAGTACAAGCACTAAGATCAACAATTAATAAATGGAACTCATGAAAATGAAAAACTTCTGCACAGCAAAGGACACAATCATTCAGACAAAGTGGCAGCCTACAAAATGGGAAAATATTTTTACCTCCTACACATCCAATAGAGGGCTTATATCCAAAATACATGAAGAACTAGCTTTCATGGTACCAGAAGGCATTGTGCAAGCTTCCAAAAGAGGGAAGCAACCAACAGTCATACTCAGCTATGATGACTATGAACTATAAAAACCAGCATAGCACAATAACTCTAAGTTTACAACAATGGCACGCATAACTTGGTGGTAACCTGTTGTTGTTTGTTTTTGGCTCTTTTGGGGGCCTGCCACCCAGCTCCCAAATAAACACACATGGAGGCTTATTATTACTTATGAATATCTGGCCTTAGTTTGGCTCAGTTTCTAGCCAGATTTTCTTAACTTTAAATTATCCCATCTGTCTTTTGCCTCTTGGCTTTTCCTTTTCTGTTCCTGTATACCTTTCTTTGTTTCTTACTCCATGGCTTGCTGTGTAGCTGGGTGGTTGGCCCCTGGAGTCCTCATCCTTCTATAGCTCCTAGATCTCTCCTCCCAGATTTTTCCTTCTATATATCTTCTCTGCCTGCCAGCCCCATCTGTCCTTTCTCCTGCCTCACTATTGACTGTTCAGCTCTTCATTAGATCATCAGATGTTTTAGACAGGCACAGTATCACAGCTTCACAGGTTAAACAAATGCAACATAAACAAAAGTAACACACCTTAAAATAATAATCTACAACAGTAACCAACAGCTTTCTAATTAGACTTAAAACCCATTCAACAAGGGGGAAATCATTCCTGATACAGAAAATCTAGAAAGCTACCCAAGGATAGTAAAGTTATGGATCTTGGAGGAGACTCTGTAACCACCACATTACTAAACCACCACATTACTAATTTTTTCTTACTTACCTGTGCAACAGATGGAGTTTGTTACAGAAAACAGTTAATCAAAATGCAGAGTTGCAGAGTCCATTCTGAACATCAACAATGCACCTGAGGTCAGGGATCATTGTTGAAAGTGAAGGTGAAGGTATTGCAGGAGTCAGGGGAATAGGAAGCTTGTTGTGAGACTGTCTCCTAGAAATGTCAGAGAAGCTACACCCATGAAGTGTAATCAGCATAGCTGCTTAAACATGACACAAGCAAGAAGATACCAGTAGACACATGCTAACATGGAATGGGAAAAGCCCATAGGGTTTTAACTCTAGACAAAGAACTACAGGCAACTAAGGAAAGCCAAGAGTGGGAGAAATAACCTTCCCCAGCAAAGAGCACACCAATTGGTAATCCAGTGCAAATGGTCAGCCCTGATAATATATACATATAGGTAACATTATAAGGACTTGGTAGGTTGTACTTATATATTTAAATATACTTGTATTATATATTTATATACATATATAAAACAATAATTCAAGAAACCATGAATTTGAAAGAGAGTGGGGAAGGTTACGTAAGAGACGAAAGGGAAGGGAGTAATGATACAATTAAATTATAGTCTCAAAAAACACAAAGGTAATAAAAAAGAATTATACAATAAGACCTGAGAAGCAGGTTATAGAAAGCAGCACAGGACCTTGACCCTCAGATCGGCATCCCTTGATGGCCTCATACAAATACTGAGATGTGCACCAGAGTGTTATAAGTGTAAGTTGTTACTCAAGAATGTAAAGTCCTAGGAGGATACAAATCATTTACGTATGATGTGCTATATAATACATAACTAGGAAGAGGCCTGCAGAACACCACATGCATTATACCAACATGGGCTTCAAGGAGGTAAATGTTATCATCATTTCTAATGCAGAGTTCCTGTGCCTTTAAGTTGGCAAAGAATGAGAACCCTGAAGAATTGTGACCAGAGGGACTAGTAATGAGCCCTAAAATTCTTTCCCTAAGACAACATCCCACCATGATGTAATAGGATACAGTAGGAAGAGAACTGTCTTTCAGGGAAGAGCCAGGTGCCAGACTCCCGGCACAGTGCTAAGAGCAGTTGGAAAAGGTATAAATGCGAGTCATTAAGACGGCAGCCTGAAAGATCTAGCTGCAGCCAAATGAAAGACAAAATAAAAGTTTATTGAGATTATTAAACTTCATGGCGAGGATGGCAGCTGGAGGGTGATTGAGCTTATAACAAGGGAAAGTGGGGGACCCAGGGGGACAGTGACATCGTCCTTTCCAGGGCTGGGATATGGAGAAATGATAGTTATTAAAGAAGCATGTGGTACCATGGGGCACCATTTGCCTTAAAACAACTGTCCTTGGTCAGTGTTAGACTAAACATTCCCTAACTTTGTGAGAGTCTACTGCAAACAAAGCCTGTTGGGTAAAGCTATTGATACAGGACAGAGATTGGGTGTTCAAACTCCTGCTGTAATCATAGTTAAACTAGAAATTCCTACCAGCTAATAATTTCTACAGAATACACCACCATGGCTAGTCCTACTAGTGGTCAATGGAAGTGTGTTCTTCACAGCATTACCAGAGTCATGTGACGTTGCAAACACAGAAGGCCCTGGAAACCAGAGAATAAGATATGCTCAGTTTGAAAACTTAGAACTGGGCTTAGTCGAGTCACCAGGGGAAGGGGTAAATATGCAATGCATAGCTTTCTTGACTCCTTTAATGTGTGTATCAGTGAGGTGTTCAAGCCAGGGCAGGCATTAGTGTATGCCTAGCAGCCTAAGACGATGTGGTTGCCTCCTTATTAGAAACTGCTCTGTACACGTCTCTGCAAGCTATAAGCAACTGTTGCCCAGAAGTTCTAGTGTGTCATACACAGCCCCTCTTCCCAAATCAGAGCCATGGCAGGTGCTCTGGAAGGAAGCATGGTGTGTGTTAGTCTGAACTCACTTCAACTCCCTGTTCTGCCTCTAGGGACTTATCCAACCTCAGTACATCTACCTTAGGTTCTCAGGGGAGTTGTCATAAACCAGTCAGTCTCTTTAGACTTGTCTGGAAGGTAGCCTAAAGTAATGTTAGGAGTCATTCTTCACTGAGCTGTGCTGTTAAGTGACAACCTGGGGCAGAAGCTGCTTTAGGCAATAGAGCCATGGCAAGAAAGGAGTTAATTTGGAAGCTTTGCTTCCTTGGACTCCTGTGTCTGTGTCTAGGGTATTGGGCAGGTGGAAGCTTTAAGGATTACTTCTCCATCCTTGCTTTCTTTCCCCAAGGAAGATCTGTGCAAGCCATATACAGACAAGTTAGAAAACAAGGACCAAGAACTGTTCACCCCTGAGCTCCAGACATCCACACGGTGCCTTCAATAAGGCGCAGGCCTGCAGATGAAAGACACTGAAGTGTGAGAGCTCAGAGCCCTGCAGGAGGTCCTAGATCAAGACAGGGTCCCAATTCCATGGATCTTCCAAACACTGATACTTCAATCCATCTGCCTGGGAGGAATGTGATACGTAATCACAACAGTTAATCTTGTCAACTTGACTATATTTAATAATCTAGGAGACACACTCCTAGGCCTTCTATGGTGTTATTTTCAAAGGGATTTCACCAAGGAAGGAAGAGCCATCCTTAATTGAGACAGCACCACACCATACGCTTTCATCCAAGACCAAATAAAAATGAATAAAAGATCAGCTGGGTATTAATAGTACCCTCTCTCCCTTCCCTCTTCCTCTTCTCCCCTTCCCTCTTCTCTCTCTCCCTTGTTCCTTCTCTTTTTTTCTCTCTCTGCTTCCTGACAATGAACGAAATGTGACAAACTGACTTTTGCCTGTTGTACACTTTCTCAGAAATGATGTTCTGTGTCTTCTTCAACTGTAAACTCAACGCTGTGTCCTTCAAATGCCTCTTTCAGGTGTCTTTCAAAAGCAACTAATACAGTGATTGTGCCCAAAACCAAGGCAAGGTATTTGCCTTCACAAAGTTTACCTTCCATGGAGTCTGGGTGTGCATATCTCTGAGAGGACATTTTTGCCTGACACATTGGCCTTGTAGATCCTCATGTAAGTGGTGAGCCTATTACCCAATGTTTCTAGGCTTATGGTATCCACACCACCTCCTTACGCTGTCACTGCACGAGTGGGATAAACCTACTGTCACTCTGCCCTCCTCAAAGAAGGAGAGAGTGTTTTCCCCTGGGGGACAGAAAGGAGGGCAGAGCTGCTTCCTTAGCTCTTATAAGTGATCTCACATTTTGGGAAGAAGAGATGGCAGTTAATCAAAATACAAGCCCTGCATCATTAGTCTTTATCTACTTGATTATTGAGCATAAGCTGGCTTCATAACACACAGGGATTTAACCTCAGTATCCTAATTAGCATTTGTGAATGAGTCTTGCATGGTTAATTCACTAGATAAAATATTTACTCCTTGAGAGATTCTCTTGTTACTTTAATTGTCACAGTGTATAAATTATGTTATTGCAGATTTATTGGAAAACCATTCATAGTTTTCCAGGCTAAGCCAAAGTAATCACCATCAAGCTACTTTGTGGCCCTATAGTTCAGCAACAAAGTAGTTATTTTGTGCACCATTTAACACTCATGATCACGCCAGCCCCAATTGTCTCATATTTCATGATCAGCATGTGGACCCCAAAGCATGAAAAATAATCTGTATTTAGTCTTAAAATTCCCAGTTTATGACTGATGACTCATAAATTCTAAATTTTGAATGAAATTCTAAACTTAAAAGACCTGAATCAGGAGAGACATTACATAGATGATCTTAAACAAGACAAAAAGCCACTGGACAAGAAATGTCAGGTGACAGCCTTCCTTGTTCCATCAAAATCTGTCCTATCACATCCCATAAGTTGTGAAGGATGGCTCACAAATTTGAAGAAGCTTGGCTCGAAAGTCAGAAAGATGTAGCCAGGAAAATGCCAACCCAAGGGGACCATAGGCACACCTGTCACTTTCAATAGTGACAAAGAACTTGGTCTCCCATCTACAAGATAAGAGGACTAGCTGTGCAGGTAGCTGGGGAAGGCCTCCTTCTCTGTCATTCTGGCTGCTGTTTCCCTGCACAGATCACAGAAGGATGTCTCTTAGCCTGGTCCTTTACAGAGTTGATTGCACCATCTTGGAGACAGAGGACCATGTGTTTATCACACCCCTCATTTTTCCCCTCTCACCTTCTTATACCCATGACCAGTCTACTAAGCATCTTTTAAGAGCTGGAGAAGGAGGACTTTAGCATCCCCTGATGAATGACATTATATATGTTTTAATGTATTTGCTGATATTTGTGCTCTTGACTTTCTCTCTCTCTCATGTCCTTCATTTTTGAGTCCTGCACTTACAAATCTGTGTGCTTTCTATTCAACCCATCTCCCCAACTTAGTTACTGGCCTTTGAGTCTCTAAATCTGAATCCTGTTCACTTTCCCATTTGGAAAAATTT
The DNA here is from genome assembly GCF_007827085.1 of Peromyscus californicus insignis. Classification (NCBI taxonomy): domain Eukaryota; kingdom Metazoa; phylum Chordata; class Mammalia; order Rodentia; family Cricetidae; genus Peromyscus; species Peromyscus californicus. The sequence continues at coordinate 73,645,537 of NW_026294469.1, read as the reverse complement.
CCAGGCAAAACATCTGACTAATCCTATTTCTCTAGGTCTCTTGTTCTTTTCAACTACAAACAACTCTTTGTTTGACCCAGTTCTAGAATGACTTTCTACCTTCTTTCGGTACTCTGTTATTAAGAAATAAACTTCATTTTAACCTTACCAAGTGTGTCTTCAGAGAAACAGTAGGAGAATTCACTGGGAAAACATTTATGAATGGCTTCTAAATTTCTCAAAAGAAGTTAGGTTCTGCATTGGTAACAAAACACAAACAAAAAAACCTCAGAAATTTAAGAGAAGTGAATTTTCTTACACAGCATCAGGAACTCCAGGGAATTCCTCCCTGTGGCTACTTAGGGTTGCAGGCTGGATTTATCTCAATATGTAGTCTTGGGATTGTTTCAGCAAGGAAATCAAAAGTACTTGAAAACTCACACACACTCACTCTAAGGCCCAAAGTTCCCAAGACACCTCCATCGACTCTCTAGAACTAGTCACATGGTCCCACGTTCCTGAAGAGAACAGGAAAGTAGTTTTCTGGAAACAGAGTCAACAGAGTAAAGCAGAACCTTATGAGCAGCTGCCCCTGCCACTGTCATGGCCAAGGAGGTGCAGTCTTGCCCCTAGAGGAGAAGTTCTCAATTTTCTCAGTGTCTGATTTTGTGTGCTATGACTTTCTGAATAATCAAGGAAGCTCAGCCAAGTCAAGATTACACAGAGACCACCAATGGCTGAGAATGGCAGGGAAGCACTAGTGTGGCTGAAAAGTTAACCCAGAGGAAATTGGGTCAGTGGGTTGTGTCAGAGCCAAGAGCACAAGACTCCCCAACATCCATCCTGCTTCTCTGAGAGTGAAGCAAAGCATATTCTAATCTGAGCATTAGAACTTGGAGCTATTTCTCTCTCTCTCTCTCTCTCTCTCTCTCTCTCTCTCTCTCTCTCTCTCTCTCTCTCTCTCTCTCTCTGCCTCTCTTCCCTCTCCTCTCTTTCCTACTGGCTCTACACTACTAATTTATCCACTTTAATTCCTGAATAACCTTGTCTCTAAATGCCATTAATGAATGCGAGTAGATCCTTGCATGTCCCATGTCCCCTGAGGTGCTGGAAAGTGAAGGGATGCATAGGTGGTGTTTTTTTTTTGGGGGGGGATCTATTTCACCTTTTGAAATACAACCAGCCAATTACACTAGTCCAAAAATGCTGTCTTCTGGCTCATGCAGCCATGCTGCCAACTGACTGTGGCTCCAACAGCAATTAGAATTGCCTGTAGAACCAAATAAAATCAAATTTTATTCTCAGACAAGTAAGTAACCACTAGTAACAATTATACTGTTGTAGATTTCAAGCATAGTACATTTATCCTTGGTCCAGCAGCATACAAAGGCTATAGGTATGATGCATGAAATATCCTAGAGAAAGAATGATGATCATACAAAGGTCATCCCTGTCCTTGGGGGTCTCTGCATCCCTGATTTTAGCAACTTAATGATTTTCTATTTATTAATGAGTTGAAATAGCTATAAATTCACATTCATCTATCTTACTAACCAGCATCCATCTCCATTTGTGTCCTGATGTATTAAAATTATAATTAATCTCTCTAGTATTGATTCTTAGACTTTGTCCTGAGCAAGGGCATAATTTTCTACCAAGACAGAGACAGTTTTCTTGCTATGAAAATATTCCTCCCTAATTTCCCCTATGGACCCATTCTTTAAGACCAAGGTCACTCCTCAGACAAGCCCTAAGCTTACTCTGACAGCATTGCTTTGATTAATTAATTTACTGGTCATGTTTTTATGTGATTATATCTCACTGTGGTTATTGGAATATTGCATTCATGTTGATAAAAGTATGAAAAGACTCCATCCAAGGAATCTAGTGTCCTGTTTTATTAATAATATTGTTCACAATGTGGTGCCCATTGATTAACTAGAGGAACTGAGAGCCACTATGAATTGTGTGTTGTCTTTGGTGGCAACAGGATGGAGCCTGGAAGTGCAGAGTTAATCTCAGTTCTGCATCTTACCAGCAGTATATCCTTGGGCATCTCCCCTCCTTCAGCCCCAGCTTTCAAAACTATGAAAAGAAAATAACAATGCTTGTGTTAAGGGTGGTCTGACAGATCACACAGGCACTGTGCTGGGCATATTTTACACCATTGTGACAAAATGCCCAACATGGGTAATTAAAAGGGGGAACAATTAATTTTGACTCATTTTACAAGTTTCAGTCAACTCTAATGGGGAAGGCCATGGCACAGTGAGACACATAGGAGAAGTCACAGGAATGGGCCCATGCTTGGTACAGTTCCCAAATACATGCCCTTTGGTGACTCACTTCCTCAAAGCAGGCCCTTCCTTCCACACTTCCACTACCCTTCAATACTCTGGTCAGATTTCTGCTCTATCAATGGGCTAATCATTTGTGAGATCACAGTCCTCATATTCTGTCTGCAGGAACTTCCTCACAGACACCCCCAGAGGTGACAATCAAGTGGACAGTCAAGATTAATAATTGCAGACACCCACATGTTCCTAAATGCCACTGGGCAGCTACTTAATATGTATGCTCTCTAGATTTCTTACTGGGAAAAAAATCTCAATTCTGTTCAATGTAACAAGATATTCTGTTTAAGATACCTTCAGGTGATTGGCTTTAGTCAGTAAGTCAGAGATTTGTTAAAAAGAAAAAAAAATTCTCAACTTTGCTTCCATTTCATGTGATGGATCCTGCTGTGGATATCTCTCTGTATGCTGTGAATGTGTTGCTCTGAATGGTTAATAAATAAAACATTAATTGGCCAGTAGCCAGGCAGGAAGTATAGGTGGGACAAAGAGAGAAGAGAATTCTGGGAACAGGGAGGCTGAGTCAGGAGTTGCCAGCCAGACACAGAGAAAGCAAAATGTAAAAGTACCAGTAAGCCACAAGCCACAAGGCAACTTATAGATTAATAAAAATGGGTTAACTGAAGATATAAGAGCTAGATAGCAAGAAGCCTGCCACGGCCATACAGTTTTAATTAATATAAGCCTCTGTGTGTTTATTTGGGTCTGAGCAGCTGCAGGCCCAAATGGGGACTGGAGAAAACTCCAGCTACAGGATCCTCCTCTTTTCTTCTTCCTTCTCTCCTAACACTTCCCCCCTCCCCCTCCTCCTCCCCTTCCCCCTCCTCCCCCTCCTCCCCTTGCCCCTCCTCCCCTTGCCCCTCCCCCTCCTTCCCCTCCCCCTCCTCCCCTTGCCCCTCCCCCTCCTTCCCCTCCCCCTCATCCTTGCCCCTCCCCCTCCCCCTCCTCCACCTCCCCCTTCTCCTTGTCCCTCCTCCTCCTTCCCCTCCTCCTCCTTCCCCTCCCCCTCCTCCCCCTCCTCCACCTCCCCCTCCCCCTCCTTCCCCTCCCCCTCCTCCTCCTTCCCCTCCCCCTCCTCCTCCTTCCCCTCCCCCTCCTCCCCCTCCCCCTCCCCCCCTCCCTTTGCCTCTCCCCCTCCTTCCCCTCCCCCTCCTCCTTGCCCCTCCCCCTCCGCCTCCTTCCCCTCCCCCTCCTCCTTGCCCCTCCCCCTCCGCCTCCTCCCCCTCCCCCTCCTCCTCCTCCCCCTCCCCCTCCTCCCCCTCCCCCCTCCCCCTCCTCCTCCTCCTCCCCTTCCCCCTCCTTCCCCTTTTCCCCCTCCCCCTCCTCCTTACCCCTCCACCTCCTTCCCCTCCCCCTCCTCCTCCTCCTCCTCCCCTTCCCCCTCCTCCCCCTTTTCCCCCTCCCCCTCCTCCTTGCCCCTCTGCCTCCTTCCCCTCCCCCTCCTCCTCCTCCTCCTCCCCCATCCCCACCTCCGTTGCCTTCTTTCCTACTCTTTCACCTTCCTTTTCATCTACTTCCTTTTCCTGCCTGAAATCTGATCCCAAGAGGGAAATTATCAATGTGACAAGCATTACTGGGAGCTTACAGTGTTCAAAGCACTGTCCTCAATATCACAGGGAACAGAAGAACAAATGTAGAACTTACATTCTAGTGAGAATAAGTAACAATTAACAATTTAAGAGGTAAATTACATAGTATGTCAGATCTGATAAATGCTGGGGATGGAAGAAGACGGGGAATAAAAGTTCAGCAGTTGTAAGGATGGCATCCATTATAAATAGTGGTAGTGATGGATCACGGGAGGTGATTTTAGGACAACATTGTGCAGAAATGAGAAAGGAACCCTATCAGTAATCCAAAGGGAAACATAGGCAGAGCATCAGCCAGTGCCCATGGTGGGAGAAGAGCTGGCTAGGATTAGTTTGTGCACAGCACTGCATAAATCAGGAATAACAAATACACACCTAGAATTCCAGTACCAGGGAGTGACAGACATAGGGTTTAAGAGTTAAAGGCCTTCCTTACCAAACAGAAAGAGAAAATAGTAAGTAAATGAATAAGCATTCTAGATACTAAAAACTGAATTAGACTACATGGAGGAATGAATAAAAACAGAACTGTTTTTCAAATTCCCAGGCAATGATGATAGGATCTGGGCCTGGGAGGCAGAGGTATTTCTGAACATAAGTCTGGAAGCTCACATCATGGAAAAGCCAATGTTTAAGAATAAATGTTGTGTTGGAGGAGGTTGCTGGCTCTGCAGTTGGGGTCCAGCTGTCTCTGATCCTGGGGGCAGGGGGTGGGTAGATGCAGAGTCAATGACACAGACTCTGGGAAGTTTGCAAGCAATCCCTCATTTATTAAACAAAGGGCTGAGGTTTATACATGTGGATTTTTGGTGGGCTTTGCTCCTAGCTGCTGTGGTGCTTCTTGGTTGGCTCCAGGCTGCACGTCATCACCTTCCAGTTTGGAGTTTATGGGTCAGGTTTCCCCTGGCCAGGGTGCTCTCTGTGCATGTCACAGCTCTTTGTTTGCTTAAGGCATGGCCCAGTGCTTTGGCCTTACCTGCCTCAGGGGGGTGTCTTAGGATTTCTATTGCTGTGAAGAGACACCATATTTCTATTGCTGTGAAGAGACACCATGACCATGGCAACTCTTATAAAGAAAACATTTAATTGGGGTGACTTAGAGTTCAGAGGTTCAATTCATTACCATCATGGCAGTGAGTGTGGCAGCATGCAGGCAGACATGGTGCTACAGCTAAGAGTGCAACATGCTGACCAGAAGGCAATGGGAAGTGGACTGTCACACTAACTGAAGCTTGAGAAAAGAGACCTCAAATTCCTCCCCCACAGTGACACACTTCCTCCAACAAGACCACACCTACTCCAACAAGGCCACACCTCCTAATAGTGCCACTCCCTTTGGGGGGCCATTTTCTTTCAAGCTATCACAAGGGAAAGATCAAAACTAACCAGTGGCCAAGGAATGGAGAAGCTGGTACTTTGTTTGCCAATCATCTCGTCAACCACAGGGAGTTAAGGAATTGTAGCTATATGATAAAAGCAATGAAAGACATAGACTAGTCAGCAAAATGATGGCAGTGCAAGCATGAAGACCTGAGTTTGATCACCAGCAGTAACATTAAAAAAAGCTAGGCAAAGCACCACATGCTTATAATCCCAGTTCTGGGGAAGCACAGACAGATTGATTTGCAGGACTTACTAGCCAGCCAATATAGCTTCATGGTGAATTTCAGACCAGTTGGAAAGTTATTCTGGCAGTCTGGAGCAAAGGTACTACAATGTCATACTGCACAACAAACCTCACACAAGAGATTTATTGGGAGGGAAAAATTCAGGAGAATGACTGCCTCCGCTCAGACAAGAAGCAGCAGAGAACTGAGCAAAAGACAGTATTTATATAGGATTTCTTGGGGGTGGAGGAGCTTTCCAGGGTAGAGATTTCTGGGGTGGAGATTGGTGAGTTTTCAAACCCAGAGCTTAGGCATTTTACTCTGTAGGGTGGACACTGGGTCTGGCTGTCAGAGTAGTTAGAGTGTTCTATAGGCAGAACCTGGAAGTTAAAGGTCCTCAGGGGAGGTGCCTGGGTACTCATGTGCATGAAGGGGGTTACATAATCTCTAACAATGTTTTTAATATTTATCCTTATATCCACAGATAAGTGTAGTTCTCACCCCTCACCAAGGAAACTTCTCTTTGCAATAGATGGAGATCATTACAGAAAACTGCAAATGATCAAAATGTAGATTTGTGGAGTCCAGTCCCAACTGATACATCTACAATACCCCTGCACCCAATGATCAGAGATCATTATGGAAGAAGGATGGGGGTTTTTTAAGTGCCAGAAGAACAGTGAGTTTACTGTGAAAGTATGTCTCCTAAAAATAAATGTCAGACAAACTACAACTATGAGGTCCCCCAAACATGGCTGCCTAAACATGACCTGAACAAGGACTATACCCAGTAGACATGCTAACAGAAAAGGGAGAAAGTTCATGAGACCTCAACCCTACACAAAGAACTATAGGCAACTAAGGAATGCTGAGAGTGGGAGAAACAGTCTTCCCCAGAGAAGTCTTCCCCAGTACATCAATTGGTTATCTAATACCAAATGGTCAGCCGAGAAAACATATACAAACATACAAACAAGTAAATTATATGCAATGAGCAGATCGTATTTATCTACTTAGGTAGTTAGATAGATATGTGTGTAATAACAATTAAAGAAAGAGGCCATACATTTGAAAGAAAGCAAGGAAGTACATGAGATGATTTGGAGGGAGGAAAGAAAAGGAGGATGTTATATAATTATATTATAATCTCAAAAAATAGTTTAACATATATACACTAAGTTATTAAATAAAAATAATAACCAATTGTAATGCTAAATTCCAGAGATAAACATTTTGAAAAACATTTTATATCCTTCTAGAAGTGCTTTTTATATGTAGAATTATTTTCAAAAATACATGTTTCAATATAATTGTGATTGTATTGAATGTAAAAAAATGTGCACAACACATGAGTAAGGGAAGCCATGACTGTCACACACACAAAGAACAGATGAATAATAACAAAGGAGAAAGCCTAATGAGAAAAGAGATACCATGTTCTTCCTGAGAATGGCCTGAGATCTTTCAAGAACTTAGTGTCACTTCTGTTCATTCCAGTCATGGAAGTCAATGGTGTCTTCTGCATTGAACAAGGAAAAACAATGGATAGGCAAGTCTTAGTCTTGTTTTCTTTTTACTGTAATTTGATAAAACATTTCTCAAGTAATCAACATGTCTAATGCCAACTGGAGCCAATCTGACCCAAAGGTTGGGTAGCAAAGGAGGCAAACACATTACAACATCAGTGATGCTAAGCATTTCCACCTCAGTACTCAACAGACATCTGTAAGCCAAAGTGAAAAGTCAGTGTTTTCAGAAAGAAAAAGTGGCCTTTGGGTCATGGAAAAGTAACCCAGGCGACTGTTATTATCATAACCCACATGGAAGAGCTGTTATTTATGACAAGGCCACAGGAAGAAAAATTACATGTCAGTCAGCTGTGTGAACTCTAAATTAGTGATTCCAAAGCCACATAAGAGAAGTGATGCTGTGGTGTTGACTTGGGTTTTGACTCCTAACAGTGCTGGAGAAGATGAAGATTAGTCTGATGCTGAGTGTTTCCGAAGTAAGGTCAGCAGGCTTTCCCAGGAGAGATGAGATGGAGTGTAGGGAAAAGGGGCTGGCTAAAGAAACCCACCCTGACCCTGGAGCCCAGACCCAGGGAAAGAAACACAGCCTGGGTCTGGGACCTGAGCCAAAGAAAGGAACACTTTATCCCTAAACCCAGAACCAAGGAAACATGCCCTGACTCTGAAACCGGTACCAAAGAAACACTCTTGGTCCCTAGAATCAGGGCCAGTGAAAGAAATATGCCTTGGCCTTAGAATTAGAGTCAAAAAGACAAAAAAGGTCATCTCTGTCCCTAACCCACAAAACTGACCAATCCCTGAGCAGGAAAAAACTAACCAATCCCTGGTTGACTCTTCCCTCAAGAGATCCTATATAAACCACCCTGCCTGGTCAGCTGTGGGCTGTTCTCTCCACCCTGGTAGAGGCAGCCACTCTCCTGGACTCCCCCTTCCCAAATGAATCTCTTTCTCAAAAGAGTTTTGGGTGTAAAGCTCTTCATTCGCCAGCACAGAGAAGAAGATTGCTAAGATGTCCCATAGTGGACTAAGCAGAAAAAAAAACCTTGCTGAGACATCCCTTTGGGGACTGAGCAAGGGGGAGCTGAACAGAAGAACCTTGCTGCAATGTCCCTCAGGGGACTGAGCAAGGGAGAGCTGAAAGAGTAACACTTTTCTCCTGAGCCAGAGGAGATTGCTACATTTCTGCAGGGAGTTCCCCTTTTGCAGGGTGAAACAAAAAGAAGCAATATCTTAGGATGGAGAAGAAGTAGAGCTCTGCTAGGAATCCCCCTTAAGTGGGGGCTGAGCAAAGCTCAGCTGTAGCAGCTCTCCAGGAGAGGAGCAGGACAGCTATATCCTGTGGGGAGAACATCCCCCACCACATCAGGTATAGCCTGACTCCTGAACAGTCAGGATACCCTTCCCTGCTGAGCTGTCCTAACAGCTCCAGCCCTGACTCTCCTGAGCAGTCAGAATACCTTCCCTCCCAGGGCTGAGCTGTCCAAGCAGCTCCAGGCCTGACTCTCCGGAGCAGTCAGAATACCTTCCCTCCCAGGGCTGAGCTGTCCGAGCAGCTCCAGGCCTGACTCTCCTGAGCAGTCAGAATACCTTCCCTCCAAGGGCTGAGCTGTCCGAGCAGCTCCAGGCCTGACTCTCCGGAGCAGTCAGAATACCTTCCCTCCCAGGGCTGAGCTGTCCGAGCAGCTCCAGGCCTGACTCTCCCGAGCAGTCAGAATACCTTCCCTCCCAGGGCTGAGCTGTCCGAGCAGCTCCAGGCCTGACTCTCCTGAGCAGTCAGAATACCTTCCCTCCCAGGGCTGAGCTGTCCGAGCAGCTCCAGGCCTGACTCTCCTGAGCAGTCAGAATACCTTCCCTCCCAGGGCTGAGCTGTCCGAGCAGCTCCAGGCCTGACTCTCCTGAGCAGTCAGAATATCTTCCCTCCCAGGGCTGAGCTGTCCGAGCAGCTCCAGGCCTGACTCTCCTGAGCAGTCAGAATACCTTCCCTCCCAGGGCTGAGCTGTCCGAGCAGCTCCAGGCCTGACTCTCCTGAGCAGTCAGAATACCTTCCCTTCCAGGGCTGAGCTGTCCGAGCAGCTCCAGGCCTGACTCTCCCGAGCAGTCAGAATACCTTCCCTCCCAGGGCTGAGCTGTCCGAGCAGCTCCAGGCCTGACTCTCCCGAGCAGTCAGAATACCTTCCCTTCCAGGGCTGAGCTGTCTCATTGCAGCTCCAGTTGTCAGAGCTGTCCCTAGCAGCTGGAGGTGTCACCTGACTTCCCAAGTAGTCAGGATACCTTTCCCCCAGAGTTGCAAAACTCGCCTCACAGAATTGCAACAAACTCACATTTTGGTGCCAAAACCCAGGACCAAACCCCCAGAGTTGCAACAAACTTACACAGCTAGTTCTAAGCTTATGGCCCCAATGTGTGATTAGGCAAGCTAGAGGACGCAAGTTTTAGTAGAAACATAGTTTAGTTGGTAATTCTATGTCTATCAGACACCCAAATACCAACAACACACAGGTCCTCAGAGCTCAGAGACAAGTGTAGATTTGAGAAGCACAGGCATAGAACCACAAGGAGATCATCAAGAGAGTGAGTCTGAATAACAGATTCTGGTTTTGAGCATCTTTTGAAAGAAAGAAGAGCAGGGAGGTTGAGAAGGAGTCGGTGCTGTGGCAAGAAGTCTGGCTGAGTGGTATTGAGAAGTGTGCTATGTAAAGGCAGTGAACAGTGGAGCTGAGTGCTACTTGGGGGAGTCACGTAAGATGGGACCTGAGACTTGACCACCAGACTCAGCAGTGTGGAGCTTGCCTTTGCAGACAGCAATGGTCTGGGTGAGGTCCTTGTGAGGATGAAGAGAGAATGAGAATGATGAGGAGTATGAAAAGGTCTTAAGGAGTTATGCTTCTAAGAGAAGATGGTGCAGACAGTGCCTGGTGGTGCTCGTGGGTGTTTCCTGTTCTTAAAATGGAAACTAGAACCACATTGGTGTGTTGATAGCAATGATGAAACACAGAAAATTAAATGATGATAGGAGAGAATAGAATTCCTAAAGTAATGCAATTGGGGCCAGGGAGGATTAGTAATGGCTTTAGCTGAGAGCACAATTTCTCTTCGGCATTGCTTGGAAGCCTTCTTCCTAGACTGTGGAGTCACCTGCAAGGCTGGTACAAACACAGGTTATTGGTCCCTCCTCCTGAGTCCCACAGTCATTAATTCTCTGGTAGGAATTAGGAATTTGCATTTCTAACAAGTCTTTGAGTTGAGTTGTGATGCTTCAGTTGGTCCAGGGACTGCATCCCAGGAAGTTCTGATAGTAACAGATGGGAAGGCAGAGCCAGTGGTGAGCCTGGAGACATGTGGGAGGAGAAGGATGTGGAGATTTTCTTCACAGCGTTTCAGTTTTCAAAGGCAAGTGAGAAGATAGCATGAGTAGGGTGAGGAGGAGGCAGAAGTTTGAGGAGGAAGTAGGAGAGGTGAGAGAAACCAGAACCCCATGCTAAAAGTGGTGAACACAATCAGAGGCTGAAACAGGATTAATGATGTAGCAGAGCCTCAGTCTGGTTTAACAGCATCACAGAAGCTCAACTCTGTCTCATTGTGTAGAGAACAATCTAAGTCTCATTTGCCTGGATTGTTGGGAACCAAATCCCTATCCTGGCTAAGTTCCTCTGCATAAACTCAGCCCAGCACCACAACAGCACGTTCTCCAGTAGGCATCTGTGCCTCCCTTCCCTAACAACCCCAGTTTAGCTGTCTAGTCTGAGGCTCTTGTTCATGCAAGAAAAGTAAACAGTTTGTGAAGACAGCTTCCAACTACACATGGTCCAAGGAGGTACTTGGCTGATAATGTCATGAAAGCCTTTGGTACAATGACACATTTGGAATGGGAATTGCTAAATAAATGTTTGTCATGGTCATCTTCAATGCCTCATAAAATACAAAGGGCCTGAGACTTTATTTGGAACTAACACACTAACTTGTACTATTTCATTGACTGAGTCAAAGACAAAGGATTTTTTATTTATGGCAATAACATTTGTCAGAGTGTCCCATTCTCTTTGATTCCCTAAATTCCCATGCCTCAGGTCAACAGGCATAAGCAGATGGTTACACAAAATGAGGGTCAAAAAAAAAACCTGAGCTCAGTGGTTTTTTCTTTTTATATGTGCTTAAAGTTTTTATTAGCATATATTATATATAACAATATATAATATTTCATTTTCATATACATATGTGGTGATATCATGTTCCCCAAAATATTCTGTGCCCTAATAAACTTATCTGGGGCCAGAGAACAGAACAGCCACTAGATATAGAGGCCAGAAAATGGTGGTACTCACACCTTTAATCCTAGCATTCCAGAGGCAGAGATCCATCTGGATCTCTGTGAGTTCAAAGCCACACTGGAAACAGCCAGGCATGGTGACACAGGCCTTTAATCCCAGGAATTGATGGCAGGAAGCAGAAAGGTATTTAAGGCGTGAGGACGAGGAACTAGAGCTGGTTAAGCTTTTAGGCTTTTGAGCAGCACAGTTCAGCTAAGATTCATTCTGGATGAGGACTCAGAGGTTTCCAGTCTGAGGAAACGAGATCAGCTGAGGAACTGTCAAGGTGAGGTGGCTGTGGCTTGTTCTGCTTCTCTGATCTTTCAGTGTTCACCCCAATACCTGGCTCCAGGTTTGTTTTTATTAATAAGACTTTCTAAGATTCATGCTACATACATATATAATATTTTTTGGTCATATTTACCTCCCATCACCCTATCTTATGTCATCCCACTCTCTCTGGTCTCCTTACTCATGCCAAGTAGTCCCCCTTATATTTTCATGATGTGTGTGTGTGTGTGTGTGTGTGTGTGTGTGTGTGTGTGTGTGTGTGTGTATGTGTGTGTATAAACCAATTGGTTGGAGTAGGGTTACTTACAGGAGCACAGATATGGAGGCATTATTTACAGGAGTATGAACAACTTACCAGTGGTTGTACTATTAAAGAAAATTCCTATCACTCCCCCAGGCAACCCTGAACTGCCTGTAGATCCTCAGAGAGAAGAGGGGCCTCCTGAGCCTCTCCCCATCTATCAACTGTTTTGAGCTATCAGCAAACTCTGCAGCAGGCAACAACAAAGCAGTTTCCCTCACTGTGGGAAGAATGATATTACGATGATGCTGTGGACTCTGGGGATGCACCTCCAGAAATGCAGGCACAGCAGCCATAAGGGGCTGGCTCCAGCAGGAATGTGCAGCCTGTGGTTGACTACCAGACATGACCACTCAAGTGTCAGTTATTTTTATATTAGCATGGTAAGTAATCTAGAAAACTCTAAATAGTGGACATACCCAGCCAAACTGCAATTGTGGGGTTTGTTTACGGAACCAAACTTGGAAATGAGGCAACAAGAAACATGGAGGGAGGACTTCCCACCTCCGAGAGACTGTAGAGTCACCACCAATCACCTTGCCGCTCACTGAAGCCTAGGACGCAGCTCCATTCCTAACTGTGGATGATCTACACTACTCACTGACTTCTATTGCTGCCAAAGGCTTGTCTTTTTGCTGAGTCGAGACATTCCAAATGTGTCATTAGATTTTCACAAGGTCCAGCTTGTTCTTGGTTGTTTTTTAAGATTTCCAAGAAAAATATACAATGCTACAGGTGACTACAGTCAGAGTAAAATGTCATCGGGGCTTAGAAATAAAATACACAGTCTGCTTCAGGACTTACAGCACACCCGGCAGCATTCACAGCTGCACTGTCAGAAAATTCAACGAATCACTCTGGTATCTGATCTCTCTCTCTGTCTCTGTCTCTCTCTCTCTCTGTCTGTGCGTGTGTGTGTCATGTGTCTGCACATACAATAAATATTGTTTGTTTATGTGCATGCATGTGTGAATATGGCACACAGGAGTTTTAGGCATATACAGAGGTCAGAAGATGGCCGCACTGTTTGAGACAGGATCTCTTGATTTGTTTTTCTGCTGCACATACCAGGCTAGCTTATCCTCAAGCTTTCTCCCAAGTGCTGTGGAAAACTTAACTGTACCCATAAGTGAATGGTGATGACACTGACTGATATTTTTAAACATACTTTGTACATGAAACAAACTATTTTATGGATGAATAGTATAAATATGCCAAATGTATAGTGACATATAATACGCAAAGAAAATAGTATTTGGAGCAAGATTTGAAGAAATATTGTCATGGAAATGTGGTATGGGTATTTGAGTTACCCTTCAATTAGAGAAGAAAGCAATATACAGTCATATCCATACCTGACTGACTCAGTTAAGATCACACTCTAAGAAACCTAAAGTCTGTAGATAGACAGGTAAACAGAAGATCGGACAGGCTGCAGCCCATGGCTATCACTTCAGAAACGTTCTTTTGTGTTAGCTTCACCTGATTAGATGAGATCAGGACAAACTACTGACTAATTCAAGATAAAAAAAAATGAAAGAACTCAACTACATTTGCAAGAGTCATTCACTACAATACCCAGGACATTTGAACACCCAGAACAGTGGATGTGTGGGCTGCAAAACACCTCCCTGTGACCAACACTGTCTGGAAACATACTAGAGAGCAGGAGTGAGGCCCAGCACAGCTGAAACAGACACACAATGGCCCCATTGTGGAAGATCAAGAGAAACAGTCCAGTTCTGTTCTGTGTGAATCCTGGAGATACTGTAATGTAGCTAATGGGTCTTATACTTCATTCATAAACTGAGGATAACAACACGTCTTTCAAATCTCATTGTGAAAATTTTAGTTTTTGGTGTAAAGAATTTAGCCATTGTTTTGTCAACGAGACAGCATCAATAGTGTGTGTACCCATGTGAGTGGCATGGGTGTCTATGCATGTCTATGTGTGTTCAAGCACATGCATATAGTACTGAACTACTGTCTCCCTTTTGACTCCCAGTGTGTTTCTGCTTCATTTCTGGGAAGGTCCCCTAACCTCTGCAGTCGGCTACCCAGAATGATTCTAGACATACTTATATCTGAGTAGAGAAATCCTTTCCAGCCCAACCTCTCTGTCGTGTTAGTTACGCTGTGTTCTACACATGGCCTGGGGCACTGCATGAAGTCCCCACCACTCAGAGCTGAAGCTCGACTGTCCACTCAATCCTCTGAGAAGCTCGGCTTCTAATATGCATTTACAGGTATGGTGAGTTCATTCAAGATTCCTCTTCCAATTCACCTTCCAATTCATCTTCCAATATTTATATAAGTCAACAACTTACTGATATATGTCTATACACTGCTTCTTTTGGGGATTTTTCTAATGAATGATTCTCAACATACAAATTATACACATATGGTGACCTTCTGAAAGAAAAATCTATATTTATATCATATTAAGAATTGTTTTATATTTATACTCATTTACATTGAAAAATGATACATGTATAAAATCTATCATATTCACCTAAAAACACAATAGAATGAAATCAGTTTCTTAATACCTTAGCACTTCGTAGATTGCTTTTAGGACATGTTAAAAAAGAAGAAGAAGAAATATTTACACAGTGATTATCTCACACACCAAATACAAATGTATCTAAAGTAAAGCAAAGAAGTGGAATCAATACATAATGGCAAATAGGTGGTGTGTTCTAGAGGCTGAGGGCATCAAAGGACATGATATTATGTACACACATGGAACACTTGACAGTTAATTTTTTTGAAAGTTTAAAAAGAGAACGCATGAAAATATGTTGGGGTTGCCATCTTAGCCATGTCTGTAGTTACCTCAGTGTTGAACAGAATAAGGGCCAGAATCCTGTGTTCCAGAATTTCCTCCTAATGTCCTGTGGAGATGCTTCTTTACCAGAAAGCCTACAAGGGCTAAGGGCAATATAATTTTAGTGAAGAGAAAATGACACTCCAGAATTAATAACTCAGGAGCTGGACAAAAGACTTGGTTGATAGATTGCTTGCCGCTCAAGCATGACGATCTGAATTCAGATCCCCAGCACTCTCATATAAAAATGCCCAGGTGCAGCACTGTACATCTGCAATTCCAGTTCTGAGGGGATTGACTAGGGAATATCCCGAGAGCCTGCTACCCAACCCATCTAGCTGAGTGAATGAGCTCCAAATTCAGGAGAAATCTTGTCTCAAAACACAAGATAGTCAAACTGATGACAAGGCTCCATTGCTGAAGTCAACACCTACACAACTCATTGAACATGGAGAAGTAGAACTGTTGGCTACAGACAGACTTCACCCCTATGTTCTAGCATCTTTGGTACAGGAAAGTACTGCACACTATCAAAAGAATAATGAAACATGAAGCCAGACATTAACCCTTTTATCTACAATGGTGTCCTACCTAAAAGATATGTTAAGGCAATGGTGGCACAAAGCCTGTGGGAGTAACCAACCAATATCTGATTTGACCTGAGGCCCACTCCACAAGATGGAACCCATACCAGACACTGCTTGGATGACCAAGAACCTGAGACTAGATGGCTCAGAGACCTCGGGGAAAAACCAAATATCACTGTTCTACTAAAGAATGTAGCAATAAAATGACTCCTAATGCTAATCTGCTATATTCGTAGATCAGCACCTTGCTGGGACATCATCAGAGAAGCTTCCTTCTGCAGCAGATGGGAATAAATACAAAGATTTACATCCAGACATTGTTCAGAGAGTGAGAGACCTTGGAAAATGCATCACTAAATGGGATATCACCATCAAATCCCTCCACTCAGGAGTTAGGGAACCCTTCGGAAAAGAGTCAGAAAGAGTATAAGAACAGACAGAGCACACTGAGAAAATAAGGCCTTCTAAATCAACATGATCAAAGCTCATAGGAACTCACAGAGACTGAAGCAGCATGTACAGGGCCTGCAGGTCTGGACCAGGTCCTCTACATAGATATTATGGCTTCCAGTTTAGAATTTTTATGTGATTCCTGGGTGTGTGAATGGGTGGTTTTCTGATTCTTGTGCCTTCTCTTGGGCTCTTTTCCTTCTGTTGTTTGCTTTGTCCAATTCCAATGTATTAGTTTTTTTTGTTTTATCTTAATATATTTTATTTTATTGAGAGAAAGGGAATGGATTTAGATGGTAGGGGAGGTGTGGAAAAACTGGAAGTAGTAGAGGAAAGGGAAGTTGTAATCAGGACATACTATATGAGAAAAAAGTCTATTTCAACAAAACAAAACCAAAAACATGTAAGGTGGAGGGTGATTAAGGAAGACACCTGTGGTAGTTTGAATGTAATTGGCCCCTGTAATCTCTTTTTTATATATATAATTTATTTATGTGTATATGTGTGTGTGTGTGTCTGTGTCTGTGTCTGTGTATGTGCCCAAGGAGGTGAGAGAGGTTGGCTCCCTGAAGCTGGAGTTCTGGGTAGTTGTGAGCTGCCTGATGTGGGTGCTGGGAATTGAACTTGGGTCCTCTGCAAGAACATGTGCTCTTAACCATTGAGCCATTTCTCCAGCCCGGCCCCTGTAATCTCATAGGGAGTGGCACTATTAGGAGGTATGGCTTTGCTGGAGTGGGTATGGCCTTGTTGGAGGAAGTAAGTCACTGTGGGAACAGACTTTGAGGTTTTCTTTGCCCAGGATAGCACCCAGTATCTCAGTCGACTTCCTGTTGCCTGCAAGATGTAGGACTCTCAGCTACTTCTCCAGCACCATGTCTGCCTGCACACCGCCATGTTCCACCATGATGATAAGGAACTGAACCTCTGAAACTGTAAGCTGCTACCCCAACTAAATGTTTTCTTTAGAAGAGTTGCCATGGTCATGATATCTCTTCACAGCAACAGAAACCCTAAGACAATACCCAAAGTAGGCTTCTGGCCTCCACATACATGTAGACATATGCCTACACACTCTATCACATACACACACACACACATACACACACACACACATACACACACACACACACACACACACACACACGTTTACCATCAATAACACAGATAAACACAGAAAATCACAACTGTATAGAAATAGAGCAGGGAAGTCGAGCATCAGGCATCAGAGCCCTGTTTAAATCCTAACCTTCTCATTTCAGCCTGAAACAATCCTCAGGCCTCACATGTCAAGGTTCAATGCCAGCTGATGAGCTATTGGAAAGTGACTGACTCTGTGATGTGAGACAATACTGATGTGTTGCTCCTTGGGGTTAATTAATGACTTCAAAAATAGAAGAATTTCAGATCATTTCCCCCATATGCTGGGAGAGCCTGCCATGAAACTGTGCCTACATCACCAAAGCCCAGCATCCTCTTTCTTAGAGGAACAGGGGCACCAGGGTGGCACTTCTGCCACCCTCACAGAAGCTTCGTGGTGACATGAGGCTTGCTGCAGAAAACAAAGAAGTCTTCAATTCTTGGAAAGAAGTCCTCCAGGTAATATGAGAAAAAAGATTTTACTTACAGTCTTGTCAGAAAGAATTAAAAGTCCTATTGCTAAAATGAAATACTACTTCTAACCCCCAAAATATCACACACAGAAATTGAAACAGAATTGTAACCATAAATCAAACATTTCAGAAGAAATGCAGACTTCTGGCCTCATTGTCATGATAGCTCTAAGAAAATAAAATTGCCAGCAAACGGTCCTTGGGGCTGGGTCAGAGACAATTGGGATGAGGCAGCAGATCTGAGCTGTGAGCCAGGGATGCTAGAGTGAGCTTTGCTGTCCTGTGCTTTAAATCTTTCCTAAAATGTTGGGGGTTTATTGGCCGCCTAAGATAATTCTTACTATTAAAGCCTAAGGTGAGATGCTTCAGCATTCACTTGCCAAACTATATCTTGCTTTTCCTACCTATTAATGTATTTATTGTGTGTATACGTGCACATGCATGTGCAGAACACTTGGCCACACATGGAAGCCAGAGGTTGACATCAAGATGTCATTTGCTTCTCCAACTAACTCTTTTGAAACAAGATTCCTCACTGAACCTGGAGCTCACATATTTGGTGATATTAACTGGGCAGTGAGGCCCAGAGAGCTGCCTGTCTTTGCCCCCTGCCTATCCCTGCCCAGTGCTGGGGTTACAGACTTACACAACCACACACAGCCTTTTAGGTGGGTACTGGGTCTCAAACGTAGGTCCTCAAGCAAGCATTTACCCACTGAGACATCCCCTGCCTTTCCATTTTTAAAGAAAATGGAAGAGGTGCATGTTTGGTATTTGAGGTTGTCTCAACACAGACACTATCTGATTCTGGGGTTTGAAATAGCACCAGCTTTGGCAGGAGCCACACCGCAGTACCCAGTACCTCCTCAGCCTTTCCCTCTGCTGAGTACAAGGCCACACCTCCCCACACACACACTTCACACACTAACAGGGCTCAGAGTCCAAGTCCAGTCCACTAAAGAACAACCATGCACTTAGCACTTCCAGAGAAGGCTACCTCTGCCTCACTTGCTCAATAGTGTCCAAAAACATCCCAGTAAATACAAACATTTCATATTTCCCAAAGCAAGTCACTGTATTTTCCTTTGGAGCCAATGCTGGAAAACGAAGCTGAAGAGACATCCATTCTCTCTCCAAGCCCTAAACCCAAAGATGGGCAGCCTTAGATTGGGGCATTTGTATGCTTTCCTGATATTTCTCAGTATCACATAGATTTATTTTTTAAGTTCCAGGTGGGACTATTATTGCCTTTCTCCCTTAGCAGCTGGTATAGCTCCTTCAGACACTATGAGAGCTAGCTCTGAGGAAGGAGGTTTTCAAGTCAGTTCCAGCTCAGATCCTTCAAGTCCTGTGCCCAAAGTGTGTGCTGTCTTCAACAACAGGCTCTTACCTTCACATCCAGGAAGGAAACCATGGGAAGCAGCTGTTGCCTAGGTTGTTTCAGAGTCCTTTGGACTACCCTGAGTAAAAACTCCAAGGCAAGCTTCCCATGCCTGACACTGGAGATTTTCTTAGATGGACTATGGCTCTTGAGGAGAACAGCATCACCCTGTGTGTCATAACTCCACTGAAACCTGTGTGTGTCTGTGTCTGTGTGTCTTGTGTACATGTGTGTCTGTTGTGTTTGTGTGCCTACATATCTGTGTGTGTCTATATGTCTGTGTCTGTGTCTGTGTCTATGTGATTGTATCTGTGTGTTTGTGTCTCCATATGTGTGTATATGTCTGTATCTGTGTCTGTGTGTGTGTCTGTGTGTCTATGTGTGTGTGTGCCTGTGTGTCTGTGTGTTTGTGTCTCTATATGTGTGTCTGTGTCTGTTTGTGTGTCTCTATGTGTTTATGTGTATGTGTGTCTGTGTCTGGATGTTTTAAGTAAGCTTATAAACTAATGTTTTCTTATGGCCCTTTCAAACATTCTCAGTGTTATTTATCTGTCTTCCTCCCTCCCTCCCTCCCACTTCACCATTCACAGGAAATACCAAAACTAGACATTACGGCTAAGACAAAAGGAACTGCAGTTGCCTTGGGCTGGGACACAGTTAGCCTGACAGGAACACAGGGGAGACTTAACGGAGTAAAAGAAATATTGTTTACATTGACAAGGTACTGCCCAAACTTCTCAGACTTATTCTTGCCATCCATCCCTGCATGTGATTGCATACAAATTACACCATTAGGGGAAATTAAAAGTGCAGCATATTTGCAGGTTGGTTAATGATCTTTGATTTGCCCACAACTTAATGGAAATTTAAACACACACACACATACAGAGGAAACATTAACAAGCCGACAAATAATGAATTCTATTGGTATTTATAAATTTCTTTCTCATTCTCCTAACTACATTCTTTTGTTTTGGCTGCTAGTCACAGAAGCAGAAGAATTTATTAATATTAAATTTATGAGGAGGCTGAGTCTGTGTCTGTAGTATGGCACATTATTTATAGCACACATATGATATGCAATGCAACTATATAAATTTTCTTTTTAGAAAATCGTGAGGCTACCATTAATCCATTGTCAGATGGAAATATAACTCTGAACATGATACACAGCCCCTTAATTTACATAAAGTTGAGTGGACAAGCAGGATACCCGTATACAAGTGAGAGTGTTGTCAAGAAAATGTTCAAGGAGCTGGGGAGAGGGCTCATACGGGTAAAAGCACTGCTCTCCAAGCCTGAGGATCTGAGTTCGAATTCCAGTACCCGTGTAAGAAGCTGCCATGACTGTGCATGCCTGTAACCCCAGCAGTGGGGGAGGGGCTGGGGCAGGAAGGAGCAGATCCCAGGAGCTTGCTGGTCAGTCTGTCTAGCCAAAACAGTGAGTATCTGGCTTCTGAGAGACCCTGTCTTGGGGCAATGAGGCAGAAAAACAATAAAGGAAGGTACCGGACATCCTGCTCTGGCTTTCACATAAACACAAACTGACACATGAACTCCTACACTCATGTGCATGCACCACACACTTACACACACATGAAAAAAGAAAGTAATCCACAGAGATAAAAAGAAATGTGTACTGGTCATGCTCCTGCCTCTGTGCAGTAGACACAAAGATGGTTCACTTTCCTGTCTAGACAGCTGCATTTTTCTCTCGCACTTTTAGTGTCACCGAATACAAATCCTCCTGAATGATCTGTACCTCTCAATCACTACAGACAAAGAGAGGTGAAGCTGTCTCCACAGGTGGGGGACTCCTCTGCCTCACGCCTATACAGCAACCTTCCTTTCCACTTATTAAACACCCATAGGTGAGATAGAACTGTACTGTTTTTAAAATACATGAGAATCAACGTGATACATTAAACTGTGTGTGCTCAGAATATCCTGCTATTGTTTCAATGTTGACAATAAATGCTATGATCTTTTTCAGAACGCCCTTGTTTTGAAAACAATAGAACTTTCATCACAAAAAAATGACCAAACTCTACTATGGCTCTTCGCAGCATAGAGCTGAGTCTCTAGGGCCAGCCCGCCCTTCCTTATCATGCTGTCTGAGAAAGTGCCTGGAACTAAGACTGACTTTCAGCAGGATAAATAGGCTGCTGCCCCAGACCTTCCTTTCATGAACTTTCAACATAAAAGACTCAGGGTTATAAACACTTAACTCTTACAGCCCAAAAAAGTCTCTCCAGAGACCTCTGAGCTCAGATGCCCAGAATGCACTTAAAAACCAAGTGTGCACCTGTAATGCCGGCACTGAAGTGTGTTGGGTAGTGACAGGTAGCTCCCTGGAGCTCATTGGCCAGCCAGTGTAGCAAACTAATGAGTTTCTGATCCATCGAGAGATCCCGTCTCAAAAGCTAAAGTAGAGAGAAGAAGAATCTGATGTTATCCTCTGGCCTACACAGATACACACCTCCCCCACACACACACACATACACCTCACACATGCACATGGATGCAAACCACACACATATGTGCTTGTGCACACATCCATATGAACATGTACATCTGCACACAGGAGGTTGATGTTGGCCCTTGTTTGATCAGGAGCCTGTCCCTTTAAGATGTGGCTGCTCTTAATGATCGGAGAAGTCAGGCAAGCCACCCTCAAGCCCTTGCAGTCTGTTTGTCCAGAGTAAAACAGAGAGCCCCTGCTATGAAGTTTGGAGTACAAAGGGCTCAGCATGGGAAGTAGGCTCACCAGCATCCCCTTGTAATGGGAGGTAAGCTGTAGTCCTCTGCTCATGTCCATCAGGTTTCCAGTGCCCTTCCGTGGAGGACAGAATAGAAAAAGAGCCACCACGATGCTCCTTCAGTTCCCAGCCCCTGACCTACAGGTCTGTCTGCTGATAAGTGCCCAGCATCAGAGACCTGTACCAACCTGTCCACCCACTGAGGAACAGCACAGGCTGCCGGAGACCAGACATTGGACACCAAGCCCTGCATGCTCAGACTGTCAGCTTTCCACAAGGCACCATCTGAGGCTCTTTGCTTTTGGTGTTCTTTGCCCTCCCTGTCCATCCTAGAAAACAGGGCCCTAGCCTACACCTCCAGGGCTCTGGGACTGTCAAATTCAGCCAATGTACCTAACCCTGAGCTCCATCTCCTTCTTTGCCCTGCCTTTTTTGTTCCTGGAAATGGCCTAGGTGCCTGTCAGCTGCTGGTTTGGCCCTGAGTATTTGCTTGCTGCTTGTATAATGGATTTATTCCATTACATGTCCTTAATACTTGAAATGGTTCAAACCAAATTCCTCAGAGTAGTTTCCTAATGACCATGTCCTCCCCTCCCTAAGTTGGGGGGCAAATGAAGCAAACAGTGTCCCAACTTTTCCAAAGTGTTTTATGTTCCTAATTTAAGTAGCAATTAGATATTTGGCTTAGAAAAGCTTCCTGGTGAATTTATTAAGTTCCCCTTGCTTGTTGGTTTATTGGTGCCTGGCGGTGGCACCCACCTTTAATTCCAGCACTCAGGAGACAGAGTCAGGAGGATCTTTGTGAGTTTGAGGTCAGCCTGGTCCACAGAGTGAATCCAGGACAGCCAGGACTATACAGAGAAAGCCTGTCTCCAAAAACAAAACAAACAAAAACATTTAATGGTATTCTTGGTATTCTTATTTTGCTTGTTTTACTAATTGATGAATATCTGGGTTTCTTTGCGTGTGTGTGTGTGTGTGTGTGTGTGTGTGTGTGTGTGTGTGTGTGTGTGTATGTATGTATGTATGTACATATGCATGTGGTTTGGTTTTATTTGGGTTTTGAGACAAGGTCTTTCTATGTAGCTCTGGCTGCTTTATCATTCACTGCTGAGGCCATGATGGCTTTGAACTTCCGGCAGCCTTCCTGCCTCTGCCTGCCAAGAGTTGGGGTTACAGGCATGAGCCACCATTCCCAACTCCTGTGCTCCTAACCATAATGGTTCTGACAGATTTTATTTCTTAGAAGGGTATCCATTCATCGATTAGCCTGCTGATTTTAACATTATGTTAACTCTGATATTTCCTTCCTAACCTTGAGTTTGCTCATCTGCTGTTGATTACTAAAGACAAGTTTCTATTAAATTTTCTTAAACAGATTTGCTTCATCAGGTCTGTTCATATTTTGTTATTCATTCTTATTTTCTTTTGCTTTTTTTAACAAATGCAGGGATCAGAAATAACATACATCTCTTGCTACTGTTGTGGTATGCCTTTTAGTGCTGACTTGTGACATATTTGTATTTAAATACTTATTTACCATGGTTTTGAACTCTTATACAATCTGATATTGTTTGAACTTTTTATTCCATAAAATTGAACATGCTTACTTGTCAGCATTATTCATTTCTAAGTCTGCACATGAGCCTTGCTGTAGCCAGAGTTTTTTGTTGAGACTGCCCGCCAGTTCCTAAATAATCACACAGAGACTTAATATTAATTATAAATGCTTGGATGATAGATTAGGCTTGTTATTAGCTACATCTTACAACTTAAATTAGCACATATTTCTTATCTACACTCTGCCACATGGCAGTACTTTTTTTTCAACACAGCATGTTCATCTTGCTTCTCTTAGTGTCTCCTTGAGACTCTGATTCCACCGTTCTTACCACCATCCTCTTAGTTGACTCTCCTGCCTAACCTCTTCCTGCCCAGCTATTGGCCAGTCAGCTCTTTTCTTAAACCAATCAGAAGACACCTTGGCAAAGACATAACTTTACATCTTTACAAAGTACAAAAAGATTATTCCATAGCACCCTGTCTTGCATTAAAGTTTTAATATATCTTCTTTCTTTTAGGAATTTTTATTCTTTGAGAATTTCATACATGTACACAATAACATATATACAGTCTCACTCACCCTCTAGCTCTCTGTTCTATCTCCCCAACCCCTCCTTCACCTGACTTAATATAGTCTTTAATAGAACTTGCTGAGACCAGTCACTGCTGCCCGTGTCTACATGGGTGTGGGGCCTTTCACTGGAGTATGGGGAAATTATTAGTGGCCACGTCTTTAAAGAAGAGTGGCTCTCCCTCCTCCAGTAGCCATCAATTGCCAATAGCACCTGAACAATCCATCTCTCTCCCCAGTTATTTAATATGCTTAAGGCCCTGTGACCTCTGGCTTTGGCTCTGGGACTGCTGGCAGCATCGTGGTTCTACGTGTCGTGTCCTCCCTTATAGCAAGGATGAAAGCATCTTTTGACTTTGACCTTAGCCACACCACTGCCATCACTGTTACTCTCTATCCCAAACTTCACTCCTCTTTTCTATCGCTCCTCATTCTTAAACATTCCTTGTTCCTTTCTGTTTCATTTTACTTGATAATTTTATCCCTGGAGGTCACTGCCCAGTAATGAACATCATCGAACCATTCCTGTTTCCAGATTGCGCCAATGTCCATTGCTACTTCCCTGGTGGTCTTTCCATTCATCCACTCCTTCAATATTACTTAACAGCTCTGACATGCCAGGGGCTGCTGTAGGCATTGCTGGTGAAGTATCAAACTCCTGTTTAATCATGCAATGGCCATATAAGTGAGAGGACAGAAAGTTAACACACCACATGTCAGCAAGCCCAGGGGCTGCAGCAGTGAGTACAGAAGGACCGGGACAGCAGATGGTGGGCGGGAGACCGGGCTTTCACAGGGCTATTGAGGATGGCTCTCAGAAAAAGCCGAAGGATGATATGAGTTTCTTCTGGAATTATATTTATAAACCCTTCTTTTTCTTTTCCAGGTCATTTCATTTCTCTTCCAGGCTTCACTTGTTCCATCTGTATGACTTCTAAGAGTCTCTAGGTCCCTGAGTGCCTATTCTGCATCTTGTCTGCCCTTCAGCTCACTCAGCTCACTGCAACAGTAAGATTCATGAGCATGGTGCACTCCACAGCACTGCCTCTAAACACAGACAGTTTGTGTTTCTTTAAAACCTACTGTTTACTTTCCAATCATCAGAATCAGCATATCAGATGTGTAATGCTCAAAGTTCACCACTGGTTTTCTTTAACCCAGATCTTATATGTTATGAATTTTTTAAAAATTGATGTGTACTTTCTTTTGCTTTTAAAGACAAGGTTTTGCTATATGCTTAGATTGGCCAGTACATGCACATGCACACACATGAACATGTATATACATATAGTATACACACACACACACACACACACACACACAGGATCTGCTCCAAGAATTATTAGGGAAGGCTAGCAAGACTCACATAAGCCTGATGGGACTCCTTCTGGACAAATCTGGGAATATATAAGCATTGAAATATGTATGACAACCCACTAGATAACAAGGGACACCTGGTGCTACACTCATATAATAAAAAAAATATACAAACTGAAGTATGGTGAGGAAGGAATTATTTAAATAATCTAGCAAAACTCTTCTACAAAATGTCTGAATTCCAAAGGGAAGACAGCAGCTGTCCTGAGGAAGCCGGGCTCCACCTTCTCTAGCAATCCATGTGAGTTCCATCAGTCATGGATCATCTGAAGTTGCACACCATCCCAGAAGCAATGAAAAGATCACAGAACGTTGTGCATGTCCCCATCACAGGCAGAGAGCCTGAACATACTCCTGAGGAACTCTAAACATCCAAACTGAGGGAACTTCCACAAGATACCTGGCCATGACCACGGAGAGTGTCATGTTCACAAAAGGAAAAGGAAAACAGAAGTATTTCAGTTTGAAGGGGAGTCAGACACATGAAGACCGCAGGGGCCAGGTAATTCCGGGCTGCATTTTCCCATAAAGCAGCATTACTGGGCCTCGGATGAAACTGGAGTGAGTCTATCTGTCCCAGTTTGAATATTAAATGTCCCCTTAGGACTGCTGTGCTGAAGATTTGCTTCCCAGCCAGAGGTGTTATTTGGGAAGATGGTGGAAACCTTGAGAGGTGGTGTCTAACTAGAGAAAGCAAGTTACTGTGCATGCACCTGGGGAGGTACGCCTTGTCCTTGGCCCTTACTTTCTCTCTGTGCATGCATCCTGGGGAGGTACACCTTGTCCTTGGCCCTTACTCTCTCTCTGTTCACGTACCCTAGGAAGATACACTTTGTCCTTGGCCCTTACTCTCTCTCTGTTCAAGCACCCTGGGAAGGTACACTTTGTCCTTGGCCCTTACTTTCTCTCTGTGCATGCACCCTGGGGAGGTACACCTTGTCCTTGGCCCTGACTCTCTCTCTCTCTTTCCATGATGCACTGTCTCACTACAGATTCAAGGACCAGGGAACGAGGCCTCCGAAACTGTGAGTGAAGGCGAGTCTTTTCTTCTGTAAGTTGTTTCTCTGGAATGTTTGTCACAGCAGCAACAGCAAAGTCTGTCATATGACCTTAATACATCATGTCAAGTCCCTAACTTAATCTCTGTTCTACATAGAAAACGTGTCCTTAAGTATCCAAGAGACATGGGCATCCTGATGTGAAGTTATGCTCAGATATGTCAGAAAAATAAAAGGTCTTCCCACTGTACTCTTGGCTCCTTCTAACACTTTTGATTGTCTCAAGTGTATCTAAACAATTAAAATACAAAGGAAAATGAGAACATGTTGCATTTCTTTTTCAAAATGTGCTGGCTGTTTATGAGGCATACCTTTCTTCTTCTTTTTTTATTTTTATGTTTTTTTCACTCTCTCTTCCCACTCCAACTCCTCTTGTGTCTACCACCCCCACTCCCTCTCAAACCCATGACCTCTGATTCTTTATTACTCTCTGGATTTCATTATCTATCCTCTTCTCTCTGTCATCTTCCTAGAATTATCTGTGTGTTCCTCTTGTGGGTTATTCTAAAGTATCCAATCCTATTGAAAATTAGAGTGAAATTTCATGTCAGTCGAAACCCCATAGAACAAGACTTCTATTTTTCTTCTTCAAGCCAAGGAGAGAAGGAAAGGTGTAGGGGGTAGGGGTGGAGCAAGCAATGATTTCTGAATAGCCAGAGTTCCTCATGTTCAATACAAAGCCTGCATGGGCTAGTGAGAAGGTTCAGCAGAAAAAAGTGCTTGCCACAACGACTGACAATTCAAGTTCAATCTCCAAAACCTACACAGTGAAAGGAAAGAACTGAGTCCTGCCAGTTCCCTTCTGACTACCTCATATGTTCTGTGACTTGTGTGCACATGCACCACACACACACACACACACACACACACACACACACACACACACAATGTAATAAAAACATCAAAAACTTTCTGCAGATAATTTAGGCCATTGTTTCCAGAGAGGTTATTTTAAAAAGAAACTAGTGGGATCTTCATTTTTATTCCACATGGTCCACTGATGTTCTCCTTCATCTGACAAACACACTAGAGCCAATATTTCTGCCATCACCAGAGCTTATTTGAAAGCCAGAGAGAAAGAGAGAGAGACAGGCAAAAAGCCAGACATCTCACTGATCACAGTGGGGATACAGACGATAGCTTGGCCTTACTGTCAAATTTTACTCCATTAACACTAAAGTGAATGAATTTATCTTATTTCTTGGCCTCTGAAAATCCTCTGCAATAAAATTCTATTTGCATGAGCTGCATAAAAAATCTTAACTAATAAAAAATAAAGCCTGAGCTTGGGAGATGTCTCAGTTGGTAAAGTGCCCACTTCATGAATATGAGGTCCCCTCCCCAGAACCCACATAAAAGCCAGGCGTAGCAGCATATAAACTTTCACCAAAGCTTATAACATTGACAGAGTCCGCTGCCATAGGCATTGTGAAAGTATTAGAAAGGCGGTCTAAACTAGTGCATCCTTCCCATAACAAGATCCCTGTTAATGACTTAACAGCTGGAAATGTCCCGTGTGTACTCATCCTTGATGTTCTCCTCTTTCGGGTCAAGGCCAAGCTTTGTCAGGACCAAGAAGGCCAATGTTTACACACACACACACACACACACACACACACACACACACACACACACACACACACATCTGCCAACATACAGGTTTTAAGACCTATATTTAGAAGGAGAAAAGCTGAAACAAATTATTTTCCCCGTATTTAACACAGAAGCAGTGAGACGTGTTCTCCTGAGTATCAGTGACTGGAATGAACACTTCCAGCTTTGGAAGAACAATAGACTCATTCAATTTCACATCAGGGAGACTCTAAAATCAACTATCCTGAATACTTACAAAGTCACTCTTGGGCTGCTGGCAAGATAGGACAGGGAGTAAAGGCTCTCGCTGCCAAGCTGGTTGACCTATGTTGAATTTCCAGAACACACAGCATAGAGAGAACTGACTCCCCCAAGTTGTCCTCTGACCCTCTACATGTATGCATTGTCACATATGTGCACACACGTAAATAAATAAATAAATCTTTCTTTTAAAAGTAAAGAGTAGCTATAATCCCTAGGTTACCAATTACCCAGCATAGAATTTGATGCACTAAAATTGTTTCTAAACTAACTTTTAAAACATGATGTGTTGAGTATCTACTTCTTGATGTCAGAAACTGTACTAAGACATGAAGGAACAAAGGCACAGAATGGAGAGCTGTGTTCTACAGACTACCCAAACAAACAGGAACCACAACCAGCCCAGGGGCCACAGCAAACGTGCTAAAATCCTTTGAAGTCCATCAGGATAGACAGGAAGGGGAAGGAGCCCTTCTCAGTGTGAGAAGGGCCACCAGGGCTGACCATTTGGTATTGGATAACCAATTTGTAAAAGGAAGGCAGAAATGCTGTACTTATCATCTCAAGAACTAAATAAAAAGTATTTTTAGAGAGAAGCAGGCCCAGACGCTGTCTTGTAGGACTTTGTCCGAGAAACAAGGAGGGACCAGAAAAGGAGGGTGTGCACACAGACCCAGAAACGTACAGCTGCTAGTGTCTCGGGGACACAGTACGGTACTCAGTGGTAAAATCCCTGAGTCTGATGAGGCATAATGACGTAAGAAAGGCCACATCTTCCTATGTCTCACTGTCACCATGCTAAGAATTGTTTACATGAGTAGGAAACAGAGTCGTTCTTAGGTTATAAACCACACACAAGGTTGGTGATCCTCAGCATACATCCATGACTAATCATAAATGTCAAAGTGTGCTGGAGGGCTCACAGGAACCCCTGTGACATGGCACCAAAAAAAAAAAAATATGTCACATATACAGCAACTATTTGGTCTGATCTGCTCTCGTTTTATTCCTTGCTCTTCTAAAATAAACATCTCCACAAAACACACAGGGCTAAAGAGCAGCTGAGTTGAACAATTTCATGCCTTTTTGCTCTTGGAGTCTGTGTTGGCTTCTTTTCCTGTTGCTGCAGTAAAGCGCCCTGACCCAACAACTCACGGGACCAAGGCTCATGTGAGCTCACAGTGAAGAGTTCAGTCTTTCATGTCGAGGAAGCTAAGGCAGCAGGATTTTGAAATAACTAACCCCACTGCATTCATAGCCAGGAAGCAGAGAGAAATATGAGTGCTCAGCCCATTCGTTACGCTTGCACAGTCTAATATCTCTGCAAAGGAATGGTGCCACCCAGAGTGGGCAAGAGGTAGATCTAGATTCTATAAATAACATCGATGATTAATATTAAACACCACAGTATCAAAGTCATCCAGAAGGGCACATAAAAAGAAAGCTGGTATCACAAAATCTTAATGATTCGTATAAACTTGGAGGAATATGAATATAATTCCGAATAGCTCTAACTTTCGTTGTAGGGCCTCTGAGAAATGAATCTGTTCAGCCCAGATTAGTGAAAGGAACCCGATGGGTGCAGTATGAATTATGTAGCATGTCCCTATAAGAGCATTTGGGGATGGGCACTGAGCCCCGCCTCTGTTTCCTTTAAGACAAACTTCTCCACATATGGCCCTGACTCTCCACCCCCATTTATCCATAAATATATCCTCTGCTGCCACCATCTGGACTTCCATACCCAGTGGAGCTATGTCCCATTTGGCTTCTCTGTTAGAGTGACAGCTGTGTTTCTAGAAGAGCCACGACAACATGCACCATCCCTGTTTCGCACACAATCTTATCCAAAACACTGCTTTCCAAAATGGCTTAAGACTTTGACCATGACCACTTCATCTTGACCTTGAATCTCCAAACTGTCAGCCTAATAAGCTCTTAGTGATTTAAAAGTATGGGCATGTTGTTAACAGAGCTGACCATGTCTTCTCCAGACTACACTGTCACATTCTGTACTCACACCTGGCTGATGGTTACCATCCTCTACCGCCATTCCACTATACCGTCTCTACGTTCTCTATCTCATTACCACCTTGTTTCCCACCTCCCACAACTTCTATGGGACTTTCTCCTTCCACAAGCTGACAACTTCTTCTCATCCCCACTGCTTCAGCCAACTCTTCCTGTCGTCGTCTTCCTGCACAGAGTCCATGGCCTGTTCTCCATGTGCAGCAACAGTCACTTCAGTACGACACAATTGGCTCAGGGCTCAGGAGATGGCTCAGCCGGTAAAACCACGTGGCACGCAAGCTTGACCACCGGAGTTTGACCCTGGGAACTCCTGTGAAAGCCAGATATGGTGGTTTACATCTGTAATCTCAACACTCCTGCAGGAAGATGAGAGACATAGACAGGAGAATCAGCTGGAAGCTCATGGGCCAGCTAGCCCAGAGCACACAGCATGGCAGCAGAAACAGAAAGACCCTGCCTCTGAAACAAAGTGGAAGGAGAGAGCTCACTCCCAAAAAGTTGCCCTCTGATGGCCACATATTTGCTATGGCATTTGCATGCCAGACTCAAAAGTACAACAAAACTAATTAATTTTAATAAAGACATAATTGACTCAGAACCTGCTCTCGTGGTGCTTCCCTTTCAAACACAGAAACATCTAAACCCACCATGGTTTCCACTACAGGGTAAAAACAATAAATACTCATTGCTGGAATTTGTAAGTGTGAAGAGTTTCGATCCATCCATTAGCTTCTGTCTCCTCCTTTCTGATTCTCCCATCAGCTGGCCCTTCATTCTTTCTGCTTCTTTCTCTAGTAGAGTCTTCTCTGCTTGGACGTTTTGGTTGGGATAGTTTCCCACAGGCTAAGTCCATTGTTCTCACCCTTCAGGTCTCAGTTCCAGTATTGTCCATTTGGAAAAGGCCCCTGTGACCCCCCTAAACCTTTCTTCACTGCTGTCCAGTTGATTATTTGGTGTGTCCAGCAGCCTTGTATCCCAAACACTGTGAGGAAAGGACCATCCTCTCCCTACCCACCACTAGCTAGATTGTTAGTTGTGAACTAAGCCCGACCAACAGCTCCCTGAACTCATGAGGGGCCCTCCTCAAATAAAGGGGCAGAGAATGGTAGACATCGGGGTTGGGTGTGAATATCAGCCTATCCCCTGAAAAATCACCTGTACTATTTCTGTACCAGAGTCTCGGCTGCACTTTGTCTGTCCTCATTCATAACCAAGGCTTCCATGTGATTCTATAATCTTATTCATTTGCTCCAGAATTCTTCACCTGTTTAAATTAGTCAAAGTTCCAATCTATATAGCTTGCTACTAAGAACTCTGACCAGCTCATACTCTTCAATGTCTGAAATTATCCTAGCTATGTATTGTTTTACTAGTTATCGACTAATTATCTGTTAGTTACCTTCTGGGTTCTTATGGGAAGAAAATTTGTCTTACCATTTTACACCAGCAAATAGTAGTTTCTCAATAAAGATCAAGTGATGGGTTAATTGATTGATGGAAACAGCTAAGAAACATATTATATTTTATGTACTTCCTGAGAGCCCCTAAGACACCCATGTGGATTTTTTAAGACACTAGCTTATATTTAAATTCTGGAAAAAGCAAGATAACTTTTGAAAGAAGCCTTAGGTGGTAAGAAAACCAACGCCAAGACCAAAGCTATATGTCTCTGATTCATCTGTTTGAATTGAGGCCAGAAGTATCTAAAGTGAACTCTAAATCTGGAATTTGGAAGTTATCTAACATTTTTCAAGTACAAATCACTCAACATTTATCTCCCTGTACTGCATTCTGTAAGGAGTCCTGTTGAAGCTGCTTAAAAAGTCCACAGTTGGAGCAGAAAGTTCCATGGTGGCCAAGATCCCACTGATTCATGCTCAGAGTGCTCTCAAGTAAGCTCCCTAGTGAAAGACATCAGGGTTGGATCCCAGGAGAGTGGGGCAACCACATGATTATTTAAGAGCACCCTGCATGCAGACACTGGACCCCTTTCTCCATCTACCCAGCATGGTACATAACAGTAGCCACCCAGACAACCAGAGGTGGGAAGTAACTGTGCCCTTTCCTGGTAGGTGAAATAATACCTGCTACCTCGAGGAGAGTAGGATCTGAAACTAGCAGACACCGGTGAGGGTCTCCAGTATCCCTTCTGTGATATCCACACACCTCTGTTACAGAAACTGCAAGAACCAATCAGCTTTCCACAAGGCCAGACACATGGTCAATACCTAATAAGAAAGCTCCCTGATTGCAGGACTGAACTGAGCAGGGCGTGTTCAGGTTGTCCTACTTGGGACAGCCTACAGATGACAGAGTGAGGGACACAGTGTGTGCTGTGGGCGTTTTTCCTCTGAGCAGCACAAATCTGAAAACATTCACGAGTGTTTCACAAGCAGTGAATGCTGACCCACTAACACCGGAAGCAAATTTCTGTATTCCTTGGTAATCCTTAGAGCCAGTTTAAGGTCTGGATGTAATACACACTGCAAGACCTCGAAGGAGGAGGCAGCAGAGGACTGAAGGCATGAAGCAAACTTGTTCGCTCCTGGTTATTGCCCTGCCTGAGTCTAGTGAGAGAGAATACCCCCACACCCCGGGGACATGAAACAAGTTCACTGCTTACAGATGGGCCACAGCAAGGGGCAGCAGCAGCCTTGCCAGCCGGTCCCCTGAGGTTCAGGTGAGCGTTCCAGAGTGGGTGGACTTCACTCTGCATATGTCCCACGATTACTACAGCTGATGGATCTTGAAAGCGGTGACCTCTAGATTTCATGTCCCAGATAGCGTGAGCACAAAACTAAAGCATCAGAGGCCATCCTGTTTCTAGAAAACACTAGAATATAGACCAGCTTGCTGGCCAGCCCCTCCTTAGCCAAGGATGAGGCAGCCCCACAGCATTCTCCAGTTATTCCTGGGAAGTGTAAGCAAACAGGCAGGGAGAGGCAGGCCAGTTCAAGGTCTCTGGGAGGGACTCTCCTTCAGAGGTAAAGGAAGTAGCATGACAAGAATCTGAGTGGCCCATGTGTCAAGAAGTGTTGTCTCTGATCCATGGTCTTTCAGGTACATTCAGTGGGACCTGGCAGGAAACAATTCACCTGGCTCCTGTCTATACCTCATCTTTGGTCCATCCAAAAAAAAAAAAAAAAATGGTAGTGAGAATGAGTGACTCCAAGAAACCCAATGACACTCTGTAGTCCTCACTGAAAGTTTCCTCCGTCAAGTCGTCCTCAAGCTGACAAAGTTCTCGAGGAACAGAAGAAAAAATATAAAATAAAACTGCCGGTAAAGTCTCTTACCCTTTTAGGAAGAAAAAAATAACATTTCCAAAAATAAGGTGCTACCTTAAATAGCTATCTGGCTGTCTTATGCATGGCTGGAATTGTCACTTGAGAATAAATGTAAGAGTCAATCAAGGGGCTTCATAAATATTCTGAGCTCCCGCCTCCCACCACCTCAGTAAGGCATTCATTATATGAACAGAAAGCATTACTGTCTCTCCGCCTCTGTGGGAAGGTAATTGTAGAGTGCCTGGTTGTGTTAGTTGGAATTAAGGGATGTCGACAACTTAACAACAAATTCTGGTCAAAAAGGATTCTGAGTTTCCTTAGAAGTCATAGTCCAGCTGCAAGAGGAAGCCCACCAGTTTGTGAGGGCTTGGCTCAAGCCACACACTGATGACATCGGAGAACCCAGCCAGAAGCCACCAGCAGCAACTCTGTCATGCATGATGGTGCACTGTCCCAGAGAAGAAGGTACGTATGTACGTATACTAGGAGACTGAAGTTGTGGTGCTTTTTGGGTAGGTATTAGCAAGCCAGCCTCCTTGCCCAGTGCATCTGAAGCTTTGTAAGACTTCTCAGGTATATACTTGAGGAAGCAGAGAACTGAGACTATCATCCTGACTCCACAAAAATCCACTTCGTCAAGTCCTTCCATACACTCCTGCCATGCTGGATTTTACTCAGAGGTTCTAAACCCAGAGGAAGATCCAATAATTTCGTCTCAAAGAAGCTTGAGTTACAAGTCAAAGTACTTCCTTTCCCCTCCTCCCACCCTCCCCCACCCCCACCCCCTACCCCCCTGCTACAAAGGCTGCACGAAGCCTGTTTGTTTTTTCCTTCTGATTGCTGCCTCATTTCCTAGAAAGGGCCCAATGGCTCAGCTGCACATAAGACAATCCAGTACTTCAGAGAAGATACATTGAGGAAGAGGGGCAGAACGACTGTAGGACCATCGGCAGTGGGAAACAATGTCCTCGAGACAAAACAAGGCAACTGCACACACGGACTAGCAAACATCATGGCAGTCAGTGTGTGCAAGCTTGAGCCACGCCAAATCTCAGCACCGAAAGGGGAGGCAGGCATGTGGCTGCTGGCAACCAATGGAGCTGCTGGGAGAGGGAAAGTCAGTTTCCTTTAAGAATGCTGCCCTTGGTAAACCAGCCATCCTCCGGTGCAAGGCCACACATCCACAAACACAAGGAGCACAAACTGGATGGAACAGACGGAAAACTGCAAAATGCCATGAAGCTGGGTAGATAGGAAAAGGGGCGGGGCTAGGGTGAGTCGGGGAAGGGCAAATATGATCAAAACACATAATGTAAAATTCTCAAAGAATCAATAAATAAGTTAATGATTAATGAAAAGCTTAGTAAAAGCATAGATTTCATGTTGTGTCTTAATTACAATGTAATTTTTTTAAGTAGAAATAAATGATTCTAAGTAAAAACAGTGGTCGTGGAGCTCAGCCACGGGAGACCGGCAGCCTGATTTTCCACCCCACCATTCTTGGTGCTGTCGACACAGCAGAGGCTATGGGGCTCAAGATCAAGCTCTGGGCACACTCCTGTAGCCAGTGCTGGTGGGGAAGGCCCAGCTGTGACGTGCGGGAGCCCCGTCTCCCTACCAGTCCGTGACCTTGTTCTGACAGGGGCAGTACTCAGAGATCAGGGACAGTACTCAGAGGACAGGGGCAGTACTCAGAGGACAGGGACAATACTCAGAGGACAGGGGCAGTACTCAGAGGACAGGAGCAATACTCAGAGGACAGGGGCAGTACTCAGAGGACAGGGGCAGTACTCAGAGGACAGGGGCAGTACTCAGAGGACAGGGACAGGACTCAGAGGACAGGAACAGGACTCAGAGGACAGGGGTAGTACTCAGAGGACAGGGACAGTACTCAGAAGACAGGGACAGTACTCAGAGGACAGGGACAGTACTCAGAGGACAGGGGCAGTACTCAGAGGACAGGGACAATACTCAGAGGACAGGGACAGTACTCAGAGGACAGGGACAGTACTCAGAGGACAGGGACAATACTCAGAGGACAGGGGCAGTACTCAGAGGACAGGGGCAATACTCAGAGGACAGGAGCAGTACTCAGAGGACAGGGGCAGTACTCAGAGGACAGGGGCAGTACTCAGAGGACAGGGACAGGACTCAGAGGACAGGAACAGGACTCAGAGGACAGGGGTAGTACTCAGAGGACAGGGACAGTACTCAGAAGACAGGGACAGTACTCAGAGGACAGGGACAGTACTCAGAAGACAGGGACAGTACTCAGAGGACAGGGACAATACTCAGAGGACAGGGACAGGACTCAGAGGACAGGGACAGTACTCAGAGGACAGGGGCAGTACTCAGAGGACAGGGGCAGTACTCAGAGGACAGGGGCAATACTCAGAGGACAGGGGCAGTACTCAGAGGACAGGGACAGTACTCAGAGGACAGGGGCAGTACTCAGAGGACAGGAGCAGTACTCAGAGGACAGGGGCAGTACTCAGAGGACAGGGGCAATACTCAGAGGACAGGGACAGTACTCAGAGGACAGGGACAGTTCTCAGAGGACAGGGGCAGTACTCAGAGGACAGGGGCAGTACTCAGAGGACAGGAGCAGTACTCAGATGACAGGGACAGTACTCAGAGAACAGGAGCAGTACTCAGAGGACAGGGGCAGTACTCAGAGGACAGGGACAGTACTCAGAGGACAGGAGCAGTACTCAGAGGACAGGGACAGTACTCAGAGGACAGGGGCAGTACTCAGAGGACAGGGACAGTACTCAGAGGACAGGGACAGTTCTCAGAGGACAGGAGCAGTACTCAGAGGACAGGGGCAGTACTCAGAAAGTGCTTGATGTATTGTATGGTCTTGAGTCAGAGCATGAGCCCAGCAGGGATGGGAGTTGAGTACCAGAGCAAACTGGACATGACTCCCTGCTTTGTTTGGCTAGAAGAAACCAAATAATGAAATTATGATTAAAAAAAAAAAGAAAGAGAGAGAGAGAGAAAGACAGACAGACAGAGACAGAGACAGAGACAGAGAATGAACAGCTAAGGAATGGTGAGACGAAACTGAGGATCACTATAATGAGTAGAGGGGTGGGGGGGTCATCAGGACTGACTGCTTGGGCCCCCACCTCTAGAACCATTTGCACCAGGACCCCAACAGCTACCTGAGTCCGCCTGTAAGATTTCCGTAAGAACCCCAAATAAATGCTTGCTCCTCTCCAGCAGCCTCTACCTCTCAGAATACAACCTGCCACAGCGCCAAGACTTAGAAGTGTGAACTCATGCTCTGTCCACTCACACTCTTGGCAAAATGACTGAGCAGTCGGCTCTAGCTGTGTTGTGCCTGCAGGATTGTGCTAATTCTGCTCCTCACGATACACACAGTCTCCCAAGTGGACCAATGCTGATTGTTAATTGGAGGCCTGCTGTAACACTTGGACCCATCTCCACCCTCCTTTATTACAGCCTGAACTTAACTCAGAAGGGCTTTGACAACTAATGAACTCAGGAACAGTCTTGCTGCTAACCGCTGATGTGGCCCACACAGGGACATGGGTGCACTAACAGTGATCACACATCAAGGATAAGCAGGGCTTTTATGCATCCTGTCAGAGCTCCAGGACCAGGGTGGGGCTCCCCAGCACTCTGCTACACCCTGCAAAACATGCCTCTGCAGCAGACAAGGGCTCACCCCATGAATCGCTGTTGCTGCTCACATAAAATCCTACTTTCACTGTTTCCGTGACAGGGATTTAACCCAAACGGCAATGACTGAACTTCTTAAGTGTGCAAATCAGTTAGTCAGTGATATTTATTGACCACCCACTCTCAGAAGAAACTATCAGGCACAGTGTTTGCAAAGTAGACGGAACCCACCCAGATGTGAAGATGTACAGTGATATGCCTGCCACACAGCACCTCTGTTCTCTGATGAGAACATGTACCATACAACATAAAGCAGCTAAATAACATATTTATCTTTCTTCCATGAGCAATTAAAAGGAAGCCGAGCATGCTGGAAAATGGAGGTCTTAAAATTGGAGGTAATTTATTCAGACTTCCTACTCTCTAAGGATAATAAAAGGTAGTAAATCCTAACTAAGCAGAGTCGGCAGCAGGGAGCCTTTCAGAATTTATTTTGTTCTAGATTAGCAATGATTAAATCATGCAGTGATTCACTTTAAAATACCATGGTTTTCTGCACTGCAGAAACTATGTTTAAAACATTAGTTTTCTCTTTCAGCTTAAAACAAAGCTGTATAATGCTGTCATTTTTCCCACAATAGTTCTTAGATGTTGCTTCCCTTCCACAGCTGAGAAAGAGATTTCTTGTCCAAAACTCAATTTCCACATCCATAAAACAAGTAAACTTCTTCTCTGTTTTAGATGAGAATGTACGTGACTTACCACATTAGGGACTTTGCATGAATTAACCAGGGTCTTGTCCAAGAGTCACCTGCATACATAGCTAGAGCTTCCATGACTAAACCTAGCACAAAAAAAAAAAGATGCCTGGTATAGACTTCCTTTCCTGCCCTCCTTCTCTTATTCTCCTTATGTCTTTGTTTCTTAGGGTTACCATTGTGGTGTCATCCCCCATTTGATGGTCTAAAAGAGTAGACAAAAAGAACAACCAAGCTTGTGGTCAGTTAGCTCCCCTGAAAGGACTCCAGCCCTGGGCCAAGGTCTGTGAGGGGATGTTTTCTCAGTCCTCCCTAGAGGAGTTCATTCTACGTCTGATGCTACTACTCAAAGATCGTTTTACAGCAAGCAAGATTTCAAATAGTCTCTTGATGAATGGTAATGGAATTAAATTTGTTTCAATTTGATAAACCTGAGGATAAGCAAGTTCAACACTATAAACTGGAACAATGTCCAAATGTGAAACATAGTCCGTATTGTGCGTGTGCATTGGACACGAGATATATTTCTATATGATGCTGTCCACACACATTTGAAATCCTTGGCTCTGGCACACACAGGCCTTGGCTGCCACTTATTTTCTCCTCTGGTCCTGTGAGATCTGGCACATGTCTCCCTCTAAAACTAAATTCAGTTATTTGCCCCACTCACGTAACTTCCTCTAACTTATGGCAATTAGGAGAGTGACATTCTCCTTCCTTGAGAATGGTGAGTTATTTTCATTCACTAGAGTGAGGCAGAGAGACTGAAGCGACGAGTCTATGGCTAGCTCCTCTATGACGACGGGGAGCCTGACCCAGTCTTCGTAGCCTCATTCAGGACAGCCAGGCATCAGGTAGAAGCCTCGCTGCCTTCTGCTTTTTCAGATGCTCTTTTCTGTCCCTTTGCCATTGTTTTCTCTGCTTGATAAATTGGGCCTAAATGAGTGGGAACGGAGGATCCATTTCTCTATCATCCCTTTGTCCTCTCCATCATCCTTCATGCTCACAGGAAGTATGACTTTCTCTTGCTGTCCCACGGAAAGGTCATTCATCATGACATTCTTCCTCCTGACCCACAGTCTTCTCTGTCACAAGCAGTCTCAGGCTTCCTTTTCAGCTCCTCACCTCAGCACTGGGGGAGGGAAGTGGAAGGGCAGAGAACCACAGCCAGGCACACCAACATGTCCTTTCCATCTATTTCTTTCTTGTTCGGCTGAATCTGAAAAAGCTTAAGGATGAAGGGAGACATATAGGCAGTAGGTATTTAAATACATCTAGATGGACCCTGTAAATACACATGCACACACATGCAGCAACAACAACAACATCCACAACAGGCATGAAAGTGTTGCCCTTGTTATCCATGTTAAGGTTATCTGCTACCATTTGTGTCACCTCATTTTTCTTTAGGGTGGGGTCAGTATGACATTCATAGCCCAGTGCAGACGCCTATCGATGTACACTCAATACTATAGGGCACAGATTCTGCCTTCCAATATGGTGCCGTCACTATTTCCTCGGGAATGATTAATTATTTTCATTCACTAGAACAAGGACAAATACTAAAGACACAAGACTCTGGTAGCCCCTCTGTGACAGGAAGCACCTGGCACAGTCTCTGCAGGAGGACATTGTTTAAATTTTTTCAAGATGATCTTGTGACTTAGAGATTGACTCTAGGGAATGAATGTTTCTTGATAGGACACAGATCTTCATGCAGTAGATGGCACTAGCTCTGAGACCCTAGTCAAGATGTTCCTCTTTCCTTCAGCAGAAACCACCAGAATTTGCATAATAGTGAAGGGGTCAGACTGTGACAAGAGAGCACCACCCCATCCCCTTAATTAATATTCTCGTGACATCCTTAGTGAAAAGAATGCAAATGTGTATGTCAGAAGCCCATAGAAATACACAGAGTGTTTTTAAGCTATGCTTTAATTGGGCTGGCAAGAAAACTCAGTAGCTGAAGGAGCTTACTACCAGGCCAGACAACCTGAGTTCAGTCTGAGGAACCTGAATGGTAGAAGGAGAATCAACACCCACAAGTTGTCCTTTGGCCTTATGTATATGCACAGAAAATAACAATAATAATAATGACAATAATAATAATTAAAAATGCAAAAACTGTATTTAAACTAATATTCAATAAAGGGTAATTGTTTCTTAATTTAGATTATGACTTTTATCACTCTCAAAAAAAACTTTGTGGCCTTTTATTATAAAGTCAATGTTGCCAGTAGTCAGGCACACGACTTGGCACACTTCAGTCTGACAGTGGTAGCTAAGACTCCAGGTCTCTAGTGCAAGTGCAGTGGGTATGTGGTAAGGCTGACTCAGCAGAGTCATTGTCCTTGGATTTGCTGCACGTCATTGGGACTATCTTGCTGAGGACCAGCTCTGTGCAGAAGAATGAGGTAGGAAGTTTGCAGACCATATGTTAGTCCTCACGTTATCTTAAACATACCCTATGTGCAAAGCACACAATGAGAAGAGAATGTTATGAGTCTTGTTCAACCCCAGTGTTTATTAGAAGCCTTTCCAATATCACACTCCTGATAGTCCTTAGATGTTTCTTTCCATCCAAAATTATCAGTTCAGGGCACTAGCCACCATTATAGGCCATCCTGGACTGGGAGTTTTATGAAAAATAAGTAATGTGTTAACCGTCCTAGCCTATGATAAGTATAATTTGGGGTCATTTTCATGGAAATTTTTAATAGTAACTCATTATAAAGCCATTATAGCCCTCATCCTTTCTGGAAAATGTCATCGTTTGGAAACAACCTCTTGTGGTAGGAGAAAAAATTGCCCTTTGAGACCTAGAGGAATTGAAGAATGGATGGGACTTAATTTCCCTCAGGCCAACCTGCAGGTCATTGGCAATGCTTAAACAAGCCACTGCACCCCTTCCCCATCCGTCAGATGAACCCCTTCCTCATCCATCAGATGATGCTGCCCCTTCCCCATCCATCAGATGAACCCCTTCCCCATCCATCATATGATGCCCCTTCCCCATCCGTCAGATGAACCCCTTCCCCATCCGTCAGATGAACCCCCTCCCCATCCGTCAGATGAACCCCTTCCCCATCCATCATATGATGCCCCTTCCCCATCCGTCAGATGAACCCCTTCCCCATCCGTCAGATGAACCCCCTCCCGATCCGTCAGATGAACCCCCTCCCCATCCGTCAGATGAACCCCTTCCCCATCCATCATATGATGCCCCTTCCCCATCCGTCAGATGAACCCCTTCCCCATCCGTCAGATGAACCCCCTCCCCATCCATCAAATGAACCCCTTCCCCATCCGTCAGATGATGACCCTTCCCCATCCGTCAGATGAACCCCTTCCCCATCCATCAGATGAACCCCTTCCCCATCCATCAGATGATGACCCTTCCCCATCCGTCAGATGAACCCCTTCCCCATCCATCAGATGAACCCCTTCCCCATCTGTCAGATGAACCCCTTCCCTACCCATCAGATGCTGCCCCTTCCCCATCCGTCAGATGCTGCCCCTTCCCCATCCGTCAGATGCTGCCCCTTCCCCATCCGTCAGATGCTGCCCCTTCCCCATCTGTCAGATGAACCCCTTCCCCACCCATCAGATGCTGCCCCTTCCCCATCCGTCAGATGAACCCCTTCCCCATCCATCAGATGCTGCCCCTTCCCCATCCGTCAGATGAACCCCTTCCCTACCCATCAGATGATGCTGCCCCTTCCCCAGTAAGTATCAGCCTACAGCTCTCTCTCAAAAGAAATGGAGCTCTTACCTACTTCATCTAGTCTTCTTGACAGTGTAAACCTGTAGAATCAATGTTTTAGGGGATAAAGAAGCTTTATAAATTACATCTTAAATAAATTCCAGAATTAAGCAGTGAAAACAGCATTCCTAAAACCATACACTGTTTAACGACGGACCTCTGGTAAAAGTAAAAGCTGGTCCTCTGAGTCCCAGGTCAGGGTTCCTTCACACAACAACCCGAATAGCTCAAACTGTGCCTTGATCAGCTCAGCCTTATGCAATTACAACTTTTTCTTCCTCTTTAAGTTAGCTCGTTAAGTTTCCGCTAAGCTCTCAGACCATCTTGAGCAATGCAGAAAAGCTGAATTTTAGATACAGCCTGTCATACTCATAAATGTTGCTAGCCCTGGCTCACTGTTGGTTAAAATGAGGTAGAAAAAAAATGATTCCAGCTCTTAAAGAGCTGGGTGTACCTCAGTAGTAGCGTATGTTCATCCGGCTTCTGTCCTGTGGTAGCAACAATACCTACTTCATGGGACTCAAAGACAGTCATTTCTAAAGCAAAAAGCTGTTTCTAAAGTGCTTACCTTAACTATAGATATGTTCATTCAGTTTGTGAAGGGATGTACAGGCTAGCATGTGGGGGTGGGAGAAAATTTGAAAAATAAATAAAAAGAAGGAAATATCTGCAGGAGAAAACCTGGTTCTCTGACTCGGTCTGCATAGACTTAAACACACAGTACTCAGTGTAAGGGACTGAAGCCTTCCTTTCCAGTAAAGATTAATATACAACCAAAGACATTTTCATCAGTGTGAGCAAAGAAATCTAAGAAAGTTGGGCTACTGAGAGAATAACATACGTAAAATGCCACGTGGTATTACAAAGGTCCAAATAATAACGATTGCGCTAGGCGATGCCAGTTGTGTATCGAAGCTCTGAGGAAAGATGTCATCACCAAGAAAGACCAAGTAGTACTTTGTGAACAGTGCTGTGTGGCAGTAGCACTCATTGCCTTATAGACCTGGACTCTATGCCATCTTCAGCTACCAATGGATGATTTGGCAAGTCCTTCCTTTTCCCCAGAAAAATTCACCTGCCTTGTAAGAAATATAACTGCACCAAGCCACTTGTTGATGGGAAACCTCAGCTAGCCACATGAAGAGATTTTGTGAGAACTACAACTCCAGATCTAGAAGTAAGATCTTGGGACAGATGGTGGCTCAGTCCATCCACCTGCTGAACACTCTCCTAAGAAAAACCCCAGCCAAATCCTGGGAGTGAGCTGCTTCCTCTATACCTACCAAAAAGGCCAACTTACGAAAATGTAAGGAACAGTAAATTGGTTTATGAGCTGTGCTGTGCAAGCATGAAGACCTGAGTTTGGATGCCCAGAGTCTATATAAAAAGCCAAACACGGTGGTACACGTCTGTTAGCTCATAGCTGGAGAGAAGAGACAGGAAGTTACCTAAAACTTATTAGTCAGTGAGCCTCACCACAACTGTGAGCTACAGTTGGATCAGTAAGAGACCCTCTCATGATGATGATAGTGTGGAAAGCAACTGATGAAGATGCCCAATAACAGCCTCTGGCTTCCACATATGGGGTGCACACAAGCACAAGCACACCTGCATGTGCACACACACACACACACACACACACACACACACACACACACACACACCATGAAAAACAAGTAAAAATAAATAAATACATCTGTTTGCTTCATTGCATTAGATTAGGTTTTAGATTTGTCTTAGTTAGGGTTTCTATTGCTGTGATGAAACACTTTGACCAAAAAACAAGTTGAGGAGGAAAGGGTTTCTTTGGCTTACACTTCCATGCTATATAGGCCATCGCTGAA
The DNA here is from genome assembly GCF_007827085.1 of Peromyscus californicus insignis. Classification (NCBI taxonomy): domain Eukaryota; kingdom Metazoa; phylum Chordata; class Mammalia; order Rodentia; family Cricetidae; genus Peromyscus; species Peromyscus californicus. Next base: position 73,602,215 of record NW_026294469.1, on the reverse strand, counting down.
GGAAGTCAAGACAGGAACTCAAACAGGGCAGGATCCCAGAAGCAGAAGCTGATGCAGAGGCCATGGAGGGGTGCTGCTTATTGGCTTCCTTCCCCTGGATTGCTCAGCTTGCTTTCTTGTAGAACCCAGAACCACCAGCCCAGGGATGGCACCACCCACAATAGGCTTGACCCTCCCCCATCAATCACTAATTAAGAAAATGTCCTACAGCTTGATTTTATGGAGGCATTTCCTCTCAACTGGCGTTCCCTTCTTTCAGACAACTCTAGCTTGTGGGTCAAGCTAACGTAAGACTAGCCAAGACTAGATTCCAGGATGTTTCCATTTACTTGAGAGTGTGCTTAAATGCACTTTAGAAAGCATTTTGTACTCTGCTGTTTTATTTTTTTATTTTATTTATTTATTTTTTTACTTAGAAGCACTCTTCATTTTCATTAAATTGTTACATTCTCCTGCAATGTGATTTTTAAGTGGTCAGAGGGTATTTTATCTGGAGTCACCATACTTTATACAATGATCCCCCATTGCATTCATGTTCTCTGTCACCCATGACACCTATAAGGAACACACCTGTACACATATTTAAGGACTTCACTACCTCCATTGGATGAATTCTGAACATGCCATTATTAAGCATTAAATAATTTTGACCAAATCATTCTCAGCAAAAATTGTTCCTATTACCCTCGTATCACCTGCCAATGGGAACTCTATTCTCCACACACAATCAGGCAGGATCACGTTTTTTTTTTTTTAAACTCTCTTCTAATTTTCAAGATGAAAAATGGTTTCTCATCTTACTTTAATATTTCTCTCATGAATGAACATTAAACTTTCCTGGGTTGGGAGATACCCATGCTCCTACCTCACTGAGCTCTGTGGTCTCAACTGACAAGGTCTTCTAGAATACTACCTGACAGTCTGGGCTAAATGGACGAGGCTACTACAAAAACTACACAATGGAAAGTGTATTTTTAATATATGGGGGAGAGGAATGATCTTTATAGTAGAGCCCAAAGAGTCACAATAAGTTTTTCTGACAGAAGAATCTCACAATTCATTGACCTAAAAGCACAGAATGGATGCTGGCATTTCCAGAGTGGCTATACCTGCCTCTCACAATTGTTACCTGTGTACACAGTAAAGTCTCACCCACTCCTTGAGCAAACCACTAGTAATAAAAATAAATTTCAAACTGATAATTGCTAGAGCCATTGTTTTATATTGTAAGTCTTTAGTGACAGCGATATATGCCCAGATTTCTCTTCTACATTAGTTAATTTTTATCCTCTTAAATTTTATTTATTTTTTGAGTGTGTATTGGGGGATTCATGGGCCACAGCACATGTGGGTCCTCAGGTTGCCAGGCTTGAGAACGATCACCTCCACACAGTGAGCAACCCAGCCAGTCAGAGCTCTTTAAATTAAAACTCCATTAAGATATCTCTTTATTTTAGTCATTTGAAACATAATAGAGTAGGGCAAATGAAAATTGCTTAAAATATATTACTACTCAAATTCCCCCTCAAAGTTATTATTTAGGAGAATATTACAAATGTAAGTTTAGAATTAAGTAGCACTTTTCAAATTTCTACTAAGAAGAAAAGCATTGAACTTTGGGCCAAACATCCTCCCATGTTTTTATTTCATTGCCTGAACACTCCCTACATGCTCATTAATATTTTCTCTGGATTTGAACCTCTTCTTTCTGCTAGTTTTTATTTGTGTGCTCAGTACTAGATAATGGGCTAAGCCTTTGAAGACCTGTAATAACCATAGTAGTCCGAGCCAAGTGTTATTGGCCCCACCTAGCCCAAGAGAGAATAGAGAGGCAGAGAGGCCAAGGAACGTCCCAAGTCATAAGAGACTCTCCTCCAGCCTGGGAACCGAACTCACTCACTCTAGCCAGTTCAAGCAGGCAATGCAGGAAGGTCCCAGATCTGTATCTTTTTAGTCCCACATTCATCCTATGCTCTAGACCCATGTATCAGCTGACCTCCCCTTTGTAGTGGGTAGCCATTCCAGCTTTGATCTGGAAGTTCCAACCCCCATTGAGACTTCGGCAACTGTCACGCCTATATTTACAGATACATAGGTCAGATAGACAGGTAATCTTCAAACACTTCATAGACCTAGAGAATATGGCATTTAAATAACTTAGAATTCTGTTGACGTGAGACACAATTGCTCCTGGCTGCACCAATTTGATCCTGAGAGAATGTTGGGCTTCTAAGACATTTCCATTTGGAAGTTTGTCTTCTTGGCACAAAATGGCCTACTGGGCAAAGAACTGCCCTTGCCTCGACGGCTGACAGTACAAATGCAATGCTGTCCTTTCTGGACAAGCGGGACACAAGGAAAGTGACCACTGTACTCTGCCAAGACAGGGTAAGATGGTCTTTCAGAATTCCTGCTTCTGAAAATGGTCTGTCAGATACTTTAGGCCTGTAGCCAATTTGAATGCACCAACAATGCTGAGAAACATTAGGTGACTGTCCAGGCTGCCAGCTGTCTCCGTCTACTCTTGCAAGATTCCCGAAAGTTGCTTGCATTCATCTACCATTTCTCAGGTACCATTATATTTCTTCTCAGGTCTTTGATGGGATTGAAGACTAGCAGTTATAGTTACAACTTAGTAGATAGAACATATTAAGTATTAGATTCAGGTTCTTTAGGATAGGACACCTTTTGGAATGATCTTTGTAACATGCCATTTACCTATGCTCTATACTTCTCTGGATTTTAGTATGTGTTTCTTGCATGATATTGTTTGCATTGGTTGTAGTTCCATCTTATCTAGGTCATTATCCCTCATTATTCCTGGACAATAGTTGATAACCATTCCTTTGTATATAGTCTTGTATTAGGTTAGAACCTTCTTATTCAGACAAAAAGGGGGAGATGTAGTGGGTAGCCATTTCAGCTTTGACCTGAAAGTTCCAACCCCCATTGAGACTTGGCAACTGTCACACCTATAAGGCAGGGGGAAGGGAGGCACCTGGAGACCCGAGATCTGGATGGGCCAGCGCTCTCTCTCAGTTCTGGGACCCTGGACGGTGGAGGTGGGCCAAGCAGAGTTCCAGAGAACACTGCTGGACTGCGATACACCTTCTCCAGACCCCACGACCTACCTATCCCTTAATTTGTAAGTTACGCCATTAAATAAATCTTTTAACTACGTGGAGTGGCCTTAATAATTTCACCAATACCCCTTAGCCACCTGCCACCCAGTTTCATGCTCATGGCTAACTGCTTTCAGGATGAAACTTAGGCAGCATGCACATGCTACATGCCAGCCCAGGTCCTGAGATCCAACTCTGAACAAGGATCTTTAAATACAGAGATTGTGTCTCCTAGGAGTGTCAGAAGTTACACCTATGAAGATTCACCAACATGGCTGCCCAAACATGAGCTGAACAAGGACAACATTACATGTGCCAAAGTGGATGGAGGAAAGCCCACAAGGCCTCAACCCTACTCAAAATACTACAGGCAACTAAGGAATGCTGAGAGTAGAGAAACAGTCTTCCCCAGGGAAGAGCACACCAACTGGTTAACCAATACCAAATGGTCAGCCCTGAAAACATACATACAAGCAACACTATACAGACTGAGCAGGATATATTCATGTATTTAGGGATATATATATATATATATATATATATATATATATATATATATATATATACACACACACATATGCATATACATGCCATATATGTATGGAACCACAATTAATAAAAAAGCAGACTATGAATTTGAAAGGGAGCAAGAAAGGCTATATGGGAAGGTTTGGAGGAAACAAAGGGAAGGGGGAGATAGACATAATTGTGTAGCTAGAGTTTTCCTGCCTGGCCCACAGTCAGGACAAATCTCTCTCACCTGCCAGTCCCACAGCCGCTCAGACCCAACCAAGTAAACACAGAGACTTATATTGCTTACAAACTGTATGGCCGTGGCAGGCTTCTTGCTAACTGTTCTTATAGCTTAAATTAATCCATTTCTATAAATCTATACCTTGCCATGTGGCTCGTGGCTTACCGGCATCTTCACATGCTGTTTGTCATCGCGGCAGCTGGCAGTGTCTCTGACTCAGCCTTCCACTTCCCAGCTTTATTCTCCTCCTTGTCCCACCTATACTTCCTCCTGCCTGACTACTGGCCAATCAGTGTTTTATTTACTAACCAATCAGAACAACACATTTGCCATATAGAACATCCCACAGCATAATTGTGTAATAATCTCAAAAATAAAAGGTATAATTTTGAAACAAGGGGAAAACAGACACAGACTGCATCATGAGCTTGCATCCTACTGAGGAAGAAAGAAAACCAAGTCCACAAATGCCATCTTTGACAAAAGGGTAAACATGGGTGTGGTGTGGCAAGAGCGAAGTGCTGGAGAAGATCGCTGGAAGGTCTCAACTGGGATGTGAAGGTTGATAGGAAATTGGTACCAGGAGGTAGGGCAGTATGCTCCAGGATGCTGAAGAAGATAAAGTATGACCAGGAGACCCTGAGCAAAGGAAAAGCAAGAAGGGAAATGTGGAGTGGAGGTTAGAGAGAGACAGAAATCAGATTAGACTGTCTGGATTCTTCCTCTAAACATCTCCCAAACTATCTCCTCCTGTCCAGAGGGGTTGAGGACATCATGAGAACATGACTCACATAACCAACTAACCTGGGCTCATAGGGCCTTACAGAGACTGAACTGACTATCAGGGAGACTGTATGAGTCTGACCTAGGTCCTCTGCATATATGTGCTGTGGGATGGTCTGTATGTCAAATGTGTTGCTGATTGGTCAATAAATAAATCACTGATTGGCCAGTGGCCAGGCAGAAAGTATAGGTGGGACTAACCGAGAGGAGAATTGAGAGAACAGGAAGGCAGAAGGGAGACACTGCCAGCCGCCGCCATGACAAGCAGCATGTGAAGATGCCGGTAAGCCATGAGCCACGTGGCAAGGTATAGATTTATGGAAATGGATTAATTTAAGATATAAGAACAGTTAGCAAGAAGCCTGCCATGGCCATACAGTTTGTAAGCAATATAAGTCTCTGTGTTTACTTGGTTGGGTCTGAGCGGCTGTGGGACTGGCGGGTGTCAGAGATTTGTCCTGACTGTGGGCCAGTCAGGAAAACTCTAGCTACATATATGTTATGGTTGTATAGCTTGGTGTTCCTCTGAGACTCCTACCCGTTGGAATGGGAGCTGTCTTTGCCTTTTTTGCCTGCTCTTGGGCCCCTTTTCCTCCAACTGGGTTGCCTAGTCCAGCCTAGGACTGTAATTTGTTATGCCATGTTCAGATGATATCCCTGAGAGGCCTCTTATTTTCTGAAGGAAAACAGAGAAGTGGATCTGAGAGAGAGGGGAAGTTGCAGAAGGGGAGGAGGTTAGGGGAGCGGGGACAGCTGGGCAGAATGAAGGGAAGGAAAACTGTGGTCAGGATGTAATGTATGAAAGAATAAATGTGTGTGTGTGTGTGTGTGTGTGTGTGTGTGCGCACGCATGTGTGTGTGTGTGTGTGTGTGTGCGCACGCATGTGTGTGTGTGTGTGTGTGTGTGTGTGTGTGTGTGTGTGTGTGTGTGTGTGTAATACTGGCAATAGTTTGCCAACTGGCTTCTCTTGCTCATTCTCATTCTTCCTCCTTCTCCTCACCTTGTCCACTGCTGTTGACCTTTTCTCACACAAATCTGCTCACTTTGCATTCCTGTTTAGCAGCTCTCATCTCTAAATTGCTTGCAGACTCTAGATCAGAGGGCCACTGTGCTGCTGCTCAAGGCAGGCTAGCTCTTCTGAGCATCCCTCTGGACCTCTGCTCCTCCGCCTCAGCATGTCTTCCCTCAGCACTGATCTTGTGTGAGGTTTCCCTTTCTCTTTTCCACACAGTCTACCACATCGTCTGCACAGACTTCCCTTCCTCTTCACTCTAAGACTCAAGTCTCTCAGGTGAGTCATTTTGGCATTCATCACTTCAGGAAAGAAAATGCCTAGAAATTCAGTTCTCAGAAAAGTCAGAGGCGTTGATATGCCAAAGCCACCTTCTTTAGACCAATGACTCCGAGTTGAGAAGCCCAGTGTCTGTGAGACTGAAGATCGGGCAGAATGATATGAACCTTGGCCTCATCTATCTAGTGAGCAGAGGTGGCTTCATCCTGTTGAGTAAGTGCCTCAGCTTGACTAAGCCTGCCTGGGCAAAGGGCCCTGGACACAATCACTGGATTAATAACCATGGTGGGAAAACATTATTCATAACAATTAGCTTTTGGTGAATGAGAAGGTTTTTCCATTCCCTTCTGGGTGTGTATATATGTTGTTAACCAGTTTAGACACTTCTGTGCCAACCTTTTATAGCCACACACAGTGGGTTCACATCTTGGCAGACAAAGCCAAAACAAGTACAGCCAAGAAAGGGGGAAAGAATCAACGTATTGCCTGCAGTGCACACATAAAACACAGAAGTTACTTCCCAATGCTCTCCCTGGACAAAGAAAACAGAGACATTTTAGAGAGTTTAGAAACTGTCGTGGAAGAAGATAATTTAGGGGCAGGCACATTCATTCCTGAGTGTGCTCAGTGAGGGAGCACATCCCCGAGCATGCTCAGTCTAAGAACATAAGGAAAAATGGTAGATACATTTGAGGCATGCTCAATTCAGTTGTGATTGTTTTGACTGCCAATGTGACTGACATAATCAAGAAAAACCCAGAGAGTCTCAAAGAAGTATTGTTAAGACCAGGTTAGCCTGTGGGCATGTGTATGAGGGATTGTCTTAATTCTGTTAACTGATGTGAGAATACCCAGACTGGAAGTATGCAGCACTATTGCTGGTTTGGGTCTTAAACGTGTAAGAGCAGATAAAATGGGCTAGAGGTAAGCATGTGTGTGTTCTCCCTCTGCTCCTGGACCTTGTGATGTGACTAGCTGCTTCAAGTTCCTGCCTTGACTTCTCCACAATGACGGACTATAAAACCTATACTTGTAAGCCAAGTAAACCCTTCCCTAAGTTGCTTTATGTCAGGGAATTTGTTACAGCAACAGAAATGGAACTTGACAAGAACCTCATGGAGCACGTTTGAAAGGTTAAGATGGTGGACACAAGAACACTCTGGGCATGTCCAGTTAGTGTGATAAAGATGAGCTGGCATGCTTGGCTCTTTCCAACATGTTTTGCCTAAAAAAAGGGAAAAATCATTTGAAGGTGTGCCTTACTTGTTGGCTAACACAGGACCACAGCTGGCCATCTCACAAGGCAATCAGCCCAGCTGAATTTCCCTGAGAAATCCTAGCTTTACCCTGTGCTCTCCTTGTGAAGTCTTCCAATTCAGGCCCCAACTTTCTTAGAGAGTACAGGTTGCATAAGGCAGGATCAAGTAGCACATTATAAATGCCCCTCATGATGGTCCAGGAGCATGCAGACAGCATCCTTTGGTCCCCACACTCAAGGTAAGTGGCCTTCCTTCACATGCTCACATGAGGACACAGTGCTTGACCCCTGCCAGGAGCCTCCATAGTGGCTCCTCTGAAGGAAGCTTCTCTCCACCCTCACCATCAGCTGCAACTCAAAAGCCAGGACTACCCAGGGGCTTCACCTGCCACATTTCTAATGGTGAAAGAGCAACACCTGTGCCCAGGCTGCTGCAGGACTAGGCTACTTTAGGCACTGGGCCTGGTACAATACACTGATGATTTCTCTTCTGCTTTTCTAAACGCTAGAGTCGGGTTAGCCAAAAGGACAGTGCTGCATTTTAAAGCTGCACAGTCATTCCCTGAAGCAAACTCTTACAAAAACTTTCTTTAAAAGATAAAGGGGCAGTTTTCACTCCCATATAATTTAAAACAGATTAGAGAGAAAAACAGGAAGATGCACATTTTCCAAAGGATGAACGTGTCAGAGAAAACACTGAATCTCATGCCTAGACAGCCAACCCCAGTGCAGTTTCTAATTGTTCTAATAACTCATTTTTATTGGGAGATCAAATCACCATCAAAGGAAATGATATCCTCTTAATGTCTTATTAATAACAGCTATAGTCTTCAGAAATTGGTAACGAAGGCAGAATTCAATTGGGTCAGATACATCTTCAACTGTATCATTGGGTGGAAGTGAGCTGCTCACAAAATGTCCATAATTACTGCAATTCGGCTTCTTGTTAAAGTCTGAAATTACATGGCTGACATCCCTTTTGTGACAAAAACACTTTTAAAGGCCAGAAAGTTTTAGACTCTCTGGTGAGAATGCTTTTGATTGGAAGTTTCTTGGGCGCAGCTGCAGCAGCTTCGAGTGAAGCTGTGCCTGTGTGTTTTCCTTCTGCCCAGAACATTTCAGGATCTGTTGTTTTGATTGCGACATTGTCCAGCAGACCAGACTGATGATTAATTCGTGTTATTAAGATGACTAAATGCTCCTTTCAGATGGTCGTTGAAAATCTACCCTAGGCACAGCCTTGAAAGTGACTTGATTGCAGATTTTGGGTGGTACAGAAGAGCTACATGGTCCTTCCATTTAAGCAGTATGCACTGATGTCCTGTAAACTACCATGGCTCCTTGAGAACCCAGAAGGAGGTGGAAAGTAAAGTCACACCTGCTGTGTTCCCAGGGGTCATATGAACACAATGAATGGGTAGGAAGTCAGTCACTAACCAGGTAAGTAGCAGTCTTATAAACTGGCATGGCTGATGAGGACAAACCCCTTCTTTACAACCAACACTCCAGCATGGTAAGCTAAGAGGTCAGCTGCCCAGCAGTGTGCCAGGGTGGGCATATGACCCAATGTTCTAGTTAGCTTTCTGTTGCTATGATAAACACTGACCAAAACCAACATAGGAGAGGAAAGGGTATAATTCCTCTTACAGGTTACAGTCCATCACCAAGGAAAAACCGAGAACAGGAGCTCAGGACAGGAACCACAGCAGAGACAATGGAGGAACACTGACCACTGCTCCCAAGCTCGTGGTCAGCTACCTTCCTATATGGTCCAGGCCCAGTACTGCCTAAGAACAGTACTTCCCACTACGGTCTGGGCCCTCCTACATACAATAGTAATCTAGAAAATGTCCCACGACACAACTAATAAGGGCAATTACTCAGCTAAGGCTTTCTCCAGTGACTATGGGAACTTTTTTCCAGTAACTGTAGCAAATGCTTTTTTTTTTTTTTTTTTTGCAAACACAACCCCCGGCATATGGAGCACAGAGTGAGCACTCTGAAGAAATGACTGCCTTTCAGATTGCCTTTGTGACTGTTGGGAGGAATAACAAGGCATAATATTTTGAAATCCCTATAAGGATTATCTGTTTCTCCATCCCAGTTCCTAAACCCATTTTTACTGGTGGAAATCTGTGCAAACTAGCATCTGAGTATTTTTAATCTCTACTTTGCTATGTTTTTAATAAAGTATCAGTGTTCTTATTGGATTTTTTTCTGTTTAGAAAATTATGCAACATATTTTGATTATGTTTTCCCCTCCTCCTACTTCTCCCAGATCTGCCCCACCTCCCTACCCACCTAACTTTATGATCTATCAATCTATCTATCTATCTCAAAATAAAACAGAAAAATGAAAATCAAAACAAAACAAAAAGCTAACAAGACAAATATATCCAAAACAAAGCAGAAAGCCCACAAACAACAACATGGAGTTGATTTTTGTGTTGCCCTGAGCATGGAGCCTGCCCTACAGTGCAGTTGATATACTCAATTACTGACCCAAAATCTAAGTTTCTTGCTTGTGAGATGCTGTTCTTGTATTGAGAATGAACCATTTAGGTGAGGTCTCTGAGCTTCCATTCTAATGGGTAGGGTGAGACTTCAAACAAGTAATCCTGTAAACAAATAAATGAATACTCGTGAATGCTGGGTACCGGGAAGAAGGGGCTGCACCATCCTTATAACCCCTGGCTGTTCTGTGCTTTTCAGGTATCCTCTGGGCTCCCTTTTAGTTTATCTACCTCAAGATGGGGCTTTAAGCAAACTCAGAATTCTTTCAAATTAATTTTCCTAAAATGTAAATTTGATCACATTATTCTCTTACTTAAAAAATTGGGTTGGGTTCCCATTTTGCATAAAGTGATGCCCAAATAACTTGCCTTTGCTGATGGCCCTACAGAAATTGGCCAGACCCTTTCCATCTCCATCTCCAGCACATCTACCCATTCACTCCCTACACCACCCAATTCCTTTTCAGATTCCACTCCCTAAATTCAGTTTCCCCCTAAATCAACACTCTGGCTCCATTTGATCTTGGCTTATTTAAAAGTCATTGCTGGGGACTGGGCAGATGGCTCAGCAGTTAAGGGCACTGGCTGCTCTTCCAGAGGTCATGAGTTCAATTCCCAGCACCTACATGGTGACTCGCAACCATCTGTAATGAGATCTGGTGCCCTCTTCTGGCCTGCAGGCATATATGCAGGCAGAATACTGTGTACATAAATAAATAATAATAAATAACTCTTTAAAAATAAGTAAAATAAACATCATTGCTTTTGGGGGTTGCAAAGCTAAGGAGGACGCTGCTGATTTCCCTCTGCTTTGCTGTAGATGATGCCTCAGATCAAAGCCACCTAAGTGGTTGAAACTGTTCTGTAAGGTTTCATTTCACTAGCTTGTCCCTGACAATTGTCTTTCAGTTACCTCCCTCTGTCCTCCAAGGTCTTTATGTCTGTCTCTCTTGGTCCTCTGGGAAATATAGGCTTTGCATCTTCTGTTTTCCCAAGAAAAGATAGCTTGGTTACCCTAATAACTAACTACACTAGTAACTACAAATGGGGAAAGGATTCAATAAGACATGAGTCATGCAGCTTTCTCAACAGTACCTTCTTTTTAGATTCACAGGACCCACAATATCCAGTGGCGCACAGAATACAGTAGCCCATGTGCCAGAACAGCAAGCCTCCATATTTACAATTGTCTTTGAGAAGCCTATCTGTTGTGACTCCCACAGTTCTGTGTATCAGCCTTATACCTGCTCCCTTAGGTCCTTGATGGTGACAGACTTCCTACTCATTAGTTTTCTAGTTTTTCAAGTAAATACTTCCCTTTGCTCCAACAATTTATTCTCAAGTAATTGTTCCTTCCTTGGATTTCCAGTTACACAATCTTAATATGAGCCCATCACCATAGGGTCTACCTCCCAAGACTGGGTTGGCATGGGTACTGAGTCTTTGGTCAATGTTATCACTCAGTAAACATGAGCTTCTCTTTCCTGGCTGGAAGAACACATTTCTGATAACATGTCTCCCAAAACTCCTTATGGTATTCTTGTGTCTCTGCCTCAGGTTATTGTTTTTCAGAATTAAACCCCATCTTTCCATCTAGATTAGTATTCAGGAGGAAACACTGGTTTGTTCAACTATGTTTTCCCCACAGTCCAGTACAAAAGGATGGTCAGGAAATGTTTGCTGAATAGATGAGTTAACAAACAAATGTCTCAGCAAGTAAAGAATAAAGAAAGCCAAAGGTCTTCATGTTCTGTATCTACCACTAATGTCATATTTATCCGAAGTCTTGGGTGAACACCTCTATCAGTCCTTGTGGAATCTGATAATAAACCATCACAGAAATGTTTAGAAAGTAAGAGTAAAGCCGGGCAGTGGTGGCTCATACCTTTAATCCCAGCACTCCAGAGGCAGAGCCAGGTGGATCTCTGTGAGTTCAAGGCCACTGTGATCTACAGAGCAAGATCCAGGACAGGCACCAAAGCTACACAGGGAAATTCTGTCTCAAAAAACCAAAAAAAAAAAAAAAAAAAAGAAGAAAGAAAGCAAGTGTAATTGCTTCTGATGAAGAGTGATGATGATTTTGCTCATTCTTAGTAAAACTGTGCTGGTTATAATTATGAGCTATTTTCTAACAAGAAGTATAGCAGTAATTTTAAAGTTTTCTTCTACTAAAGATTCTGGACATGACTGGTGGTTCTCCTACATTGTAACCATGGCTATTCTAGCAACAGGGATCCAAGGCTCTCAGTAACACAGGGTTTAAACATCTGGCCAAGTTTGAGCATAGGAAGCTGGTTAAGTCTTAGGGTGTAGAGAAGATATAAGAATGAGAACCACTATCTGCAGCATATATTTTAAACAGTTCTTTGGTCTTTTAGCCTATGATAGGGATAGGAACTTGAGATCATATGCACTTGTAGCTTCTTAATGAGATTTTTCCATTACATAAGATTACATGCCACAATTCATGTAAAATCAAATGTGAAAGGTCTTAAATCACATATAAAACTAGTATCTTCTAGGTTACATCAAGAATACAGTTGCTTCCTTTTCCCAGAGATATCATTCAGATATAGTATAGAATGTGTAGATTATACACACTTCTCTTTATGGCCAACCTGATGGCAGCTGTACAGCTGAACTTCACATTGTAGTAAAGGAAATCAAACATGAACCCAGCTAACATATCACTAATCAGCACTATTCCTTTGCTGATATTTTTTATTTGAATTATGTTTATGCATGTGTGTAGACAGAATTTTCTTCAGTCCTGCCTTGCCCAGCAGTCTGGATAAATCTCTCCCACCCGCAGTCCTACAGCCGCTTATAAAATAATTATTCAGAGGCTTATATTAATTACAAACTGTATGGCCTGTGGCTTCAGCTTCTTGCTATCTAGCTCTTTCATCTTAAATTAACTCATTTCTATAAATCTGTATGTTGCCATGTGGCTGTGGCGTTACTGGTCTGCTAGCATCCTGTTGCTCCTTCTGTGGCAGGCTGGCGTCTCTTCAACTCTGCCCTTCTTCCCTCTGTATCTCTGCTTGGATTTCCTGTCTGGCTGTAAGTTTTCCTGCCATAGACCAAAACAGCTTTCTTTATTATCCAATGGGAGCCTCACATATTCACAGCATACAGAAAGACAACCCACAGCACATGTGTGAGGGTTTGTACACATGAAGTGTAGTTGTAGAGGATTCCAGAAGAGGATGTCAGATCCCCTGGAGCTTGAGTTATGACAGTTGTGAGCCATCTAACCTGGGTGCTGGGAAATGAACTCAGGTCTTAAGTGAGAACAGTACTCACTCTTAACCATTGAACCATGCCTGCATCCCTGATCAATAGCATTTTGGAAAATACTCTAGAAATACGTTTTTCTACACTTAAAGGTTTGAGTTGTTTTAGTATGGATATATGATCTAAAAAGTCATGAATGCTTCCTGACTTCCTTAGCCAATGGCTCCTAATTCTGACTAACAAACATTCTGAGGCACTGACTAATGACATACAGGAGTCATTAGAGTGTCTAGGACAAAGCAAAATTCAGACCCTTCTCACAGGAAGCTTATGATGGAATGAAGAGGCACATTAGTCTCACTAATTACCACTGACACAGGCAGGCCACACAGGCACTAGAGAAGTGAGACGATCTATGGGCACAAACAGAGAGGGCACCTTATACCTGAGGACAGCGACAGTGGCTGTGGTCCCTGGAGGACAGTCAGCATGTCGGAGGCAAAAGAGCTGGATGAGAAGCAAAACGAGGCAAGCTTCCCACAGGGGGCTGCTCTAAGCATGCACAGGAAGTAGACATGGGGAAAGTCGGAGGTTCAACTGGATATGAAAATTAGAACATTCCCTACCATCTGACAAGGGAAGGCTCTCTATTCTGTGGGAACTCACAAAGAACGAGCTGGATTGGCACCAGTCACAGCCCCTGTGGGCAGCATCTACAGGATTTTGGCCACTGGTAGCCGAGGCATAAGACCAGACAGAGACCAGGACGAGCAATCAGAAATAATAATGGGACAAACCAGAAGTGTGTATTATGTTGACAATTGGGAGTATATGAATGATGATAGTGGTCTCTGATGTCAGAATGAATAGCTTACTTTAAATCACCAGCAGAGTCTTCCCTGTGAGTAGCAGGATTAGGAGCCTGGCACAGCTGCTCTCTCCTATAATACCAGCACTTGAGAGGCTGAGGCAAGAAGACTTCAATGAGTTCTAAGACCGCCTGAGTGACCTACTGAGTTCTAGGTCAGCCTAGGCTACGGGGTGAGACTCCGTCTCAAACGACAAACAGAAGACCTCAAGTAGGACTCAGCACCATCTGAACTGCCCTTGTCCCTGTGCTGGAAACTGTCTTAACTGACCTGCAGTAATCACCTCTCCAGAGAGTCAGTGCTTCCTGCTCCTCTGCAGAAGCCCAGGGCTGGAGGAGCTCCTGGCACACCGGCCATCGGCTCACGATGCTGACACCATTGCACAACCGATTCTGATAAGTAAAGACTGCTCTGTAAGTCGGGGAGAACCCACAACTAACACGATGGCACCGGCCATTAAAAACAACATCAAGGTTGTTTAAAGAGTAGCATTAGAGCCGGGTGGTGGTGGCGCACACCTTTAATTCCAGCACTCGGGAGGCTGAGCCAGGCGGATCTCTGTGAGTTGGAGGCCAGCCTAGTCTACAGAGCGAGATCCAGGAAAGACACAAAGCTACACAGAGAAACCCTGTCTCGGAAAACCAAAAAAAAAAAAAAAAAAAAGAGTAGCATTGGGAGCACAGAGACCAACCAAAAGCCAGGAATGCTAGCCAGACAGGATAATGTGGCTGAGTGATGTTCGAATATGAGCACCAAGAGGCATTTGTTATTGCTATAACTCTAGAGGCTCAGGCAAACTCATCCAAGAAGAATTGCTGACACTGTTGTCAAATCAAATCAGGCCATCGGCACCATGTCTGTAAAAGGTCACTGGGAACAATATTAAGATCAAAAGAGATCTTGCCATGGTTGGCCAGATGGCTCAGTGGTTAAGGGAACTGATTGCCCTTCCTGAGGACCTGAGTTTGATTCCTAGAACCCACACAGTCTCTCAAAAGTTTCTGTAATATCAGCCCCCAGGGGATCCCATGCACTCTTCCGGCCTCCACAGGCACTGCCCCATATGGTGCACAGACATATATGCGGTCAAAAGACCCACATTTATAAAATAAAAATAAAGATTAATTTAAAAAGAGATAAAGAGAGATAACCAATAATTATATAATTCTGATAGGCATGTCAGGGTTTGGTATGAAATTCCCTCAATATTTCTCTAAGTTTGGGCCTTTTATGATTAAAAAAAATAGTTAAGAAAATGTCTCTAGAATTCTACAGAAATGATTTTTACATTCCTGACAAGAGGTCAGTCAGCATTAAGTGCTGGGTCCTCCCATGGTCTGACGCCAGACACCACAGAGACTAAAGAGCAAGGCCTAGAAGCTGAAAATAAAGATTGTTTGGGCGCTAAGGACTACATGTCCCACAGTCCACCTGGTCATCCCATTCTGCCAGGCTTCCTATGGCCCATAAGGTTTGTTCTCTCCATCCTCCATCCCCCTCATCAGTGGTTCGGCTGTTAGAATGACAGCATCTGGCTGAGGAGAACACAGCTACAGTGAGCGAAGGATTTGAAACCTCTGCTTCTGAGCCCTTGGCTGGAGATACGAAGGTCCTCCTCTGTGTAGTGAAGTGCTTCTAGCAAAGGCTCTTTCCAGCAAAAGAATATTGGTGACCCCACAGCCAGGTGTTGGTGGTGGGTGGTACATTCCATGTCCGTTACCTTCGGTCTCTAACATACTCATAGTTCTAGGTGGGTGGCACCATTAAAATGTGTGGCCCTGAATATTTTTTGCAAGAGTATATCAGTAGTGTACCCCACTGTCTTTTTTGTTATTTTGTCTTTTTTTTCTGGAGCTGAGGACCAAACCCAGGGCTTTGAGCTTGCTAGGCAAGTGCTCTACCACTGAGCTAAATCCCCAGCCCCCGTACCCCACACTCTTATTTGAAGGCACAAACTCTTATGAGCTGTCTTTGTAAAGCAGAAATTAATGAGTTATCTCTATACTGTAACTAGTCTTTAAGACAAATTACTTAATAATTAGACAAATTTTAGTTTGGTTTTTAGTTTAGTTAGATACGTTTTATTGAAACTCTCGAAGAGATGGAAGTCTGCAGTACAGGGAGTAGATGAAACTCAAGTCGCAGGTGGGTAGGAAGGCAGCTGGACAGGACACCAACAGACTCCTCTCATCCCCACACAATTGAAAACCAGTTGAATTGAAACACTAGAACGTTTGGATTGAATTACATCCACCCCTGTTAATGTTGTAATCTTAAGTGTTGCTAAGGGCTCATGTTCTGAACACTACTTTTCTTGCTAGGGATGATATTTCAGGAGATTGTGGAACCTTTAGGATGCGGGACTTGACTGACAAAGTAGAACACTAGGGGTGGACCTTTGCAAGCTCTACCTGGCCTCTAGTTCTAGATTTATTCTCTGCCTTCAGGTCAACCTCTCCCACTGCATCACAGCAATGAACTCAGCTGCTCAGCTGTGCCTTTCCACCATGATAGACCACAACTGTAACCCTGAAGCTGCTCCTTGCAAGTACTGTTGCCACAACAAAGCAAAGCTAACTAATACAATCAACAAAATATGTTCAATTCTTAACTCCCAAAACCTTCTTTAGAAATAGGGTCTTTGGGAAGAAACAGTGAGAACGACCCCTGGACGGGCCAAACCCGTGCACCATACTGCTGCATCCCCACGTTCAGCTCCGACGTCCCCCGCCGCCGCCGCCATGCCCAAGAGAAAGGCTGAACAGGATACTAAAGGAGATAAGGCCAAGATGAAGGATGAGCCACAGAGAAGATCTGCAAGGTTGTCTGCTAAACCTGCTCCTCCAAAGCCAGAGTCCAAGCCTAAAAAGGGCCCTGCAAAGAAGGGGGAGAAGGCCCCCAAGGGGAAGAAGGGGAAGGCCGATGCTGGGAAGGATGCGAATAATCCTGCAGAAAACGGAGACGCCGAAACAGACCGGGCACAGAAAGCTGACGGTGCTGGAGATGCCAAGTGAAACGTGTGCGTTGTTGATAACTGTGTACTTCTGGTGACCTCACAGTTTGAAATACTATTTTTACCAAGTTTTATAGAAATGCAGAATTTTGTTTTACTTTTTTTTTTTAAGCTATGTTGTTAGCACACAGAACACTTCATTGTTTTTTGGGGGAAGGAACCTGTGTCACTAACGAAATGTCTCCCAAGCTGGACTGATGATGGCTGATGTGGGAAAACATCTTTCCATAACTTTGAAAGACTCCTCTTGGCTCTCAGGAGAAACATCCTGGTGTTGACATACATGGCCACCATGGCACAAAATGCTTTGTGTGTGGAGAAACTCTAAATTCATTTTCATACCCCTTCTCCTGCACCAACAACATAGATGTAACTCCTTTAAAACCAGAGACCTGTTGGAACCCCACCCGCAAAATTGGTTTTGCTGGTCTATCAGGCAATCTGGACTTTGCAGTGATATCATTGAGAATCCTCAAAAGAGCAGCGGTTCCTTTTATAAAAGATTGTGGATCTTCATGATGATCCTGCCGTGTTCATTTCATTTCCTGAAAGTCAGGGTCAGCTTGGGAAAAGTTGTTAAACAACATCCTCAGTGTGAGCTGTCAGCCCTCACTCTAAGCTCTCCCCCATGTTCAAAGCATCGAATGAAGACTCATTGGGTTTTATAGTGGCTTTCTGATTTTGGTAGTCTATACAAGAAGGGAGTTTGGAAGTTCTTGTATACTGTTAATGACTGTCTGCCCATGTCCTGCCTGAAAAACCATGAGTGTTTATGGAAAATATCTTTTAAAAAGCTGAGTACAGTTTGGCTTATGAAAAAAGAAATAGGGTCTTTGGCACTAGGAATATAGCTCACTGGTAGAGTGCTTCTTTAGCATGCTCAGACCCTAAATCCAGTCCTCAACGCTGAAAAGGAAAGGAGGTAAGAAGGAAGGAAAGGAGGAGGGGAAGGGGGAAGGAGGGGAGAAAAAGAAATGGAGTCTTCATAGGCCATCAGGTTACCGTGAAACCACATTAGAATAGGGTGGACTCTAATTCAACATGGCCATGTCTTTAAGAAAAGGGAAACATTGGATGCAGACACAGAGATTACCAACTGAAGGTGATGGCAGAGAACGAAGTATGCTTTTACATCCCAAGGAATGCCAAAGTTTGTTAGCAACCATCTGGAGCTGAAGGGAGGCCTGGAGCCATGTCTTCTTAACAGCCTCCCAGGGAGTCCATCTTTGCACACCAGGACCTTGGATTTCTGATCTTCAGAACTGTGACAGAACGAATTTCTGTTGTTCTAACCTCCTCAGCCAGGGAGCTCTTTGTCACAGCAGCTGGGAGAAACTCAGACAGGAAGATCATGCTTTGTTTTCTTGCAGGCTGTGATAAAACAAAACAAACAAAAAACAACAAACAAAGAACAACTGATGTCCTTATAAGAAGGGGGTTAATCTGGACCCAAACGGAGAGAACATATATGAAAACACAGGCAGAGGCTGGAGTGACAGATCCACAGAGAGGCCACGGGCTGCTGGGAACTGCCAGAAAAGGTGGGAGGAGCCATCCTGAGAGCTGTCAATGGGAGCACAGCCTTGCTGACATGGTGATTTTAGACTCCTGACCTTCATGCTCCTATAGCTACCTGGCACCTACAACTCCATTGCTGAAGCCCTAGAAAACATGACACCCCTGGAGCAAAGTGCCAGCAACCAAAATTCAGAAATATCTTCAAATGATTATAAAATATGATCAAGTTCTACTTTCCCCCAAATGCAAGATTGGTTTAACAACCAAAAATCAAATACTTTAATAGATTACATTGATATAATAATATTCCAAAGAAAAATTATCTTGAGAGATACAAAAACAGCATTTGACAGAATACCAAATTCATTCGTGATTTTTTGTTTTTGTTTTTTGTTTTTTCCATACAAGGTTTTTCTGTGTAGCTTTGGAGCCTGTCCTGGAGCTCAATCTGTAGCCCAGGCTGGCCTCAAACTCACAGAGATCCGCCTGCCTCTGTCTCCCCAGTGTTGGGATTAAAGGCATGTGCCACCGCCACCCAGCTTCATTCATGATTTTTAAGAAAAAGAAATTATCAAATAGGAAATAGGAATAGAAATAGGAAACCAATCATGGTGTGACACATCTGTAATCCCAGCATTTGGAAGACAGAGGTGGAATGATCAGTTCAAATTTGAGGTAGCCTGGTCTACATAGCAAGTTCCAGGCAAGTTTGGGTTACATGGTAACACTCCATCTCATAATAACAACAAAAAGAAACAGAAGGGAATGCCCTCCACCTGACAAAGGACATCTATAAAAATCCAGTAACATAATAACAAAACAGCAAATGTTTCCTTCCCTCCCTGTGGGAAGACTGAACTAGAGTTTTCCTGCCTGGCCCACAGTCAGGACAAATCTCTCTCACCTGCCAGTCCCACAGCCACTCAGACCCGACCAAGTAAACACAGAGACTTATATTGGTTACAAACTGTATGGCCGTGGCAGGCTTCTTGCTAACTGTTCTTATAGCTTAAATTAATCCATTTCTATAAATCTATACCTTGCCACGTGGCTCGTGGCTTACCGGCATCTTCACATGCTGTTTGTCATCTTGGTGGCTGGCAGTGTCTCTCTGACTCAGCCTTCCACTTCCCAGCTTTATTCTCCTCCTTGTCCCACCTATACTTCCTGCCTGGCCACTGGCCAATCAGTGATTTATTTATTGACCAATCAGCAACACACTTGACATACAGACATCCCACAGCAGAAGACCAGAAATGTCTGTTCAATATTGAGGTGAATGGCCCTAGACAATGCAATAAGAGACTCACAAAACTAAGGATGAGGAGAAGCAGGGAAGGGAGAAAGGGAGAATGGAAAACAAAAGGGAACTAGACAGAAGAATCATCCAACTTGGAAACAAAGTAAAACTATGTTATGATTTCAGGTGTCCTGTGTGAGTAAGTCTATAAAAGTCATGGAGCCCACAATCAGCACACAAATTATATGTTTTAGTAACAAACAATTTGAAAATGAAATTTGAAAAAAAAACTCCATTTACAAAGCACCCAAAAATGAAATAAAGTTAGCAAAATAAACAAAATTTTATTCCGAAGCTATTTTAAAATTCCTGAGAGAAATTAAAATAGCATAAATAAATGAAGGCACTTCATGTTCAAAGATTAAAATATCTAATATTGTCAAGATGGTATTGTCGCTATACTAATAAATAAATTAACCCTAAACCATACTGAAATGCCAGAATAAATTTGTGTGTGGGGGGGAGGGGGGATCTGCAAACTAGTACTCAAGTTCTTATAAAAATACAAAAGAATAGCAAAAAGCAATTTTGACCCAGAATAAAGTCAGAGGACTTACACTTTCTGATTTCAGTGTTCACTATAAAACTGCATTAATCAAGAGAGTGGCATTGGCACAGGATAGGCATATAAATCAGTGGAATAGAATTAAGGGTCCAGAAATAAACTCTTATGTAACAATCAGCTTAATTTTGACAAAGGTGCCAAGATAATTAATAGAGATGGAAAAGAGTCCTCTCAACAATCGGGGCTGGGGTAATCAGATACAAATATGCAAAACAGTGGCAAGAAAGATCTTAGACCCTCACCACACACCACACCCAACAGTTAACGCAAATAGTCCATAGAGCTAAATGGGAGAGATTAATCCATGAAGACTCTAGAAGGAAACACTGGAAAATATCTTCTGACCTTCAGGTGAGCAACGAATTCTTGGCAACTGTACCAAAAGCCTGACCCAAAGAGTAGTCGCAGCTTTTTAAACACAAGGATGAAAGGAGAAAGCTTTGAAGAGATCATTTAATGAAAGAAAACCTAAGTGGGGGGAACAGCCTAAAGACACAAGGGCACAGTCAATGGCACGGATAAGAAGAATAGAAAGCATCATCCCAACCAAAACCTGTTTACTTACAAAAGAAGAGAAAAATGTCCAGAACGATTGTTTTTTTTTAAATTAGAAGCTAAAAATGAGAAGAAAAATAGACTAGAAGGGCAAGATTGTGTGTGTGTGTGTGTGTGTGTGTGTGTGTGTGTGTGTGTGTGTGTGTGTGTAGAACACCAGGGTCTGAAAAGGGAGACAAACAACAGATATCAAAGAAATCCAGAGAATTATGAGGACATACTTTAAAAACCTGTACTCCATGTTGAAACAGAAATACAAAACCAAAGTGACTCGCTGAGTGTCTGGAAAAACACTTTGTGTGAGTGCAGGAGCTGCTCCCTCACCAGCCAATAGCTCCAGCCCTCTTCTGTGTCAATATATCAACCTGCAGGTCCCAAATGCAGAACAGACTCACCCATCAAGGTGTGTATGGAGCAGCCACCGAGTCTGCACTGTGATGCAGGAAGATACAGCTGTTCATGAATGAGACTCCAGTGCGGAAGATATCCCAGGGAAGACACTGACTACGAAGACTGTGTATGCCTGTCTTGCCAACAGCTGCATATGGCTAATAGTTACCAGTGTGGCTCAGTCAGCCTTGCCCTGACTTCCACCTGTCTCCTTACACATGCACACACAGTGAGTTATGTGCTCAGTGAAGATATTCTTATTGGCATGTGTCTAACGTGCTGCTTTGAACCCACAATTCAAATGGGATTGATTGACTTGAAACCTCACATCATGTTCACATTTAACCTTAAATACCTATGCAATCATGTTGAGGGGAGGTCCTGTTACTTCAGTACCACAAAGCTTATTTCTATACTTGAGTTCTTAAGTACCAAAAGTTGGAGTAGTTTAAATGGCATAGTACACATATATGTGCATATCATTTTATAGCCTCAGAAAACTGACTGGAGACCTTGTGAAGAAATGCACATGTTATATATTTCTGCTACCTGAATTCTCCTGGGTAATTTGATGGAATATTTTAAGTTTCAGTAAATCAAACAGTAAATAGACTTCCTCTCAAAACAGACACACACACATACACACTTTACTCTACTGAATTGAAAAATACAAAAGAAATGGATAGTTTTTTCAATACATATCAGTTACCAAAGTTAAGCCAATATGAGATAAGCAATATAAACAGACCTATGACCTCTAATGAAATAAAAGCAGTAATTATAAACTCCCCCCCCCCCGCTAAAAAAAGGCCAGGACCAGATGGTTGTAGTAATGAATTCTACCAGACTTTCAAAAAAGAGTTAATGCCAATACTCCTCAAATTATTCCACAAAATTGAAGCAGAAGGAACACGCCCAATTCATTTTATGAAGCCATTATTATCCTGATATCCAAACCACACAAAGACCCAACAAAGAAAGAGAATTTAAGACCAATTTTCCTTATAAATATAGATGCCAAAATTCTCAGTAAAATGCTTGCAAACCAAATCCAAGAACATATCAAAAGGATCATCCACTGTGATCAAGTAGGCTTCATCCTAGAGATTCAGGGATGGTTCAACATACATAAATCAATAAATATAATTTACCATATAAACAAACTGAAAGACAAAAAATATGATCATCTCAAAAGGCCTTTGACAAAATCCAACACCCCTTTGTGATAAAAGTCCTGGTGAGATTAGTGATACAAGGAAGCTACCTACCTCAGCATAACAGAGGCAGTTTACAGCAAGCCAACACCAACATCAACTTAAATGGACAGAAAAACCAAAGCAATTCCACTAAAATTAGGAACAAGACAAGGTTGTCAGCTCTTTCCAAACCCATTCAATATAATGCTTGATGTCTTAGCTAGAACAAAAAAACAACAGGAGATCAAGGGGATACAAATTAGAAAGGAAGAAGTCAAAGTATCTTTATTTTCAGATGGTACAACAGTATACAAAAGTGACCCTAACAATTCCTCTGAGAAACTTCCTATAGCTGATAAACATTTCAACAAAGTAGCTGGATACAAAATTAACTCACAAAACATTGTAGCCTTTCTATATGCAAATAATAAGTGGACTGAGAAAAATCAGGGAGATAACAATAGCTTCAAATAATATAAAATATCTTGAGGTAACTAAAACCAAACAATTGAAAGACTTATATGATGAAAACTTTAAGACATGGAAGAAAAAAACTGAAGAAACTATCAGGAAATAGAAAGATCTCCTATGCTCCTAGATCAGTATGATTAACATAGTCAACATGGCCATCCTAACAAAAGAAATCTACAGAGTCAATGCAATCCCCATCAAAATTCCAATACAATTCTTCATATAACCTGAAAGAATAATTTTCAGCTTCATATGGAAACACAAAAACCCCAGAATATTTAAATCAATCCTGACTAATAAAAGAACTGCTAGAGATATCACTGTCCCCAACCTCAACTGAACTACAGAACTTATAGTAATAAAAAAACAATATGGTATAGGCACAAAACAGACACATTAACTAATGGAATTGAATTGAAAACACAGACATAAATCCACACACCTATGAACACCTGATTTTTTATAAAGAAGCCAGAAATACACACTGGGAAAGAGAAAGCATCTTCAACAAATGATACTGATAACACTGGATGGCTGCATGTAGAAGAAATGAAATAGATCCATACCTATCACCCTGCCCAAAACCCCACTGCAAATGGATCAAAGACCTCAACATAAAACCAGATACACAGAACCTGATAGAAGAAAAGGTGGGGAATAGCCTTGGACTCATTGACACAGGAAAAGCTTTTTGAACCAAACATCATTAATACAAGCACTAAGATCAAGAATTAATAAATGGTACCTCATGAAACTGACAAGATTCTGCATGGCAAAGGACGTCACTCAGACAACATGGCAGCCTACAGAATGAAAGATTTTTACCAACTGCACAACCAATAGAGGGCTCATATTCAAAATATATAAAGAACTCAAAAAAACTATATATCAAGAGACAAATAACCCAATTAATAAATGGTGCATCGATCTAAACAGAGAATTCTCAAATGACTGAGAAACACTTAAAGAAATATTTGCCTGCACCAGGATGGTTGAGTAGTTAAGGCATTGGACTTAAGAAATGTTCAACACACTTAGTCATCAGGGAAATGAAAATGAAACAAACATTGAGACTTCATCTTACACCCATTAGAATGGTTAAGATCGATAAAATAAATGATAGCTCATGCTGGTGAGGATATGGAATAAGGAGAACACTCATCCATTGCAGGTGGGAATGCAAATTTGTACAGCCATTATATAAATCAGTGTAATGGTTTCTCAGGAAGATGAGAATCAATCTACCTCAAGATCCAGTATTCCACTCTTGGGCATGTACCCAAAGGATGCTTCGATCTGTCATAGAGACACTTGCTCAATCATGTTCATTGCTGCTCTACTCATAAAAACCAGAAATTGGAAACCACCTAGATGTCCCTCAACAGATTAATTGACAAAGGAAATGTGTATATTTATATAATAAAATGTTAGCCACCTGTTAAAAATGCACATAAATAAATGGAACCAGAAAAAAAACATCCTGAGTGAGGTATCCAGGTCTTAAAAGACAAATGTGGTACATATTCACTTATATGTAGATATTAACTTTTAAGTCAATGATAACCAAGCTACAATCTGTAGAACCACAGAGGTTAGATATAAAGTAAATGGCTTGGGGGATAGATGGATCTCCCTAGGTAAGGGACAAAAAATAAACAGTTATGGATAGATGGAGTTACAGAGGACCAGAACAAGAAGATCAGCTGAGATGAGGCAGAAGAAGCTATAAGAGATGGAATATGGGAAGAGACAGCTAAAATTAAGAGGCATTTGAGAGGCAGTATGGAAACCTAATAAAACAGAGGCTTCTTAAAATGTATACATGTATGAAGGTGATCTAAATGAAACCGCCAAACAATGGGAGAGACAAAGTCCAAATTGGATATCTCTTGTCACCAAATGAAGCTTCTAGTACCAAGAATGGTTTACATATAAATGGGTTGTTGGCCAAAGGGGTCTCTTGGGAACCCCTAAACAACCCAGGTTGTTACTAAGACTATATTTTGCCCTCCACAAATTGACAGCACAGCCCCATTGCTGGAGACAATACTGACATAACTCATCTCATCGAACATGGAGAAGTCAAGCTGGTGCCTACACAGAGCCTTCACCCCTACATTCCAGTGTCCTGGGTACAAGAAGGTACTCTGAATACTACCAAAGGGGAAGCAAACACCAACCCAGTCACAAACAACAACCCAGCTACAAACCCTTTGCTCTACAATGGTTTACTACCTGCAAGATATGCTGAGGCAATGGTGGCACAAAACTTGATGTAAACAACCAACAAGTGATTTGACTTCAGGCCCACCCCATGAGATGGAACTCATACCTGACACTGCTTGTGTGACCAAGAACCTGAGACTAGCTAGCCCAGGATCCTACGGTAAAACCAAATAATACCAGTCTTAAAGAAGGAAAAAAAAAATGTGGTGATAAAGTGATTCCCGATGTTATTGTGCTATATACTCACAGATTAGTGCCTTTCTCAGCCATCCTCAGAGAAGCTTCCTCCTGCAGCAGATGGGAACAAATACAGAGACTCACAGCCATGTATGATGCAGAGAATGAGAGGCCTTGGAACACTCAGCCCTAAATGGGATGTCTCCATCAAATCCCTCCCCTGTGGCTCAGGGAACCCTATGAAAAAGGAGAAAGAAAGATCATAAGAGCCAGAGGGGATGGAGGACACCAAGAAAACAAGGCCCTCTGGATCAACAGAACCACTGTACACATGAACTCAAAGAGACTGAGGCAGCAGGCACTGGGCCTACAAGGGTCTGTACCAGATGGAGTCCTGGAGCTGAAAGGAGAAGTGGACACACGTCCCCATCCAACAGCGAAGCTATCTCCAATTGATAAGTCTCTTGGTGAAAGCAAAATCTCCACTTGCGAGTGGTTTTCACCGGGAAAGCAAACTACTCTTAATGGTAAGCTGCATGCCCAGTGGGAAACAAGCTGAAGGGTATCCTTGAGGTTCCCGGTCTTACTTACAATGGCAGGGCTTCTTTCCCTGCATTTTCTAAAACTTTCTCTTTTATTTTTACATTGCTTTTATTTTATTTATTTTCCCTCTTTTTACCTTATACGTCCTTTGCATACATATTATGGCTTCCACTTTAGTGTTTTTATGGGATTTCTGAGTGTGTGAATGAGTGGGTCTCTAGTCCCTTATACTTATTTGTTTTGACCTATCCCAATGTGTCGACTCTTGTTTTATCTTATTTTAATTTTATGTTATTATTATTTCTTATAAGCCTGTTTGAGAGAGAGAAAGGTGGTAGATCTGGATGGGAAGGGAGGTGGGGAGGAACTGGAAAGAGCAGAGGGAGGAGGAACCATAATCAGGATTATATTACATGAGAAAAAAAATCTATTTTCAACAAAAGGGGAAAAAAGGACACCAGTGTCAATTTTGTGCTAATAAATGTAATAGCTGAGAAAAATCGATGGGTCATGATAAAGAGAAGAGGCCAGCAGCATGTGTGCTTGGAGTTTCCTGGAACCTGGCATGGCAGGGACTTAGTGGTTTTGGTGACTACCTCAACTTTTGTTTTCTTGCCACTGAAATTTTGTGTTAGTTTATGGTTTTTGTGGCAGGTTAATTTGGCCCCAAAATAACCCATTAATTCAATATTATCCCAATCAACATTCCAGAGGGTTTTTGAAGGATTCCTCAGCCTCATATACTCAGAATGAGAAGGCCCCACCATGTAGCCAAATACTTAACATTTAAAAAATTAATCAAACAAAGCTACCTTACCTTCCAGATGCTAAGGCCACCTACAGAGCTTCAGAACAAGGCAACTCCCAGTGCAGAGACACAAACGTTCCTGAGGGATAGTGGAAAGAGGTCACAAATCTGCCTGTTATTTTACAAGGAAAACACACAATAAAACAGACTTTTAAAAATAAACTATTGATAGGAAAACTCAATATATTCATAGTTGGATTCATATTTTACACCACATGAAAATGAATGACCTAGCACATAAAGAGTGAAACTTGACAGCTAATGAAAGTGAATTATGTACATCCTGTCATGGGGCTGGAAAGAGGGCTCAGTGGGTAGAGAGGCTTGTTGTGCAAAAGCAACTGAACTCAATCCTGAATCCTACATAAAGGAGGAAAGGCGAGAACTGACTCCAAAGTCGTTCTTTGACCTCCCAATGTGTGCCAAGACTCAGTGAAGACCCACAGTGACCCTAACAATACTCTTCTTTTAAAAAATCCTCTTATGGTCTAAATAAGGAGGAGGGAAATTTGAGTTTTAAAAACACAAACCATGGGGGAAAGCTGACAGATGAGAGTTAGCAGAACAGTGTCCAGAACACAGCAAGAGCTCCTGAAAAAGAGGACATACCAAGGGTATGCAGTGAAAACCAGACTCCAAATGTGTAAATGAGTGTACAGTTCATCTGTCACAAATAACCAAAATAAATGCATCACCTAACAACTATCAAAGTACAAGTGCATGTCATCCATTGATGGGAAAGTAGGAAAGGTAGCCATGGAGTATGGAATGCAAGCCAATGCAAGTCAGTGAATGGCTTTCTAGCCCTAAAACTTCTCTGACTCCGTGTTTCAGTGGAACGGAGTTCCTTCTGCCCTATTGTAATGGGCTCACATAAAGCCTGTCTGCATATCTTTAGCAAGCCTCCTTTACCTTGACCTCTACGGTGGACACAGCATCTGCAGCCATCCTGCCTACCAGCAAGGCAGCAGGCCCTCCCTGCCCTCAGCAGCCTCCCCAATCTGAGATCTTCTCACATCACACCGAGACCACGTCCCTGTGGGTCTGCACGTTCAGGCCTGAGTCTCTGCCCCATTTTATGTGTTTCTTCCTCTTTCCCAAGCCTGCTGGCCAGTACCCAGGGCTGTGCACTCCTCCAAAGCTCAGGAAGGGTTCGTCAAAATGCCCAAATGAACTGAGAAAACAAAAGCAAACAAATCTTTTCATGATGACTTATTTAGAGTCAGGCGGAATGGAGGCCGTCAGGGAGAGTTTTTATGTGTGTCACAGTGGGAATGTTCAGGTTTAAAGAGCAGGCTTCTCTTCTACGTGCTGTCCCCAGTCTCCCAAGGGCATGATTCAGCTGGGCGCAGAGAAACAAACAAATATGGAAACAGAAACATGCCGGTTCTTATAGCACATTCTTTCCAGGCCTCTGCACCCACATTCCTAGGTCCACTCCACCTTTCACATTTTCAGCCCCACTATAAATAATAATATACCAACGTGTCTGTTATAAACATAGCACAATAATAACCGAATTTGCTGGTCATTTGTCATGGGCAGGTGCCACTTTTTTGATACAGTAATCTTGTGAGGGATCTACTGTCACTCTACAGATGACATTTTTCAAATGAGAAAAGTGAGGACCTGAGAATTACATCCCACATGCAAGATGACTCAATTAATGGGTGGCAGAGCACAGGGTGGATACTGAGTTGGTCCCATGCCAAAAATCAATGCTCTTACCCGTGGTACCAAGCCTGCCCCATGATGAAGGTCAGAAGCAAACAAATGGACACCAGATCTGAAAGATGATTTCAAAAGGAGACAAGGAGTGTTCAACCGTTTAAAGGACCGGGTATCTATCATGATTTCTTCTTTATTTTATTTCATTTGCATTGCTACACTAAAATCTCACAATAAACAGTTATTGTTAAAATGGTAACAAATTCTAAAAAATGTAGGAAGAAGGTATCTATGTTGTGACCCTAGCCACCTTTCCTGATTCAACAACGTGCATTTTTCTCTCACTCTTGGCACACCCACAGAACTATCTTCCCAACTTTCTATTTTCATTCTCTTGTCTCCTGAAAAGAAACAGGAAGTCTTAAAGAAACAGGAAGTCTTGCATCAAATTATGACGGGCAGAACACTCTAAACACAGGCACATAAATAGCAGTTGCAAAGTACGTATATTTTAGGAAATGCCTCTTGAAAACATGCCCCTATATTTCTAGAATGCTAACTACACCGCACAGTGACAGAGGCAGTTAGAGCACTCTACGGGATCAGTCGTCTGTTCTTTACCGGTCCCTTGCAAATCCTGTGCCCATCTTTCTTTCTGTACCCCAAGACAAAAGTGGTTAGTGGGCCATTTCCAATTTACATAACCAGGACAGCGTGTAGAAAAATGCAGAGCACAAAATAAAAGCACATGGCACTATTGCTGCCTTCTAATATAGCTGGGAAATGACGTAAACATGCAGGTATGCACTCACACCGTGCTCCACCGCAGAAGCACAGACATGCCTCCGAACAGACTCACAGCCAGCAGCCAGCAAGTCTCAAGTCCTCTTAGATCCCTTTGGCACATTGACCTGGCCTCATTTTCATTCTGATTTATTAAGTTCCACCTAGAAGACAGGAACACACAGATGGTAGGTGTCACCCATGTGCAGGCACAAGCCCCTCAGCTGGCCATACAATAGTCAGGCAGGTACCATCTTCACTCTATAAGTGAAGAATTAGGGGGTGGGAGGAGGGAGGAGGTGGGATCTGTGGGTGGTATGTAGGGTGAGTAGAAAATTTCTTTTTTTTTTTTTTTTTTTTTTTTAGTTTTTCGAGACAGGGTTTCTCTGTGTAGCTTTGCGCCTTTCCTGGAACTCACTTGGTAGCCCAGGCTGACCTCGAACTCACAGAGATCCGCCTGGCTCTGCCTCCCGAGTGCTGGGATTAATGGCGTGCACCACCACCGCCCGGCGAGTAGAAAATTTCTTAATAAAAAAATGAAAAAAAAAAAAAGAATTAGGGGTTAGAGAAATCAAATGTCCTGAGTTACATTCTAGCAGACAACCTGGCCATGATTAGAACTTGAACTCATCTAGCCTCAAAAGGTCTGTTTTCTGTTTAATCCTGCCATCCCAACGCTTTATAAAGAACAGTGTCTAAGATATTCTGTCTCAAAATGACTGCTTCAATCTGTCCAATGGACAGGTCACACAGAGGTCAAGGGTAAAGGACAGTTTCCACTGGGTGTAAAGCTCTTCAGTTAGTGTTGATTTTGTCAGAATTCTACTTGGCCATGATTTCTACCTCACACCTGTGCCCAGCCAGATCCCAAGGAACTGGCTCTTCTCATGCTCACTATCTTGCAGGGCCTGGAAAACGGAAACAAATGGTGGCAATCCTTCTTCTGTTATCAGTACAAATGCAATAAGTGACTCGGGCTGTAAGGCCAAATCCTTCATTTACAAAATGTTTGTATTGTCTCCGAGGCACTTAGCCATGGGAGACAGCATTTTATTTATTCCTTGCAGGTTCTTTAGGCTTTCTGATTCACGATGATTAGAACTCCAAGGATGAATCAAAAGAATAAAATGCAGACACAGGACAGCAAGGCTGCAAACCAAGAGCCGCAGTACCATCCTTCACTATCTAAGACATCTGTTTGCTTTTCAGATATTAAATACCAATTACCTCCTTGACCTACATAAAGCAGAAGAATGCTAAGGAGTTTGCCAGGCACAGTAAACTAGGCTGTGGTATATTCATAAATAAAGTCATTAACAGGGCTGTTAATGAGCAGAGCGATTAAGAACTCGTAGTGCTCATACTAAGAACCCAAGTTCAAATTCCAGGGCCCACATCAGACAACTTGCAACTACCTGTAACTCCAGCTACAGAGGATCTGACGCCCTCTTCTGGCTTCTATGGGCACTGCACTTGTGCACAAATCTACAGTCTCTTCCTCCCTCTCCCCTTACACACACACATCATTTTTTAATATATTTCAAATAAAACATGTTAAAATCATTGACAAGTCACACTAAACAAACTTGGGTTGTAGTAGCACACCAAAGACAGATTTCCACAGTTTTTTGTCATTAAGTAAACAACATTTTAATAGGTACATACCACAGTTCGTCAGTGCTCCAGAAGGAAGTGGGAAACCCACATGGCTGCTCTGTCCCCACGAATCAGCAGCAGCAGGAATAGAAGGTGCTAGAAACTAGTTGGTGTTTCTGACTCTGCAGCCATACGAACTCATAATTCTCTTTTCTCCATCGCCTGGAACATATCCAGAGGATCTAAGTCAGTGTCTCAGTCAGGGTTTCTACTGCTGCAACAAAACACAACCAAAGAGCAGGTTGGGGAAGAAAACCTTTATGCTGCTTACACCTCAGCATCGCTGTTCATCACTGAAGGAAGTCAGGACAAGCACTCAAACAGGGCAGGATTCCAGAGGCAGGAGCAGATGCAGAGGCCATAAAGGGATGCTGCGTACTGGCTTACTTCCCCTGGCTTGCTCAGCCTGCTTTCTTATAGAACCCAGGACCACTAGCCCAGGGGCTGGGCCCTCCCGCTTTGATCACTAAATGAGAAAATGCCTTACAGCTGTATCTCATGGAGGCATTCCCTCAACTGAGGCTCCTTCCTCTCTGATGGCTCTAGCTTGTGTCAAGTTGACACAAAACCAGCCAGTACAGTCAGCATATACTACATATATCCCATTTCACCATAACGTTTTCATACATGTACACAAGGTAAATATGATTTCTTACCTCATATTACCCACACTTATTCTCCCACTAATTCCCACTGGTCTCTGTTCCATTTACTAATGACTAGGACCATTTCTATGTCTTCTTTTTTGTTTCATAAATGAGATCAGTTGACATTTGTCTTTTTCATCCCAGATTATTTCACTTAACACAGTGATTCTAGTTCCATTTATTTTTCTTCAAGTGGCATAGTTTTGGTCTTCTTCCTGACTGACTAGTACTCCTACCATTGTACATACATACTACACTCACCTGATGGTGGATATTAAGAGAAAAATGAGTCTAGAAATGGATAACCTATTGGTGGGGGAGGCACTTATCACTGGAGAAAACTGATTACCCCTCTTCTTACAGAGAATTCACCAGAGATGACCAGTCAGACAGTTTGTCTAAAAGAGCCACAGAGGATACGCAGAATGCAAATTTGAGCACGTAGCTTGACTTCAAGAGATGCTAACCCTGGAGGAATTTGAATTTCTACCCAGTAGCTTCTTTACACTTTTTTTTTTAGGACAGAGTCTCACTCTGTAACCCTGGCTGTCCTGGAACTTGCTCTGTAGACCAGGTTGGCCTTGAACCCGGAGAGCTACCTGCCTCCTCATCCTGAGTGCTGGGATTAAAGGCTTGCACGACTACCCTGAAAAACTGAAGTTCTGTGTCACTTAACCCTTTGGTGGAAGAGTGCTTTTCTTCTGTTTTCTGAAAGGACCAAGCAGATGCCTTAACAGGCTGCTCAGTCTTCTCTCAGAGATCAGGCCTCAATTTCAGTTTCCTGAGACTGAGCAAGCAGTTTCTGGGAGGGCCGTGAACAAAAGACATAGTCCTTGCAGTAGCTCCCTTTCTGCACGTACTCTGACTGCTCCAAGTTCAGCCAGATGTTTACTGTCTGGGACCCCTCACCAACTTAGAGTTATGTGCATGAGTCAAGGACAGAGCCTAGACCACTGAGCCAGCACCCACAGTCAGTACATGCTAGGCTAGCTAGCCCCCATGGCAGCTCAAGGACAGAGCCTGGACCACTGAGCCAGCACCCACAGTCAGTATATGCTTGGCCAGCCAGCCTCCATGGCAGCTCAAGGACAAAGCCTGGGACTTGTGCTGGACTGCCCCCAAAGTGATAATTGTAACCACCAACCAGTAAATTCAAAGGTTACATACCCTCACCCAATTAAAAGAGAACAGAGATAAAAATAAACCAATCCGAGTTGCACCCGTGGCAAACCCCCCCAACCCCCCTTAAGGGCTTGTGGTTTTTTGCCTTTAAATAGCTAGCCTCACAAAGAAAGAGCAACTCCTCCCTGCCTCACTGTATTGGGTGTAGGAATGAGTTCCCTGTTTAGACTTGTATCTACAGAATAAACGTTGC
Source organism: Peromyscus californicus insignis (assembly GCF_007827085.1). Lineage (NCBI taxonomy): Eukaryota > Metazoa > Chordata > Mammalia > Rodentia > Cricetidae > Peromyscus > Peromyscus californicus. The sequence continues at coordinate 73,569,496 of NW_026294469.1, read as the reverse complement.
TGTTGCATTCTGGACATCTAAGGTCTTCAGTGGTCTCTTTGGGGGTCATGATCTGGGCATGACATTTTCCACGATGCCTAGGCTGATTTCACATCATGGATATTATGAATGGGGCTCTGCATAGTGCGGCAGTGGATGCGGACAGGCAGGAGGCAGGTGGTGTGCTGACTTAGATCCTTTTGGTGCATTTGCAGGATCGGTAGATCTCAAGCATTTGGTCATTCTGTTTTTTGCCTCTGAGCACTTCCGTGTTGATTTCCATGGGCCTTCACGGCTTAGGTCCCCACTGGCAATGTGTTCCAACTTTTTTCCCAGCATCCTCACCGGCATTTGAAACGTTTTCCTAATGATAGCCTTTCCGCTAGGAGTGAAGAGTTTTTATTTTCATTTCCCTGATGGCTGGGGATATCGAGCCTTTTCTTATGTATCTATCGGCATCAGTAGGTTCATCTTCTGTGAGGCAGCAGCTTGTTTCACTTGCTCTGGTTTTCTGAAACTTAGCTCCCACTCCTAATAGCTTGCCGCCACGCCTTCCTGTGTCTGGAGCTCTGATTGGTTAGCTTCCCTGATACATGCCCCTGAAAGAACTGACCTACACTTTATAACATCTGTCATTACTTTCCCGTCACGTGGAACTGAGTGTCTGACTTGGTCTTCCACTACTTAGCTAACGTCATTGAAAGAAACAGCTCTTACCTCCAAGGAATAGAAGGCATGGTTTATTATGGAACATGTATGAGTGGCTATGGCCTGGGATCATAAATTTAGGTCTCTCAAAATACAATGTTCTAAAATTTTTGGAAGCTGTTTCATGAAATGTTATAGTTTTACATAACAAAGAAAGTCATAATTACGTCAAATTTAAAATACTTTGGTGAGAATATCAGAGACTGTTTGGGAATCTGAGGATGCTTTTCAGTCAGCCTCAGACACTAGCTGATGACATTCTTAGCTTTGGGGTTGGTAAAAGTTAGTGGTCCACTAAGGTAATACACTTCAAAGGGTTTTTATCTATTCGTCACAGGATGTTAGTCCCGATACTCCTGGGCAAGGAATGGCCGTTCAGGAGGCTAAAGTGAGCCTGAGATAAGGTAAATAGCCTCTGGACCTGTAACATCCCAACCTCTCCACATCACTGAAGCTCTCAGTCAGTCATTCTCTGCAGACACAGCTGCTTTCCAGGAATTGGTTGTTGTTGTACCTTCGTTATGTGGCTGTGCTTTTGATTACTGTCAGCCAACTGCTCAGGCCGTAGCCTGGGGGAACTCTGTCCCCCCGAGACAATGGCTCTGCTGCTGCCACTAAAGGTAGTTCTAACTAAATCTCTATCATTCTAATAAAACTCGAGATTCAAAGGCTAGGGTGAAAACCTGTGAGCTCAGAGAGTTAAGAGTAGCAACTGACTTTCTGTTTTTGCTGGTGTCCCGGGAAGCCACGCCCTGCCACACCACCCCAACTGAAAAAAAAAAAAAAAAAAAAACACAGACTAAGTGCCTCCCTGTCACTTCCTGTCAACCAGTTGCTAACCCCGCCTCTCTGAGCCCAGGTTAATTTTATTTAATTAACACAAATGCAACACATCTTTATATAGTTAACAAATGCAGCATGAACAAATGTAACACATATTTGCCTGGTTAAACAAACATTTGGTCTTCACACTAACCAGTTCTCCAAGCCTGCACTCCAGAATTAGATGTGAGGCCTTGCTGTGATTCCCAGACACAAAACAATGCAAGGATGTTGACTGCTAATCCACAGAGTCAGACAGAAGTCAAGATGGTTTCCTACCTCTGTACCACAACCAGTGCTGGGAACAAGAGGGAACTCTGCCAGGGAGACAGTGGGCATCTTAGAAGACCTCAGCACCTGTGCTGCCTTAAAGCCAGTGTTCAGTTTTCTGGGTCTTCCTTCCTACCTTCCTTTCCTACTTCCTTCCTTCCTTCTTTCCTTCACTCTCTCCCTCCTTCTCTCCTCCCTCCCTCTCTCCCTCCTTTTCCTTCCATCTCAGACTCTACTCTGCCACACTGCGTCTGTACATGCTCTATTTTGGAGCATGTTCTATCCCCCCACTCTCCACTGTGTGAATCCCCCTTATGTGTTTTGTTCTTTTATAAGTACCATCTTTTCACTACTGAAGCTACAGTCTGTGCTTTGGGAGACTCACCTTCTGTGTGTCCTCAGCCCCTGCCCGCTGCCACACTGCCCCTGCTTTCTACATCCACAGACTACACCAATCTCCCTCTGTTCTCTCTCCAAGCTCTCCTGTATATGTACGCATATGAGCCTGTCTGTTTGCTACTGAAATGTAAGTTTCTTCTTGCTGTTATCCACTTAGGAAATTAGCAGTTCTCCAGCTACTTCTGTTCCACCCCCTAGAGACACGCATGATAGATGGGTATACCATGTGTACCAACTACATCACAGAACAAAAACAATATTTTATAAACATTATTGTCTCTCTTTGTGTACATCTACATAAGACTTTCACTGGTCCATGCTTATTGTGATTCTTAGTTTTTTGTCAACTTGATACAAGCTAAGGTCATCTTGGAAGAGGGAACTTTAACTGAGAAAATGCCTCCATCAGGCAGGCCCGGCAAGAGATTAATGACTGATGTGGAAAAGCCTAGCCCACTATAGTCCTGGGTTGCATAAAAAGGTAAACTGAGCAAGCCATGAGGAGCAAGCCGGCAAGCAGCACCCCTCTGCGGCTGCTGCTTCGGTTCCGACCTCCAGGCTCCTGCCTTGGCGTCCATCAACGGACAGTGGCCAGGATATGTAAGCCAAATAAGCCCTTTCCTTTCCAAGTTGTTGCATTTGGTCAGAGTGTTTCATCACAGTGATGGAAAACAAAGGAGAATGCTTTCAAATGGAATTGCCAAACTGCACATTTCATACATTTTCAAATTTGTTAGAAAATGTAAAAAATGTTTTGTAAGGTAGATGTACCAATGTGTACTCAGATGGTTGCAGCAGCTGATGAGCTCCACATGCCAATCAGCACTTGGAATCCTCGGGATTCCACATTTTTTTTTCCAATTGGAGAATGCAGAACTGACTTGCCCTGATTTCACGTGAACTTCCGTGAAGACCAGTGAGTGATGGTTGTCTTCGTCCACTCATGCTTCTTTCCCTGTGACTTATTCATATATTTTCTCATCTTCCCACATTTCTGGTCTTTGGCTTATAGGTTTGAAGGATTTTGTGCTTTGAAAATAAACTCTGAGTAACAAGCATTTACCAACTGCATGCCTTTTAGATACCTCCCAACGTTTGTTTAGGCAGGCACCTTTTTGCATGAAAATGCTCAATTTGGTCTACAGGTTTCCCCATGGCTTGTTTTATTTTCCTGTTTGTTCTGGTTGTTTTTCTACCTTGAAAATCCCTATATTTAAATGAGATATTTTCCAATATCTTGCTCCCATGTTTGTACGCTTCCTTATGTGTCAGTCTATGGAAATGTATATTTTTTCCTCTTGTGCAAAATAGGAACTACAATTTTAATATTTTACTTATGGAGATCCAGAACCATTAATGGAATGAGCCATCATTTCCCATCCATTTGATAATGTCATTCTGTCATAATTGTTTTTGTTATGCATGGTTTTGATTTTAGGCTCTCTAGATTGGAATGAAAAGCATGTCTTTATCCCATGTGCTCACTTGCTTAGTATTCTGAAGACCAGATGCTGCACTGTTTCGGTCACCGTTGGATCCTAGGAACATCTAATATCTGCAACAAAAATTTTGACAACGTATTTAGAAAGATAACTTTTCCCAATGGAGACATGTGGATTAAGCTGTTTTCACCACGCCCTAATATTCTATAATAGATTGTAGATATGAAATATATAAGGAAAATAAAATGATTTCATTTTCTTTTAAGCAGGTGTCATTTATCAATATGTGACTTTATATTTGTCATGCCACTTAGCTGCATCCCAGTTTCATTTTAAATGGTGACATGGTCTCAATTTATCATCATCCTGCATTTTAAACTGTACATCACATACAAATGAAAACCATCATCCTCACAAGTCAGCATGTGACTGCCACTTTCTCTTTTCACTTCTCACAAGACACATATATTATCCAAGTATTTATCTCTCCTTCCCCATTTCACTTGGCTGTTGGGAGGTGAATGCAATTGTAATTCTACAAATGATAGACATGGTGATTTATCATATATGAGATTCACAGATGGATAGAAGAGGGCCAGTGTTTGTTAGTGGATTCCTTTCATGTTACACAGATGCTCCCAGCCTCTGGCTGAGGAATTTTGCTAAAGCTTCAGCCACAGAATGAAACTTTTTACAGCTCTGGACATACACAGCTGTAAAAAGTTCTGTGGGTGGAGACATGGACACAATTCTAGTTTTCATTTGCCTCTAAAAATAACTTGCCTAATCACATACACAAAGACTTTTCTAATGGATATTCACTGCTTAATTATTTGAGTCAAGTTAGGAAATGATGTGTAATTGCATTCACTTCAACAAACTAAGTCAGCTAGACATTTGTTGACGTTTTGGTATGTAAAAGATGACATCAGTTTATTACCATAACTTCTTTCCCTGGGCAAGCTTTAATGAAGTATAAAGATTTATCAATTCAATGTGTCTTCTTGGTGGGCTTTATTTAGAATGCCAATATAGTCAGCACAATTATCTTCCTCTAAATGACATCCATAAAGGTCATTCTGGAGTGAACTGCAAAGTTAGATGCAAGATACAACCTCTCTCTCTGTCTCTCTCTGTCTCTCTCTGTCTCTCTCTCTGTCTCTCTCTCTCTGTCTCTGTCTCTCTCTCTCTCTCTCTCTCTCTCTCTCTCTCTCACACACACACACACACACACACACACACACACACACACACACACACACACACACACGCAACTTCAAGCTCAGATAGCTGTAGCAAACATTACCTGCTGTGGGATGGTCTGTACGTCAAGTGTCCATACAGTTTGTAAGCAATATAAGTCTCTGTGTTTACTTGGTTAGGTCTGAGCGGCTGTGGGACTGGCAGGTGACAGAGATTTGTCCTGACTGTGGGCCAGGCAGGAAAACTCCAGCTACAATTACCCTCTCTGCAGCCATGATAATCCTAACTTTATGAAATTTAGTGTTTTCAGCTATATCCTCATCTACATATCTTCCTCATCTACACATCTAAAGCCTTCCTTCAACATGCTCTTGCTGCTGAGGAGGAGAGAGAGCAACATCATAGCCATCTGCAGCTACTTACTGATTATATATATATATATATCATATTTCCAATCCCCAGACAGACATAAGTAATATCCTTCACATGCAATACAGCAAGTGAAGAAAAAAGTTAGGAGCCTCTCTTTTATTCATGAGAGGTATCTATTTCCTCCTTAAAAGTTGTCCAGTAACTTTAATTGGGGGTCTAAACTCTTAAGAAACTTCCTTGAGTTTTCCATATGCGTGGTGGAAATGGGGAACCTGCTACTCAATTTGAATAGGCACTCTCGTGGAGTATGCTAGGGTAGATGCTATCCTGAGGCAGATCCCAATTTCTACCTACTGACTACTCAGTAAATGTTTGCTAAATTATCTGGGAACATGAGAAGGAGTCTGAGTGTAAACATCTCTCTTCACAGACAGTTTCAGTTCCTCCTGTACTTCTGTTCCCTGTCCTCTAGTGGCCATCTTAAGGATGTCCACCAGCTTCAGCAGAGATTTCTACTCTCCTTACTGAGGGATTTCTCATACTGTACACTGCACCCACAGGACAGTACGAACACAGTGATCTACCTCAGGGAGAGTTCCTGGTGATCTTTATGACTCAGAATGACTCAGAACTCTTATGGACTACTTTCCCAGGACATTAACCCTGCTGCTGTTTCTGAAGGAAGGAAAGGGAGCAGGTGTACGAGAGAACAGCACATCTTCATGCATTCAGAGTATCATCATGTGTTTGTCATCCCAAGGTGACACACTCCCACAACCTCCATGCAGATGTTCTGCAGCAGCAGCACTTTCCTGAGCAGTAGTGCTGGTACCAGCAGGCACTTGGACGTCATCACTCATGCATCTCCCAGAGGAGCTGCATATGGTGTGAGGGTTCCCATTATATTCAGGGGTACCTGATCACCTTTTCAGAGAGCATTATTCATTAGTCAGCACCAGTGGACATCACTCTTGATATCATGAATTGTGGAGGAACTTGTCCCCACTTTTTCCCCAGGGTACTCTTGAGGAGAGAGGGGTAAGAGATATTAGGTAGAAAAACAGATGGGAGAGAAACAGAAATACAGATAGTCTCAGGAGGGCCTGGATCAATATCCTCCAGCCCCTCCTGTATCTTCTAAATGGCCTTTTATGAGAAGGCCAATGGGTGGAGCAAAAGATCTCCCCCAGCACAGCCAAGTGCAGACACTTCCAACCACCTGGTAACCACACACATGCTCAAGCCATCCTCTAATGCAGCCCTGCTGGGTAAAGCAAGTTCAGATCTTACTAGGAAACCTTTGTGGACCTCCACAATGAATTATCATTTCTGTACACACCAGCCAAGCACATACCATTTTCCCAAATGTGAGGCAGTATAGTTCCTGCCAAGCAGTCAGGGCTCTTCTGTCTCACTAAAGGATCCGTGGGCGGCTCAGGTCTGCCCATGTAGAGATCTCATCAACATCTTTGACTGGGCTGTATATGTCTTGAACACGGGGAGGGCTCAGAACATTGTCAATACATACACATAATGCCATGTGCCAGAGCTTTGTGAGTGAGTGAGTGAGTGAGTGAGTGAGTGAGTGAGTGAGTGAGTGAGAACCTCTGGCAGATTTAGCAATACAGCTCTTTCTGCTAGCTGAACTTCTCAGTGGGGTTGGATAAATATTACCTGGTAGATCCAATGCAGACACAGGAAGGAAGTCTCTCTGCCTCAAGAGTAGTTATCACTGCCTTCTAGTCTGACATGTAAATGTGGTGGTATTGTGTTCCTCAAAATATTGTGCATGCTAATAAACTTATCTGGGGTCAGAGAACAGATCAGCCACAATATTAAACATAGAGGATAGGCAGTGGTAGCACACACCTTTAATCCTAGCATTCCAGAGGCAGAGATCTGCCTGGATCTCTGAGTTCAAGGCCACACTGGGAACAGCTAGGCATGGTGACTCACGCCTTTAATCCCAGGAAGTGAACCTTTAATCTCAGGGAGTGGTGGTAGAAAGCAGAAAGACATATAAGGCGTGAAGACCAGAAACTAGAAGCATTTGGCTGGTTAAGCTTTTAGGCTTCTAGCAGCAGTTCAGCTGAGACCCATTCTGGATGAGGACTCAGAGGCTTCCAGTTTGAGGAAACAGGATCAGCTGAGGAACTGGCGAGGTGAGGTAGCTGTGGCTTGTTCTGCTTCTCTCATCTTCCAGCATTCACCCCAATACCTGGCTCCAGGTTTGATTTTATTAATAAGAACTTTTAAGATTCCTGCTACATGTAAAGCTGACTTTCAGGAGAATATCATGTATGTAATCAATGAACACTTCCTGAGTACATCTCATGAGCAAATAGAACCATGCTGTGCTTTGGAAAAAGTCTTCTGATGGAAATGAATGCTTGGCTGCCTGTCTCATACACCCTTTGGGCCTCACCACTCATCCAGGATCCCAGCATGTACTGCTAATGCTCTCATGTCTTTAGGTAAATGACTAAATTACTCTGCTTGGAATAAGTCAAGAACACAGCCACTGCCTGCCTCCTCTACCTAGGTCCTGTCTGCCAGACAGTATCTTCACTCAACAAAGGATAATACCACACTGTGGACTTTGGCTATGCCAGTGGCTGGGGTTCCTGGGAGTATGAAACAGGTATAACAGGACTTCAGTGCTCTGGTTCCAAATGTTTGGGGGCATGGAGTGGCCTTCCTTAAGAGAAGTCCTCTTTCATCTTGCTTGTTTATGACTTAGCTGCTAAATATTCTCTCTCTCTCTCTCTCTCTCTCTCTCTCTCTCTCTCTCTCTCTCTCTCTCTCTCTCTCTCTCTCCCTCCCTCCCTCCCTCCCTCTCTCCAGTCTTCCATTCTGGTTCCTAATCTTGGGAGTTGAACAAAATGATAAACTATCTCCCCAGAGACCCTAAGTAGCCATTCTGCATCAGCCCATAAGCCTCCCCTGAGTTTTCTCAGGAGTAGACAAAATTGAACTGCCCACCTAAGTGGGGGGTAGGAGCTGAGGGTTACTTGAACTTGTTGCCTGCAGTTACAAAGAGTGAGCCAGAGCAAGGAACAGTGCGGGCTGTGAGGCAGGTGTGGTCTTTTGCCGTCCAACTTTTGCTCTGAAACCCAGGCTACTTTCTGGACCCCCAGCCCCAAAATGCACTTACTCATGGGGGCCACTTCAAACTGTCCTCAAAGGTTTAAGGAACAATTATTATCACTCCCAAACCAAAGATAGTGGTATCTGGCTCTCGTTTTAAGGGTGGTAATTTCTACAGCCCTCCCCAACACCTATCCAGTCTGTGCCCCAGTGGTTGCTCATAAGATCAGGAGCTAGACATGTGGGAAGCCATTATTCCTCCCATGATCCCATTAGGCAAGCACTTCTGCGACCCCTAAGACACGTAGTAATAAACCAGGACATGGAAAAGCTAAGTCACCCTCTTAAGGACATGGGGCCAATGAACGGCAGAGCCCGGCTAGCCCAGACCAACAGCATCAGCATTTAAGTTCAAAGCCAGGTTTTAAGACACAAAACCTAATGGCCGAGCCTTAGCTCAGAAGACGGAACCTTTGGCATCTGTCCAAAAACATGTTCCGTCCCATTCTTACGGGCCTGAACAACATGAAATTTACATATCTGGGGTCATGTTAAAGGCAGAAATGTTATGCCTTGAGGCATTTCATGTGCAAACTCAAACTGATGCTGCTGTGAACTTTAGAGGGGAAAAAAAGGCACAGTGAACTATAAAAATTCAATCTCTGAATATGATTTCTCCAAATTATGACCCTGGACTGCTGCAGAGAAAATACCAGCTTTTTGTACAGAAATCGCCAATGGGCCTTCGCTGCTGGCAACACTGAACAAGTGTTTATGGCAACCATGGAAATGTCCTATTTAAACACTGCTATTAGATGGTGTGGACCATGTGAGACATGCATTTCATTAAGGGTGTGAAGTACCAAAGACCATCAAAAAACAACAAAATAATTTCACAAACATATCAAAAGTATCTAAGTGAATACCACCACCACAAGGCTATTAGAATAGTTGGATCCATTTGAGCAAAGAAAGGAAGACTCATGGCCCTGGAGGGTCCAGCCTGAACCACATACACAGTTTTACCCGCCCACTCACCAACTCTGACACTTCCCTGATCTCTTCCCATCTCTACCCCACAGACCCCATCTCTCTTTGTTTCTATGATTCTCACCTCCTCTTTCTACATCCCTCTGTCACATCTCTTTCTCTACCATTGGCATCTCTGACATTGTCTCCCATGCTCTAGAACTCACTCATGCTCTGGCATAAACTGCCGAGTTCAGTCACCTAGTCTAGTGAACACTGAAAGAGACTCTTCCAATTGCCCTCCTTCTGCTTTTCTCCCTAATTAGACAAGCTCAATTAAAAATAACACCCATATCCCAGGACTCCTTTAAGGTATGCACTCACACACCTCACCGGCTTACACATACCACCCCTAGTCTGATGCCCAAGAAGGTGTATTCGGTTTCACTTTCAGGGCCATTGGCTCTCTTAGAGAAGATCGGTTTCCTTCCTGTGGTTCTGAGCGAGCACTGTGATACATGAGCAAGAACTTGCCCTTCAAACATAGGTTATTAGCTGCGACCCTAGGAGAAGGTAAGTGCCCGTGCCCAGAGCTGGTGCTGAATTCAGTGACGAAGGGAACGTGTCCAACTACACAGTGAGTTCACCCTGTGCCAGGGCAGCCAGGGCAATGCTAAGTATGTGATCAAGAAGACAGATTCCACTCCTGATAAAGAACACAATGTTGAGTCCTCACAGAAAATAATGAGTGAATTTCACACCCACAGACAGGTGGAGAGATTCTGCCTAGAAAAACCTCCCTCCCTCCCTCCCTCCCTCCCTCTCTCCCTCCCCCTCTCTCTGTCTCTCTGTCTCTCTCCTCTCTCTCTCTCTCTCTCTCTCTCTCTCTCTCTCTCTCTCTCTCTCTCTCTCTCTCTCTCTCCCTTCCTCCATCCCTCCCTCCCTCCCTCTCCCCCTCTGTGTGTGTATTCCATAAGTTATGTTCCTCTAGAGAACCCTGACTCACGCCCCCTAATTTATAGAACCCATAAAGAATAACCACAAAGGCAAATACTCACATAAACCCAGGGACTGCATAGGTCACCTGCTCCAATAGTGGAGCTGTTCATGGACTTCTAATGTCACTGTGGAACGTTTTTTATCTTGACCCTGCATGAAATACGTTTCAGTATCCAGGGACTTCTGCCTACAAACGAGCTTTGAAAAAAATATTCCTGCAGTTGTCCGTGTGCTCCCATGGGCTCTTTGGGAAGAGCAAACACTACTTGCAGGTCAGCATTGCAAGGGTCATGACTGCAGGGGATGGAGCAAGCAGTAAACAGAGCCCTTAGTTAGTGCAGCCACTCTGGAGCCTCCTCAGACACCAAGTTCTCCTGAATGGCCAGCCACTACTTAAGGAGAACCAGTAACAGGGGAAATCAGCAATTAAATGGCAGGATGGTGGCCAACAGAGTGTCATTACAGAAAGGCAGTGTCTTGTTACAGGAAAACAGGGAGGTGCGGTTTGTAGATGGATATGCAGATTATCACTGGAGATCTTACTCCATGACAACCATAATTCTTGCCTAAATGCAGAAAGATCTGCTTGTCCCAGAAAAGCACAAGAGCCGGGGGAACTAAGGACTCTGGAACTTGTGTTCTACATGAACAAACCCAGCAGTTGTTACTGCAGGCCCCACAGTCCTGTCATGGCAGAATTTAGCAATTGAGTTAATACAGCCATGAACTAAATGTCTGGTTTTAAATATTTTATCACATTATAGTCCATTAATAGAATTACAAGTAAAAGACATTCATAATTGTGTGACATAACGAATCCAATTGCATTTATTTGGTTGTTATTATTCTGTCTAGCCTGTTATTGAAAAATATGCAATTTTTATTTAGCTTAAAGAACACTACACTTAAGAAGTACTTGGCATTTCAAATAAATAGAAAGGGTTCAGTAATTCTTAACCCCGCCATTTCAATCCTGAGAATGTTTAGACTATTTATCAATAAAACATCTTTCTCAGAATCATAACAACATTAAATACCATTAAACCAACAAAATTCTTTGACCTGGTTCCTAGACCACATAAGTAAATAGCTTGTAATATAATATACATAATATGTGTATCATATTCAAAATATACATATATGTAATATGTATTACAAACTATTATACATATAAAATGTAAATTTTATAATACAGATTTGGTTAATTTATTTTATCTCTATCCATTTCACCAATTAATACTTTCCACTGAGCATGTTCTTAAGTAACCATTATTTTTCCAGGTCTCATGTTCCTACATGAAGTTTTATTTACTCAGTGGCTAAATTTCACTAAGGAGGACCACAGAAAACATCATTGTGGGGGATAGAAGAGGCAAATTACTCTGCTGTTTTCACAGGCTATGGCTTTCCTGCTGTGGAATGTTCTGTATGGCAAATGTGTTGCTAATTAGTTAATAAATAAAACACTGATTGGCCATTGGCTAGGCAGGAAGTGTAGGCGGGACAAGGAGGAGAATAAAGCTGGGAAGTGGAAGGCTGAGTCAGAGAGACGCTGCCAGCCGCCACGATGAGAAACAGAATGTGAAGATACCGGTAAGCCACGAGCCATGTGGCAAGGTATAGATTAATGGAAATGGATTAATTTAAGCTGTAAGAACAGTTAGCAAGAAGCCTGCCACGGCCATACAGTTTGTAACCAGTATAAGTCTCTGTGTTTACTTGGTCGGGTCTGAGTGGCTGTGGGACTGGCGGGTGACAGAGATTTGTCCTGACTATGGGTCAGGCAGGAAAACTCCAGCAACACTTTCCTTCGCTGTGGGGCCCTGAAGGGAATGCACAGAGTTGAACAGCTGCTTCGTGGTGCCTTGGAACCTGCCTCGGTTCCCCTTTGCAAGCTGAGGCGGTACCAGGTGGAATGAGAAATCTTTACACATCTGCAGTGGGGAAATGTGACTGCTGATTCATGGTTTCTGAAAGTTCCTGAGAGGCAGATGTTGGTTCTAAGTTGGCCCAGTGTGAAGAGAAATATTCCAGCAAGAGCCGTCGGAAGAGTTGTTCTTCGTGTGTACTTAGTAACCACTTATCCACGGAGCCATCTCCCTAGCCCTCCTATACATAAAAACATGGGTGTTCACTTTTCCCAGGAAACCTGTCTGGCAGCTCTTGGGATCTTCCTGGCCAACCAGTAAGCTTCCAGTTCAGTGGAGATCTTGTCTGAAAAATAAAGTCAGAAGGCAACAGAAGAGGATATGCAACATCATCCTCTGGCCTCTGTGTGTGCACAGGCACACAGATTTGCACGTTCTCATGCACTTCGTAAATATACAATGCGCAGAGAGAAAGAGACAGAGACAGAAAGTGAAAGAGACAGAGAGAGGAGGGAGGGAGGGAGGGGGAGAGAGAGAGAGAGAAGGGAAAGAGGAGGGAAGGAGAGGGGGGGGATGCTGAGTGTCCCCTCAGAGAAGCTGTCTTCTTTCCTTTGAACACTTGAAATGGGATCTGTCTTCAAATCTGTGAGAAGAGAAGTTGTTATACTAACAGACCTCTAGGACTTACTCATCTTGCATAATTGAAACTTTATACTCTTGAATAGCAAGTTCCCACCTCTGCCTCCATGCAGCTCTAGGCAATCATCATTCTAATGTTTCTATGAGTTCTGTCTTTTATATTTCATAAATAATACAGTAGAGAACTTGTCCATCTATGTCTTATCACTTAGCATAATGTCTTCTAGGTTCATCCATGTATTTTTCAAGGCTCAAAAATATTTCAGCGTGTGAGTGTGAGTGTGTGTGTGTGTGTTATCTTAATCCAGGATCAGGAAGGCTAATTTCGTATCATGGCTAAGAATTGTGCTGCAGTGAACGTGAGTGTGATGTCCCTTCAATATCCTTGTTTCATTCCTCTGAATAAGTAGTTGAAAACAGGACTGCAGTAATATGTTAGTTCTATTTTTCAAAAATCTTAGAAATTTCAACGCTGTTTTTCCTAGCGGTTGCGTAATTTCACATTCCTACTGACATCATTCTAACTTCTGCACATCCCCACCAACACGTGTATCTTGTTCTTTTGATGGTATCCACCCTACAAGTCCAGGGGCTACTTTGCTGTGGTTTGGATTTGCATTTCCTAGCCACCAAGCCCAAAGGATCCCCATCTCTGCTCCTCCCCCAGCTCTGGAGCTCAGCTTACACCATGACACTCAACAACTTTTACATGGACGCCATGACACTCAACTTCTACAAGGGCTCTAGAGTCTGAGCTCAAGTTTTCCTGTTTGGGCAGGAAGCACTTGACCCACTGAGCCGTCTTCCCAGCCGCTTGGATCATCTTTTATTCAGGCGACTTGTCATTCCATTGCAGAGTTGGAGGCTGGTCACACTGTCATCTTCTTACTTTGCTTTACACACTTGGGTCTGTAACAGACCTGGAACGTGCCCTTGGGCATGGCATGAAGCGGGTGTTTTAAAGCCATGAATCTATCTGTTTAAGAAGTATCAGGGAAATTTATTAAGGTAAATTGAGGAAATATACTCATGAATACAGAACGGAGTAAACAGCTGAAGTCGTCCTCTGATCTGACCTGGAGCAATTCCACCTCACAGGCAGGAGCAGGGAGCAGGGGGCACGCGAACCTCCTCCCCAGGCAGAGCAAATACCACTAGAGTTTCTCCTTCCAGAGATTGCTACAACTAATTGTTTGGGCGGGAGCTCCACCTCAGTCCCTGACACCCTGGCAGCATATACCCAAAGAGTCTGGAGTGTTCTGGTGGAAGACCCACCTCAACTCCCCTCCCCCATCTCCTTCCCCAAACCCACCCCTTCAAAGCCCGCCAAACACAGCTCCTCCCCCAGAGAGGCTCAAGACCACTCCCACAGGGTACTTAAGCTGCATCCCAGAAAACAGACACATGGTTTTCTGGTCTCTCATCCAGTCTCCTCTCTGGGGGGCTGGAGAATCACCCAGGAATGCTTTACCCATTAAACCTGGGCTTTTTCTAATTCGGTCTGATTTGGATTGCTGCGTAGGCAGAGAGGCTTATCAGGGTGCGAAAAAACTTATCACTAATCTCATGCCATCCACTTAAAAGTAACTCACCTTTGCCACAATCGTCTGTGTCCTTTCTGAGTTCAGCTATTTGCACTTCTCTTACCTAAAGGGAAACACGGAATTCAGAAAGTCCCACTCATCCACCCTCCCCCAAGCTGTTACCTGGTACTTATTCATAGACTTGGGTATTCTCAGTTCTGTGTTAGTGGACATCAGTTTTATACAACGCAATTCTTTTAACAAGTTTATTACTGAATTAGCTTTATGACACTTTTAGCACTCTGCCACATACCTATGTACTCAGAGTTCCTTGCATGGTCCATGCTCATGATAGAGTTTTGGTCCCCAGCACCAGAGCAGACAGGAAGTACGGTTCAGTGGTCAGACCTAGGTTTCAGGACCGGGGAGATCCCAGCTCTCAGCAGATGTGCTCTTCTCCTCTGGTTACTTAACTTTCCAGGTCAGCAACTTGTGGTGAAATACCATTACTATACATCTGCCCATAAGGTTTAGGGAGAGCTTTAAAGCTGTGCATAATGCTACTCCACAGTGCCTGGCACTCAGTAAGCTCTCAATTATTAAAACAGAAAGCTACCACTATTTCATGGTGAATTTTTCACTTCCTCCCCAGCCAATCTTGTCAGTGAGAAATCACCTGTGTTTTATCTTACTTCTGAGAGCACTTTTCATAATTAGATCCATAGAGATGAGTGTACCTCATTTCACTATGGCAAGCACGTATGTCAATGAGTAAACACACGCTGGCCTTTGGGGAAATTCGGAGTCCTTTTCACAATCAGCTGGAAACCAGAAGGTAAAGCAAGCAGTGAGCAAGGCCATGGATGGAAGGGCCAAGGACCTGACCTCACCATGCGACGCTCTAGACTGACCCCACAGGCATCTCTTCAGCATCTGCACATTTCCTGCCCATGCACTCTCCTCTACCCATGACTTCCAGAATGAAAGGGGCACTGTGCTGCCCAGCTGAAATCTGGGCCTGACACCAATTGCTGACTGGCCTAGGGCCTGCTCATTTGCAGCCTGCCTTCAGCCTGTTTTGCCCCTGACCAGCCTAGTCTTGGCTCTGTGCTTCAGCTATTGTGGACACATGGGGTCCACCACTCAGGGCTCTGCTGTTACATTCTTGGGGCAGCTCATTTCCTAGGTAGCCTACTGCCTGCCCTTCTGGGCTCTGGCCTGACCCTTCTGGTATCCTGATGGGTAGTGCCTGTGGCTTCTGCAGTTCACATCTATCCAACAGCAATCTCAGTCCCGTCTACTACAGCTAAAAAGTCCAAGTGATATTCCTCAAAGTCATGGGGAACCCGAGAAGGCTCTCCAGACTGAAGACCAAATAATGTTTCCCAATACCCAAATGCACTGTTGTCTCCAGACCAGCTTGTTGAAGGAACAATTCCTTTACAGGCATCAGGGAAATACTTCACAGACTTCTCCATTTAAGCACTTTGCTTCTTGAGCATTTGTAATTATCAGGTTTATAAGCAGACCTTATTAAAAGTAAGAGACAACTATCAGGGTGCTTATACAAACCTCTTGGCAAAAGGTCGTCAGATCTTTGACCAGATTTTAAGTCGGACAATATTTTGCAACTGAGCCCACCTTAAACACCTTTTATCCCCCACTAGGGATGGATATACTTTTCTGGTGTGTAACTCAAACTTGTTTTCTTTGCCAACTGAATAATTAAGAGTTTGCACCTGTTTCTTTTCTTGAATTGATTCAACTTAACGAGCCCTGCTTTGTGGAGCTGTTATCCGAGATGCCCCACGGTAATCAATCCCATTGCTTTGCAAACAAAGGGCTTTCTTCTTGACAAAGGAGTATGATTATGAAATGCTTTTTTTCATGTACATGAAAACTTAATTTCAGTACATATAATAATCACATGGTGTCTTAGCACATTTGTTGCTATAACAAAATACCCAAGACTGGGTAATATATAAGAAAAGACTAATTTGCTCAGAGGTTCTAGTCAGCATGGAGATGGTCCCACACCATATCCTGACATCAAAGAGGGCATCATATGATAAGACTAAGCAAAGTGAGCCAGAGAGCTCATTGGCTAAATAGAGGCAGAAAGAATATTAGAGGAAAAACATACTCCTTTATTATATTCCTATGAATATATTCACATGTAATACAGTCATATGTAAAAACAAATATATCCCATATACAATGTAGCAAACAAAGCAAAATGCCCAAGGGTTAAGTTGGGTCTATCTGAACATGCTGATCCCTTCCCAGCCCAGGGAGACCAGGTATGGGTTTCTCTCTCCCCAGACAGTAACCACAGCAAACGTTGGATGATCTCTGGACCCTGAGTCCAAGGCTGTGCAAGACAATGTCTCATGAAGGGAGTGGAAGCCCAGAGACCTCCTGTGTCACATGGGATACTCAGGTGTCTCCAATATTCTCTAATGCTCAGCTGACACCCAGGCAGTGCACTGCCCCAGTGCCATGGTATGGCAAGCTGACGGTAGCTGTGTTTCCTCAGCATAGCTCTGGTCAGCCACTAATGGCAGAGAGCAAAGCTCTAGTGGGGAGACCATGGTCAAGGCGAGCAGCCAGAGTGAACCCACATCCCTGAGACAGAGAGACAGGAGGTAGAGTGCAAGTGTTAGCTTTTACTGTTAACTTTTCATCTTGGAATAGTGACATATGTTTTTAAGTTGCAAAAGTATGGCAAAGATCCCCTATTTGCCCTTCACTCAGATCCTCAAGATGCTGCTTCATGGAATTTGGTACCAGAACCAGGAAGTGGTACTGGTAAGACTATGTTTAGTCTACAGCCCCTCTTCCACTCCCATAGCTGCCCCTTAAGCATCTCCTAGCCTGAGCCCCAATCTGAGGTCACACTTGCTCTTTCCTGTTATTGCACATACTCACACAAACCACACAACCATATGTTTAGGAAGACTTCCAAGTATTCTGTTTTCTTACATGAATCTTTACCTGGGGCATGTGCTATTGAAATTTTAATCTTCCAAACACTAACCTTACTCACAAACCATAGTTTCTCATGGAAAATAAGAAGGCACTAGACAGCCTGCCACGGATACACTTTAACTTTTAATAAGAACAAAGTTGTAAAAACAAACAACTCACTAGTAACAAGACTTTCCCACCTACTGCTAAACCTCAGTATTTTGTCCCAAACCAATGGTTTATTTTTGCTACGCTGAGGTAAAGGGCCAGGCTGATGAGGAAGTACTCTTCCGTCTCTTCAATCCACACCAGCTCTGCATGCACTCCTCCTTCTGTGTCCATGTAGTCCACATAGTAAGTGTGCCCCAGGAAGTTAGGACCGTCAGAGGGGTAGGCGGCAGATCTCACGCACACTGGAGAACTCACACACCAAAAGGGCTTCCTGTGCTCATCCAGAAGGGTCACATCCACTACACAGCACCTCTGTAATTAAGATTAACAAGTGTCAGGATGAAATGCTCATTTTCACAGGAATTGTGACTCTGTAAAACCGACTGGAAATGCTGCTTGTGGCATGCAACTCCAAAGTCCTCTCATACACACCACAGGACCTACTTTTTATCCAAAACCCAGCTAGTGCTTACCAGACTTCCTCATCCATGTGTGTGCACAAAGCTGTCAGTGTGGGCAAGTTAGTGCCAGAGCCTGTCTAAAGGCAAAGGTCTGCAGAAAATGAGAGGTCTGTGCCACTGCTTCCAAGAGGATGGCACCCTGCCCTGGACAGCAGCTTCTCAATGCTCCAGCAGACTGTTGCCTTCCACTCTCTTGACCCATTTCCTTGAGGCTCCGAACTTCCGGCCTCAGGTTTCTTTCCTTCGTTGTCCACCATCTTCTGTTCACACCGTGACTGGCACTAGGCTCCCCATCCACCCATGTCTCCCTCTCATTCTCTCTCTTTCAAGTCTCACCATCTCCTCAGAGACCCCGACTGCTAGTGGACCAAGGACAGACTCCTAGGATCCATTCTTCACCTCAGTTATTCATCCCCACACTCTGACTCCAGACACTGTGCCTCCTGTGAATGCGGCACCTCCAGAATCAGCACTGTAGGCCCTGCTTCCCACTTGTCTCTTCACCTTCCTACTTACTCAGCTTCTCCTGGTTCCCAGCCCGTCACTAGATGACAGATTCACCAGAATTTTGTCACTGTGATGCACTTCTAGTGCATCCTGAATTACATGCTGTGAGGCACAACTATGTGTTAAATTACACACAGCACTATCTTAGTACATTCTGTATAGGTAACATACATGTAACATATAACACATGTGTGTTTTTGTGTGAGAAAAGGTTTAGGAAGCATCATGGCCCATGACCCCTAACCTACCAGTCCTCTAACTCTCCTTGGGCCTCCTCATCCCAATCACTTCCATTTCACTGTTCTTCACTGGATGACCTCTTCCTCAATGCTTTATCTCACCTGGCTCCACATCGACTAAAACCCAGCTGTGCCTAAGTCAAAGTGTCTCATGTGTGTCTGGATCTGATTGCCCAGCACAGCAGCTGAGCCACAGATGGCTATCCCCAGGTAGCCATGGTCACGCTCAGAATTCTGTCTTTTGAGTATACTGTGCATTACACACCTTTCTCCTCCCAGAACTGGCATACTGCGCCCTCTCCTCTGAACCTCAGTGCTGTACTCACAGGGTGCCCCTGCACATCATGTCCTCTTGCCAGAGAGATGTGAGAAGAGCACCTTCCTCTCTTACACACAACTATGTCCACATCACCTCCTTATGCACATCTGTGTTCAGTGTGCTTTTAGCAGTGGGTTGGGACGGTTCACCGACAAGGAGGGAGCCTCTGACACAAGTGAGCGCTATCTCTCTTCCACCAGCTTTTAACGTTCAGACATGTTCAAGTGACTCTGGGAAGAGGAGGACCAGAAGGAGGGAGGAGGGGAGGGACAAATGGACAGACACACAGGGAGAAATAACCCTCCCAGAGCCTTGGTGCCCTTGCTCTCTCTTATCTCTGCCGACAAATCTACCTTCCCTCCGTCCAAAGCCTTACCTCCTGCTCACGCTTCAACCCACTCTGACCCACCTCCTCCTAAGGTCTCTAAACACAGTGAACATCTGTTCAATCTCCACCTGGGCAGGCTGAGCACTGCTTATCATTCTGGTTTCAAATACCACCTTCCCAGCACTTCCAGAACAACCCATGGCTTCCACCAGGCCTACAACTAGTGGTCCCCACGGCTTGATGAAGCACTGGTTTTATTATATATAATCACTCTCTCTCTAGATGGAATCAGTCTACATCCACAACTCACAATAATCAAGGTGTCCAGGGCTTCCAAAGTGTACCTCCAAGCTGAACCTCTTTCAGATTCAAGAATTAAATATACAAGTTTTTGCTCAACAACTTGGATGACCCAAAGGTCAATCAAGTTTGGTGTAATTTATTCAAAGACATGATCATCCCAGTAAAACTGCACCTAGCTTGGGTACTGTGGTGGCATCACTGGCCATCAGCTGTCTGGTTTGGTGCCACCCGACTTCCTCTTGCCCTCACCATCCACCTGCAGCCCACCACTAACCCTGCCTGGTCTCTATTAAACGCAAACTGATGCCAAGCTTTACTGCAGATTTCTAAGCCCAGGCTCTGTCTGGGGAAAAAAACAAAAAAAGATAATTTGTAGTCACACATGCCTATTAAAAATAGAAATAAAAGAAACTCTTTTGCTTGCAATCGCAGACACAGCCTTCTAATGTATAAAACACCCCTCTGGGTAAATGCTGATGAAGTGTGTCACCTAAATCTGGTTCTGTTAAAAGAACAAAACAATGATTTGTTCCGCTGCTTTCTTTGAAGTGACGTGTGAGCTTGACAGAGGTCTCTGATGGTCTGGGCTCCATGGCTCCCATGAGAAAGTGCTGGTTTACTAGGGCTCAGGAGTACAGGGAGCTAACACTTGCTGGCTTGGTAATGATACAATGGGGAGCATCCCAGGCCAGGAGCTCACACATCTCTGTGGCGGAGGTTCAACTTGCAGATCACAGATCAGTTTTCCTCTTTCTAAGAAGACGGGGGTAGAAACAAGTTGCAGATGATTGCATTGACTAAATGTCATGTGACCCGCACAAGGCAGTGCTCTATGGTCAGGCACTGTGCTTCCTGTGCAGTGGCGTGCACAACCAGGTCTGTGTCAAGTTGCCTGAGGTGTTCAGTATCATTCACAGTGACACACTCCCTAACCTGTCTGTCTCTATTCCTTCAGAATCTCTTATTTATAGATCTCTTTTGGCAATCCTTCTCTTATAAATATGGCAAGAAGATGTCTTCCTTTGGTTTTTCCTTTATGCCTTGTCATCTTATACATTAGAAGGTTACACCTACAATTCCCAGGCAGAAGAGATTATCTGTTACTTCTATTTTTTAATACAGTTCTGCCCAGATGTCTACCAAAGTGCAAGATGAGCACCACGGTGCAGAGGCTGTCTGCAGTCACAGTCAACCCGTGACTCCCAGATTCCACTTAGACATATGTGTCTAAGATTACCTTATTTT
The DNA here is from genome assembly GCF_007827085.1 of Peromyscus californicus insignis. Classification (NCBI taxonomy): domain Eukaryota; kingdom Metazoa; phylum Chordata; class Mammalia; order Rodentia; family Cricetidae; genus Peromyscus; species Peromyscus californicus. The sequence continues at coordinate 73,548,676 of NW_026294469.1, read as the reverse complement.
TCAGGCAGAGCCTTAATCTGTAGCCCAGGCTAGCCTGTACTGGTTGTTATCCTCCTGCCTTAGTTTCTCCAGTGTGTGAGGTAAAGGCATGAACAAGTACATCCAGCTAAAGCCTTTTTGTACTTTATGTTCTTCCTTTAAACAAACAAAACAAAGAAACTAAACCCCCTAAAGCCAATTTCTTAAACTGCGTTTTTACTGTTCACTGTGCTTAGGGTGGTCAGATTCCTGCAGGGAAATCCCTGAGCTATACAGCACACACATGGAACACGGTGTCCCTCACTTGGATACTTTCTTTGGGAACTCCAAGGATAAATTAGCCATAACACATAATACTGGCTCCAAACATAAGTGGTATATCCACATCCACCCAACCTCCAACTCAGGAGACAACAAACTCTTCCCCGTGAGAAAAAGTATTATTGGAGAAACTGTCCAGGGCCATCCACCCACTACTACTTCAAAGGCTCAGAATCCCGCCTGTAGAAACAGTGCCCTGAGCTTGCTGGAGGGCCAAGTTCTGCAGCTGTTAGTGCAGCCTCTGTGAGAAATGTTGTGGAAGTCCCCAGCAGACTTATTGTTAAAGGACTCCTTAGGGTTGAGTCTTCCTTACATGCAGTTCCAGGGGAGGCTTTGTTTTCAATCCCAGGGCTAGGATAAAGCTTTGTCTTGGTAGAATTACCATACTTCCCTTTTTAACCCCAGAGAACTAAACGCCTACTTTGATCTTGTTGTGAAGAGAAAACGAAATTAAATAACTTTAAATTTACCCTGACCCTTTAAGCTTGCCATATTTATATTCTGCCTTTCTTGGTCCTCAAGGTCTATTTTTAACGTTAATATTTTATTTTAATGTGTTTTTACGTCATGGCCATTTCAGTCTACTACAGAAAACAAAAGGTCACATCTGTACTCAAATATATGAAACAATAATCTTTTATATGTGACACACACACAATTTGTACCAAGGTTTAAGATGTGCTCACAGATAAACAGGATAAATAACAAATCCCAAATGGTCTTGGTCAGTGTCATTACAGTTCTGCCCAGATGTCTACCAAAGTGCAAGATGAGCACCACGGTGCAGAGGCTGTCTGCAGTCACAGTCAACCCGTGACTCCCAGATTCCACTCACACCATTCCGTAAAGAGAACCAGGGGTAACCATGGGCACACAGTCACACAAGAGAATGGAACCATGGGAGATCTCTAATTTCTCTTCCCTCTCTTCTTGACAACCCCCAACACTAACCCAACTCTCCCCACCACTTGGTTACTTTTATTTAGCTGCTCAAGATCCTGGAAACTGGAACAGGAACTCAAAACTGCACAGCCTTCAAAAGGGTGAAAATGTTTCCAGCAACTGCTACTTGCCTGGCCAACCTTCAGCTCCTTCCTCTCTCCACTGGACAGACTGACTGAGTGTGTAAGGGAATAGAGGGAACAGTCAAAGCTATTCAAACACAGCTACAGTCTACCTACCCATTCTACTCCTATACACTCCATGGACAGCAAAGATATTTGTGGTGGTTTGAATGAGAATGGCCCCCATAGGCTCATGTTTGAATGCTTGGTCCCCAGTTAACAGAACTGGTTGGGAAAGATTAGGAGGTGTGGCCTTGTTGGAGGAGACATGAACTGGGGGTGGGCATTAAGGTTTCAAAAGCCTACACCAGACCTAGTGTCTCTGTCTCTGTCTCTCTCTGCCTGTGGATCAGGATGTAAGCTCTCAGCTACTGTACCAGTGCCATGCCTGTCTGCTTCCCACCATGATGATCATGGACCAACCCTCTAAAACCAGACAAGCCCCCAGTCAAATGTTTTCAAGCTGCCTTGGTCATGGTGTCTCTTCACAGCAATAGAACAGTAACTAATACAAAACATTAAATAAATACTTGATGAAGATCTCATTCTGCTAAAAGAATTCACAAATCTATAGAAACCAGAATACTTTTAAGGGAGGTTTATATATATAACAACAGACTTTTTTATTACACATAAGTTACTTGAAGAAAAAAATAACTTTTGTTTTTACCTCAATAAAGCCGTCAAAAACATTAGTTCTCCATGCAAGGCCAACTTTTCCAATAAGAGGTAGGTGTTCTCTATTGTTTTTTAAACTTATCGCCATGAACTTCACATATCCATTCTCAATGCATCCTGAAATGATTTAAGGTTAGTTTAATTGCTGCATTTCAATGTGAGGCAAAAAAAAAAAAAGTCTTTAGGCTGGCTACTCCTGAGGTATGCCTTGTACTGTGACGTTCTACTCACTAAGGACACGTGCCCTGGAGACACAGCACACTCTATCATGAGGCCTGAGTAGTAAACCTAGATCTCAGAGACTGGAGAGCAGATGTGGGTTCTAAGGAAACTGCCAAAGGTGAGTCAGAAGATGGCTGAGGAAATACACGCACGGTCACTGACGAGAAGACAAAGGCTCAGCCTCACTGGCTGTGTCAGCTAGCTTTCCATTATAGAAGACACTTACAAGGAGGGACGGCTTGCTATGACTCAGCTTTGAATGTTTCTGTCTATGCAGGTTGACCCCAATGCTTTTGGATGCGTGATAAATGTACATTATAGAATACATGTAGAGCAAGCTGAGGTCCCACTAGACCCTTTAAGGGCACACACACACACACACCCCATGACCTGAAGCCCCCCCCCAAAACAGGAACCACTTCTGATAGGGTCCACTACCTCTCAATAATGCCAAGCTGAAAACCATGACTTTTAAAACACATGGGCCTTTGGAAGAAGGGTCATTACAGATCAAGGCCACATTACTTGGTCATGCCATCAGTCATGGGAATGGAAAAGGACAAACACTAACAAGCTTAAGGAAAGAGATTCAAATTATGTCAAAGAAAGAAAATCAAATGGGATCAAGAAATGAGGAAGGACTAAAGAGCAGGTGAACAAGAGGAGGGAAAGGAAGAAACCCATTGCAGAAACCTATCTTTGCATATGCTCTTAAGCAAGGAAAGACCTGCACATGTTTACCAAAATCTGAGCCCAGTCTCTACATTCTACATCCCTCTTCTACCTGGCTCACAGGGCATACTAGCAACTTTGTCACCACCACGAAGGAGTGCATGTGTTCAGCTTCTTGTGACAACCAGCGCCTGCAACATTGCCCTGCTCCTATGAACACACACCTCGAGTTATTTAACACACCATGAAGTGACATCAAGCACAGTAACACTGCAGTATCTTCACTTGTACATGATGACTTCAGAGACAGACATGTGCATAAAGGGGAGGTGTGACTCACTGGGCAAAGCAGAAGGAAAACATGGAAGGTTTGCACTTGGGTTATTTCATGGTGAAGCAGTTCATAGGAAACAGTGTAATACCGTGAGACCCCATTTGGTTTTGAGTTATGTACATATGCACACACACTCCTATCACTAAGCTTGGCAGTCTAGTTGTTTTCCACGTACATACTTTGCACACATTCCCCTGTAGTGGGTAGCCATTCCAGCTTTGATCTGGAAGTTCCAACCCCCACTGAGACTTTGGCAACTGTCACGCCTACAAGGCGGGGCCAAGGGAGGCGCCTGGAGACCTGAGATCTGGTTGGGCTGTACTCTCACTCTGTTCTGGGACCTTGGACGGTGAAGGTGGGCCAAGCAGAGCTCCAGAGAACACCGCTGGACTGCGGATACACCTTCCCCAGACCCCGCGACCTAACTATCCCTTAATTTGTAAGTTACGCCATTAAATAAATCTCCTTTTAACTACGTGGAGTGGCCTTAATAATTTCACCAATATCTGGCGCCCAACATGGGGCACGAACCCACGACCCTGAGATTAAGAGTCTCATGCTCTACCGACTGAGCTAGCCGGTGAAGGTGAAGGGCTCCGTCCCGGGGCCCGAGGTGGGATCCCAAGGTCCGAACGCACTGGGTCGGCCACCCACCCGACCCGTCTTGAAACACGGACTAAGGAGTCTAACACGTGCACGAGTCAGGGATTCGCACAAAAGCCGCTGTGGTGGATTCCCCTCTGTAAACAATGCACCGAGTAACCTCAGAACATCCTCAGCATGGCTACCCATACTCCCATCTCTAAATAACCCTGTATTTCCCCACCCCTGGTAACAATCACATTTAGACAGTTTCTTTTCAAGAGTATTCCCAATGTATCCAAGAATAAAGACCAAAAAGACCAATCCAGCCTGAATTGCTTTTTAGACTCAGATACAATACGACAAATTTATGTCCTTTGGTACCCTTCTAGGCTGAACTCCCTACTCATCATTGTATGGTAAAATGAACACATGACCTATCAACAAAAACAGAGAACTGTCTTCACTACACCCCTGTCTTAGTTGGGGTTTCTATGGCTGTGAAGAGACACCATGACCACAGAAACTCTTAAAAAGGAAAACATTTCATTGGGGCTGGCTTACAGATTCAGAGGTTTAGTTCATTATCATGATGGCCAGAAACATGGCAGCACACAGGCAGACATGATGCTGGAGGAGCCGAGAGTGCTACATTTGGATCATCAGGCAGCAGGAAGAGAGAGACACTGGGTCTGGCTTGAGCTTCTGAAACCTCAAAGCCCACCCTAGTGATACACTTCCTCCAACAAGGCCACACCTACTCTAACAAGGCCATACCTCCTGATAGTGCCACTCCCTGGTAGCCAAGCATTCAAATCTAGGAGCTTATGTGGGCCATTCCTAGTCAAACCACCACACCCCTTAATAACCAAACTCTTCCTCCTCTTGGAAACCACTGAAGGGACCTTCAAACAGTACTCAAAGGTCTTGAGCACTCTCTCACACGTGGCTCCACTGTCAAGCTTGAAAATGTATCCTTCTATAACCAGCACTGTGGCTTTGCTCCTTTCCTCCAAATAAAGTTATCTTGTTTCTTTTGCAAACCACTGTGAGCTCTGGATAAGAGGCACAAACACCTGGTCTAGACTCTGACCACCAGTAACAATGGATGAAATAAAAATGATGCTGAGCTGCCTTGGGAGCCAAATCCCTACTCCAGAAGTTCTATAGTGTTTTCTGACTTAAGTATACTCAAAGGTTAACATCAAGGCTTCACCAGGTACCTCCTGCCTTCAGCCCCTGTTGCCACAGTAGCAGCTTCTGAAGGGGAAGCCCACCTTGTTCCCATGTGAGCGACAAGAATTGTCTGCTCCTCTCCTGTTCTCCCACAGAGTAGATGGATGGCAGGTGACACCAGGCCAACAAGACTCCACACAACCCTATAGCAGATATCTTTTCCATGGACAAGGATCTTGTCCATCAAGGAACCACAAATAAAACTGGCAATTCATTGAAATGTAACACTACTAATCAATACACAAGAACAAACTACTGACATCTACAACTGTGTGGATAAAGCCTGAGTCCTACACTGAGCAGAAGAATCAGAGTACAGGGAAAGCCCAGAAGCACAGAGACAAACAGTGATACTATTTATGTGGTACTAAATGTGAAACCAATCTGTGGTGGGAAAAACGGACCATTCCTATGAGAGTCTGCAACAGAAAGACAAAGCACAAACATAAGTCTACTGCTGGCATCTGTGTCCGCCTCGCCCAGGGGCCTTCTGCTGCGTATTAGCCACACTTCCCACATGGCTGTGACTCTCAACAATTTAGTCCTTCAGAACTTCAACATTCATCTGTATGGATGCCAGCAATCTACCCTCACCTTTCCTCTTCTAGACCTCTACTGCACCCTGCCATTTCATTACATGCAATGGTTTCTGCATGCTGAGATCTGTTTGATCAAAAACAATACTCTGGAAATAAAAGGCCATGTCCTTCTGTGGCCTATTAACAACATACTGATGACACATTTTCAGCTACGATCAGGGTTCATTTCTGTTTCAGAAATAAATGTAACATAGAAAAGGTGGAATGTAAAGAACATGGGGAGGATAGGTTGATTGGTAATTGATTTTTCTAATGCATAAGGAAGAGGGAAAGGGATAAAGAAGATTAGAACGGACTGAGGCAGGAATCACCAGAGTTACCTAAAGAGATAAACCCAGTAAAGGGAACCGGACTCAAGATTCCACCTGAGAAGCAAACAGGGTAACACAGAGTCACCTAGGAAGAGCAAGAGCAAGCACCTCTCACACAATGAACTCAAAGCTCTTTGCCATGGAGTATTAACCAGTATTGACTAGACCCGATACCACAAAGGAGCAGTCAATAACACACTGGTGTAATCCTTAGGTCCCAGTGGTCAGACAGAGCCGGTTGATACTGCCTCTAAGGAGAGAAAACCTTTGGTGCTCCTCACTGCCTGTTACGTCCTGACATAACATCCCCCAGGCACATGCATGGTTTTTCTACACGTGTTTCCTTCCTGGCTAACCATTTTTAGACACCTTTGTTATTTTTCAAGTCTCCAGAAGAGAAGAAACTCATGTATCTAAGGTCAGTGAGATGGTGGAGGACGGAGAGACAGGGCTCCAGACACAGGGCAGGAATGGTCTCTTTGGTCCTTCTGTTACCCAGGCCAAACTCACACAGGTGAGGCTCTACTAGGGAGGTGAGGAGAGCACAGCCTCCACGCTCTCCATCTGGTTGGCATGGTAACAACGGTGTCAGTAAAACCTACTCAAGTCTTGAGTCTCAGGTGGTCTCTACACAAAAAGATACATACATAAGCAGCTGGACTGTTCCTGACACTGGTTAAAGAGAATAATAGACGTTCTTAGACTCTAAAACCTTACCACTGGCTAATTCGGCAGTCTGGAGCTTGCTCTTTTAAATTACTATGTTTACAGGTCCAGCAGGCATTTCCCTAAGTCTCAGTTCTATTTTCCACGGCTTTGCACCAATCAGTTCAGTCCACCTGGGTATAATTTACTTTCTAGACAAGTCTTCTCTCAAGTTAGAAGAAAATACATGGATCCTTTTGGAGGAGGGTTCTCTACGGCCTGCTCTGTTCTTGCTTCGGATACTTTTCATTCCCGACAGCAACAAGACAAGATGGCGGGGCACTGGGTAAGAGAAGCAACACCTCGGCGCTGTCAAGTATCCTCTTCATGTGGCTTCACGCTGACTTGGTGAGTTCATGGCACAGCCAACCCCAAGAAGATACAAGAGACTCTCAGAAGTGAAAAAGGACGTCAGACCCAAGACCCGACGGCCAGGGAGGAGAGCTAACTAAGAAGGGAGCTGACCTTGAAGAATTAAAAGAGGCCAAGAGATGGGCTGTCGTGGCACATGCTGTCTAGACATGTCCTGTCCCACGCTGGACATCAAGGGCCGCATCAAGTCAAAGCACCTGGAACTAAGATGCACCTCTGAACTCTTCAACACTATGAAGTGGTTTGTTAGGCTGTGGTAGGTTGTGACTTTTAGAGCTTTGAATAGAAATTTTAAAATCCTAATTAAAAAAATGATCTGACACAGAATTCGGGGGTTTTTTTTCTTCTAAAATAATTTTGACATGGAAAGCACAAACGAATTTGTAAATAGAAGAGGAGTTGATAGGGAAGCAGATTTGAGATGATGAAAGAGACAAGAGACAAATGGCTAAATAAAGGTCTCGAGCAGGCAGGAGTGGATATAGTTAGAAAACTGGAAAGTCCATTTTGGACAGAAGTGGGACAGCTTTCCCTCTGATCTAGGAAAAAGCAGGACTGCAAAGAGCTGTGACGAGTGAAGAGGTGAGGGCCGGGGAGCACAGGGAGCAGGGCAGGAGGGCATGGGAGTAAGGGGGATGCAAGGTGCTGGGTGGTTATGAAGAGCTACAAAACACAGGGGCCATTAAGTAATTGCCTGGAAGACCTCTAGGACGCAAGAAGGGACAACAGAAGTGTGACCGTCCCGGGTAAGAGGCTGACTCCAAGTCAGAGTGACAAAGGTGGTCAATGCTGTACAGGGAAGCACGGACGGCGAGGAAAGGGTCTCTGCATGCCACAGAGTGAAGATGGGAAGGGTGTCACTGGACTGTGTACTCAGGAAAGGTAAGCCAGAAAGAGAGGAGACCCAGATAATCTATTAGAGTACAGAAAGAGGGACCACGGTCAGTTAAGATGCTTACAATCCAAGAAGAGGCCCTAAGCTCGAATCCTAGAGATCAAAGATCTCAGGGTGCGCAAGTAAACTCACACCAAGGGAAAATTAGAAAACCTATCATTTACATTTGTTGCACTTATGTTCCCCAAATTACTTCGTTTATATAAGAGATTCTATTTCCATAATTCCCTTACAAAATATCTTACTATCTAAGACATCTTACTTAAACAAATCTCCTTGACAACAAATATACTTCAAAGAATTCAAATCACCAGCAAAGGTGAATGAAGAGCTGAGGTTAAATCTGGAGCAGCAGCCAGAGCAGCTGAAACAGGCCTAATCAAGGACAGCTCGTCGCCCACCTCACCTGTGCGCCATGAGGACTTCATGGAGTGCGGCCTGTGTAGTCCCAAAGGCCTGGACTTCTAATGCCCTGCTGTGGCCATTGGTAATTTTTCACCAGGTCCCACAAACTACACAGCTGTACTCCACAGTTAGGTAAGCTCTGATACGAGTAGCAGTCACTTGCAATGCTTACTTCTCAGTCACTAGAAGTACAGAACAGGAAAAATGTAGTACATACTCCTAATGAAGATGCCATAGTGCAGTGTCTGCTCTAAGTCTCTAATCACCACCCAGAAAGGACAACACTGCTTCCCATGACTCACGTGTCATGATAAATGCTTACAGAGTACAACCTGACCTAGAAACACAGCAAGCAATTAATATCAGGGACAGAGGGAATGAAAAAGCCACCTATTTTTAGGATCACAGCCACAAAAATAAGATAAAACGATATATGCACAAATCTAGAAAGGACAATACTTCAAAAGAACTCACTTTCAGCTGTTGTAGACTATACTCTTGGCACAAGGAAAAAAGAATTTGTAACTTAATAACCTCTGAATTCTCTAAATTTGTCTGCAGAGTCTTACAGATTAAGCCCAAATACTTAGCGTAGTCAAGACCTGAACAGGAAGCGTGGCACAAAAACATGCAGGTGCAGAACCAACATAACAAGTAGAAAAGGGAAACATTACCCCAAGGAGCTTAGTCATGCCAGCAACAGGAAGCAAAGCATTCCTGAGGAGGGAAAGCACAGCATCAACATAAAAAATGTTCTCTGCTAAAGTGGTGTCAACTTGACTGCATCTGGAATGAAGTAAATGCAAGCAGCGGGCACTCCTGTGGAGGGTCAGCTTATCTGAAGCAGATGACCCACCCCAAAACCAGATAAAAGGACAAGGCTTTTGGCCTGCTCGCCCTCACTTCTGCAGACAAGAGGCCCACTATTCCATTGGCTCTCAACCATGAGAGTCAAACGACCCTTTCACAGAAGTCACCTAAGGTCTGTTGAAAACCACAGATATTTACATTACCATTCATAACAGTAGCAAAGTTACAGTTATGAAGTAGCAACAAAAATAATTTTATGGTTAGGAGGTCACCACAAGATGAGGATTAAAGGGCTGCAGCATTAGGAAGGTTGAAAACCACTGATCTATTCTGTTGCTATGGCATTTCTTTACCCATATTGGAACCAATTTCTCCAGGACTCCAACGCAGACTGAGGACCAGCAGCTCCCCCAGGAAACTTCCAGACCTTCTGCTCCAGCAATTGCTGAAACACTCAGCTTTCTGGTCTGAACTGTGGATTCTTGGCCTCTCCAGTGTGAAACAGCTACTGCTGGAGTACCTGGACTGCATCTGTAAACTAACCTAACAAACCCCTTTTGATGTGTTTATATATCTACTCTCTCCACTCTGATCCTTTCGAGAACCCTAACACATTGTACAGCAAAATCTAAATAAACAAAGAAATGGGCCAAAACTCTAAATAAAAATCAAGTATATTTGAGCTGGGAATATACATACTGTTCCACTCAGTAGTGGAGTGCTTGCTTTGTATGACCAAGGCCCTGGATTCAATCTTAATAAAACCTTAATTCCTTCTAGATTAATGCACAAATTCAACAGGACTCTGATAAAATCCCGTAAGATATTTGGTACTCTAGCCAAGTGAATGCATGTAAGATAAATATTTATATAAATATAAAAAGCAGAAATAGGTAACAATAAATCACTAATTTCTTAAACCAGGGTAGAAGACATTCATTTCATAACAAAATAAGTAAGTCTGAACTATCTGCTTCCCTACCGGAGGCAATCACCCTGAGAGAAAAGGGTGAGAACTGAAGAGAAGTAACTAACCTATAGGAAATAAGGGGAGTGTATGTCTGATTTTAGAAAGTAGGATGTTCTATATAAAACAATTTTAGAAGAAATGTTTTAAAACCACATCTAATTGAAAACTTTTGAGATATCTATATGTACAAAATTAAAAGGCAAAAGACAAAATGGAAGAACTATCTGGAACAAGGAGACAAAATGGAAGAACTATCTGGAACAAGTATATGCACACAGGTCATAACATTTAAAATAACGGAACTACACATAGAAGTGAATACCACTGGGAAAGAAACATGAAAATAAATCACATAACAGCACCTCCTTCTAGCCCTTGCAATGACTGTCTTCTCGTGGGCTCTGCTGTCCACGTGTGCACAGTGGTAAACTGCTGACATGAACAGTAAGAGGTGGTGGTGAAGCTGGGTCTCAGGGGGACAAGAGGGCACCTACCCTCAAAGAGTCTGCGATGTGGTCACTGTGGTGACCACAAACCTCGGGTCAAACTGACACACCATTGTTATCTCTCAAATCATTAGAGATTTTTCAAAATAACACTGAGGACCACCATGCTCCAATGATGAGAAATGAAGGCCTAGACGCCCAATTGGGAGATTGGGCCAATAAATCAGGATAAACCTAACAGTGGAATTTCATACAACCTTTCAAAGTCAAATTTTTCTAAAACTAGAAAATGCTCACGATACAGTGTCAAGGAAAAACAGAACAGTATTTCCAAACAATTTCTACAGAGAATGTAGAATTATGAATTTGAAAAATGGACCAAATTATGAACAATAGTTGTCTTTGGGGATTTTATTTACTTTTTTTGTAAATATCTACAGATTTTGAAATCTTGTAATAAAAAGACATTCTGGTTTCTAGTTTAGCATGAGCACTGGAAGACACCATTCTGTCCTAAGAACAAGTAATTCTCAATAAACTAAAAAATAACTATTGCTAGATGAACAGGGAAAATGGACTCACAGAGCAAAACCACTGTCCCTACAACTTGACAACAAACAGGAGAACTCAGGAAGGTCCAAGCTCTTAATCCTGCTCAGAAACCCGAGCAGTAACAAAACCTGAGCCAACTCCAGAGGACTCTATCATGGGCAAGTACAGTTTGTTATCTCTAGGAGCCAACAACAAAAACTATTCTCCCAGCAGGAAAACAACCAACGTTTTAGCATAGCCCAATCTGTCCAGGGAATGGGAAATATCAACTACAGCCTCCTCTAGCAGCCTAAGTAGTTAAGAGAAGAACTAAGAAGCGCAGATGAAATACACAGTATAGAGTCACAGCACACTGAAGGACTAGAGAAACACTTATCAACATACCAATCCCATTACTAAGGGCCCATTTTCTACAGTTCCTTTGATCTGATGGATTCTGGCCAGTTAGGTGGGAGGGGCGGTAAAGGAGGAGGTATTAGGTATTGATAAAGATGCAGCAATCCTCAGTGTGTAATGACTGAACAGAACAGCACCAACTATGTGAGCAAGCAGAACTGTAAGGAGAGGTATGTACTGATGGAAATGGAGACTTCACCACCTTCCCATCAGAAGTCGACAGACCCAGCCAGCAGACAATCAGTAAGGACATAGTTAAACTCAAAATTAGCATTAACTGCCCATGTATAATGGACATCTACAAGCTGCCTTATCTAACAACTGCGGAGTAGATATTTTTCTCAAGTTCACATAGAACACTCACCAAGAAATATTGCACCATTGACCATAAAATCATAAAAGGACTCCAAATGATATGGTGTCTTCCTCTAAATTACAATGGAGTTAAAGTAAAAAAAGGACAATAAAGTCAGCTGGAAATTTTCAACATGTCATGGTGATTAAACAAACTTCTAAATAACACAAAAATTCGATAATACATAGAGATTTTAAAATATTTTAAATTAAATGATATAAATATATTTACTTTTCTCAATGTTCTGACAAAATACCTAACAGAAACAAGCTATAAAAGAAGAAAGAATCCTTTTGGCTCCTGATGTAATGATTTTAATGAATTTAAGGATTTCTGTGATCAACGTGGAAAGGTCAGTACGAAGTAGAGAAGGACAGATCACAGCACGGCAAGGAAGCAGAGGAAGGGTACTGCCGACTGGCACCATGCTGGCCTTCTCCTCCTCCCCTTCATCCTACCCAGGCCTCCAGCACATGATAGTGTCACCCACACAGTCCTGTGGAAAAGCCCTTAAAGACACACCTAGAGATGGGCCTCACTGTCCACAGTGATTCTAAATACCGTCAGGCCGACAATGAAGATCAATCCTCAGAACAACTGACCAAAGTGTGTGAGATGAGATCAAAGTAGGGATTCGAGTGGAATTTACAGCACTAAACATACACACTAGAAAAGCAAGAACTACCTGAGACAATTTCAGTTTCTACATACTGGAAAGCCACGAAAGAGTGAATTAGTTCTAAAATAAGCAGCAGAAAAGAAATAATAAAAATTAGAATAAAAATCAGTGAGATCACTACAGGAAAATCAAAGAAACCAAAAGGAAGTTGTTAAAAAATAAAATCAATGTATCTAGCCAAACTAAGAAAATAAGAGTGAATATAAATTATATAATTGTCAGAAATAAAAAAAATAGGACATCAGTAAAAATTTGAAGAAACATGAAAGAGCAGTAAAGGAATACTATGAACGAATTTGATAACCTAGGTTTCAAGTCCGTGAAAAACATCATCTGCCACCGTTTAGATGAGAAGATAATCTGACCAGGCCTATCACTATCCAAGGAACTGAGCCCATGATTAACAATCTTCCAAAAAGGAAAACACAGGATCAAGTTATTTCACTGGAAAATAGGTAAGAAATGATACCAATTTTCTAAACTCTCTTCCAAACATATAAGCAGAGTGAAAACTTCTAATGTATTCTATGAACAAATAAAAACACATAATACCACCTGTTCAGAACTAAAAGAAAAACCCTGAATAAACTATGACAAGAAAGGAACTTCCTTAACTGATAAAGAATAGGTATTTTAAAAGTTAGTTAACAACACAGTGATGGGGAAAAACTCAAGCTTTCCCACTATGATCTGAGAAAGGAAAGGCTATCTCTTCTCATTGCTACCTGACAGGACTGTGCTGGAAGTCTCGGATAACGCAGTAAGACAAGGACAGGAAATATAAAATGACTGGTCTTCTATCAATACACCTACCAACGAATATCTGAAACAATGAATTTGTAAAGAAAAAGGGTTTATTTTGACTATAATTTTGAAGGTTTCAGTTCATCATCAGTCAGCCCTCTGCTTTGGTGCCATGGAAAGGAAGTCCATCCTAACAGCAGCACACAGCACACCAAGACCACTCACTCACCTCATGACCACAAGTGACAAGGAGACAGGCTACCACCCTACAACACCCGGGGCATGCCTATAGTGAATGCAAGTCTCCCACTAGGCCCCCTTCCTAAAGTTTACAGCATTTCTCTACAGCAACAGCCAAATCAAGCTCTTAGCACAGGGGGACTACAGGAAACTTTCCTGACCCAAAATGTAGCAAAGGGTACCCTAACTGCAAAGAAAAAAGTAAAAAGTTTGTTCACAAATGTAGAAGATGCAAAACACTCAGAACTGACAACCTTCCAGCATGAAGGAAGCTACTGGCTCAGTTCCAGCTTGATCTCTCTACTTCTTGCAACCAAGATCCTTTGTCTACTTCTGGTGGGCAATTAAGAGGAGTCACTTAAGTCTGTTTTTTCTTTTTTGGGGGGGTGAGGCTAGGCCCTACCTAAAATTTGGCAATTTCCTTAAAAAGTAAACATACTCTTAACACATGACCTAGTTATTATGTTTCTTACTGTTAACTCAAATATGTTGAGTTAAAAATATGCCTATACAGAACCCTGCATACACATATTTATAATAATTTTAATCAAAATTCACCAAACTTAAAAACAGACATGATGTCCTTCAGTAGATTAATGAAAAAGCTAGCACATCTAAACAGTACTAATGAAGGATGAGCTGTATCACACTACGACCCAAGAGACAAGAATCCCATAGCCATTCTGTAAGACAGTAGAGCCATTTCTTCCATTTTTTATTGATAACTTTTGTTCTTTGACAACTCCACACACGTATATAGTGTACTGTTTATTCTCACCACCATCCTTCCTGTGTCTCCCTCTCTGATTCTGTCTCTTCCTCCTCCTTATAGGGTCCTTTCCCATACCCCCATCTTTTTGTTTTGTGACCCACTGAGTTTAACCAGGACCAGACATGTCACTAGATTTGGATATATCCATTAAAGCCTGCTGAGCTCAGCAATGGGTAGACAACTGAAACAATGACTATCCTCGTCCAGAATCCATCAGTAGCCAATAGTTCAGCATGGAAGGGTAGGACCTCATAAGCTCCTCACCGAAGTCCATGACTGTCTGTTAACCAACAGTGTTGTACAGGTCCAGTATAAGCAACCACAGCTGCTCTTAGACATTTATAGTAGCTGTCACATCCCAAAGGTAGTACCTCTCAGGATCATTGATGCCTTATATGTCCCAGCAGCCTGAACAAAACCTTCCAGCCAGCTCAGTTCCAGCTTGAATTCTCTACTTCTTGCAACCAAGATGTATGATCTAGTTCTGGAGGCCAATTAAGAGGAATCACTTAATCTGTTTTTTGGGGTTTTTTTGTTTGTTTGTTTTTTGTGGGTGGGGGGAGGACTGGGGCCTACCTAAAATTTGGCAATTTCCTTTAAAAGTAAACATACTCTTAACACATGACCTAGTAATTGTTCTTCTTACTGTTTACTCAAATATGCTGAGTTGAAAATATGTCTATATAGAACCATGCATGCATATATTTATAGTAATTTTAATCAAAATTCACCAAACTTAAAAATAGATATGATGTCCTTCAGTAGATTAATGAAAAAGCTAGCACATCTAAACAGTACTAATGAAGAATGAGATATAAAACTACGAAAAATAGAAAAATAAAAACCTTACATGTTACTAACTAGAAGTCAATCTGAAGTATATGCATTTCATTATTCCATCTGTGTAACATTCTGTGTGAAATCTATGAAGAAAACACAAACTATGGAGACAGTACAAAGATGAGTGATTTCCAGACATTGAGGAAAGGTGAGGAGCAAAAGGCAGAACACAGAAGACTTTTAAGGTAATAAAACAACTCTGTATAACACTTAACAGCAGATACACACCATTAAAATTTGCCCAAACCCATAAAACACATAACAAAAGTGACTCTACTGTAAACTATGGTCTTTAGGCTATAATAGCATGTTGCCATGTGGTCATCAGTTGTAACTAATGTTCTTCTCTAGTGAGGCATATGAAAGGGGGAGGCAGAGGTATCAGTATGGGATAGTTCTGCATCACCTTCCTCTCGGTTTTGCTATGAACCTTCAAAGTCAAAGGCTAGGAGCATGAAGCTTTGCTATTAAAATCACTTCTCCACTTCATTCTAACTACTCCTCTCAATACTGAAAAAAGACTACAATATACCATGCTGGCCAAAACCTTTCTCTTTCTGCTTCTGAAAATGGGTAATAATTAGCTTGATACTAAGATCAAATAAGTATACATTCCTTTATCGTCTGCATTGCTGATCAGGCCCGTTGGCAAGCTCCATTTACACTTCAAAGACACAACTGGACTATTTCCTCTGTTCACCAGGCTGTACTATAACCTAATCAAAATGTTAATGGATAGTTGTGCAGAAAAGAACTAATACAGCATGCTGGAGTCCAGCTATTCTTCACAAAGTCTGCTCACAGGGACAGCCTTTGAAAATTTAGGAATACGGAATTCAAGAGAATCCCTCCACCTAGCTGGTAAGTTTGCTCACTGTGCCTAATGCCTGTGCTGCATGGTTTATACTGAGCATCTCTTTGCTTGTAGAAATCTGGAAATAGGGTAGACCTAGACAGCAGCCCCCTTAAAAACCTGAATCTCTAGTGAGATCTTATTAGCTCTCAACAGTCCTAGAGGAACTAGGTGGACCCATGTGAGAACAGTGAAAACACTAGGCATTGGGTGGTTCCCAATGAGTTTCACTCAACATACCTTTCCTCTTTGTTGATTTTATCTACTAAAACATCAATATCCTAAGTACTGTGAATTGTCCCAGTGAGTCGATGAGCTTAGAACTAGTCCTAACTGATGTCAGTCTATCTGCCTTTAGAAAGAAGGAAAGAAAGAAGGAAAGGAAGGAAGGAAGGAAGGAAGGAAGGAAGGAAGGAAGGAAGGAAGGAAGGAAGGAAGGAAAAAATTGCACAAAGGAAAACCCATAAGGCACTTTTACAAAACTCACCTCTAATGTTAACTGACAAATCATTCTGAAGCGTTTCCTGTGCTATTATCCCTCTTTCTCTCTTACCCTCTTATAAATCGAATTCAGACAGCAAAATACAACCTCATTTAATCTTCCCTTGTACTTAATTCTAATGGGAACACACACAAAAAAAAACCAGTCATCAATTACGTGGCATTCTAGGGATCATAAATTATTCTTTGAAAAGAGATTATATAAATCCCTTAAAAAAAAAAAAAAAACTTCAATATAGCTATGACTTGTCCAAGTGGCAAGTCTCAAAAGAAGAGTGCTGGGGAATCAAAAAAGAGTGCTTAATACAATCTCAAAGAAAGAGTGCTGGGCAATAGCTCCATGGGTAGTGTTTGCTGTGTAAACATGAGAATCTTAGACCAGCTCCCCAGCACCCATCTTTAAAAACACTGCCAACAGGAGCATCACGCATCTGAAATGCCACTACTGGGAGATGGAGAAAGGACTCCCAGGGGTTTTCTGGCCAGGCAGTCTAGTCAATTATTGAGTCCCAGGTTCAATAAGACCCTGTCTCAAAAGTAAGGTAGAGAGCAATGGAGAAAACACCCAGCATTGACCACTGCCCTCCACAAGCACATACAGAAAGAAGCGCACATACACACTTACATAACCTCAAAGAAAGACAACTTTCCAGTTCCTTAGATTGAGTATGAGTAAGCTCCACAGAAAGAAGTCAAACAAGCCAAAGAGGAAGAAGAAATGACCGACCAAGTCAAGCTGACAGGTAGAAAAGCCTATCCAAACCGTGCCTTCCTATGGACAGTACCGCCTAGAAGCCTGGGCACATGAGGTCAGACCTTGCAGAGTAGAACACACATGCATCTAACGGGGCAGAGAGGGCAGCAAAGCAGGCCCGGGTGCTCATGGCTGGGTGCTAGATCCACAAGAAACAGGAAGGAAAAGCCCAGCAGCATCTGCGACAGTTTAAAGTAGGTGACAATGGCAAAGCTAGACATGGACAATCTACAGGCTGCTCCATGAGAAGTGAGGCCATGCCCACCCCAGAGCAGTCGTCAAGGAGCCAACTTCACAATTATCCTCACCCAACGTGATGCAAGAATCTAACCCAGGCATCAGGAGTCACTAAGACTACAGATTTGTTTTTAGGAGCCATGATTGAAAAACAAAAATCTTCAAAGAACCTTTACAAAGTATATGAAATGAGTTACAAAGAGAAAATATTGTGACCAAGAGGTAGCCTGCATCAGACTCGCTGAAATGGATATATAATAAACTCTCTGAGGATTTGCATTCCCTATATATTCAACTCTAGAGACGCTTTTTGCAAGTTAGGCAAATTGTTCTACACAACTCGTTCTATACCAACACTTTCAAGAAATAATATACTCTACAGGATGAAGACATACCCAGATATAAAGATATATCATGCTATACCTAGTTAACATAGTGATAATTATTCTCCTGTAAGTAAATGTTTGTCAGATATAACTAAATGGTTTAAAATAACCTGACAGCTTTGACTGTAAAGGCAGCAGTGGCATTCTTCTGTCCCTCCCATCTGGGCTTCTATCTCTTCAGTGACACCACACTTCTTGAATGACAGGAGTGTAGTGGCTAATGTTTGCCAAGCAGATCCCATCTCACTACTCATTTTCAAAAACAAGTAAGGATCTGTTTGGTGTTATCAGTTCACAATACAAGGGGTTTAATTTTAAAAGGAAAAGAGAGGGACAGTTAGCTCAGTGCAGAATGGTGACTCCCTCTCGTAGAGGGAGAAGCAGATGGCAGCAGCAAGGACCACACAAGGGCCTCAGATGTCATGGCAACAGTCTATTTCTTAAATTTTGTCCTGGCTCCCTGATTATAATCTTATTGCGGTCTAAAGCCTGGACCTACGGCATGCATAGAAAAGATTCCAATAGCTCACCATTAAAATTTTAAACCCAAGTTTTGCAGCCATCCCCCTATTCATTTTTCCAAAAGGACTTCCTTATCTGTCTACCTACTTACCTACCTACCTACCACACACATAACTAACTGTCCATCTGCGTTGCTGGAAATAGAGCCTGTTGTCTTATACTAGGCAAGTGCTATATCACTGAGCTATATCCTAACCCCTCCAAATGTATTTCAGAATCAATTCTGCAAGTTTTACAATTCTCACTGAGATTTTTAAATAAACAACTGCCATCAATTTATAGATGAAATTGGTACACACACATGATCGTTACTCAAAGATAGTATGCTAGAAATGGTCCCACCAAATAACCACGCTCAGACTCTGTTTGTGTTATCCTTCCCCTGCTACAGTAATCTAGATACTGAACACTGCTAGTCTAGACACCCAAGACTAATTGCCTCATGTTTCTCCCTTGCCCCCCCCCCAACACAAAAACATTCAAATGCCTCCGCTCAGCGCCCTACAGGAGCTCCTGGTGTCACCCTCTCGGTGAGTGGTGTGTGCAAGCACCTGGCTCAACAAGCTCTCTGCCTCGCTGTTTAAAGCAGGGGTTTTGTCTGTCCTGTGCCTGGTTTACCCTCGACTCTGTGACCCTACGGTATTCCACTGAGGCTGTCTCATTAGTGGCAGGCCAGGTTTCTCATGTCTCACTGAGGATGAATGGAGCATAGAGCAACCTAAATTCTAGGGACATGATGATAAAACATTTCATCCTTGACAGGGACAAAGTGTTTTTTTTAAAAAAAAAAATAGGGATAAAGTTCTGTCATCCTGAACTACAATGGCACAGCTGAAATTTACTAAATATACCACAGGGTACCAAGAGAGTTTCTCAAAAACAGTAAAGGACGATCCATTTGTGCTTTCAAAAGACAATGCAAACTCTGATGGCAACAGCTCCCTCTGCTGGCTCTTAGTGGGATCACGTGAAGAGGGAGGAAATGCACTGAGCACATATAGGAAAGTCCTCTCACCTACTAAAGCCCTAAGAGTGGGGAGGGGCGGGTGCTCGCACACAGCGCACAATCTAGAAACGGCAAATGACTGGATTTCACATTCCCTCACTAACTTCAACTCTTGCATGTTCTAACAACTATGTTATTACTGACAGGCGTATCCCCTGTGTGGAGCTGGACTGGATGGTACTGTGGCACAGTAGACCCTGCTCTGACCACATCTGGGAAACCGAGGACTCTGGAAAGACAGATACAGACAGACACTCTCTCTCTCTCTCTCTCTCTCTCTCTCTCTCTCTCTCTCTCTCTCTCTCTCTCTCTCTCTCTGTCACACACACACACACACACACACACACACACACACACACACACACACACACACAGAGGGAGAGAGGGAGACCAACCAATGGCTATGCAGCCAGGTGTTTGCTCTGGAGTGAGGTGGGCCCAGGTACAGATGGGAACCACTTCATGCAGCCTCATGGAATCAGAGGTGACCAGCTATTAGCTGCAGAACCCACGTCACTAATACAGGAGAAGAGGTTCTACGTCACAGTTTCACAATAATTCCTGAAGACATGAAACTGCAGAAGCAGCTACAAGGAGTGCTCACAGTGCATCAGGTCACTAGCCACTCCAGTGCAGACAGTCAGCAGTAGCCAGGCTAATTCTGCATACATAAACATACATGTATATGGACACATATAACGAAGGAGACAAGGATAACACAAATAAGGAAAAGGAATTATAAGTTGGTAGATTCTGCATACAGACAACACTGAAGCTCTCTGTGTTTATACACTGTGAAACTACTTCACATTTTTAAAGCAGTAAAAACTTAAAAATGCAATTAGTGTTTTAGAAACAAATTTGACAGAATTTGTACAAACCATGTCCAGTCAGAAATAGAAAACATGCCTGGTGCTTTTCTTGCAGTGAGGAGATGAAATAGATACATAGGAGCTACATTCAGATTTTTTTACAAAAAAATTTTACCTCTAGTGAAGCTCCTATACTCTAGGTATACACAGAACATCCGGGCTACTGAAGGATCTCTGGGGCTTCCTCCTTCCAAAGAGCAAGGCACATGTGAAGTAGTCAGGGTTTACCTTTTGTGTGTGTTGTAGAGAAAAGGAAATGAGAAAGCCAGGGCAAAACCACAGTGGCTACTCTGGACCTGCGAGGTGGCCTGAGAAGCAGGCTTGATTGGCATCTGGGCCTGTCTGGACTCTGAGAGGCAGGCAGCAAGATTTCCCTCATGGCATGCTTCTCAGACCCTTGCCATCCTCGTGCTATGGCCCTGCAATGCCACTGAGCTCTGGCCACCCTCTGCAGCACCAAGCTATTCCTCTGCCTCCTAAAAGAAGCACAAGAGCTTCCTCCAGAGACGCCGCCCAATGTACCTGCACCTCTGTGGTGAAGAAACACAGAGAGGTTTCGGTACAGGCCCGTGATTCCTCAAACAGCCCTTCAGCAGTGTGGCCCTCAGGAGCAGTCAGCACTAGCCGGCCTAATTCTACATCTATTTAGTATATAAACACATATACAGAAGGAGATAAGGACAACATGAACAAGGAAAAGGGTTATAAATCACTCTGGAGAACACATATGTGCACACCTATTGAACAATCAGTGCTCAGACTGACATTCTAGGAGACAGCCAGGAACACAACGAAAAATACAGCATCAAGGATATCTTCTAAAATAAAACTAACTGGTAAAACTGAATAGCGTGACGTAAGAGCTATGGGGAGGGCCTGAGATTCCAGAGGTGGCACAGCAAGGAGTCTCACTGCACACCAACAGTGAGCCAAGCCCGAGAGTGACTGTGTGGAGATCTGTGCTGGGGACATGGCAGGCGTGAGGGGCAGGCCATGACCACGGAAGCACTGACCTGATCCATACAGCCCAGGAAGCTGGTACTGCTGCAGCAGGATGAGCAGAGCAGGGCAGAAGCCAGGTGGGGTGAGACCATAGAGGGGACAGTGGCAGTACTGGGACCGGGTAGGAAAGAGTTTGGACTCCACAGACCATAATAACGGTCACAAGGTTCAAGTGGAAGGAGACCTCTGGGGAGCAGCTGCAACAGGGACGACCCAACTCGCTTATGCCCTCACGAGGCACCACTCCCCGCCACTCGTCATCGAAGCCAGGTTCTCACCACAGCAAGACCTGGGCAGGCCGAAGCCGGCAGTGGGAGAGGAGGGCTGGCCGGGAGTGGCAGGACACCCTGACAGTTGGCACCGTGACACAACAGGCTAAGTTCTCTGCCAACACTATCACCACCAAGGGCAGAGACATTTGCCATGTGTGGATTAGGGTATGGTGGTACAGACCTGGATTCCAATGAAGAGATGGCTTTTCTGCAGAGCCTCTGTGACAGAACAAAGGTAAATACTGAAGTACACAGAACCATCTGAGGCTCAGGAAAAGGCAGAATTTTCCACCTGGGCAAAGAGCAGCTGCTCTGGAGCAGACCCATGACCATGGGCTGGCAGTGCCTGAAAACAGCCGCCCAAGGCAGAGGCTCATAGCAGTTCCATGCCCAGATTATCAAAATGGACTCAAAAACATAAATCACATGATCACGATCATACCAGTAGATACAAAAAGCCCTTGGGAAAAAAATCAATCAGTCTTTCATGATACGTCATGAAAAGAAGCTATGAATGGACACAGCACACATCAACATAATAAAGGCTACGTACAACAAACCTATAACCAATTATCATGCTAAATGAGAAGACAAGTGTGTCCACTCTCTACTCCAATTCAATATAGAGCTCAAAGTTTTAGCTACAGTAATAAGACAAGAGAAGGAAATAAAAGGTATACAAATACAAACAAGGGGAAAAGAGTTCATGTACCTCCCTTTGCAGATGATATGATTTTATACTAAACTACCAAGAACTCTTAGAACTGACACACTTTCAGCAAAGCAGCAGGTAACAAAATCAGAACATGAAAATCTGTGGCCTTCCTATATACCAATGGCAAATATACGGACAAATCAGAGAAGAAATGCCATTCACAACAGCCACCTGTGTTGGCTAGTTTTGTTTTGGGGAGGTGTTGTGAAATATTAGCTGAATGTGTTACATTTATTTATACTGTGGAATATTTGTTTAATGATGCAAAGATGTGTTTCATTCTTTTATGTTGCATTTGTTTAACTCTGTGAGGCTGTGTTACTTTGCCTGGTAAAACCTTGATTGGTCTAATAAAGAGTTGACTATCCAATAGCTAGAGACGAGAGGGACAGGCAAGGCTGCCAGACAGAGAGAATAAACAGAAGAAGGGGGTGAGCAAAGGAGAAGGATGCTGGGGGCCAGTCACCCAGCCAAATGCCAACCACGGAATATGAAGGAAAGAAAAGTTATACTATATGGAAATAAAAAAAAAAAGGTAAAGCCCAGAGGCAAAAGGTAGATGGGATAATTTAAGTTAAGAAAAGCTGACTAGAAATAAGCCAAGCTAAGGCCAGGCATTCATAAGAAAGAGTAAGTCTCCATGTGTTTATTTGGGAGCTGGATGGCGGGACCTCAAAGAGCAAAAAGAAAAAACTACAGGGAAGGGAGGTGTTTGTTTTGTTTGTTAGTTTTGTTAACTAAACATGAGAAGAGGGAACCTCAATTGAGAAAACACCCCCATCACACTGGCCTGTAGGCAAGCCTGTGGGGTCATGTTCTTGATCCATGACTGATAACTGATGTAGAAGGAACCTGGAAGAAAGGAATGATAAAAGAGATAGAAGCATGGAAAGCAAAATCTCCATCAGGACCACTGGAACAATATTTTGACTTAAGAATCTGTGGCTCTGGTCAGGGAGACTAAAGAATTAGCTATGATAAATAAAGGATCAATATCACTGAAGTGAAACATCTGTTTTAGTGGGACAACTGTATTGACTAGCCAAGGCTGAGAAATCAGATGTGATTAAGAAGAGACCAGCATCATTGAGGCAAAATCTTCCAAGAGTACTTCTTCAAGGTCAGCACAGAGACACTGTGTCCAGGGTGGCCAAGCCAGCATCTCATGCTAATAGCAAAACTTGGCAATGTGTAGTCCTTCAGGTAGTGCTGGTTTGAAGGCATGGCACTAGATGGCAAGGTTG
This sequence comes from Peromyscus californicus insignis, assembly GCF_007827085.1. Classification (NCBI taxonomy): domain Eukaryota; kingdom Metazoa; phylum Chordata; class Mammalia; order Rodentia; family Cricetidae; genus Peromyscus; species Peromyscus californicus. The sequence goes on along the minus strand of NW_026294469.1, from coordinate 73,525,133 downwards.
GAGCCCCTGAAAAGAGGGTGGAAAAGGCAACTGATGAAGACGCAGCCTCAGCTGCAGCAAAGACCCCCCAGTATACTGGAAATATCAGCACCATGGGGAGACTGCCAAGGACAGCAGCAGCTGTGGAACAGAACCAACCTGAACTTATGAGACAAGTTATGTGAGTTATGGGTTTCAGTGCCCAAGAGGTGGAGTTGCTCGAGTCCCTTGTAGCCCAGATGATCATATGTGGGTCCCAGACATCAAGCACTGAAATTTTTACATTGTTGATGTTGGTTTTGCTTTGATTTATGATTGTTCCCTAGTTCTTGCCTCTTGGAGTAACAAACTACATAACATTTACTATTATTATTATTATTATTATCATTATTTTATAGGGGCCCACAGTTGAAAAACTTTGGACTTTTAAAGAAACATTGGGTTTTTAAAGGAAACTTAGACTTTTAAGATTGTGGGACTTTTAAAGATAGAAAAACAATCTTAAAACACATATGAGAGCAGAAAAGACCATGAGTAGCCTAAGCAACCCTAAACAACAGAATATGTTGGGAGTTACCACTATACATAATTTCAAGTTGTACTACAGAGCCACAGTAATAAAAACAGTATAGTACTGGCACAAAAACAGGCACATGAACCAGTGGAATAGAAGAGGGGAACCAGAGTCAAGTCACTACAACCATAGCCACACGACTTTTAACAACGATGTAAAAATACTCATTAGAGAGGAAAATGGCATCTTCAACAAATGGTGTTGGTCAAAATGGATATCAACATGCAAAAGAAAGAAACTAGATTCTTAGCTCTCATTCTGAATAAAATTCAGCTTCGTATGGATCAAGGACTCAACTGAAGACCAGATATTCTGAAACTGCTAGAGGAAAAAGTAGTAAGCAAGCTTCGGCATACAGATATGGAAGGGTAAGGATTTTTCTGATAGGACTCCAATAGCATAGGAAACAAGACCAGCAATTGACAAATGGGATCTCATAAAACTAAAAAGCTTCTGTACAGAGATGCAAACTGTCAATCAATGAAAGAGGCAGCCCAAGAATAGGATAAAATCTCTGCCGGCTACACATGTGACAAAGGGTTGGTATCTAGAAAACACAGGGAATTAAAGAAAAAACAAAACTAACCATCTACACATGTGACAAAGGGTTGGTATCTAGAAAACACAGGGAATTAAAGAAAAAACAAAACTAACCATCTACACATGTGACAAAGGGTTGGTATCTAGAAAACACAGGGAATTAAAGAAAAAACAAAACTAACCATCTACACATGTGACAAAGGGTTGGTATCTAGAAAACACAGGGAATTAAAAACAAAACAAAACTAACCATCTACACATGTGACAAAGGATTGGTATCTAGAAAACACAGGGAATTAAAAACAAAACAAAACTAACCATCTACACATGTGACAAAGGGTTGGTATCTAGAAAACACAGGGAATTAAAAACAAAACAAAACTAACCATCAAGAGAACACACACCACAATTTAAAAACAGCCTATGGAACTAAACAAAGAGTACTCAAAAGAAGAAATACGAACAGCTAGTAAACAGTTTTAAAAATGATCAACATCTTTAGTTGTGGTAATATTTTGTTGTACTCTAGTAAAATTTGCCTGAAGATCAGAGGACAGAACAAGCCACTAGGTTAAACATAGAAGCCAGACACCTTTAATCCTAATACTCAGGAGGCAGAGATCCGTCTGGATCTCTGTGAGTTCAAAGCCACCCTGGACTACATGAGATTGATCCAGTCTAGGAGAGAAACAGAGCCAGGCAGTGGTGGCACACACCTTTAATCCCAGTACTTGGGAATCACACGCCTTCAATCCCAGCACTAGGAAGGAAATAGGCAGAGAAACGTATATAAGGTGTGAAGGGGCAGGAACTAAAGCCTTTTCGCTGGACCCCTTTTAGCTAAGGAAGCCTTTTGGCTGAGGACTCAGAAGCATTAAGTCAGAGGATTCCTGTAAGCCAGAGGATTCGTGGAGTTGGTGAGGTGAGATGTGGCAGTGGCTTGTTCCTTTGTCTCTCTGATCTTTCAGCATTTACCCCAATATCTGGCTCCGGGTAGTTGTTTTTTTTTTTTTGTTAGTTTGTTTTTTTTTTATTAAAAGACCATTTAGCAATTCCAGCAACATTTAGTCACCAGAGAATAAGGATTAAAACTACTTTAAGATTCTATCATAAATGGCCATCATCAAGGCTATAAGTCTCAACAACTAGCTGCATGGGGAAAGAAGAACCTTATACAGTGTTGGTGGGAATGTGAACTTCGGAAATCAGTCTGGAGGTTTCTCAAAAAACTAAAAATAAGAGTTCTCATATGACCCAGCTATACCACTGGGTATATTTATACCCAAGGCTCTTAATACCCTACTACAGACACTTGGACAACTATTTTCATTGCTGCTCTAGTCACAATAGCTAGGAAATGGCATTAGCCTAGATGTCCATGAACTAACTGATGAAAGAATAATAAAAATGTGGTACATAAACTTAACAGAATTCTACTCAGCTGTAAAGAAAAATCAAGTTATAAAATTTGCAAGTAAATGGACAGAACTGGAAATAATACTGAGTAAGGTAACTCAGGCCCAGAAAGACAAATGCTACATGTTCTTTCTCATATGTAGATTCTCAGTCCAGCTCTTCAGTTTGTGTGTTTGACCTGGAGTACCTGTAGACTCTACAGTGTGGATGGAAGCTGGGAAACTACAAAGGAATATAAGGAGGTGGGTTGGGCGCAGTACGCAAGTGCAGACAGCCAAACATAGCTGAAACAGGAGAGAGAGTGGGCATACAAGGAAGGCTGAAGCACAAAAGGCAGAGGGGCGAGAGAGAGAAGGGGGCAGGTAGGGAAGAGTAACCGAAATGAAAAGCGTATGAAACAGTTATGCAGACACCTACGATCTTTAACTCAATTAGAAATATTTTTAAAAAGTTAAAAGGGAAACAGCTTATATGGGTAGACAGTACTGTTCCTAGAATCAGTGTGTCAATAAATAAAACTCCCACTGCCAGGTGTGGGATACTTCTGTATGAGATGCTAGTCACAGAGGTCCCACTGGCTTCAAAAACAATATGAGCTCCTGTCATTCCTCTTGGGTGCCCACCAGAACCAAATAAAAAGGATCCACCTACTGCTGAAAATATGACACACCTTGGTAGCAAGATACAGACAAAACAGGACCCACACTGAGTCTTCAAAAGACTGGTCTGTCAACAGTCAGTCACGGATGAGGGAGAGGCTCGGGGGGGCCCCTACCCTTCCCTGCTGAACTACAGGCTACCAGTGGACTTTTGGTGAGGGACCGTAATCACTTTCATTTGTGTATCCAATGGTGAGTCCACTGAGTTCCAAAGGATAGTTCCAAACCTGTGATTACACAAACAGCCCCTATTAAACTCGGTAGAGCACAAAACAAAAGGAAAAGACATGAAGGTAGGAAAGAAATTTGTAGAGAAGAGGGGTGGACAACAAGGATCAGAAGGGAGACGGGGGAGCAATCACAATATATTATATCCATGTGTAAAATAGTGAAAGAACAAATTTAATTAATAAAAAGTAAATGCCAACAAGCACAAGAACCTCCCTGAGCCCAAAAGGCAAGGGTAGCTTTCAGACTGATGCAGGGGACATGAAAGGCACAGACCACCAGACTAATGCAGGGGTACGAAAGAGGCACAGATCACCAGCGACACAGATTCCTGATGACAATTTTAGCTTCAAAAGGAAGACTGGCTATAGCTAGCTATAGGACATTAAGTAAATAAAAATTCAGAAGTCCAATGTCACACTAAACATGAATAGTTTTAGTCCACCATAAAGGGTATTTCTTAATTGACCAGCAGTAGCTGAAGGAAAAGAACTGGGTGCTTACCTGCTTCTGTGGCTCACAGTGGTAAGACAACATGCTTTACAGAAAAGTTCAGCCAACAAATCTAAAACTAACACCATAACTTTTAAAAGTCAACATTTTTCTAAACTCAAACAAAAAAATCTGATTTGGACAAGGGTCATTAGGTGGATGGCAGTTCATCAGGTGGAAGAGGATTAGGGTAATTACGTTTGAAAAAGAATGCCTTCACAGTGAGGAAACACAATAGTCCTCTTAACCAAATGATGAAATTTACTGATAGGGCAGCCTGACATAGCATGACTTGTAATATGACACATAATGAAGTTCCATTTTCCTCTGTACCATATACTCACCAAAAATATTAAACTTGAACCCAAGCAGATCTACACTAGACTTCAAGTTTAAGAATTCATAAACAATCCCAAAAGGGAACAAGCAGGTGGATCAGAATAGGGTATGCATTCTGAGCCTGAGTTTCCTCCAGCCCTTTCCTTAGTTTCGGGAAGTGTGGCAAGCGGAAAACACTGAGACAGTGCAAACATGAGAAAAACTGGCTTCGTTGTAGTCTCGCTCTCTAAGGCAGTGACATCCACCCTGTGACATTTCCAAATTCCTGGGAGAGGGAAGATTTGGAAGTAAGAAAGGCAGTCTGGAATATGGTCAGAAAGGGGAGGCAAGCCTCCTCTAGAGGTGAGAGAATGGTGGAGCCAGAGCCAGAGCCAGAGCGACTGTGCAGGCTGCAGTACTTCCCAAGTCCTGTGTAGGAAAGGAGAGAGCCGGGGACACAGGCGCTGACAGACGATGAAGGACCAGCTGGGAGGGGATTCCTAACTCTTCTCTACAACCCACCAATTTCAGAAACAAACGTTAACTCAATTTCACCTTTCCTGGAGAAGAGGTTGCGAAATGTACTGCACAGGTAGAAAATCCCCCCGCCGTGCATGTCAATGTGAAGCTGATAGCCTTGCAGTCCATACTCGGGGCTGTCATCCACAAAGGGACTATGAGGAGGCAGCACATAGGGGCTGAAAAGCAATCAAAACAGACAAATCTGTCAACATCACAGACTAAATACTTGGTTGGAAAATACTCCTAAAAATTATTATCTATTCAATTCACTACCTCCCACCAATGACACACTATACAGGAGCCCTAATAATCTTCATACTGTGAACTCAAAAGAACTGTTCTTTGTTGTTCTCACCAACTTCTACAAAAATCAGCACCAATATAGAGTTCCACGGGCAGCATTCAGACCACCGCAGTGAACGTGATTGAGATCCACCCTACAATAGTAGTTCTCAATGGCCAAAGACAGAGGCACCCCGCAGAAGGTTCGCCAACACAGACCTACAGGCCAGGGAATCAGGCAAACACTCAAGCTAAAACCAACCAATTATTTCAGTAAGAAAACCTCACCATGGAAGGGAACATATGTAAAAGCATTCAAGAGCTTTACAGATATTTAAAAAGTGAGTAAGGGAGAGACCCAGGGGAAAGGTGCAGGGAGACAGAAAAAAATGCTCCCCACCTAACAATAAGCTGAAATATTAGAAGACACCCACAAAAGCAGAACAGAGTCAACCAGAAGGTCAAAGGTCTGTACATTTTCAAAGTCCCAAACTTCACATTAAGTAAGAGAACTTGAGGGAGAATGGTAGCATGCTATCAAAGCAAAGTACTCCTGCCTCTGTAAGTAATACTCTACCAGGTATAAAGTCCTTAAACTAGAAAAAATCAAGCAGACACATATTCATAAATAATACAATTATGTTAGCAATAGCTAAGTCTGCTAAGTCATGTCTGCTGTCTTGTATCTACTGGCTATGGGATACTTTTATAGCTATTGTTAGACTATTAAGACAGACCCGACTTCTATCCTGACCACACATAAATCCAATTCACCCACATACAGATACATACAGAGTGGCTGAGCCTAATGTGCTTCTCTCCACAAGGCGATGAAAATGAAGATTTGCCATGACAAAAGCCAGTCCGTCCTCCTTCTGAAAAGTTAATTTAAAAGAACATAGTTTTCAATAGAAGTATTTTAATTTTCACAAGTTCATTGTGAAAATCACAGCTTATCATCTTGAAGATACATGCATTATTACTGCTAGTAAAGTGTTACCATAAGACTTATATACAATAATGAGAGCTGGATCATGATTCACTCAATATACAGAACACGTAGTCACAAAAGAATTAATGCCCTGCATATGTGAAACAGCAAAATGCTCTATTCTATACAATGATTTCCATGTTATTTATATGTATACATAAATAATACATAATATGCACATACCCATATACGTGTATACATATAGGAGTGTGTGTGTGTGTGTGTGTGTGTGTGTGTGTGTGTGAGAGGGAGAGGGAGGGAGAGAGAGAGAGAGAGAGAGAGAGAGAGAGAGAGAGAGATGATTTCAGGCTATTTCAAACTCTTTTCAAAGATAAAGACAATCTGATAAGACCCTGCAGATGTCTGGAAAATTTCATAAACACTGAGCATTACTGGATAATGCTTCTCCTAGTTAGCTTCAGCTGTCAACTTGATACGTCCCAGAATTATCCAAGAGTCCCAACTAAGAGACTGCTTGGATCTGACTGGCTGTGCGCCTGTCTGTGGGGCATTTTCTTAATTGCTAATTGATACAGGAGGGCCCAGCATCCCTAGGCATGAGGCTCTGGACTATCTACGACAGCTGGCTGAACAGAGGCTAGAGAGCAAGCAAGCAGCCTTCCTCTGTAGTTCCTGCCACCTAGTACCTGACGTGACTTCCTGCCCTGATTTCCCTCAGTGATGGGCTGTGACCTGGTAATATAAGATAAAATAAACCCTTTCCTCACCCAAGTTGCTCTTGGCTGTGTTGTTTATCACTGCAACAGAGATCAAGCTAGAATGATGTTTCATTTGCAAATAATTGCTTTGTTTGGCAAATGCAGTAGAAATGACTAATTTTACTTCTTCACTTGCCCACTGGGTTAAATGGCAGAAAATGTGGTTATAGAGGAACTGATGTTTACTGCTACAGTATATACGCCTGAAAATGCCACTCTGTAACCAGATCAAACAGACCAAAAAGGACCCATAAGTTTAAGTCATAAAATGCACAGTACACCTCTTCCTGCTTCGTCCTCAAATCACAGAGAAAGAGAGTAAAAAGGACAGAAACAATGACTATGACAGTTAGCTGATAAGAAGGGCAAGAGGATGATGCTGTAGAAAACTGAAAACTTGATTCTGTCCTGTCACTGTACAGAGATACACTGCCACTCTTAACCAATCTGCGAACTGCTCTCATAAAAGAGCCAAGAGCCAAAGCCACAAAACTAAACAAATGTGGATGCACAGAGGTGCACCACACTACCCTGCAAAACTAAACAAATGTGGATGCACAGAGGTGCACCACACTACCCTGCAAAACTAAACAAATGTGGATGCACAGAGGTGCACCACACTACCCTGCAATCCACCAAGTGACTGTAGAATATAACCCATGAGAACGCTTCTTTTGAATTGTTGGTCAGGGTAGTATAAGTGACTCCCAAAAGAATATAGACTATTGCTGTTGCCTCAGTTGCCTCTCAGAGGTTGAAGGTAAACCCCTATTGCTGAATATACTGCACACTTAGGATACAAGCTTCAGACCGACTCAGATGATTCAAGCTGGGCCTGACCTGAAAGCCTCGTTCCTGTGGTCTAGCTTCTGCGGTATCAGAAAATACTATGCAAGCTCCCAAGGGAGAGACACTAATTGTCCTACCCAGCTGTAAACACCCATAAACCACAACAATGGCCAGCACAGTAAAGCGGCACATAAGTGGACTACATGTAAGCGGCACCCAACAGCTGCTCACTGAACTTAAGGTCACTCAACAGGAGGTAAATCCTGCTTAGCACTAGAAACCTAGCCAACTTCCTAGGTAGGGCTAGTGAGGTCATGGGTCTCAGAAAAGAATCTACTGTGGCCACTTTGCTAGACCAGCGCAATTCCCTACTACATTCTAAATCTTATCCTGATAACCAGAAGTAAGCACAGCTACGACCCCTTATCAAAGATGCTTCTCTGTACAGCAAATGGAGAAAGACCATTACAGAAATCCACAACTGGACGCAGTACAGAGATCAACAGGTGGTTTGGAGCTCAGCCCCAAAGGAAACATTTACATCACACCTCCCGCATCGGTGGCTGAGGGAACATTGCAGAGAGGATGCATAAAGACTGTAAGAGTCAGAACATGAGTAAGTTTGCTCTCAGACAGTCTGTCTGAGAGATGACTGCATAAACAAGACCCAGACAATAGCATGACCAATAGACATGCTAACACTGATAAGGGAAACTGTCACACGGTCCCACACCTAGACAAAAAACTACAGGCAACAAATGAGTGTTGAGAGACAGAGAATTATATCCTTTCTTAGGGTTGAGCCCCCTAACTGGTTATCCAATAGTAAGCCCTAAAACTATATACACACAAGCAACGAAAATGAACTCAGCAGGTTGTATTTATATATGTCTGCATACATATAGATGTGTGTATGTAACAATAATGATAGAAAGAGGCTATCAATTTGAGAGTGGAATGTAGTGGTATTTGCTCCACCCATGACCTTGGGTTATATGGCCCAAAGGAGGCGGTGCTTCCTGCCTGTACGTGACCTCTTATAAGGAGCTGGAGAAGGGTCACATGCCCCTGCTCCCTGCTCCCTGCTCCCGCCTGTGAAGTGGATTCGCTCCTGATCAGACCAGAGGATGACTAACACTGTCTACTCCATTCTGTATTCGTGAGTGTATTTCCTCAATTTATATCTTAATAAGTTCTGTTACACATTTAATAGACTCACATAAATTGATAGTAACAGTGGGAAGAGGCATGAAAGGGGTTGGAAGGAGGAGACTTGTGAGTGGCTGGAAGGAAAAGGGCAAAAGGGGAAGTGATAATTCCATTTGAATTAAAAGTCAAAAAAAAAACACCCCAGGTCAGAACTCAGCCTGGCCCAGTGAAACAGAAACACACAGGTCAAAGGAGTGACTTCTTAGACACTTGACACTGAAGGGCAGAGTATGTCCCATGTCACATTCACAAATCAGAAAGATTCTTAGAGACCTCCATGTTGGGCATGTCCTATCAGAAAGTTCAGCAAAGAAAGACTTGAAAGGAGAGTGGAACATACATAGACTTACTGGGAGAAGTGGAGAAGTGCCCTGACATGAAAGAACTAATTGTCAGTAGACACAGGAAGGCAGAGAGGTGCCGTCATCCAGATCAGCACGGATGCTTCCGAGTCTACATTCAGTCTCATATACAACAGTGTGCACACACGGACTGTGGAGGTAATGACACAGTCGTGTGTGAACTCCATCTTACATACGTAACAGTGTGCACACACGGACTGTGGAGGTAATGACACAGTCGTGTGTGAACTCCATCTTACATATATAACAGTGTGCAAACACGGACGGTGGAGGGTAATGACACAGTCGTGTGTGACCTCCATCTTACATACATAACAGTGTGCACACACGGACTGTGGAGGTAATGACACAGTCATGTGTGACCTCCATCTTACATACATAACAGTGTGAACTCCATCTTACATATATAACAGTGTGCAAACACGGACGGTGGAGGGTAATGACACAGTCGTGTGTGAACTCCATCTTACCTGCCACAGCCCCACCAGGAGGCCAGGATTTAGACAGAATATCCGGACAAGTCTGTCACAGCCAACCATGGTAGACTTGCTTAAATGACTCAGATCATACTTTGCAATTAACGACAGCCATCGTGGTCTTGGAATACCATGCCAAGAGAGAAGAGAGAGATGTGAACTTTCCAATATGCCTTGTTGTCAAGTCTCATTAGTGTAACTAAAAATGTTTTTGAAGAGCAATTTATACACACTAACATGCTCAAACCAAGTGACATGATTATGGAGCCTTGTACAACTGAGAGGCAAATACACCAAGTTTCTTACCCTACTATGTTTTTCTTCCCCTCCCTCTCGCTCTTCCTCTGAGAGCAGATGTGCCTTTTTTCCAAAGTTTTTGTAAGGCAGGGCTGAGAAACAGTGAAAACTGAAATATTAGAAAATAAATTTAAGCTGGAATCATGACTGTTTTCATGAGAGAGCCACACAGAACTCTCAGTCTTAGTGCCCGAGAGTAAATACTCAGACGTACAGGAGATGCCTTCACAATGTCCCCACTAAGAGGGAATCTATCGACAAGTACAGTGCATGGCAGACAACAACATAGGGCTCAGGAAATTACAAGGAGCTGAGATCTCAATGGCTAATCAGCAGAGCCAGAGCACTAGGAAAAGGCCCCACCATCCTGGGACACCGCATCTGGAATTTACTTCCAGGAACTAGTACTCAAGACAACCAGTGATAAACATGCAGATACTGAGTAAAACAAAGCAGGGTCACCTGTGGCACTGTTTCAAAGCAGAGGAGGGCTGTAGGGCAACAGAACCAATCTGCAGCTCTCATGCGTTCCTAGGGGATTTTTAGGCTGAGAACAATAACTAGATAGCAGAGCTGGTTGGTGAGATTTGTGACATATTAACTAAAAGTAGACACATGAAGAACACGCCTGGAGGATGAGGAAGGCAGGACCAGTGATTTAAATACAAATTGAAGAAAACTCATGGGGAAACCTTAGCTCCAGCTGACAATGACTTGACAACATCACAGACTGGGTCCCAACATGTGAGACACCTGCTCAGAGGGAAGGCCAGGAAATTCAAAGACAAAATACCATGACAGCACAGCACATCTAACAGATGCTCAACAGCTGGCAACTGCTGCTATCATGACAGGACAGAAAGAGGCAGCAAGGTGGAGACAGCAGAAAGCCTCTTCCCTTCATCTTCAATACATCAAAGCTTGGAAACACGCTCAAGTATGGCTATGGAAATATTAAATAGACTCTGAGGACAAACTAAGTCCTCATTCACCTTAGCTTTACAAACCACAGCCATGGCCACTGAGGCCTCTGAAAACATTATGCAATCATTCTCACAAACTTGGAGGGCACAGGACTACATGAACTGAGAAGAGAACACTAACAAGAATGACAGCATAGAGTCCATCTAGAAAGGTCTAAGCTACAGGGAAATTATTTGCAAATAACTTTTGATATTCCCAGAAAAACTTCATAGAAGAAACAAATACAAGTGTAAGTAAAGGCACAGAGTCCCTCCTGGCTATCACAAAGATACAGACAAGGATCATCCCTCGTGATAAAAGCACTGGCTTACAAACTGTAGAGAGGCCCATCAAAACAAATTCTCGAAACACACTTTCAGCTCTGCTTACCACTGCCGATCAAGGGCTGGCCCACAGACTTTAAATGGAAATCAATTACATTAGATTAACGTCCCCCAATAAATTCCAGCAGTCATTACCATGTAGTAACTAGAAGCTGATCTCGGTGGCAATTTCTGGGCACATATATACTTTTAAGTGAGTTCTACAATTCAACATAACGTGAACTTTAAACCCATAGTCTTACAAGGTTGTTTTAATTAATGTTAACTAATTTGTACCAGTACCTATAAACAATAATCCATGATACACCAAGTAACACATCATCCTATCAAAACAGTGCATTTTGTGTATTCCTACCCCAAATATAATTTCAGAATGTACACAACTTACCTACTATATTAGAAAAACTTGGAGGTTCATCATACAAATTTCAGATTTATCCAAATAAAAATATCACTTAAAAAAGTAACTGTGTTGTCAAAATATATCTAGTAATCTATTGGGGAAAATAATCCACGTTTTCACACTGATAATGTTCTCAGAACACAGCAAGCATGGGCAGCAGTGAGAGGCCTGAGTATGACCACTAAGCAGCCAAAGAGCTGGCACACAGAGAAGCCAACAGCAAGCCCACACCAGGGAAACCATGAAATAACAGCATCTCCTCATAGGGCGGAGATGAGAGGGACCCATGACAACTGTAGTAAGCACAGACGGTAGGAATAACCATGAGGAAAATGCTGCTACAAAGTCAAAGACACCACACAGGAAGGGGTAGGACAGACAGCAGCACTACAATCATGGAGGAGGCGGACACTGCTACAGCGCAAGAGTTTGCTATAAAAACTGTTAGCCTGCTTGGGACATAAGGATCTACACCTGCCACAGTCCAGCTTTTCCAGGACAGTGGTCACTGATGAATGCAGGATATGCTGGGAGAAGCAGCTGTGAGCACTTTAGTGTGTGTGGACTCGGGGGAAAGCCATCTAGAGGCAGGATGAGTGTTCTGGGGGAACACGCATCTGACCTAGAGGTTCACAACTGAGTCTCGTGATCTTCACCCTAACGCCATCAGCATCATACCAATTTACAGGTGTGAAGATGGAGGCAGAGTCAGGTGCACATGGCCACACATCTAGTAAATTCAAGAGAAAAATCACACAGGATGAGTGATAATTGTATTTATAAAGGGTTTAAACTAAAATCAGTATATAATTACTGAAGAATATGCACATTTATATCATTTGTTAAAACAGTTAAAAGTAAGAATGTAGAAAAGCCACACATCATCTAATAAACTTTTAAAACTGGACTCATTTTTTTACTGTTATAAGATTCAAAGAATTTATAGTTAGACCTAAATGTGACATGCCCAGTATCTTCTGTTCCATAGCAATGCAGAATGACAGGAAGGTCTTTGAGATACAATCAAATTAAAATACACTAGTGGTATTTTTGAATTACAAAGGAATGCCAATTAATATTCAGGTCCAGCAGTCCTTGCCAATGTGCTACTGAATTAGTACTTACCCATTTGGGTCAGGGGCTTTATACCGGTCCATAAAAACTGGCGTCATACCACACAAATCCAGGGTGGACAACGTGGCCAGACATGGCCAATTTTTGCCATACCACACAACAGTGACAGACGTATCATTTAAGGAAAGATCAACATGTTGCATGATGTGTTCCTTTCCACTTTTTTCTCTTAATATAATTGCCCAACCTAGGCCAGATAGTCTAGAGAAAGAAAAGAAAGCTCAAAATGCTTTCAAAGAAAGAACTCTAGATCAACACACACACTTCACGTGTCATTTCCATAATACCTACTTCTTTAAAAGACAAAATTTAACATCCTTGGCACACTCCTGACATATTTTCATTTCACCCACAGCACCTTGTGAACCTTTTTCTCCTCCTAGCAAATACTCCCTGAGTATCTATGATGGCCCACGACTGGCAGTTCAGACAATGGAAGGGCACCTTCAACACTCTAGCTCTACTCCATATCATGAGGCTGTTTCTGCTGTTCATAAAAACGTGAGCCAATATCAAAATATTGTACATTTTACAGATGCAAAAGCACACACAAGAGAAAACTATCAGAGATAGTCCCATCTAATATAAACTGCCTGTCTAGTCTAGGAGTGTAGCTCATGGGACCCATTTCCCTAGCATATGTAAGATCCAAGTCTAGGAGTGTAGCTCATGGGACCCATTTCCCTAGCATATGTAAGATCCAAGTCTAGGAGTGTAGCTCATGGGACCCATTTCCCTAGCATATGTAAGAACCAAGTCTAGGAGTGTAGCTCATGGGACCCATTTCCCTAGCATATGTAAGATTCAAGTCTAGGAGTGTAGCTCATGGGACCCATTTCCCTAGCATATGTAAGACCCAAGTCTAGGAGTGCAGCTCATGGGACCCATTTCCCTAGCATATGTAAGACCCAAGTCTAGGAGTGTAGCTCATGGGACCCATTTCCCTAGCATATGTAAGACCCTAGTCTAGGAGTGTAGCTCATGGGATCCATTTCCCTAGCATATGTAAGACCCTGGTCTAGGAGTGTAGCTCATGGGATCCATTTCTCTAGCATATGTAAGATCCAAGTCTAGGAGTGCAGCTCATGGGATCTATTTCTCTAGCATATGTAAGACCCAAGTCTAGGAGTGTAGCTCATGGGATCTATTTCTCTAGCATATGTAAGACCCAAGTCTAGGAGTGTAGCTCATGGGATCTATTTCGCTAGCATATATAAGACCCAAGTCTAGGAGTGTAGCTCATGGGATCTATTTCCCTAGCATATGTAAGACCCAAGTCTAGGAGTGTAGCTCATGGGATCTATTTCGCTAGCATATGTAAGATCCAAGTCTAGGAGTATAGCTCATGGGACCCATTTACCTAGCATATGTAAGACCCTAGTTTCCATCCTTAGGCCTGCAACTAAGTAAAAAACCTGCACATCCCTGGTACATCTAAAACCCCTGGAAATGACAACATCGGGTTAGAAACGGCAAGGTTCCGTGGTTCTGTCCAGGAGCCACTGGAGTGTCCAAGAGTAGCCTACACACCTGAGGGCCTCTTTGGTTTTCACTGGAAGACCTGTGTAGGGGTTGACAGGTTTGAGAATGTGGGCTAGTGCTGCTTTCACAGATGAGATCTGCTTTGTAATATATTCTTTCTTCCAGTACCCAACTTCCTTATCCTCAACTGACAGTACACTCACAGACATGGCTGTCTCCTCCACTGTTTTAACTTTCCAATGTGATCTTTTTGATGAAAACGCAGCTGAGTAGAACTTGATCCAAATAAAACTGGAAGAAAGGGATAAAATAAGCAATTTAGAGGCACTGTAAAGTACTTGTAACAGCAATATATTACATTAGAGATACACAATAATTTTTAAATTTCAAATAGGCTAATTCCATCAATAATTTACATGTCTTCATGTGTACAGTGGACCACAGTCTGAAATGAAATGTTTTAGATCCACTATCCCCAAAAGCACATAAAAAAGAGAAAAGCCTATTTCCAGAGTCAGGTTTAAATTTAAGAATTCCATGTTATTTGGGATCATCTAAATACTGTCTTCCTGCAAGGTAACTGAGTAGGAGTTCAATCATATAAAACTCAACATTGTACACAAATACAAAATGAGCAAATACCATTACACATTTGTGGTGATATTTTATTTGTGTTCTAACAAATAAAACTCATCTGGGGATCAGAAAAGAGAACAGCTACTAGATTAGACATAGAGGCCAGATAGTCGTGGCACACACCCTTAATCCTATCACTCGGGAGGTAGAGGTCCATCTGGATCTCTGTGAGTTCAAGGCCACACTGGAAACAGAGCCAGGCAGTGGTGGCACACACCTTTAATCCCAGGACTTGAGATCTCATGTCTTTGCTTGGGAAGGACACAGGCCTTTGATGCCAAGAAGTAATGGCAGGAAGCAGAAAGGTATATAAGGCTTGAGGACCAGGAACTAGAGGCTTTTAGCAGCAGTTCAAAGGAGACCCTCAGGGGTGAGGACTCACGAGGCTTTCAGTTTGATAATTCATGGACACAGGATCAGCTGAGGAGTTGGCGAGGTTGGCTGTGGCTTGTTCTATTCCTCTGATCTCTCAGTTTTCACCCCAGTATCTGGCTCCAGGCTTTTTATTAATAAGAACACTTAGCAATTCATGTTACATACATTCATTTTGCTTCCTATCTTTAAATTTTTAACAATGCACATGCCCTTATTTCAAAAAGGTAAAATAGTGAAAGTCATTAAAATATAGCAGCAACAGTTAAATTTTCCTGAGCACACATGTCAACTGTTATTTAAGCAATTCACATACATTAACTCATTTAGTCCTCCCAATAAACACATGAGGTAGCTACTGTTTTTATCCCCATTGTACAGATGAAATAATTTCAGCCTAGACTGGTGCAATCAAATGTGCATATGCACATGAATACACACACATTTTCAATGACTCAAAAATTACCTATATTCATTCCAGAATTATTGCCAAATGCTATCCACTAGTTGATGCAGATAAAACTAAGAATTTCTTGCACCTTTTAAAGTTAAGAGACAAGAACCTCCCTTCCCAATTAAAACATGTTCCCTTTGGATGTGAAAACAGTGGAGGACAGCATTAATGAGATCAGAGGATTCACTACGGGTTTCTCACTTAAAGGGCAAACACAAGAACATCAGAGATATATTGGACCAGTCATTTCAGAACTAGATTATTCATTACTATGACCTGAACTGTAAAAATATGGATTCCAGACCACCAAATTACAATCTTGCAAAGCATTAAATTATAATCTTCACAAATACAGAGTAGGAATCCAAAGTTTTGCATTTTCCCAGCTGACTGTGAAACTGTCTTTTGTGGACTAGCGTCTGAGAACCGCTATAGAGAATGTTCCCTGTCTACCATGCTCCAAGAATATAAAATACTGCAGCCTGTCTGTCATTCTCCACACCCTTAATCAAACCAACCTGCATTCTTTATCTTGACGTTTTTCCTAACTATCGGCAGGTTCTACATAGAAATCAATATTAGCATGGTCTTTGATATTGATTAAGAGAGAACCCTAAAAATTCAAGAAGTGGGCACAAAATGCTCAGTAGATATTAGGAGGACTCTAACTCTCTCCACACAAGGTGAAATTCTAGGTGCAGGCCAAGTTCACAAAGAAAAATAGAAGCAATAGCTTCTCTTTATTCATAGATGCCTGAGAGCCTAACTGAGGGGCCTCTCTGATTCCCATAGTAAGGCCTTCACATGCTGGGTCTCTCTCCTCCCATCTCTCACTCTTCCCATATTTCAAGTGTATTGGCAGATTTGATAGGAAGAGCTAAGTCAATTTAACAGGGCCCCCTCCCACTTTTTTCTCTATGATCTCCATGACCACCAGTAGAGAGTACACCATCTGCCCAGGACCAGGTAAAAAGCTCTGTGAATAAATCACGCTCGGGACCCCTAATCACAGATCAAAATTTTATTCTACAGATCCAATAGTAATAGGCTTTATCTTCAGCATATGCAAAGAATATTCCGTATCTTACACTCATAAATGCAAATGTTTGAAAGTACATGACCATATACAGCATTAGACACATCACTGTCTAATAAGTAATAAAACTAATTCTCTTAACTTTTAGGAAGTGGCTAAAATGCCTACTAACTTTCACGATTTCTATTATCACATATAACAGACGGACAGAGTATTCTCCTTACTTGTCACTGGCCAAATGGTAAAAGCGTCTGCTCACACATCCAGTGCACAGCAAGCTCACAGCATCCAAGTAGGAAAATATATTCAGCAAGATTTCAGAGGGCATTCTGAGAAAGGAGGGAGAAAATTAAAACAAGTTAACCAATGCTGAATCTACAAATTACCCAGAATACAACTGGCTATGCATCTCCAAAGAGAGGGCTACAAACACATTCATCTCTTTAATAAGCAAACTGTTCTCTCACCCTCGATTAATTTCTTGATTGTAATTTTCTGGTTATTACCACTCTCATGGCATAGACCAATTCAGACATTATAAGACACAGAGAACTGACTTTTTCAGCATGTCAACCACATCTGCACACCCGAATCAACAGGCAGCACTTCAATGAGTCCATCATGGATGTATATTATTCTCTGCTGCACAGCAGGAACTGGAGGATGGGAACACATTCTCACCATGAATAATGCTGCTGCTAGAAATGGAAACATGAACTGTGTTCATACCTAACCTGCATTTCGGGTTCCCATTCGCCAGCCTGCTAAATGTCCTCACAGAGGGACACTGACTGCTTCTTCTCTAGTTCAAAAAAACTTCAGGCCTCATAGTGTCTTCTGAAGGGCTTCCTGTCTAAATGAATCACATTATAATGTATATCAAGACTCCTTCTACTTCCAAAGCTGCAGAAGTCCACACACACCACAAGAGTCGGGCAGCATGAGCAATCAGGAACGGGTCTCCGAGCACCTGGGTCAGCATCTGGCTTGAAGGGCCAATGAGCACAGAGCTTTGAAGACTGTTCCAGAGATGGGAGAACGAGAATGCAGGGGTAAAGAGCCAAAGAAAACAGTTTGGGCCAACTCAAAACGGCTTGGTCAGTCTCTACTTGTGATTTTAGTAATTGAAATAATTTTATTTATTAATAGAATTCAATGATCAAACATTCATAGGGAAATATTAGTCCTAAGACTCTGAAAACACTAAGAAAAAATCATGTGGATCCTTAGAGAAAGCCAGCTAGCTCTACACGTATTTGACACATGTCACCATGTGAGTGCTCAAGGCTTCTGCAAGAACAGGCAACCTCACCTCAGTTAAATCTTCCCTGCCCTCACCCTTGAAATCTCTTATATTCAGAATCAGTACGTTAGACACCTTCAGTGAGAAATGAGAGACACAAAACTGAGGGGGGGGAGTTTTGGGCACTGTGCTGGCTAGTTTTATGTCTACTTGACACAAGCAAGTCATCTGAGAGGAGGGAACCTGAACTGAGAAGATGCTTCAGTAAGACAGGGCTGTAGGCAGGCCTCTAAGGCATTTTCTTAATTGTGGTGATGGGCTGAGACCTCAACTGTGGGTGGTGCCATCCCTGGACCTGTGGTCCTGGGCTCTACAAGAAAGCAAGGTGAGCAGCCAACGGAGCAACCCAGGAAGCAGCACCACCAGCTCCATCCCCCACGTGCCCATCCCCCGCAACCCCATCGTCCTGCACCCCCCCATGGCTTCTGCATCAGTTTCTGTCTCAGGCTCCAGCCCAGTCTGAGTTCCTGCCTTGACTTCCCACAATGGACTAAGATTCCAGACATGTACACCAAATCAAGCCTCTGCTCAAGTTCCTTTTGGTCATGGTGTTTCACCACAGCAATAGAGAAGTAACGAAGGCAGTCACTGTCAGGACTGTCCACTGCATGTCCTTTCATATGTTAATTGTTTTATAAAAGTCTGTCCCTATTTTTTAAAATTATTGTAATTCAAACAAATTTAGAGTTGATCATAAAGACATCTCAGAAAGGTATGGAGTAACTAAGAATTTAAGTGAACAAAACCCCATTCAAGTGAGGCATTAAATAAGTTTCACCTTCTTATCTGCCAGAATTGAACATGGGGGAGATGTGTATCTTGATATCTAATATATCTTGATCCCATCTACCCATCACTGTTCCAAGTCCTCTGAATAAGTGACTGTAAGTGCTCAACCATTACTGAGATATATCTATGTAAGCAGCTCCACCCCCTCGCAAGGCTCAGGGAACATGCTAGAAGATGGGGGAAAGAGTGTAAGAACAAG
Source organism: Peromyscus californicus insignis (assembly GCF_007827085.1). Taxonomy (NCBI): domain Eukaryota; kingdom Metazoa; phylum Chordata; class Mammalia; order Rodentia; family Cricetidae; genus Peromyscus; species Peromyscus californicus. The sequence goes on along the minus strand of NW_026294469.1, from coordinate 73,506,165 downwards.
AGGATGCAGAGGACTTCTGTGAAATGCTGTCATGTAGACATGGCACGGCTGTTGCTCAAACTCACAGTAGCCCTGGTTACCTACACAAGACCCATATAATACATTCATACTTACTACTTAATGAATTTGTTTCCCAGCTGGAACAACCAATGTTTACACCCACACTGGGTTACTTTCTATTGGATTCTAATTACTTCACATAAGTCACTGGAATGGAGATAAGGAATGATGAAGAAAGAAAGGGAATGACTAAGTGAGAGACAGGGCAGAACCAAATATGTAACAAGAAGCTCTAGTTCAAGCGAGTGGTCTTCGCTAAGAAATTCAGCTGATTTGTGTATGTTCATTTTCAATACTATGGTGACAGTAGTGATTTGAATGAGAACTGTACCCCACAGTCTCAGGCATTTGAAAACTTAGTCTAATCCAGTTGGTATCAATATTTGCAAAGGCTTAAGAGGTGCGCTCTTGCTTGAGGAGGTGTGTCACTAGAGGCAGGCTTTGCGGGGCCTTGCCCCACACCCAGTTCCCTCTCTACTTTGTACTTTCAGATGTGAGCTCTCAGCATTCTGCTCCATGGCCTCTAACTCTCTGGAGCCATAAACAAAATAAACTTTTTTATAAGTTGCCTTAGTCATGGTGTTTTATCAGAAGAACAGAAAAGTAACTAATACAGTGACTAAGCAACAAACATGTCTTTGTCCCTACTGTACACAATGAATCCATCCCAATACTCCTGCACACATCATTCCCACCCTTACACCCAACCCATTTCTTCAGAGAACTCTCACTTCCTTCTATCAAACCACTGTTGCACTGGATCCCCACTCATGTCCTCAAAGCCTTCAGTCCCTCTTCATCCATTCAGGCCTCCGTCTTCTCCATCATCACATCAGCCTTTGAACTGTGACCAAAATATCTCATCTTCATATTTATCTGCTGATCTAACCCCACCTTTCCCCTTCTCTAGCTGCAACACAACCTCTGCAATACAACTGGCTGCAGAGCTTCTAGGAAAGAAAAACAACAAAAGAAAATACACCAACTTGTCTCTACTTACTGCCTCTAAGCCCACGCTTCCTCTTTTCTGTTTCTTATACTATAAATATAAAATGCAAAACAACACAAGAGTAAGTGGTCGGCCCTCTCCTTCTATAACACTCTTCTAGACCCTCCCCTCTCACAGGTCCTCCCTGGATCTGTGGTTGCTTCTCAGTGTCCCAGTACCTCTGGGCTTCCCCATTAGACAAGTGTCTTTGTTCTTGCCCCAAACCTCCCAGCGATCCAGGACAGCAGCACTGGACCTGTGGGGTCTCTGCAAGCTCCTTGGTCACCAGCAGGACTCTCTTCTGTACCCCCACTTCCCTGGAGTTCCTCCACATCCCTAGCAGCGGTACCTCCATTCACACATCTGCTGGAGCCAACAGTTTGGGGTCCCACCTAATGTCTGTTGACTCCTCAATGACATCTATTTTATATATGAATGATGTCAGTTACACCTCCAAATGTCCAAACTTGCCTGTCTCACTATCTCCCTCCTCCTGGAACAGAGAGACAAAGAATATAAACAAGATACTTTAGAAGTCCAGCTACTACCAAGGGCCTGGCAGCCCCAAATCATGGGAGCATGTGCCTATCCCATCACACTAGCTACCTGGTGCCTCTCCTACAGGAAGCCTGCCCACCTCTGCACCTCTGGGCTCCCATTCTGGTACATTCTTCTCCAAGCTCTTTAATCTCAACTTTCACTTTCCACCTTCAAAGTCACCTCACCAGGGAAGCCTCTCCTACCACCCGATTTTATTATTCTGGGGTACGAAATTCACTCATTTTCTTGACAGCATGCACCCCAATTTATAATTTTTCACTTAAAAAAATCTCTCTCTCAGTAGGCTATCAGCTTGTAGAAAAAACATGTAAGGGCTCACCATGTGTCCCTCAGCATCAAGTACAGCATCAGATTTATGTGACAGATCCTATTCCCAGAGTAAAGGGTTTTAAACATAACTAGGGTCCTTAATTATCTCTTTTGACTTCTATATGTAAAAAATATACTAAAATAAGTACACTGAAATGTGCATATAAAATATGGTACTATTGGCAGAACTAATTATGATACAGTATTAAATGTCCAATTGTGAATTAGTTTTGCAATACACAGGGTCTTCAGGCTTTGCATCCTGGGGTAAAATACCAACATGGCAGGGCTCCAAGGGATGCTAATTACATCAATGTATCCCATAATGGTATTATAACACACATCTATAGGCATCTTAAACATCAGTTCACAATTTTTTTAAAGACTGAACGGATTTTGGTTCCAATGATCACAGTACAGATCTCACAGTGACAAAGAGTTCAAAATATCTGATCTAAAAAAACCCCATAGGCTCATACAACTTTAGAAAAAACATGATCTTTTGGCTTTCCATGGGTCTTTATCTACTAAGAAGTGAATAATTAGGAAGAACAATTTAATAGAAGGAAAATTCAATGTACCTGTCACCTTTAGAAGTTGAGTTTCATAAAACTAGTCTAATAAGGATAATGGTGACAGGCTCATGACTCATGTCAAACTCCGTGGTGTACATTCTTCCTACATAACCCTATTCTTAGAAAGCTCAAAATAGTAACTTGGTATATGCTGCACTATAATTTTCTCTAAAAAAAACCCATGCCTAAAGCCCACCACCCCATGAGAAGCAGGCTACGTACCTGTCCAGGGATATAAAACAGATGGAGGAGGACTTCTCATTGGGCTGGTCATGTCTCGTAGACTGCCTCAAGACAGATGAGCCTCTGACAAGTCTGACCCCAGAACCCTTTCTGAAAGCACAAGTGAGAAATTCAAGTTATATAATTACCAAATGAGGTGAATTATCTGTTCCCCTCTACAAAATTCTGAAGGATCAATAAACTCCAAAGATTATTCAATGTGAAACTTCATCTCTGGAAGTAAAGACAGAAGGAGAAAAGAATGGAAGGGACAGAAGGAGGGGGTTCAAATCAAGTGTGTGGTAGGTAAACAAACCTAAAGTCTGCACGTACAGTGCAGTACTGGTGCTCATTACAGACTGCCGGCCTGTGGAAGGGGCGTTTCAAAATGTACGTGAGGGAGACAAAGGGGAACGATAAACATGTTGCTCTAGTTTCACGTTGTTGCTGCAACAGCATGTTCTAACCAAAACCAATTTAGAGAGAGGGCTTATTACAGGCTATAGCTCATCAATGAGAACAGAAACCTAAGGAGGAGCGTGAGAAGCAGAATCACGGGGCAATGCAGCCTGCTGGCTCACCACAGGCTCAGGCTGAGCTAGCTTTCTACGGCCCAGGACCACATGCCCAGGGAATGGTGACACCCACGGTGGGCTGGACCCTCCTCCATCAATTAACAGTCAAGACAATCACTCACAACGATGCCAGAGGCCAATCTGATCTGGTCAATCCCCAACTGAGATTCCCTTCTCAGATGGTTTTAGGCTGTGTCAAGCTAACAAGTAAATCAAACTAAAACAGACATATTGAGCGGCCAGTTTCATTAATATAACAGAAACCTAATGAAGGTAGAATCCATACATTTTTAATAACTTCCTATCTGTGAGCTAGATCTGTCAACACAACCTACAACTTGGTTGATCTTTGAAAAGAGTTTCAAAAGATAGCATTAACTATCCTTTAAAGGTTTAACTATCCTTTAGTTAGGCACAGAAGTACCTATATCCAAAGGTTTCCTACATTTTAATATCATATATCCAATAAACTATATTTTAATTGGCTGTCTTTTTAGAGATGCATAAAATAATGCATCTTATAATTTACAGGTTTTTAGTACTGATGAAATAAACATACTCTTTCAAAGTTCCTAAAGCAAGTTTGTATTAAGGTCAGTCCTGAAAACAAGTGAGGCTCACTAGCAGACTGGAGGAGGGCTGAAGGAACAGGCAGTCACAGTCCACAGATCCTGGTTTGAGGAAGTAGCCCCATGAGCTCTGCTAGTGAACTCTATTGCTCTTAGGAATGCCTAGAAGCTACTTCTTTGAGCAACGTACAACACACATCCATCAGCTACTGATACAACTCTACACCCTACATGCTATTTAAGGTGCAATACAGAGTACATATTACCCATTTCTCATTCACCAATGTTTAACCACCCTCAGGATCAACCTGGTGTTTGGAATAACACCAAACAAAGGACTTGATTAGAAGCAAAAATAGGCTGTGCTAAGAATTTCAATGGAAAGCTAATTAACTCACTGGAAGCTGATATACCAAATGGGCCATAAAAGATGCCAATTCTCAACTCCAAGCACATTCTACCATTAGAAGCACAAGCAACAAAGGGTCCTTAACCAAAGCCTCAGTTGACTGAGCAGCAATGCAGCCTGTTAGCTTTTGCCAAGATAGTACACCCCAATAGGTATCTATCGGTAATCGTCAAATCCTCCACAAGTCCCCAGCTGCCTTGCTCAACGAGCAGCATTCCTCTAGACTTCTGAGCAGCAGCACAATGATTTTTCTCCCCTGGTTAGCAACAAGCAGAGTGGCCTGCACATGAGAAGCTCCTCATAAATACTAGCTATGGTCTGCACCCTGGCAGCCTGGCATGAGAGGGTGGATAAACTCTCCCAGAGCCTGGAGGGTAACAACACACACAGTAGAAACCGCAGAGAGCACATGCTTCTGCACTCAGCCTTGAGCAAATGTAGCCCAGTGTGCATCCTGTCTCATCTGACTCTCCAGTCTGAGCGAGGCCAGACAGTGGGTCTCAGTCCAACTCTGGAGAGCAGAAAGGAGGGGCGGGGGGTAAGAGGCATATATCTGAAAGTCTGAGAATGTCACCCCATACTCTCTAACCAGAAAACCCTCTCTATCATATACTTTTATACTTCTGTTGAAATTCTGTGTTTAAACAAAGATTTCTACAGCAGAAAAGCTTCAAGCCCATTTACCTGGCCCTCACACAAAAATCAGAAGCAAAGAATGATGCCCAAATAATACTAGCTTCCTAGGACTGGTCTAACCACGAACCACAAAATGGAGCGTTTCCAACAACAAAATGTTTTGAGAAGGGAAGTACCAGTCAACACAATAAATGACTTTTCTAAAGAACATATTCTAAAGTGATTTAAAACTACTTGTGATTATTCTTATAGTCTATATTGACTTACATATACCATCTATGTGGAGGCTTGATCCAAGGTTTCATACACACGCTAAGCACTGAATGAAAACTAAGCACTTTCTCTCACTAACACACACAGTTCTTTTCAATATAAACAAACACTGTGGTGGCGAGTCAAGTGTAAACTTACCTAAAAAGCATTATGATATTGGTAACCGTGTTTTGCCACAGGGTAGTTTTTCAATCAAGAGACGCTGATGGCTGCTGAGGTGGTTCAGGGTTTATGAGTGGGTGCTGCACTCACAGAGGACTTCAGTGTGGTTCCTAGCACCTACACCAGGCAGCTCACAACTGCCTGAATTTCACTGCCAGGTGAACCTAAGGCCTCTGGCATCTACCAGCACCTGCACTTAGGTGCAGGAAACCTCACACAAACACACACACCTTAGGCCTATCTAAAAGAACAAAGAAAAATAGTATGATGCATAAACTTCAACCAAGCAAAAACCAAACATGCTAGGGACTCTTGCTCACCATTACAGAGAAGCTAGCTATCTCGCTGGTGCAAGGACAGACAGAGCAGGGAGTCTAGTGGTGAGGTCCTTAAAGAGCAGACACGTTTGTAAAGCCAGAATTCCATTTCCAGAAATAAGCCTTAACTCAAGAAAACGTGCCCTGATCGTTCTCTCAATAAATGTCAACCTCAAAGCTATTTGTCCTGGAGAAGAAAAACAGTAGAAACAGCCTAAGGACAGGAACTGGTAGAGTCGCACTGTATCCATGACGTCAACAACAGCCAATGGAGAGGCAATAGCTACACAGTCGTTTCAATACAAACAGGCCCAGGCTGTCTTCCAGCTATCTGCATAGCTTGCTACTCACCTACTTTAAGCACTTACTCCAACAACATGATCTCATTCAGAGGTCCTTGGAAGCCATCTCAAACTCTAATCCAGCTCCTGAGGACGAGCCCTTTAAGCTCTTCCCCATGTGTCACCATGTCACCATCAAACACTGAACTTGACTGTCTTCTCTACTATCACCAAGTGGCTTTCACCTCGTAGTCATCTTCAGCACCCACAATATACACAGCATTCAGGCAGTATTCAACACTTTCCAAATAAATACACCAGTTGAAATACCAGGCCATAGTTTAATAGTAAATGTATTTTTTAATTTCTCTAAAAGAAAAAGGCACGTGTGTATACACACACACACACACACACGCACACGCACACGCACACGCACACGCACGCGCGTGCGCGCAAATGTCCAGAAGAAAAGCCAACATATTGAAGCTAAGATATAGTCATAAGAACAATGTCTGGTGGTAGCAATATACAGTAGGCAGGACTCAGTACAATTTCTATGTTCTCTTAATATTTTATGTCTTATGAAGACTTCTATTTAAATTATTTTAATATTTGCCCCCAAAATCTTTGTGTCAATTTTACACATCAGAAAGAGGACCTCTGTGGCCCCTGCCCACATCTGAGGGCTATGCCTCTGAGAGGCACATTACTACTCAGTTTTCAAGAAACATGGGAACACAGGGAGGCCTAATCCAGGCAGTTCGCTCACTTGCTAAGAAAAATCTCATGAAATGAACAGTCATCTCGTTTCTAAGTATGTGTACAAGAACTGCAGATTAACGTGTGTAGCAGGAATCTTAAAGGGTCTTATTAATAAAGACAAACCCAGGGCCAGGTATTGTGGTAAACACGGGAAGATCAGAGAAGTAGAACAAGCCACAGCTTCCTCGCCTCGCCAATTCCTCAGGTGATCCTGTTTCCTCAGACTGGATGACTCTCAGCTGAACTGTGCTGCTCAAAAGCCTAAAAGCTTAACCAGCCTCTAGTTCCTCGTCCTCACGCCTTAAACACCTTTCTGCTTTCTGCCATCACTTCTTGGAATTAAAGGTGTGAGTAACCATGCCTGGCTGTTTCCAGTGTGGCCTTGAACTCACAGAGATCCAGACAGATTTCCGCCTCTGGAATGTTAGGATTAAAGGTGTGTGCTACCACTGCCTAACCTCTATGTTTAATATTGTGGCTGTTCTGTTCTCTGACCCCAGATAAGTTTATTAGAGTGCACAATATTTGGGGGAACACAATACCACCACAAACGTGTACTATGACATCTTCAACATCAAGCTGTTTACTCTCCCTACACAGTTAAGTAATGACTGGGCAGGTAGGTGCTTTCTGGCATCAGTTATTTAGAAAAGAAAAAGGTACCAAAGGCTTTTCCCTAATCTGATACCGAACAGATATGTGTATCTTTGACTAAAGCATTTACTACAGCTTATTTACCAGTTTATTCTTCAAATACATCTTAATGGCATATTCTGCACAAGGGAACGCATTTACAACTACATTTAAGAAAAGCAAGGGTATTTTAACACTTTTCTAAAAACGGCATGGCTACTTTTGGATAAGTCTCCAACTAGATAATTTAAAAGATGTTATGGTCCCAAGCTAGAAGAGGAGCACCCCAAGATTCTCCTGACAACCCTTTTGGAGCTCTTTTTACCACTTCAAATATCTGTCAATTTAATTTTGGCATGATTGAAAAGCACATCTCCACTTCTTCCTGAAACTGACTTCACATTGTAAATGAGCCACTTCACTAAACAACCAGTGAGCTGAACACATATCTTCAAACAGCTCTATATCAAATCCACTGTTTAGTTTGGAAACATTTTTCAAGTACCACAAAGAAAACATCCAGACAGAAGGACAATGGATTAGCAGTAAATACATCTCGAGTCAACATTTTGCCTGATAGCTTAGAATAAACTCAAGACATGTATAAAAATAACTTTAAATTGTATTTGCTAGTATGAAATAAATCAAATTAGACTAAGTATAAATTAACCAAACCTGATATGCATTCTGCTGTATTTCTTATAGAACATAACGTTTATAAATGTTCTTATTTTGCGTTAAATGAGGAACTAGTGATTCCTAATTGACACGCAATTTTCTCGTGTAGCCTTAGCTGTCCTGGAACTTAATCTGTAGACCAGGTTGGCCTTGAACTTGGAGATCCGCCTGCCTCTGCCTCAAGAGTGCTGGGATTAAAGGCGTGCGCCACCACAGCACAGCTAATAACTGCCTTCTTAAAGCATAGTCAACCATTCTACTCCTAACAGCTGACTTTTCTTTACCAGAAGAATCTACAGAGGTCAAATTCACAGGCTGAGAGCAGGTTCCCACACCATCATGGCAGGTTCTTTATTTAAATCGATCTATCAGAAAGGTCACCCAACTGAAAAAGAAATAAAAGACTCAGATGAAGTTCATCTTGCTCTCCCACACAGAGCACTACCTAAAGAATAACTTTAGGAATAGAAGAAAATTAAAGTTTCCAGGTTAAAGGCCAGTCTTCCGCTTTTTATTGCAAACAAGGTCACCATTCTGTCGCGAGTCTTATGACGTGTCCATGAGAACTCAGTCAACAACTATTATAATGATGCCATCTTTCTTTAACAGGGTAAGAACAGGGGACTTAGGAAGGACATAGGGCAGGGCCCTGGAGTTGGGGAGGGAGTGAGGTAACTTAGGTAGTTGACATAACCTATTAACAGGTTATTTTTAGGCCTACACAAAGATATTTGGCTGCTTAAAAAGCATGTACACAACTGTTGCATGTATAAATCAAGTAAGCCTTGGAAATAAAGTGAAAATCCTCAGGAATTTAAATTCTTGTCTGGCGTGGGGGCAATGGCCTTTAATCCCAGCACTTGGGAAGCGGAGGCAAAAGGATCTCAGTGAGTTCTAGGCCAGCCTGGTCTACAGAGTGAGTTCCAGGATAGGACAACCAGGGCTACACAGAAAGACCCTGTCTGAAAAGGAAAAAAAAGTAAATTCTTAGCATTATCCCTCCACCTAAACTATAACTGGAGTAATGGGCACAGTGCTAGAAACAGCTCACAAGAAAGCAAGTTTAGTACGGTACTTATTTGGGTGAATAAAGATTCTTCAGAGAGGTCCTTTTCTTATGCCCTAAAATCGTTTCTCTCACTGTGAGAGAGGAATATCCTTTGGCTTAAAGGCACTCCTTAAAAGAAATAGAAAGTTAACCCTGAGGATGGAACAGTGGTCTTGCAGGCCCTGACACTTAACAGGAACACTGCAAACTAAAACAGAGGTGCATAACAAGACGTGGCTGTCTAGAAAACAACTTGGTGTGGTGGGAGAGGTGCACAAAACGTCGACGAGTACATGCCTCGAGGCCATCCTGATGGCTAGAAGCACCTGTTTAGCACTGGGTTTCGATGGAGAAATTCTACTCCACGTTACAAGGCCATCAGAAAGGCTAAGGTGTGATTCTCGTGCTAAAATCTCTAAAATACAAGAAAGGTACTTGAGAGCCTTGTGCCCCGTGCAAGCAGAAAGTCTTCACCTGTCTTCCCAAGTGCGCTGCCGCTCGCTCCCAGCTATTGGAAGTCTCCTGAGAGCCTTACCCCGGGGCCTACCAACGAATGGGTAGAATGCTGAGTAACACGTTACTTCCAAAGTACCTCTACTTGTGTCCTAACTTGAGGTACCCCAGGTTTCCAGGATGGAGAGGTTCCCCTCTGTCGTTCTGAACGATCTTTCACGAGTTTAAAAAAAAAAGAAGCAGGAGTCACATGCCAGAGTGGGACCAATGAAAATATTCCAGAAAGAGCGAGCAGTGGGGTGGGATACCGAAAGGAGACCCACCCGCGAGCCCCGAGTCACCTGAACCCGGAGCGCCCCGCGGCTGCCGCAGCCGCAGCGGCCCCCGCGCCAGCGCCAGCGCCGTCCCCGAGAAGGCACCCGCGCAGCGCCTGAAGGCCAAAGCATCCCGGCCACAGCATCCGACCGCGTCCGGTCGCCATGGAGACCCAAAGGTACCTTCTAGCGGGGCGACAGTGCAGACGTGAAGCGCTGCCCCTCACGCGTGCGCAGAGCCGCGTCCAGGCTCGCGCGGACGTGGGCTGAGTTTCCCGGTGGACGCCTCCGCTTTTGCTTCGGGAACGGCGTTCCGGACACTTCCGGGTCCGGCTTCTTTCCCATGCCCCGGTCATTCTGATGCCAGTTCACCGCTCCGAGCTGAGGTCGGGTGGCCTGTGGTGGCCCGGTTCATCTACGTGTGTTAGCTGTTTTCTTGAGCAGAAACGGAAACGCTGAAATTGTCACTTTCTCATATTTATGGCAGACCCACGACATGAACTTCTCAGTTGACAGTCCTCTATAAAAAGGCCATGAGAACACGCAATTTGCAACTAATTCGATTTTGCAAGTTCTGTTTAACCCACGCAGCCATTGAAGAACCGGGGATGCCATTAACAAGCCCGCCTCATCCTGCCGTAAGGACACTCAGCGCACGCGCAGAGGCCGGCGCAGAGGCGTCTGGGAATACAGACGGGGCTTGCTGCTTGGCATTATGGGAGATGTAGTCCATCCTGCCTTCCTTTTTCTGTGGTTACACAGTAAAAGTGAAGTCCTTATACTGCGATTCCCAGGATGTGTGGGATTTCCCAGGCGGCTTTGCGAAAGCATGGCGGGCAAGATGTGAATGTCAATAGTAAGGTACATTTTAAATTTAAAAGGACATTTTAATTCAAGAGGAAAAAAAGGACAGCAAGGTGCGCCTAACCTCTCTTGTAGATTTTTTCATCTTGATATCCATCTAACACACTGTGTAATGTAAATGAGTTGATTTCATGTTTTGTCCGCTGGAGTGTGTGGATTACTAAGCTTTAGAAGTTGCAATCCCGAAGCCTCATAGTTTTTGTGAACATGATTTGTGCTTTTCTACGAGTTGTGCAGCATATGGAGAAGCTGCCCGGGTCCTGGGGCAGGCAATGGTTGCCACACTCTATGCTCACCAAAGCTTCCTTGAAGACTCAGCCTTTGAGATGGGGGCTGCTAGAGCAGAAGAAAACAGTGCATCCTAGAACTGTTTTGGGGTTCACCCAGAAAACCTTCTGGACACAAGGACCGGACCCCCAGAAAGCAAAAGAGGACAGCAGCAAGCAAGTCTCTGTTACCAGAAATCAGAGAGGGGAAACTAGCGTCTCGACGTCTCAGAAAGGTAAAATATATATATTACATTACTTCGGTAAAGACCAGTCCCCCCAGCCAACGTCACAAAATCTGCCAAATACCATTTTATGCTGAGTTCACGTCTAAAGATGGGGTAGGGGAATTATAAAGATTAAAAGAATGAACAGAACTGTTAAATATATAGTTTACAACCAAACACTGTCGACCCACAGTTTTCACAACTTTATAATTGTTTTGAAAATTGATCTCGAATTTGGTGTAACTATTCCAATGCGAATAATAATTGTGTGGATAAATAGGAAGAGATATTATTATCAGCCTATAGAGAAAGTGTTATGTTGTTCAATAACAGAGAGGCAGAGGACTGCAGAAACACAAGGAATGGGATCTTGTGTGAGACTGTTGGGTCAAAAAAGTCAGAAGGATGAAGACTGTAATATTTAACGAGAATTTTTTAAACTTAACAAGTGTGTGTAATATTCACAGCTTTACAGTAGACATTACGGGAGCTATTGGTTCTTGAATTAGAAAATTGCTATCACGACTGAGTGTTTGAAGGAACAGGATTTTGGGGTGCCCAGGCCAATGACCTGATGTGGAAAGCAGAAACAAATACTGTTATGTCTTAATCTAATTGTTACTACACTCTCAATTTCGGGCCCCACACAATGTCTGTTGACGTGTAGTTTATGATATATAGATAATGGAATAGAGATTGTCATTGTAGGCCTCAGCCCCTGAGCCTAGTAAAGAGGTTGGATTTATGAAGCAATTATTGTTTAGATCAATCCCATAAAATATACAAATTTTGGTAGATGCAATATTTCTATTTTCTTTTTTAAAAATTTTCTTTCATTGTGTGTGTGTGTGTGTGTGTGTGTGTACGTGTGTACGTGAGTGTGTTTGTGTGTGTGTACGTGAGTGTAGTGGAAGTCAGAAAAGGTCAGATCCTCTGTAGCTGGAGTTACAGGCAATTGTGAGCCACCAGATGTCTGTTCTGGGAACTGAACTCCAGTTCTGCAAGAGCAGCAAGTACTCTTAACCACTGAGCCATCTCTCTAGCCCCCTGAACACATTTCAAGTTAGCAACCTGTACTAAAACCCAAAAGTATGTTATTTTTAAATAAGTGGTTTTATTTATAATATTTTACTGTACATATGAAAAAAGTAGGGGGAAAATACCACCTGTTAATTTTTGATTTTCTGGAAAAACAAATTTTTAAGGATTGAAGTTAGAGAAATCTGGATTACTAATGTGACTATACTAACCTATAAGTGTACCAAAGGGATAAATGTTCTCAGCATCTGTGAAAAAATACACTGTGATGATATAGCTTTTTGCACATTGCATGCACTTATGTAAATAATGTGTATAAATACATACTCCCCCATAATAATATCTTGATTGATTACCTTAGTTCCCCAGACTTCTCTTTAATCCATATGTTCATATACTTACTTAGTGCAGAAAAATAAGAACAGCCTCGGTAGGTTTATTTGATTCATAGATCGTCCTGGCCACCTACTTTCCAAGTCCAAGTTCAGTTTGAAGACTTCATGCACCAGTCAGTGGGGACCTGTGGGTTGGTACTAGTAAGAGTTGCTAACATTTGTTTGGGTCCCTTTGTTCCCTTGTCTTTGGGTTGACTGAGTTGGCATTCTTGATCTGGACAGGGCAAACCTGTGTCCATGTTGCTCATCTGTGGCTGTTCTCGATCTGAGAGACTGGTAAGGGTTTTCTGCCACTAGGAAGGAAGCAGTATCAACATTATGACCTTCAGTGAAAGAAGTACAGAGATTGCTAGGCCCTGTATACAGCCATACCACACCGGACAGCCTATTTCCTTCCGCTCTTGGAAGCTAAGTGAGGCTAGGCCTGGTTAGCACTAAGATGAGGGATTTATTTTGAAACTCTGAAGCTCAGGAGCATTGAGATCAGCTGCTGAGATTGTTCCGTTGGACCTTGACCCCCACGTGCCACCTGCTTGAAACACACCAAGCCTCCAGGGGCCAGGGTACTGTGGACACTCTTGTAACCTATCAACATTTTTTTCTTTGCAGTGAAAGAAGCTGGAAGAGACTTCACCTACTTGGTAGTGGTGCTCTTCGGAGTCAGCATTACAGGTTAGAGAACCCAGCAAGTGTCTGAATACCTTTCCACAGCCTCTCACCCCATGGCTTTGCCTCATTTTTCTCTCTGCTTTTTCAGGTGGCTTGTTCTACACGATTTTCAAAGAGCTGTTTTCTTCATCCAGTCCTAATATTATATATGGGAAAGCCTTAGAAAAATGCAGAACACATCCCGAGGTTAGTTCTCTGATGAGATGTTGGGAAGCAGGAATGCACCACTTCTGAAGCAGTGACACCCTACAGTGTTGAGCTGCTTGGGTTGCTTTTATGTTATTAGGTCTTTGTTCACTGACTCACTTTGATCCTGGTGTAGACGGACTTTTCTTTCCTGCCTGCCAGTTCCCAAACAACCAACACAGAGACTTGATGTGAATTTTAAATGCTTGGCCAATAGCTCAGGCTTGTTACTAGCTAACTCTTACAACTTAACCCATTTATATTAATCTACTTTCTGCCACATAGCATTACCTCTCTTTTATCTTGCACCTCCTATGTCCTTACTGTGTCTTGCTGGTGACTCCTCTGACTCTGCCCTTCTTCTTCCCAGTTTCCTTAGTCTGGTTTTCCCACCTAACCTTATCCTGTCCGGCTATTGGCCAGTCAGCTTCTTTAGTAAAACAATCACAGTGTAATTTACACAGTGTACAGGATTATTCCACAGCATCCTGGCACTCAAAGATCACTACGTATGTTTCATTTTACCAGTTCTTCGTGGTTGTTAAATGCCTCTGAGTCAGGGTGGATACTTCAGATGCTAGTGGTCTCTGGCATTTTTCCTTTTGTGTCCTCAACCACAGAGGGGAGACTGAGAAGTATAGCTAAGAGAGTTGATTTTGGCAAAGACCACACTTAAGACACCCCACTGTAATCGTTTGGAATTCCGGGAGTTCTTTGTGGCCTCTGGTAGGTGCCTAGCCTGTATTAGGATGCAGTGGTAATCACAGACTGGGACAAAGAGAACCACACAGAGTATAGGAAAGAGTGAGTGTTGTTGTGGTCATAGCTTCCTAGTTGGTCCTTAAACTTCAGCAGGTCTGTTTTGTCAGCACTGGTTAAGTCCCACTTTTGCCAGACTATGTGCCCCTTACAGTAGATAATCCTAATCTGACACTGCTGGGCTTACCTGTGAACTCTGTCAGTTAGTGCCTCTTTCAGCTCTTGGGGCTTTGGTGTCTGTTGACTGACAACCTTCCTTTTCGTGCACGCTTGCAGTAATAAGGACACTCTGCAAAGAGACAAACTATGGTATTTTTAGTTTGGTATTCAATTTGTGTTCTTTAGAGAGGAGTCCAACGTGTTTGCTTTGAAAATTCAATGCAAACTTTCTACATCAAGTGAATTTTCTCGTTAGGAAGAAAAGACCTGCACCTGGTTTAGTTTAACAGCATCATCATTACTTGATATTTTTTCCTCGCCGTGCTTAGGGCTTTAAAATTTCATTTTTACCTCTCAGCTTTTAATACTAGACACCTAATAATTTCATGTCAAATGCCTGTCCATTTTATCTTCCAATATGAATGCTACTAGAGAAATATTTCAATTCTTTTGTTTATTTTGTTTCTTGTAAGGAGAGGAGACAGATTCACCTCAGCCTGTATCATTCTTTTTGCATATTTATGCATGTTTATTTATTTTTTATTAAGAAATTTTTTTATTCATTTTACATACCAATCATAGATCCCCCTCTTCCCTCCTCCGGCCCCAACCCACCTCCCCAACCCCCTCCTACAAGAAGGTAAGGTCTCCCATGGGGAGTCAGCAGAGCCTGGTACATTCAGTAGAGGCAGATCCAAGCCCCTCCCCCTGCTTCAACAGCCGGTGTCATTCTAAAGCTACAAGTGACACTACAGAGTGAACCATTTCTGCCCCATGCATAAAATATTAAGTTATTTATGGTATGATTTCTACATAATGCCCTTTTATTTCTAGTTTTCTTCTTTGGGTCACCATTTTTGTTAAGGGCCCTTACCATACTGATTTTTTTTTTTTTTTCTTAAAATCACTTGGAATGTGCAAACAAATAATGTATCACTTGATTGTCAGAAAATATTTATACAGGAGCCATGAAAAGAGTCACATTGAAATAAGCATGGTGTCTGTTCTGCAGGTGATCAGTGTGTTTGGGGAGCCTGTTAAAGGCTACGGGGAAATGTCGAGACGTGGGCGGAGACAGCATGTCAGGTAATACAATGTCCTTGGGAGAACTCTAGCATAAATTTTAAATAAAAGGAACCTGGATGTCATCTTTGTATTTTCTTGACAGTTTTATTGAATATGCAAAAAATGGGCTAAAGCGCATCCGTGTGAAATTCTACATTGAGGGCTCTGAACCAGGGAAGCAAGGAACAGTGCATGCTGAAGTGGAAGAGGTATGCCAGTCTTGGGTCATGGGGGTCAGAAGGGGTCACTGGGGTCCACTGATTTTGAGCATAGTGTTGCTTAAGCTCCAGAGAGTTTAACAACCAGGGAGTCCAGCTCCCAGAACTGCTACCCAGGGTTACTCAGAGAAAGATTTCTCAAGAGCAGAGATAGAAAGACTTCTTATCCATAATAATTCACACACAATCTGAGGGTAATTCTCTTTTATTCTTCTTCAATATCCTCTAATTCTTTTGTTCTAATTCTATAGTTCTAAACCTTAAGTTCCAGTTCTCGCTATTCTAAATCTGTAGTTCCAATTCTCTCTCATGCTACGTCTTCTTTTATCTCTCACACTTCTTCATTTCACACTTTTCTCTCTGCCCATTCGGCTACATCCCTCCCTCAGCACACACAGTCTCACCTCTGCCCAGCAGTTTACACAGCAGCTCTCCACACAGCTCTGCACAGCCCCCTCTCACAGCCAAACTGGGGACAATTATATGTTACATTTTTCAGGGTCCATCCCATTCTCATAATACATGCTAAGTCACACCGTTTCTCTCAGACTAGGAAGGTTGTGCTGGCCAGCCAGTGAGCACTTCAGCTCTTTTCCAGACAGAAAGTGACATTGAAATTCAAGATTGAACAGTTAGCAGTCAGTTGGCTGAACCCTGAGTCCTGTAACATAAACTGAGGCTGGGAGGACATGCAGACAGTCAATTACTGCAGAGGGTTATGCCTACTAAAGGTGCCTCACAATAAACACCTGGGAATTGGCCTTTGTATATATTCTCTGCAGGAGCAGCCAGTCTTTTCTGAATTTGTTCTGTAGTCCAAAATTAGCTGTCCTTGTGACTGAGAATACTGTTACTTTTCTGTGTCAGTTTTGAAAAATATTCTAGTATTATCAGAATTGTACAGCTTAATCAGAAATCATCTTCCTAACCACCCACAGCTATATGTGTGCCCAGAGATGTAAAACACACTACCAATAAGCTGTGGGAAAAACCCATAGCTGTTCTTTTTAGGGAGGTAAGTGGTGGCACCTGAGAACGTTACAGACAGAAAACAACCGGTTTCCATGGCCAGTGACCCCACGGACTTGCCTAGTGGGGCTCCTCAACAGTTACCCATCTGGTAGGTCGACCTGTTGAACACTAGTTGTCACCTGCTGTATGCCACGGCCCTCGGCAGGAGAGAGTACCAACTTCTTCATGTTTTTCAGAACCCACAGAGTGGCCGGTTTGAATTTCGATACGTATTTGTGGAAGTGGCTCCGACTAGATCTATTGTTGTTGAAGATAATCGTTCCCAAGAGAGTTAAGAGAATCAAGCCAGCCTGCTGCTTCCTGCAGGGAATAAAGGGATTCATCGCCACTGTGATCTTAATAACTCTTTCAGAATCTGTTCAGAAAAACAAAAATAAAAAGTATGTCACATAGAAAGTGAGTGTAATGTGAGAGATCATGAGTTTGAACAAACCAAACTGAGTTCTTCTTGTGAAAATCATGAAATGTAGCAAATTTTACTTATCATGTGGAGTTGTCAATCATGACAGTATTTCAACTCTATGTTCATGATAAATTTTTGTTACTGAAATTTATATACCACATAAATAAAAGTTTCAGTATTTTATGCTTTTTAATAGTGTGTAGTTTTTCTATAACCTACAAAATAAAGATAAAACTAACACAAAGATGTCCAATTTTCACTTACTTTGGAATCTGATTTGAGATAAATGTGAAAATATTTAAGAACAGTAGTAAGCCAGATGATAAATACATTGTGGGAAGGTTACATGAACTCATGACCTTGGGAGTGAATCTGTGTACCCCTCCTGAGCTGTGGACACTGCGCACAGGGAGAGTGCACAGTCCATAAGCAGGGGAATGGCTCACTCCACCTTTACTGGTAGATGCATGGGCCGTGTATCAGACCTCCCCTCTGGTTAGTGTGACTGAGCAAGAGTTACAGGACACATCCCAGAACTGTTGATGCACCATGGATGTTCCAACCCTTTCAGAATGTAACACTGATACTTTACACTTCCAGCTCTGAAGGGAACTGAGTGAATGTATGGGAGGGTCACTTAAGTGTTTCAACGTGTTCGGACAAAACTCCCAACTTTACAAATTTGCGTATTTTGCACGAACATTTCATAAGAAAAATCTCTCATTTGGCTTGTCCAAATATATCAAAACATACAAAAATAAACACCTTGTTCTATTTAAGTATTTTCTGGGTGTTTGTTAAAAGTGGTGTCCCGCAAAGCTACATAGAGAAACCCTGTTTCAAAAAAACCAAAAAAATAAATAAATGAATAAAGCGGTCACCCCTTGGAAGTCTTGATCATATAAACAAGTGTGCTGTGCACTGGACAGGTCTAGAAACCTCTTTATCCTCAGGAGGATTTCCTGACTGCTGTTTCTTCCATCTTTGGAAATGGGTGGTAAGGGGTTCTGGATGTGTTCTTGAGATGGTAGCTTATTCAGGAGAGGAAATATCCCTGTCTGTCTGTCTGTCTAACATAGTTTATCTCCAGTTACTTGATTTTTCTTTCTTTTTTTTTTTTTACTTTAACTACTTTGTTTCAACTATTTTTAAACTTTTTTTTTCTTTAAGATGGTGTCTTGCCAGCTAGGGAGCCTGCATGGGACCAACCTAGGCCCTCTGCAGGTGTGTGACAGTTGTGTAGCGTGGTCTGTTTGTCAGTCTCCCAGCAGTGGAATCAGGACCTGTCCTTGGCACTTAGCTGGCTTTTGGGAACCTGTTCCCCATGCTGGTTGCCTTGCCCAGCCTTGGTGCAGGAGAGGAGCTTGGTCCTGCCTCAACTTGGTGTGCCATGATTTGTTGACGCTCACAGGAGGCCTGCCCCTTTCTGAATGGAGATGGAGAAGTGGATTGGGTGGAGGGAGTAGATGGGATGGGAGGCTGGAGGCAGGGAGAGGGAATGGGAGGAGGGGAGGGAGGGGAAACTGCTCAGTATGTAAAATAAATGAAAAAAAATAATGATAATTTTTTAAAAAGATGCTGTCTTGCTAAATAGACCTGACTAGCCTTAAACTCTTGACCTGCCTGTCCCATGTCTCTCAAACACTGCAAGTACTGTGATTACAAGCATGAACAACCACTCCACATTTAAGTGATTTTTACCAGAAAACTCCCGAATTTAAGGAAAATTGTTGTGGAATATTATTTTAAGGTGTGTTAAATTTATTTATGCTGTGGAACATTTGTTTAATGATGTAAAGATGTGTTGCATTTGTTTAACTCGGTGAAGCTGTGTTGTTTTGCATGTCTAAAACCTGATGGTCTGTCTAATAAAGCTGAACAGCCAATAACAAGGCAGGAGAAAGGATAGGTGGGGCTAGGAGGCAAAGGGAATAAACAGAAGGAGAAATCTTTGAGGTAAAGGAGAAAGAAAGGGAACAAGGATGGAGAGAAGAAGGCACCAGCCACCAAGCCACACAACCAGCCATGGAGTAAGAGTGAAAGTAAGATAAACAAGTAAGAAAAGAAAAAAGCCCAGAGGCAAAAGGTAGATGGGATAATTTAAGAAAAGCTAACTAGAAATAAGCCAAGCTAAATCCGGGCATTTATAATTAAGAATAAACCTCTGTGTATGATTTATTTGGGAGCTGGGTGGAGGGCCCCCCAAAAGAGCAAAGAGTAAAATCCAACAACAGAATACATTACAGCGAGCTCTTGTGTTCCTGGTATCACAGTGACGAGGCAAGCTCTTAATTTAGGCTTCCTCTCCTAACCGGTTTTCCTTGGCCTTCTCAGTAGAACACTCAGTGTCAGTGTTGTTACCAACCTTTACTGAGATAAACAACAAGCTGAGAGGTTCTGTTGTCATCGTAAACAAAACAAACCAAAAACGAGCCAAAAAGCAGCCCTGCTCTTGCTGGAGCCTCTTCTGCCTTCCTGGATAAAGAAAGCTGACCTCTGCCACATGGAACCTGTGCACTGCAGTCTGGTTTAAAACCATCTGCTCTCTGTATACTTCTGAACTTACTTCCCACTTTATGCCCATGTCCTTTAATTTCTGGGCTGATCAAGTTGCTTTTATATACAAAAATAAAGCAATTTTTTCAAAAACAAAAAAAAATCTACTTATGATTCTGATATATAGCTACAGGAAAATATAACATGTAATTTTTCACTTATCCTTTTTATGTCCTGAATATTAAGTGTTCTTTTGTGTGTATTGCTTTTTGTTTGTTTTAGTTTTTGTGAGACTGGTTCTTGCTGTGTAACCCAGGCTGGCCTCACAGTGAATTCTGTCTATACCTTACATATCTCATGACCACAAGCATGTGTCACTATGATGGCTATTCTTGGTTGTCAACTTGACTACATCTGGAATGAACTACAATCCAGAAATGGAGGGGGCACTTGTGACCCAGATTATGAGGCAAGAAGACAACATGACTTTTAATCTGGGCCAAACCTTCTGCTGGAAGCCTATGTAAGACAATGGAAGAAGAAAGGGTTTGCTCAGCCTTCACCTGCTTGCCCTCGCCTTGTCAACACAGCCATTCCTTCACTGGCGCTGGAGCCTACTTCTTCTGGATTCCAGCATCTACAGAGGACCAGCTTAGACACCTCGTCTCTCGGGACTGGGCAACTACTAGATTTTTGGACTTTCCATTCACAGCTAGCCATTGTTGGACTGCAGCCTGTAAGTCCTTCCAATAAATTCCATAGATATAGATATAGATATAAAGAGAGGGAAGGAGGGAGAGAGGGAGGGGGAGAGGAAGGGAGAGGGAGGGAGGGAAGGAGGGAGAAAGGGAGAGATTCATATAAGTTCTGTGACTCTAGAGAACCCTGAATAGTATAGTCACCATGCCCAGAATAATTTGTTTGTAAAAACAGCTTTTTAATTCCATGTTGATTCTGGCATCTCTATTTAAAGGCTTATTTCCTTCATTTCCTCTATCAGATAAGCTCAAAAAAAAAAAAAATCTAGAGGACGCATTGATTGCCCAGTGTCTCCATCTGCCATTTTTATGAGTTTACAAATAGTGTGATCATTTTCATTAAGATTTTTGTCACAGATGAGATCTACATGAACAGCCTGGACATGAGTGGGAGTAATGAAGGGCGAGGGTCGAGGGAAAAAGAGCTTGGGGGAGCGGGAGATCCCAGCTGGATCAAGAACAGAGAGGAAGAACAAGGAATAGGAGACCATGGTAAATGAAGACCACATGAGAATAGGAAGAAGCAAAGTGCTAGAGAGGCCCACAGAAATTCACAAAGATACCCCCACAATGGACTGTTGGCAATGGTCGAGAGACAGCCTGAACTGACCTACTCTGGTGATAGGATGGCCAAACACCCTAATTGTCGTTCTAGAAACCCCATCCAATGACTGAGGGAACTGGATGCAGAGATCCACGGCCAGGCCCCAGGTGGAGCTCCAGGAGTCCAATTAGCGAGAATGAGGAGGATTTATATGAGTGAGAATTGTTGAGACCAAGGTTGGATAAAGCACAGGGACAAATAGCCAAACGAATGGAAACACATGAACTATGAACCAATGGCTGAGGGGTCCCCAACTGGATCAAGCCCTCTGAATGGGTGAGACAGTTGATTGGCTTGATCTGTTTGGGAGGCATCCAGGCAGTGGGACCGGGTCCTGTGCTCATTGCATGAGTTGGCTGTTTGAAACCTGGGGCTTATGCAGGGTCGCTTGGCTCGGCCTGGGAGGAGGGGTCTGGACCTGCCTGGACTGAGTCTACCAGGTTGATCTCAATCCTCCGGGGAGGCTTTGCCCTGGAGGAGATGGGAATGGGGGGTGGGCTGGGGGGAAGGGGAGAGGGGTGGGAGGGGGGGAGAACAAGGAAAAAAAAAGATTTTTGTCACTTTGTCATGTCCAACCAGTGAAACTCTTCTCAATTAAGTGTAGAACATGAATCCATGAGATAAAACTAATGATTCAGACATAAAATCCATGCAACTATAAACACCTGATTTTTGACAGTGATGCCAAAAATAGGAATCGGAGAAAAGGTGTCTTCAGTAGATGGTGCCGTGAATGCTGAGTATCCAAATGCAGAAGACTAAGCCTGGATCCTTGTCTCTCACCCTGCACAAAGCCCAGTTCCAAATGGATCAGGGACCTTGACTTAAGACCTAATACCCTGAATCTGATAGAGGAGAAGGAAGAGAATGCTTTACCTGGAAGCCTCGAGGACTTTCTGAACAGGACCCCAGCAGCATAGGGAGTGAGCCCAACAATTGACAGACAGGACATCAGGAAACTGCAAAGTCTCTGTACCCAAAGGAAACCAACTGAGTGAAGAATAGAATCGTATCTATCCACACGTCTAACAGAAGACTAGTACCTAGAATACAAAGATGTCGTGGTTTGAAAAGAACTGTATTTTACCACACTGGAAGTTGTGTAGCTATGCAGCTGAGAAGCTACAACTGAAGTACAGACATAAAAGCCAAAACTTGGAAGACAAAGAGGCAAGTAAATCTCTGTAAGTTTGAAGCCAGCTGATCTAAATCGTGAGTTTCAGGACAGTCGGGGCTACAGAGAGAGATGTTGTCTCAAAAAAATAAAAATAAAAACAACTGGGCTGTATATATGAAGTCAGTGCACCTACAATTAATCTCCTTGTGGACTGTCTTGGGTGTCATTGTGGACCCACTTTGCTTCTCATTGTGTGGTATGCAATTGTGGTGATTTGAATGAAAGTGGCCCCAATAGGCTCAGGGAGTGGCACTATTAAGGGGTGTGGCCTTGTTGGAGTAGGTGTCTTTGTCAGAGGAAGTAAGTCTGTCACTGGAGGTGGGCTTTGAGGTTTCAGATGCTCAAGCCAGGCCTAGTGTCTCGCTCTCTCTTCCTGTTGCCTGAGGATCCAGATTTAGAACTCTCAGCTACCTCTCCAGCACCATGTCTGCCTGAATGCCACCATCCTATAAGCCAGCCCCAGTGAAATGCTTTCCTTTATAAGAGTTGCCATGGTCATGGTGTCTCTTCACAGCAACAGAAACCCCAACTAAGATAACAATGTACTAACAGTTTTCTATGAGTAGCATAGATAAAAAGTATAGTTCAACTTGCCCGTAAGATGGAAGATTTGCTGAGGTACTCTGCCCCCTCTTCCACTGACACCCTATTTCCAAATTGCTCACCCAGCCTGCAGTGAGAGGAGTCAGTGCTTCCCTAGTTTGCAGTCCTAATTCTAGTAACTTTGAGAGAGTATAAATGCCCCCCTTTCTCTGTTCCCCCTTCTCTTTACTCCCTGTCCTCTCCCTTCATTGTGATATTTGCAATAAACTTTTGTTTAAAGCAGTTAACAGAAAATTGAGTACATCTTAAGGTATTTAGCATGTACTGATGCCAGACAGTACTTTGGAATCCGAGAGATTTATCTGTTTCAGTAAAGAATGCATATTAAAACCAAGCCTATTTGAAAAGCCCAACTCATCAGATACAAAGCTCTATCTTCATTCCCTGCAGTTGGTATCAACAGCTGCATCTACCATGCGTGAGAGAGACGACACAACGAATGATACAAAGAAGCACAGGGGTTGGACGGATCATAAATCCAGTCCAAACGGGACCTCACACCCGTCACAACTTGTTTCCACTCACTGTGGTAGAATATTCACTTCCTTAGGCACACCTGTCAGCATTGTTTTTCACACATAGGATGTCACTAAATAAGTGCTGAGGGACGCACGTGGCTTTCTCGTCTAGCATAGACACTAAAGGAACATGTATTGATCTCCACATGAACCTTACAGAACCCCTTGTCTTCAGCACAGAATGATGGAAATCAGCTGTTTTTCCTAGAAACCACTGGCTGCTGTGTGTGATGGACTAACAGTAAATGCTGTTGATTTAATTTAGGAAAAATTCAGATAGGAAACAAACTTATCAAATCAAATACCGCAGTCACGGATGACAGTTTGTACTAGAGATAATCTAAATGTGCTAATACATAAACAACTGCAGTGTCCTTTCAGGTACTTTCAAATCACATAAACTGATCGTAAGATGCCAACTCTTTTTTATATCAATGACAGAGGTGTTCATTCCAGTACTTGTCAAATATGATGGTGTCACTTGTTATCATTGAGTTTTTTCCTTTCTAATTTATTCAGTCCTGGAATACCACAGTATTTGTTAGGACTTGTGTGAAAGTTTCTTGCTGGTGATGGCATAGGCAGCTATAGCTCTTCAGCCCACTTCTTGTGGTAGAACATGAGGGACAAGCAGCTGAGGGAGCAAGTAGACCTCTTGACTTGATTGGGCCCTTCTTTTTTTTTTTTTTTTTTTTTTTTGAAGGTGAAGGGCCCTTGATTTGACTCCTTGAGGACGTTTCTTCAAGGGGACCTGAACCAGTTTGTTTTCCCCCTGTGCAAAGGGGAACGTGAAGACTTCTAGGGTCTGGACTAGAGAACTGTACTTAGTGTGTGTAGAGTGCTCAGAACCATACTTAACTGGGACAAAACATGTCCAAGTACAGACAACTTCACGCTGAAGCCCACATCCCAAGGAAATGTCGAATGCCATTTCTGACTAAGTCTTCTTTGGAACCCATCAGGCTTCAGTTCTGTGAGTTGTCCTCTGAGCCCCTCCTCTCTTTCATCATCCTTCTGACTCTCTGGAACCCACCGCTCCCCAGCATTCTGCCCCCTCTCCATTGCCTCTCCTCCCCACTCCCCACTAAAACATCGCGATAAAGCCCCATGCATTCACGTCCCTTCTTCTTCAGGTGAATTGAATTTCTAGGATCTCCCAAGTTAGGAGGGATGATATATTTTATTCACTGAAGCAAGTATAGAATTAGAAGTGTGCCGTTTTATGAAGTCAGGTGAGGGTTCCAGAGAATTCTGTTGGTCTTTCTAGCATTAACATAGGACTTCATTCTCAAACTATTTCATTACAGACATTTCTCTTATTTTCAATGAACAGGTCAAAGTTCCATTCAACTTTTCTTAAAAGAAACTAGAACTTCCCAACTGAGCCTTTGGGCTCACCATCAGGTGACCGGAGTGACTTAAGTCTCAATCTTGTCACCATGAGAGGCAATGTATGGAGAAGGGAATTGCCTGCTGTGTTCCTTACCTATAAGCTGTGACAATAATAGCACCTAGAGCTTTAGTCCCTTTGAGAACTACTAGCTTGTAAAATATTTTGAAGATAAAACTTAAAGGAGGAAACTGGGGAACAGGCAGGACTTCATAAGGAGTGATTTTATCATTGTTCTACAGAGGGAGTTGAAAGACGTCTTAAAGGAAAATGGATGCTCTCTCATAGGAAAACCATTAGTTCCTCAATGTAAATAACCGTTCTGTATTGCATATCCCAAACATTCAATAAAAGAAAGACAAAAGTACGGGTCTCATGCCCCATGATAATGGAAGGACATGTCCTACTGCTCTGTGATGGGCAGAAGCAAAAGTACAGAGGACTAAGGAGCAAAGCAGAGGAAAATTCCGAGAATGGACAAGTCAAGTTCTGCAAATCCCAAGAAGAAAGAATTATAGCCACTAGGGTAAGACTGGGGAGGAGCTTCCCAGGAGAGGGACGCTGCTCCGTCCCTGACTAGACAGAAGGACATGGAGAGAACAGGCTGCAGATGACCTGCAAGCTCCGGTCCTGCCCACCAGCACACTGTCCTTCCTACCAAAAGCACAGAGGAGTGCACAGCACTGCTCCACAGCCCCCACTGCCGTAGTCTGCCCTTGCTGTGACCTCCCACCCAGGTCCTCCTCCATTCATCCTTAATCTAGGCCTTCCAATGACCCTCATTACACACCCTCCACCTAATGATGGGATCTTATCTTGGCAAACCCACTGTGCATTGAAAATATTATAGGTCAAAGTTCATTAAGTACACACAATCCAATAGCCAGCCTGGCTCATAATGTAGTGTGATGCAGAGCATGGGCTGTTCACCCTCCCGATCAGGACGGCCCGGGATCTTGAGAGTATGGTATACGTGGGTTTAACTCAGGAAGATCGAAATTCAAAATTTAAAGTGTAGCTTGCATGAAACATAGATCACTTTTGGAGCATGGTGTGGCAGCTAGTTTTATGTCAGCTTGACACAAGCTAGTGTTATCTGAAAGGCAAGATGCTCATTTGAGAAAATGCCTCTGCAAGACTGGGCCATAGGCAAGCCTGTAGGGCATTTTCCTAATTAGTGATTGGTGTAGGGGGACAGCCCATTGTGGGTGGTGCCATCCCTGGGCTGGTGGTCCTGGGTTCTATAAGAAAGCAGGCTGAGCAAGCTATGAGTAAGCCAGTAAGCAGCACCCCTCCGTGGCCTCTGCATCAGCTCCTGCCTCTGGGTTCCTGCCCTGTTTGAGTTCCTATCCTGACTTCCTTTGATGACGAACAGTGATATGGAAGTGTAAGCTGAATAAACCCTGTCCTTCCCAAGTTGCTTTGGTCATGGTGTTTCGTCACAGCAATTGTAACCCTAAGACACATGGTAAAGCTGGAAAGCTTTTAATGGAGCCACCATGAGTCTGTATTCTACTCCTTTCTGCAGACATCTTTGATTCTAGCCTCTGATGGGTGCTTTCCTTTCTCCTTCCACCCCAGCTTTGTGGTTCCAGTGATGAGCTTCAGTACAACCCACCCTCTTTTCCTTACCTACAACGCTGCTGTGAAGTCTGTCATAGCAGACTCCAACTTCCTGTGGACAACGCTTGAACAAAAGTAATGGAGGCTTCGGGTTTTGAAAAGCAGTCCATCTTTGACTGAGGAGGTTGAATTTCCTTTCTCTGTGTGGTGGATAGCCAGTAGCAGTTTTGATGGGGGAAAAGAGCCTCATGTTGGAGAAGATGATTCTGTCATTCAAGCGAAGTCTAAAGAGGGGGCAAAGTAAAGAGTTCTGCTCAGGGATGATGCAGTAGTCCTGGGAGGAGCTAAAGAAATGGGGGATTTGGTCAGGAACAGGTCTGAGGAGTTTTAAGGAATAAAGTTTATGACACTTGGAAAACGACATTTAGCCAAAGATGGTTCTGTGGTGATGATTTCCAAATTTTGTTTTATGGATTTTATTAGATTCTGATTTCTTAAAAAGAATTTCATGGTTAAATAATCTTTTAAAATGTTGGATAATATTTTAACTCTTAAGTTACGATGGATTCTCAATGGCAGGGTTCCTAAGTATCCTTTTACAGCAATTTATATAACTGTCAGGATCTGGGGGACTTGGAAGGAAAATTATCTCAAATGTATTTGATCATATATCTCCCTTCCCCACAACTCATACCCAGAGTGGGGGGATACAAATATATTTTCCTCCCTCAAGAAATAATCACTAGCAAGACAGTTTGGGTCGTGCTTCCTCAATGTGTCCAACTTGGCATCTGAACAGACAAATGGGGTCAGATGACTCCAAAGTTGATAACAGAAAAAGAGCAGGGTTAGGGCATCAAACTGTAAGCCTCATTTTGGAAACTGAGAAGCTACCACTACCGAAACTCCCAGCATTCACCAGCAAATTCTGTACTTAGAAGTGTTAACAATAGAGGCACAGACTTGGGACTCTTTACCATAGGACTGTGTTGTGGGGTATTTGTACACTATGTGAAAGTGCATTTGCAGTGATTGGTATAATAAAAAGCTGAGTGGCCAATAGCTAGGCAGGAGGTATAAGCAGGATTTCCAGGAAGAAAAAGGAAGAAGAGGAGATAATTGAGGCATAAGGATATGGTGGTGTTTTATTTGTACTGAAATGTGATTTTAATTGTATGTTAATAAATAAAGTTGCCCAGGGGTCAGAGCTATTAGAGCCATAGCAAGAGCATGGCGGTGGTGGCGAATGCCTTTAATCCCAGCACTTGGTAGACAGAGCTAGGTAGATCTCTGTGTGTTCAAGGATACAGCCAACATTGGAGACACACGCCTTTAATCTCAATACCATAGAGGACCTGGAGGGCTGTACACACAGGCAGTGACGAGGCAGTCACGTGTTTGGGTTTACAACCAATGAGAAGGCAGAACAGAAAGACTATTTAAAAACATACACACAGGAAGTAGACCCCTTTTCGGAGAGCTCTCTTGGCTGAAGCAGGAAGGGTAAGGCTCTTAGTTCTGACCTCTTGGCTTTCTTCTCTGAATCGGCTCTGTGTTTCTTATTTAATAAGATGGTTGGTTACATCTACATAAGGAGATGCCATGGAGACACGGAGCAAGTTGGACATACAGAATGGGAGAAAGGTAAAAGTCACATTGTTAAACATAAATGAATAAAACCTATGGGTTAATTTGAGTTATAAGAGTTAGCGGGAAAAGCCTAAGCTAAGCCTAAACTTTCATAATTAATAAGTCTCTGTGTCATTATTTATGAGCTGCGGCCCAAAGGAAAGTCCAACTACAGGACTGATATTCTAAATACAAAACCTCAGGAACCTGGAGAACAGCCAAAAATGTAGGGGAAAAAAAACTACTTGAAGACACTGTGGCCACAAAGAATTTCAAATTTGGTGAAAGGCAGTAAGCCACAAATCCAGGGAACAAAGTAAAAGCAAAGAAACCCCAATATGACGAGGTCACACTCGAGCTGATGAAAATGAGAAGTGGAGAAATGATAAAGCATCCAGAGGAAAGGGATGCTGCTGTAGGGGACAGCGGAGCTATGTGTGGGAACAGCGAACACAGTGCTGTCTGCTCTGGGCACTGGAGGAGTGACTGGGAGGCCATGGGGGTGAGCCGGGGCAGGGAGTGTGTGCACAGAAACAGTCAAGATGTAACGCATGCTCTTCAAACCTTCGTGTTCTTTGAATAATGCTCCAGCTTCAACCAGAAAATGGTGGCAGGGGAAGGGACGGGCGGGATTAAGAGGTGGGTGGTCTGGACAGAGCCTGGAGACCAGGGACAGTTCTGAGAGTTTTAGAAGCTCCCCCTGGGTGACAAGCAGATCCATAAGACAGATTATCAGGTCTCTTCTATGGCCTTCCTCTCATTAAGACTGCTTGTCAAGGTCACCTCAACAGGACTCTGGAGGGAAACCCTGGGCATCCATATTCCCCTAGGCTTCAGGTTCCTCAGAATGCATCAGGTTTCACAAACCTCTGGACCAGACCATTTACTCATACAGTCTCCCAACCTGCTTGCCCATCAGAATCACTTAAAACCTTCTTTAACTGGGCTTTCAGAGGCCTGGGGTTGCATCCATATTTATCCTCAGCAGCTGCCAAAATAACAAGAGAGGTATAATCCCACACTCTGGAGACCGGGGGCAAGGCCAAAGTGTCTGTCCGTATCTGCAGGGCAATACTCCCTCAGAAGGTCCTTGGGAGGAATCCTCCCTTCCTCCACTAAACTCAGCCTCCATGTCTAGGCCCTTCTGCCCTTGGTGTCCCATCTCTCCCCTTGTAATAACACCTGTCTTTGGATTTAGGGTCCACACACATGACAACCCCCCAATCTTAAACCTTTAGTTACATTGCAAAGATGCTTCACACAGTACAGATTTGAGAGTGCAGCCATGTGCTTTGGAAAGGGCAACTGTTCCATCCTTGATAGTACAGGAGAATCTATATTCTACCATGGAATTTTCAAGTGGATGATGGGGGCGGGGCGCACGGAGCAAAAGAATGCTTTCTCAGACAGTTCAACACCCATTGTTTCCATATTCTTTCATACGGTTTGTTTCTACCCTGCAAACGGACTGTGCTCTGACTGGGGACCAGTAGGCAGTTGGTGAGAGCCATGTCTGAACTCTGCGGCTAACGGCTGCACCAAAGAGCTGTCTGTAAAACTGCATGTGCATGCAACTCCCTTCTCAGCGCTATAGCTCAGAGGTCCACCACCACCTGTGGATCCGCCACACACCTGCAGTAATTTAATAAAAACTGACACATTTCACCTGCCAAAGAGACAAATTATTTGACTCTCCTTAGTGAGAGCTAAGAAAGATGTCCTTAATACAGCTTTCACCAGGCTCCTTAGGTGCCCAAAGGGAGATTGAGAGAAAGAAGAAGCCAAGGACTTCACACTCACCTTCCTCCAGCTGAGCGGTTCTGTGCTCCAGGCCAAAACACCGATAGTGTTCTCAGTGTTGAAATGGAGAGAGAATGTGTCTTAGCTGCTTTTCTGGAAACTGTGAGGGAATACCTGTCAAAGCAACTTACTAGAGAAAGAATCCATTTTGGCTGATGGTTTAAGGGGACATACGTGCTTCATAGCAGGGAACTCAGGGAAGCAGATGGCCCCAAGGCAGCAGGAGCACATGGTTGGGATGCCTCACCTTTACACAATTTGGAAGGACAGGAAGAAAGGAGAGGAAAAGAGAAAGCACATGTGTTCATGCCTAGGAGAGAGCAAGAGAAAGGGGAAGAAGTGAGGAAAGAGAAGGAGAGGAAGGGAAAGGGAGAGGATGGAGGAAGACTGAAGATATCCCCCAAAGTGGCCCTCTTCTTCCGGTCAGGCCCCGCCTCCTATGAGTTCCACAACCTCTCCACCAACAGCTGGAACAAACGTTCAAGCAAACACATGAGCCTGTGGGGGGCGTGTTACATGGAAACCATCAGAATGAGTTCTGATGGAGTACAACCCCCCAGAAAACCTTCACAAAAGGGTAATCACTTTTTAAAATGTCTGACTAGAAAACTTAGGAAGGCACCACCCAAATCTTGATGCTCATAGTGTGGCTCGTTGTCTGCCGTAAAACCAGGGATAATAATACTCCTGGAATATTGCGCACTACAGGATGGCACAGCTGAACAGACACAGCCTGGGTTAGAAGCCAGCAAATCAGCACAAAACAGTCCAGCTGCCCGGCTGCTGAAATTCCAGGGCACCAGGTTTCCTATTTGAAAATATAATTGGGGTCTCTCTTCACCTCAGTGCTTTGACAGGCGTTGCAATGAAGTGTTTTTGACACCAGGGCCAGAGGAAAACCCCAAATGCGATTTTTCAGCCTACCTGAAATGGATTTTGGAAATACCCTTTGAGTCTTTATGGAAATTACAGCATGATGAAGAAGCATTCATAGAAACTAACTGTTCATTACAATTCACAGGAGACCAGTCTTCAAATTTAGGCCGACTTTCAGAACAAGAAGGAAGATGGAATTGTTTAATGTGCTTAAAGGATTTAGCTTAATTAGATTCTGTCTTTTGGTTGAAATATTTTAGATAGCAAAAAGGAAATAGATCCTTGGCTCTGAAGCATTTTAACATGCCATCCGAATGCCTTGTTCAGATTCTATGGAGCAGAACTGCTTGCAGGGTGTTAAGTCTGCTTTGAGTGCCTTTTAAAGCTGTGCTGCAGAGTTAAACTGTGTTTTAAAGGTTGCGTTCTGAATTTGCCACTGCAGAGGAGAAATGCTTTCGTTTTGCCCCAGATTCTTTTCCCATCCACTGTACTCTGCAGGTAGTTTTTTTCTTTTATGATTATTTCCCTGTTCCCGCTGCCCTTGTTTATCACTAGGATTTTTCTCAAGGCACATCTGTTCTGGCTCTGTGATTATGGACCCATGTGCGAGGACGTAAGTACTTAGCCTCCAATGGACAGCATTGGAGGCCAGAGGGCTGCTGGACCACGAGGAGAGGGTGGTGTGACCTATGCTTTTCACCTGTGCATAGCAGCGTGAACATCAAAGGATCGATTATGGGGCTGAAGAGATGGCTCAGCAGTTAAGAGCATGCACTGTTTTAGTGGAGAACCCGAGTTTGATTCCTATAACCCACATAGTGTGGCTTCCACGAGCACTCGAGCACACTTGGCATTTACACCCCCCCACACACACACATGCACATGCAGTAAATAATACACTAAATAAAACTAAATCTTGAAAATAAGACTCAGTTATTAAGTAACCTACATTTTTCTTCAGAAAGAGAAGTCTTCTGAGAAATCTTTTTTCCCTTTTAAATTATTTACTTTTTTATTCTTTCACAATTTCATACATGTATATTATATATTTAGGTCATTTCCCCCCTCATAATATCCCGGTTCCATTCCACTCCCACTGGACCCCTTCTTTCTTCTATGAAATCTTGATTGCCTTGAAAAGCAAGAATCTTAGAACACTGTGTTGGTCGAGTTTTTATCACAAATACAGTACCTGAGAGAAGGGAAAATGTGGTTTGGCTCATGGTTTCAGTTCATGGTGTCAGGAAGAGACTGACATAGCAGAGCAGTTCCATTGTGGACAAGGGACAGAGAGACGGTGGGGTGTTCGAGCCCACAAAGATCCCAGGTCAGAGAGGCAGAGTTTATGTTGCTCTCCAAGGTGCATGATAGGGTGCAAAGGCATGGTTACCAGCTGTCTTATTCTTCAAGGCCTTATCACCAGATGCTTTGCCATGTGGCATGGTTACCAGGTTACTTGGTTGTACGTTGTCCTTGATCTTGGAAGGGGGGGTGTCTTTTGCCTCTCTCCTTGCTAGTGTATAAAAATCCCATTAGAAATAAACTGGAGGCTGCTGGGTATTGACCCAGGGCCCCCCCCCCCCGAAGCTATCCTGTGTCTCTATCTGTTTTTCTTTGTCTACTTCAATATTTACTATCTAGTATTTTTCAGTTCCTCACTCCCCCCTTCAAAGGACCCCTCAATAGGTCGGGGCTGGACCCCAACCTGGACCCCGACAGTGGAGGAGCTACACTGTTAGCTGCCACCCCGATAAACAGTGGACAGTGATGTTATGAAGTACTATTGTCCGTTAAACAGTACACTCGACATTCAATTCACAGGGGATAATAGAAAGGGAGCTTAAATGTTAATAGGGTCTGTGGTCAGTTAAACAGTGCCCCCCCAACATTCAGACACACAGGGGATAGTGGAGAGCAAGCTTAAATGTCAACAGGGTCTGTGAAAGTGCAATTAAAGAAAGCCTGGTGGTGAGATCGTACTAAATTCCATAGCCCTGCATCAGTGACAGTGTTCTTAAGAGAGAGAATAGAATACAGACAAAGGAAGGCCATGTGGGGACTGGAGAGATTTCTTAGTGGTTAAGAGCACTGGCTGCTCTTCCAGTAGACCTGGGTTCTGTTCCCACCACCTACATGACAGCTCAAACCATTTGTAACTTCAGCTCCAGGGGATCTGATGCCTTCTTCTAGCCTCCATGGGCACAGACACGCAAATGGTTCATAGTCATACATGCAGGCAAAACATCTATACACATAAAAGAAGCTAACAATTAAATTTTAAAAGGAGGCCATGTAAAGGTGGAGGGAGAGACTGGAGGGTTGCAGCCACAAGCCAACAGACATCTGCATGGGGAACAAAGCCCAGCCGAGGTCTTAGCTTTGAACTTCTGACCTCCAGAACTAAAAGAATAAATTTCCCTAGCTTTAAGATACCTATGGTGGTCCCAAGAAATTCACAATGAAGCTGAAACGCAGATGAATCTCAAACATGAGTGAACTGGAAGCAGAGGCTTATGCTTCACAAGTGTCAAGAAAAGAATGATAGAGATGAGAAATGACCACAGGCCATTAGAGAGCCACATTCATGGAGACAAGGGCACTACAGTGATGTATGGTGGGCAGGAAGTGAAGCAACTAACACACAAAGACATTCTTGATAAAATAGGCAGCTCCAAGAATAAGCTTCCATGGTCAGAACACAGTAATTAGGAGATTCAAGAACAGGATTTTTAAAAATCTATTCATTGAAAATTTCATACACACATATGATGTATCTTGATCATACCTAACCTCCCAGACACCCTCCAATTTATTCAGCCCTTCCATGTCCCCCTTCCAACTTCATATCCTCTTCTCTTTTTATTTTCTTTATGACTCACAGAGTTCACTTAGAGGCACCCATAAATGCATGGTGTAGTACTGTCCACTGAAGCATTGTCTACCAGAGGCCACAGCCCTGAAGAAAATGGTCTCTCCCTCTGCCAGCATCCATCAATTTTTAATAGCTCTCACCTAGGGGTAAGACCTTGTGAGCTGCTGGTGCCTCCTATAAATATGGAGGTGCTAGGAAGTATTGCTGGTTCTTCCTTGTATCTGTGGCTGTTGGAACATCAAAGAACTGATAATTCCCATTACCACATAAGGAGCCTTGGAATATAGTGTTGGTCTAGTATGTTTTGTAAATGTATCCCAGCAACTGCATATACTCAAAATGCCCTTGTGGGTTGGTTTGGTGTAGCATGAATTGTTAGAAGATCTTATTAATAAAAACAAACCTGGAGCCAGGTATTAGGGTGAACGCTGAAAGAACAGAGAAACAGAACAAGCCACAGCCACCTCACCTTGCCAATTCCTCAGCTGATCTCGTTTCCTCAGACTGGAAGCCTGTGTCCTCATCCAAATGGATCTCAGCTGAACTGCTGCTTAAAAGCTTAACCAGGCTCTAGTTCCTGGTCCTCACGCCTTAAATACCTTTCTGCTTTCTGCCATCACTTCCTGGGATTAAAGGCGTGAGTCACCATGCCTGGCTGTTTCCAGTGTGGCTTTGAACTCACAGAGATCCAGATGGATCTCTGCCTCCCAAGTGATAGGATTAAAGGTGTGTGTGCCACCGTTTTCTGGCCTCTATATCTAGTGGTTTTTCTGTTCTCTGACCCCAGATCAGTTTATTAGGGTGCACAATATTTCGGGGAACACAATACCACCACAGTTTGGTTTGATATTGTTGTTGTTGGGTTTTTTGTTTGTTTGTTTTGTTTGTGGTGCTAGCGATCAAGCCTCAAAGCTTACACATGCTAAGAAAAACACTCAGTCCACTAACTACACCTTCAGAGCCCCTGTTTTGAGTGAGATGTGACAAGGTGAAAATTTCTGCATGATCACATAATTCTTACTCAAGAAAGTTTGGTTCTGTTATTAAAGTGTCAAATCAACAAAAGGAAAAAGCTATTATTTTGACCAAACAAGGTTGGCACCCCCCCTAAATCAGAAAGAGGAGGAGAATTGGGGTGGCCCAGAGAAGGGTGACCATGATTGGGATGTCCTCAAGTGAAGACATGGCCTGGTAAGGGTGCAAGAGCCTATAAGGATGAGAAGACCATCTCTGAAAAAATAAAAGGCCTGTGGGATAGTAAAACCCATGCAGGATGTTATGGCTTTTTTTTTTTTTTTTTTTTTTTTTACTCTTTGCTCTTTGAGGACCCACCACTCAGCTCCCAAATAAGTACACAGAGATTTATTCATACCTATGAATGCCCAGCTTTAACTTGGCTTATTTCTAGCCAGCTTTTCTTAACTTAAATTATCCCACCTACCTTTTCCTTCTGGGCTTTTAAATTTCTCTATTCTACATAGTTTTCTTTCCTTCTTACTCTGTGGCTGGGTGCTGGGTTGTCCTTTCTTCCTTTTCTTGCTCCTCCCCCTTCTCTTCTTCCTCTATTTATTCCCTCTGCATACCAGCCCCACCTATCTTTTCTCCTGCCTACCTATCAGCCATTCAGCTCTTTATTAGACCGTCAGGTGTTTTAGACAGGGAAAGTAACGCAGTTTCACAGAGTTAATCAAATGCAACATAAAAGAATGCAACACATCCTTGCATTATTAAACAAAAGTTTCACAACATAAATAAATGTAATGTATCTTCAGCTAATATTCTACAAAAGGATGTATTGTCATTGGCTGGGAAGACAAAGAGGGAGAATTTTACTCAGAAGGGACTGCAGGGAGACATGCTGGAATTCAAGTGGTTGAAGAGGGGATACATGAGGGGCTGTGGGAACACTGACTAAACCTGGGGGAAGTGATAGAATAATTAAGTCTGTGAGAAATTGGAGAATCCATTCCTCTTGCTATTAGAGCTGTGAATATGAAACAGTAAAACTTGACCCTGGATTAATGGGTTAGAATTGGAAATATTAATGAGAACTCATAGCAGTTAACTCATACAAATAGCTGTAGAAATATCACTATCAATGTGTACATATCCAGCTTCCCTGGAGAAATGAGTAATTCTTGGACCGGGGTAGACAGGGTTTGAGAAGAGTTGAGAATATCTTATGTCAAAACACAAGAAATTTCTCAAGAAAGACAGCCAAATCTTGGACACCTTGCACAAGAAAGCACGACAGCAGGACTACAAGCCACTGGACTAGCCAAGGCCCTGATTCCCTGCCAAAGCATAGACTGAATATGAAGAGTCGGGAAGTCCAGTGAAGACAGCGGCATTTACACAGGCCCTGGGTACTCCCTGCAGAATCCAGCACTCACTAATTGTGAAGGGGGAAAGTCACTTTCAGCAGAGTCCGGCCTGGCAGACTACCATCTCCAGCAGCTTCAGAGAAGATCTCAGTAATGAGACAAATTGACCATGACAGAACCTAGTGCCACATGTGTGATATGCTTGCCAATGACACATGCTAGCACACAAACCCCTGATGAAGGAACATTCTATGCAATAACTGGCCTGTGGTCAGAAGTATCAAGGTCCTAATAAGTCCAAGGAAAATAAGACTGAGAAAGTATTCCAACAGAAAGAGGTGGTAGAGATGTGACTACCAAGTGTAAGACCTGATTCTGAGTGGGGTTGTTTTATTTTGACATATAATGTAGGAACCACCAAAGAAACTGGAGGGAGTCAGTTTCAGTTCTCTGATTCTGGCAACTGGCATGTCATCATGTAGGTGTATTTTGTAGTTTATCAGGGCTGCTATAATAGAATAGCATAGAGTATGTGGCTGACGAATTAGAGGCTTGAAGACAAGAGTCAGATCAGGGTGTTGATAGGACTGATTCCCTTGAAGGCTTCTCTCCCTGGCTTATATACAGCCAAGTGCTCGCTGTGTCCTCCCGTGACTGTGCTTCTGTATGTGCTCGAATGCCTTCTTCATGTGGGGACATCGATCATACTGGATTAAAACCCACAGTAATTGTCTTGTTTTATGTTAACTGCCTTTGAAGGCATAGTCTCAACATACCACACCACTTGACTTTGGTGGTGTGAATGAGTCGTGACTCATCCGCTAAAGCCGGGAGCATCCTAGTGTGTAGGAGACACACGTTGACAGGTGAGATGGTGTCATGGATTACAAGAGAGCACATTTCCAGATGTTACTGGAGAAAGAACTCGCTCATGGTTCTTGCAGCTTTTCCTATAAGGAGCTGTTACAGAAAGGCAGCCATTCAGGGACGTCTACACTTCTCTTCGCCAGGTAGATGAGATTGCTACAGTAAGTTAAATGTTGCGGCTTCCATTTGAAGTCTCTGCTCTGAACTGACTCAGAGCCTATCATCTTTCTCCAAGGTAAACGGTTCACTACACAAAGTATTATTTGGATAGTCTATTGTGAAATATTGGCATGAATTCTTAATATTATAAAAGAAAACGTTCCTGAAAGCATAAAATATTTACAGCCTGCTGTCAGTTCTGCCTCACTGGAGGACGATTCCCCACTTGCACATGAATGTTCTTTGGCTTTGGGGGACAGATGGTGAAGAGTGATAAAAAAGACCAAAAAATTGGAAGGCAGGGACTGAACATGATGCCCAACCATAGCATCATTCCTATGCAGAGAGCTTTCTCTCTCAGACAAAGAAAGCAAACTCATACTGTGGTCTCAGTCTATCAGCTTCCATCCATCACTGCTCTTCAATTCACATAGACCTCCTCCCTTCCTCCACCCACAGCCCAAGAGAAAGCCTCATGGAACACTCATGATGTCATGGGGCCACAGGACAGGGGAAGGTGTTACTTCCTGTGAACTTCCTCTCTGTGAGGGGACTCCATTTCCATGCCCTACCTTCTTAGGCTACTCTATTTAGAAATGGCCACAGACCACCTGAGGCCTTCCTCTTCCTTCTGTTTCTCCAACCCCAGCTGACTTAACAAGGATGGCTTTTCCATCATAGAATTTATGTCAAGAGGTCCCACCCTTGCTCAAACACCCAAGCATGAGACTTCACAGAGCCACTTACCCAACAAGGCCTCATAGCAGGGTGAGGCAGTTCACTTAGCCGCCAGGGACCCTCTTTTGCATTGAGCTGGTCAGTCCACTCTAATTGCTACCTAGCAAGCCCCCAACAATTCTCTTGTTATGGTCAAACACATCCTGGAACTGGAAGCAGTGTGTCATTTTAGTTGGGAGACATTAAGTCCAATTGTGTCCTGTGAGTGAACTTTCAGAGGTAAATTCCTATTGACCGTCTTATACTTAGTCATGATTGGGCACACATATGATTAAAATAAGACACAACACTGGAAGTGACATGGGCAGTGAACAAGGGTTTCCGAACCCAAACCTTTCAATCACAGCAGTAAACCACCCACACCTCGCCCCTAGCCACCAACACTGCCTCCTCCTGGACCCTCCAAGAGCCTTAAAAGGGAACCTGGGGCTCTTCAGCAAACCCTGCTCTGGATGGTTTCTCCCTTGCAATGTATTGACTCTGTGCTTGTGTGTGTAGTAATGAATGTATACACATTCATGTGTGTGTACACATGTGCCTGAAGGTCAGAGGTCAACCTGGACGCCTTCCTCTACCACTCTCCACCTTGTTTTTTGAGACAGACTCTTACTGAGCTTGGATCTCACCCATTTGTCAAGACTGGCAGGGCAGCAAGCTCCAGTAGCCTCCTGTCTCCACCTCCTAAGCACTGGTATCCCAGGCACACACTACCACGCCCAGATTTTACCTGAGGGCTGGAAATCCGCACTCAGTTCCTCAAGCTCGCACAGCGAACACTGCCAGTTATATCATCTTCCTGTGCCCTGCTCTGTTCCCTGTCTTCACTGTCGGGTAAAACCCCTGCTGCTTGGCTGTTCATGTGCACTTCTTCAATTCTTTGAACAAGATACCAAGATCACGGAAACGCCAGGTCCACACAGCAACAGCAGAGGCTGGGGCACTGTCCAAACCCAAGCCTGCCAGCAGAGGCACACCTTCTGTCCCTTGTCACAAGCCTGCACAGGCAAGTCCTAGTGTATCTAGGGGACAATCCAGGGACCATCAGTAAAGATGGAGTCATGGGATGGGAAAGAGGAAGACCAAGCCTGTCTGCCTCTTGAGTGGTCCCTGGAAGAAACTGCAGACCATACCCAATGCTCTTGGTCCTAAGAGGAGGGCATGGGCATGTGTCCTCCACTGTCCCTGTCACAGCTCCCAGCAAAGGCTGATGGCCATAAGAAGCAGAGACACTCTACGATCCTTTGCAACATCTAGGTCCCTGTTGGCCTGAGGCGGTCACTTTTTCTGATTAAACTAGAGGAAATATTTTAAATTCATTAAAATTAATTGCAATAAAATTGATTTAAATAAGTTTCTATTGCAGTTACAACAACTTAAACTAGCTTAAATAATTTAATTTTTAAATTTTCTGTGTTATTTCCTCCAAAGCTTTTTCATTTTGAAATATGTCCTCAAAGCTATGATTATATTTCTCATTCTTCTAATAAGCTCCATGTTCCTCATCATCACCATTGTGTAAGAAGCCCAGAGTATTTGTTTGAGGTATCAGAATCTTCAACCAAAGAATTAAAGCTTAGGCTATGGATATTAGGCACAAGACCCTGGCTGGCAGAGGACACTGGGGTAGAAGGACAGGCACTTCCCAATTTCCCAAGTCATTCAAGCTGGACCTCTCTCCCTGCTCTTCCCACCTCAGGCAGCTCCAGTGTCTCCCTGCCCCACAAAGTGTGGTTGGTTTACCCAGTTGGGAGAAAACTAATTTTCCCTTTGCAAAGTTGTCAGCTAGAGATAGCTTCTGGGCTAGGGAGGAGAGCTTGCAAGACCTTTTTCAGCTTGCTACATCACTCTTTAACACCTACCTTGAAGCAAATGAGCCTTGATTTTTAGAAGAGCCAGAGGAAATCCCAGCGTTGGGATATGAACAGCAGGTGGGCTTGGAAAGGACAATTTGTTTTACCTTCTTTACCATTTTTCTTACTGTTCTTCTCTGAAGAAATGCAAAAGTGCGGATAGTAATTAACAGCTCGGAAGGATTCCACTCTTCATCAGAGATCTCATCGTGGGTTCTCCTAGAAAGCGAGACCCTTTCTAAGCTTCATTATAATTTATACAGCACTAAATGATATAAATAAGCACACACAGGTGTAACATCAATTAAGAGACCTAGCAACATGGAAAGGTGGAACGCCAAGGCCCTGCCTTTTCCCTTCCAGACATGTTTGTGTTGGTACATCAAGAGGTGACTGGCTTTTCCGGGGTGCATGAAAAACTCTAGGAGAACCCAGGGGCTGTGACCCAGAGTCTACTTCAGTTCATGAGAACTTAGCTGTGACAGGCAATGGGGAGATGCGTGCTTTCCTTCAATAGGATAATTAAATGGCTGTAACATGCACTGTCTGAAGTTTGGGGAGGTCATTTAAAACCGTAGGAATAAAGAGTATTGTTCTGATGATGCTGAGATGGTAGTAGATGGGAGGGTTCTCAGTTGGTTGTAGCTGAAGTTTTCTTCAGTCCTGCCTGGACAAATCTCTCTCACCCGCCAGTCCTGTAGCCGCTCAGACCCAACCAAGTAAACACACAGAGACTTATATTGCTTACGAACTGTATGGCCGTGGCAGGCTTCTTGCTATCTAGTTCTATCTTAAATTAACCCATTTCTGTTAATTTATTAGTCGCCACGTATTCCGTGGCTTTACCTGCTGCCTTTACATGCTGCTCCCTGGACAGCAGGCTGGCATCTCCTCCCGGCTTCCACCTTCCAGCCTCTCCTCTCTGTTTGTCCCGCCTATCCTATACTTCCTGCCTGGCTACTGGCCAATCAGTGTTTTATTTATCAATAAATAATAGCAACATATATTCACAATATACAGGACATCCCACAGCAGTTTGGGTGGATGGTAGGTCATTTGCTTTAATTTACAAAAGATCAATCCAAGGACTGGTCAGACTGACAGAGCTTATAATTTTGTTATTAATGAATTCTGATGTTGTAGAAATAAAAAACTTAAGACTGGGTGATCTAACCTTCTCTAAAGTGTTACTGGATTGGTTCAAACTTGTCCTAAGAGGCTTAAAGCTTAGTTTGAACTCAGTTTAACAGACTCTGAAACAATGCAGACTTCACACCAGCTTCTCAGCTAACCGAGCCCCGGAGAGATGAGCCCTCCAAGCTGAGGAAGCGCCTGCCCATGCTAGCACATCTCTGTAAATGTGATGTTCCACGGGAAGCACCTGGTGAGGATTTCCTCTCCTAGACTGACACCATGGGGTGTGAATGTCTGCCTGGAGCATTCCTTGTGACTGATAATACCTGGCAATGACATATCATGATAACCTGCAAGACAAAAATCACACATGAATAAGCTAGATATAGTACATGCCAAGGCACTAACTATTGTAACCATTTGCTATTTTGGAATTTTTATTAGGATCATATTCAAGTGCTGTAAAAATTTAGATGTTTCTTGCCTGTTTTTATAATATAATACCTCTCTCTTTCTCTCTCTGAGGCTAACTATTTCCTGAATATCAAAAAAAAAAAAAAAAACACCTTGAGAAACGAAGCTGATGAAAAGAAAAATTCTTGGAGATAAATGGGGTGTCAGAGAAAGGGGAAGACTTCAGAGTGTGGTTTCCATACTGCTGATGCAAAAACAGCTCTCGCCCCGAAGGGAGTAAGAGGTGGTTTATTCTTGAGCTGACTAAGAGGGGCCATGACCTGGGAACACAGACTCGGGTCGTCTCAAAAACCATCTTCCAATGCGGTAACAGTTTCTTGACATTTTTATAGTTACAGAAAAAAAAGTCATAAATCAAGACACCTTTCAAATCTGTTGGTGGGCCATCAGTCAGACGGGTTGCAGCAACACAGGGAGCTCTCTGAGGTAGGTTTCTGATGTTATCGGATGACACTCTTAGCTGTGGGGTTGGTGGAAGCTAGTGGTCTTTTAAGTTAATACACCCTCAGAGGTTTCACACTGTCGTCACAAGGATGTTAGTTAGACAAAGATGAGCAAGCTGTTGGGATAGGGTGTAAAATAGCCCAAGATAATTTGATTCCGGATCTGCAGCACTCAGGTTCTTATCAATGGAGCAGCCTCCCAGATTCTTCTGTTTTTAATGAGCAGCTTTCTTTTCCCTTGGGGACTTCACCTCATACGAGAACGCAGCAGCCATGACACCCATGAGCCTCAAGCACACACTCACCCCGTGAACCACAAGCACACACTCACCCTGT
This sequence comes from Peromyscus californicus insignis, assembly GCF_007827085.1. Lineage (NCBI taxonomy): Eukaryota > Metazoa > Chordata > Mammalia > Rodentia > Cricetidae > Peromyscus > Peromyscus californicus. The sequence continues at coordinate 73,464,448 of NW_026294469.1, read as the reverse complement.
GAACCACAAGCACACACTCACCCCGTGAACCACAAGCACACACTCACCCCGTGAACCACAAGCACACACTCACCCCGTGAACCACAAGCACACACTCACCCCGTGAGCCGCAAGCACACACTCACCCCGTGAGACGCAAGCACACACTCACCCCGTGAGACGCAAGCACACACTCACCCCGTGAACCGCAAGCACACACTCACCCCGTGAGCCGCAAGCACACACCCCGTGAACCTCAAGCACACCAGAGTTCCCAACTGGTGTGGACATTTTCACCTAGAAGGCGGGGCTATGGCCTGAGCTGTAGGGCCCAGGATAGAGGATCACGAGGGATCAGGAAGTTAAAGATGTGAGGAGTGTGTGTGTGTGTGTGGTCCAAGGACAACCTCAGGAATCATTCCTCTGGAATACTGACCACCTTACTTCTGAAACAGATCTGTCATTGGCCTAGGGTCTGCCTATCAGGTTAGGCTGGCTGGCTTGCCTTTCCAGTGCTAGCATTACGAGCATAAATCACCATGACCAAGGTTTTTACATGTGTTCTGGGTTCTAACTCATGCCTTGGGCATCACTTTACCTCCTGAGGCATCTTCCTAGCCCCCATTTTGAGACCTTTAAGTGACCCAAAACTACAATCTTCATTCTCACATATTATGAGCACACGGCATGCAATCCTATAAATTTTCACCTTTATAAACTTTGAGAAGAATTATTTGGGATTATTAAAACCAAGGATCTAGGAACTAAAGTGAAATATTGCTGGTGTATACTGAGTCCTTGGTGCAGAATTCTAATCATAAATCTGTCTTGGCAACTTTCTCATAGTACAGGCATAAATTCAAACAATAGAAACCCATGCTTTTACAAAAAAATAACTTAGATGTTAATTCATACTTTTATTTTATGAGGACTATTTTAATCTCTTCATTTCCTCCTTCTTGATAATAAAAGAGTTATTTTTCTTTACACTCATCTGTTTAATCTGTCATTATTTGAAATCTTTGCTGTAATGTAGGGTTGCCATATCCCTACACTAGTAGTAGTATATTTTGTTTTGCTTTTATTCCAATGCTAGAATTGAACCCAGGATCTTGTGAATAACAAACAAATTTTAATACTGAGTCACACCCTCATTCAATGCAGTTTTAAACAGTAGAATTCTTGATCTATAATTTTCTAACAATGCACCTTTAATAGAGAACATTGAAGTTCAAACATGGATTACTTATATTCTAATTTCTTAAGCAAACATGTCCATAATGTTCCCCTAGACATGCTTATCTAGTATAGCTGCCAGGGAGTTCTCAATCATTAGGGACTGTTGGTTTCTTCCCGCCTTTGGAAGTGTGCATAGAGCACCTTCTGGTACCAGAAAGCTAGTCTTCAAAGAGGAAGCTTTCAGGTCAATTCCAGCTCAGGAGCCTCTGGGTCCTGTGTCTAAAGTGCATGATATCTTCATCAATAAGTACTTAACTTCCACCTCTGGGGGCAACCAAAGGCAATAGCAATAGCTGTAATGTTTGAGAGTCTCTTGGACAACAGCCCTGATGAACAGTTCAAAGGGGGGTTTCTCATGTCTGGTGATGGGGTTTTTGTTAGATGGTCTATATGACTCTTGGAGGGAGCATGGTCAGCCCAGATGGGGAATTTTCATTTAATTACATGTGTTACGTGAATCCATCTGGTCCTGGACTTTATTTGTTGGAAGGCTTTTTCACTATTATTTCAATCTCCTCACTTGTTTTGGTTTGGGGTTTGTTTGTTTGTTTTGAGACTGGGTTTCTCTGTGTGGCCCCAGCTGTCCTGGCACTGGCTCTACATATAGACCTCACCTTTGGAGAGCTGCCTGTGGGAATTAACGGTACGTGCCATTGAACCCAGCTAATCTCCTCACTTGTTATGGGTCTGTTTAGGTTGCTGATTTCTTGGTTCAATTTTGGTCATTTTGTTGAATCTAGAAATTCACCCATTTCTTTTAGGTTTTCCAGTTTCATTGGGTATTTTAAAGTATTCCTTTATAATGTTCCAAATTTCTTTGGTGTTTCTTGTAATGTTTTCCCACTCACTTCTGATTCTGTTAATTTGAGTCCCGCCTTTCTTTTTTGGAATGAGTTGTATTTAGGCCAACGGTCTGTCAATCTTGTTCATCTTCTCAAAGACAATTTGTTGATTTCTTTTGTTTCCTCACAGAGGCGCCCAGGTCCCCAGGATTTCCTGAGCATAGCTCATGCTCTAACTCTCAGAGCCACTAGAGGGCCACTGATGCCAGCGTATGAGTGGACATAGGACATGTATAAAATTGTGTTGGAAGTCTTTACACTGTTATGGCATTCTTTAGTCCTTGTTATTTCTTTAGATGGTCCCTCAAAGTATGTTAAAGATTCATTTTATATAGTATTTATTTACATTACAACATTATTTAAATACCAAGGGATTAACTAGATCAGGTTGGCCTGTGGGAATGTCTGTGGGGCATTGTGTTAATTGCATTGATTGGTATGGGATGATCTAGTACACTGTGCTATTCCCTGTGCAGGGAATCCTGGACTGTCTACATGTCAAAAGTGAGTTGAGAACTTACAGGCATAAGTTCATTCTCTCTCTGTTCTTGGCTATGGATGTAACTAGCTGCCTCAAGTTCCTGCTTTGACTTCCCTGCAGTGATGGACTGTAACCTAGAACTAAGCTAAAATGAACATTTTCTTCCCTGAACTGCTCTTTGTCAGAGTATATCTTCATGACAACACAAGTGGGACTCGGGTACCTAGTAAGTCTACTTAAATAAATAGAAAGGAGGAAGTGCTGTGGGATGGTCCTTTTGTATGCTGTGATTATATATCGCTCTAATTGGTTGCCAATAGCCAGACAGGATAAGGTTAGACAGAAAAACCAAACTAAGGAGGGGATGAAGAAGGGCAGAGTAGGGGCAGATGCTGGCCAACCACCCATGAAACAAGATGCCAGAGAATTGGTAAGCCATGGGCCACATGGCAATGCATAGATTAATGGATATGGGTTAATTTAAATATAAGAGCTAGTTAGTAATAAGCCTGAGCCATCAGCCAAACATTTATAATTAATATAAGTCTCTGAATGATTATTTGGAAGTGGCTTTGGAACAGGGCGGGACAGAAAAGCCTCCGCTTACAAGGAAAATATCCATATATCCTTCAGGAATTCCAGAAAATTTTAACTGTCATACTCTGTAATTCTATAAGCCTGCACTGGGGCAGTAAGGTCATAAGTCTGTGACTTGAGAAAGACCCGATTCTTATCTTCAAGAATAAACAAATCAGCACAATCACTAACCACCTGTGAATGTCAGAGTCACTCAAGGCACAAACGAAGGAAACACTAGGAAAGGCAAGAGCTCTTGGAAATGGGAAGGGCATCCACTGGCCTCATGTGACATTGAGAGACCATGCATTTAATATGGAAAGAGGTGATTTGTAGCTTCAAAATGTGTTTGTTTAGAGGAGGGGCGTTGCAAAAGCTATAGCATTAGAAATCTAAATGGACCCAAAAGACACCTTGGTGAGGGTTTTCTCTCATAAGAAATTTAAGTGGTAAAAACCTTTCAATGATTTGTCTGAATTTGAGGAAATTTTTTGTCGTTGTTGTTTTGTTTTTAAATGTATTTTCCAAAAGCCTCACCAGGCTGTGTTGGAGATTTCTCCCATCTCTCTGAGTACCCAGCACCTGCTGATATGGGCCTGTCACCTCACTGCATCCCTTCTGCTTAGGGGAAGACGAAGGTCCTCCAAATCCAAAAGGGATTGTGATCATGTAACCTTCGACCAGTCCAAAGACCTGAACACTACCCTTTGTACCATTGACCTCTGCCCTGGGAGTTGAGTTGAACTATAACCCAGCACCAATAGGAGAGCTGGGGACTTCCCCTGAGCCCTAGAGGCCTCTCTGAAGTCCCCTGTGACTAAGGGAACTTCCCCCAAATTCCCTGAGCACAGCGAATAACCTGGAAGTTCAAGGTGAACCTCATCAAGTTTCTCTCTCCAGTCACCTTGGAAGTAGAGCAACCAACAAAACATTCCACCATAGAGTGCAAGCTGCCAAGGCAGAGGCCATTGGTAGTCCTGTCCACTCTTAAGCCTATGAACCACAACAATGACGGGGCCAGCAAGATACCCCCAACAGGACAGTAATGGCACTTTTAAGAGTAAGAACATCTGTCTGATTGGACTTAACGAGAGGAAATTTGTTCCTGGCACTGTAAACCCAGCCAACTGCCCATGACCGGAAAGGTCAAAGACCCAAAAGGAGAACCTTCTGCTACCATATTCCTAAACTGATACAAATCCTGGCTGCATTCTAAACGTTTAATCTTATGCTCACAGATGCAGCTCTCACCTCTCATCAAAGAAGCTTCTTTTTGCATTAGATGGAGACAACTACAATCAGCCAAAGTGCAGAGAATGAGCAACTGTGGGATGTCCAACCCCAACAGATACATCTGCTATACTAACCCCTATACCTAAGGCTAAGGGAAAGATCATGGAAGAGGGTATAGAAACACTGTAAGAGTCAGAAGACCAGAATGTCTGCTATATGTCTTCAATATATGACAGGGAAGCTGAACCCATGAACTCTCAACCACATGGCTGCCTGAAGAAGATCAGCATGAGGACAACACCAGCTGACATGCTGACATGGACAGGGGAATTCCATGTGGTACCACCTCTAGATGAGGAGCCACACATAACCAATGCCTACTAAGAGTGGGAGAATCAGTCCAATACCAAGTGGTCAGCACAGGACAGGGGTACATATGAATAAATCTAAATGGACTTAGTATGTTATATATATATATATATATATATATATATATATATATGTGTGTGTGTGTGTGTGTGTGTGTGTGTGTGTGTGTGTGTGTGTGTACACACATATATTTTTATATACATGTGTACACATATATGTTTATATAGACATGTGTATGCATATATTTATATATGCATGTATATACATATAACAATCATAATTTTTATTCACAAATTCTCTACAATAAAGTTTTGAATTTAGGGGTAGGTGGGTAAGGAATCAAGGACATGAGGCAATGTGCCAGGTAGGAAGGCCAGCCATGCACTTAGTTGCTCTGTATGGTTTCCTTGTTGGGTAATAACTAGAGCTGGGATTAATGTTGCTTCAAGAAAATACAGAATCCCATTAGTTCTATGGTTCCAAGAATGCAGACTCCCTTGTGCTTACTTGAACACAAAGTCAGGTGACAGGAGAGTAATACCAGTGAGGCCACAACTGCTTGCACGTCTGGAAGCACCCTGCGGTCTGACACCAGTCCTCATTTGTGACATGGTTTGAAGTTTCTGGAATCCACCTCCCGGAGGCCCCAGGGTACATGCGCAAAACCTTTCTCAACCCATTGGGATTCCTATTCAGTGTTGCCTTTTTACAGGGAATACATGGGCACCTTGGACTGCTAAAAAAAAAATCCCATGGATATAGACCTAAGCTAGTGATGGAGGGATTCCTAGTCATGCTCGGTGCTATATGAACAGGGGCCTACTGTCATTGCGCAGGGTGGACCCGGGATGCCATCAGCCCAGGATGCTGGGTCACTGGGCAGGAATTGCACAGTCTCTGGTCCAGACAGAACAGGCTTGAGTCCTGCTTCTGTCTTTTCTAAACTAAAGCCTGGTAAAAAGCCTCACTGCTTGAGACCACAGCTTCACCATCTACAAAGTGGTGACCAGTGATTTGTGACATTGCGTTCTGAGAATAGTAGCTTTGCAGATGAACTTAATATACAAGTGTAGATAAGCCACACTTACTTCGTTCCCTGAATCCAGCACTGATGGCCTATAGGAAGACATGACACACAGAAGAACGAGTGGGGGAGGGGAATTTCCTATCTGAAGGTGGAACCAGAAACTGGAGTGATATGTCTAGGACCCAAGAATCGAAAAGGATTCGCAGCCAGCCACCAATGAATGAGGGACGCGTAACAAAGTATCCTCCTCTAGGGCCTCTAGAAGCAGCACAGTCTTACCATAACTTGGTCTGCTGACCTGTGGAACTGCAAAAGAATAACTATTTCTTGTTTAAATCAAGAATTCTAGGTACTGTTGAACCGCAGTGTTGGAAAATTAAAACAGTACTGAAGGCTGCTTGTGGGCTGGTTGGAAGGTTTAAGTGCAATTACATAGGCAAGTGCTCACTAGGTTATTATCATCCCTTTCCTCTTCCCAAGGACTGGGTGAAAGAAATTCAAGTGTTGTTTTGATATCCCTGCTGTTGTCTGAGAACTGAAGGCAGGGCCACTGAGCTTGGCTGGCCAACCCGGCTTACAATACGTAAAACAATTGGCATTCAGAGGCTCACAACTGGAACTGAGGCGTCTCTCTCCTGACAGATGTGGGGGTGTTTGCCCCTTCTCTGAGGGCACAGCCATATGACACTCTGTTCTAGAAAGCAGGCAACAGCAAGAAGCCCATCCCCACTGATGCACAGCCCCCAAGGCCACACAAATCTCCCAGAGACCCAAGCTGGAGTCTCAGGATGGGGGTGGTATCTTAGTTGTGCTGACGTGAGAAGACCCAGCCAAAAGTTTGACAACATCATTCCCTAGGCATGAATTCCTGCACTGAAGAGAACGGGGAGGTGAATGTGTTTGCATTCATCACTTTCTTTCTGATTGTGGATGTCATGTGACCAGGTGCCTCAAAGCTCCTCGAGTTCCCACCATGCTGAACTATACCCATGAGCTGCAAGCCAGAATAAACCCCTTTTTCCTTAAGTTGCTTTTTAGAAGGATTTTATCACATCGTTAGGCAAAGAAAATTAAAGACAGAAACTAGGAAGGGGAAACCAGATAGACTTGTTGTTCTGGGGCAATCCTGGCAATCAGGATACAGGACAGCTGCAGTCATTCTAAACTGAGTCATGTCAGCTCTTACATGTTTTCATTAGAACAGGAGACTCTGAAGAAAATAGCACGAATCACTGTAGCACGAATCTTAAATGGTCTTATTAATATAAAACAAACCTGGAGCCAGTTATTGGGGTGAATGCTGGAAGATCAGAGAAGCAGAACAAGCCACAGCTTCCTCACCTCGCCAGTTCCTCAGCTGATCCTGTTTCCTCAGACTGGAAGCCTCTGAGTCCTCATCTGAACGGCTCTCAGCTGAACTGCTGCTCGAAAGCCTAAAAGCTTAACCAGCTTATCCAGGCTAGTTCCTGGTCCTCATGCCTTACATACCTTTTTGCTCCCTGCCATCACTTCCTGGGATTAAAGGCTCATGTCGCCATGTCTGGCTGTTTCCAGTGTGGCCTTGAACTCACAGAGATCCAGGCAGATCTCTGCCTCTGGAATGCTAGGTTTAAAGGCGTGTGCTACCACTGCCTAACCTCTACGTTTAATATTGTGGCTGTTCTGTTCTCTGACCCCAGATAAGTTTATTAGGGTGCACAATATTTTGGGGAACATTTTATCACCACAAATCCCATTCCAGGAAAGAGAGTCCCAGTACTCTGGTAATACTTCTATATCAGCCATGTAGAAGAGATGAGCCTGATGTTTCCCTACGTGCTCTTAGAAAGCAAGTAGCTCTAATGACAAAGAGTTGATAGGTACAAAGACACATGCTTTTAAAGGTTTCATGTGTCCAAAGGAAGAAGGATGCTACCACACCAAGAAATGTGTACAAAGGGTAGTGAACTGAGCCACACTGTGTCTGGGGAAGGAGTGACTGGTCAGCTCAGCATGAGCTCCTGTTGTTGGTTCTTTTGGCTCTTTACTCTTTGTAGGGGTCCACTACCCAGCTCCCAAGACATATGGGTCTTAGTATTACTGATGAATGCCCAGCCTTAGCTTGGCTTGTTTCTTGCCAGGTTTTTTTAACTTAAAGTATCCTATCTACCTTTTACTCTGGGCTTTTTCCTTACTTACTTCTGTATATCTTACTTTCACTCTTCCTCCATGGCTGGCTGTGTTCTCTGTTGCTCTTCTTTCTTCTTGCTCCTCCCAGTTTCTCCTTCTGTTTATTCTCTCTGCCTGCCAACCCTGCCTATTTTTTCCCTGACTCACTATTGACTGTTTATTAGACCATCAGGTGTTTTAGATAGGCAAAGTAACACAGCTTCACAGAGTTAAACAGATGCAACATAAAGGAATGCAGCAGGAATGCAGCACATCTTTGCATCATTAAACCAATGTTCCACAGCATAAACAAATGTAACAACATCTTAAAATGATATTCTACAACATTCTCCTGCTCAAGGAGGGGCTTGTGTGACTCAGGGTTGATAGATGATAGGAGCTGCACCCCCAGGGAATGAGCACAGTGGCCTCCTCGGGGAGCACTCAGATCCACTCTCTCCTTATGATCACTACTCCTCTTTTTCAGGCCAAACAGTAGACGGGTGTGTGGGTATAACTCAGTAACCAGCTGTTAACACAATACCTAGAAAACTAATCTTATATCTACTAGATTTTTTTTTTTTTAGCTTCAAGTGTAAAACTATGCATAAAAAAATGTTAACAGCCTTGGGGCTGAGGAAAGGACCGATAAACCAGATGTAAGGTCACAGATGCAGCCGTTCTGAAGGATAGATGGAAGAAGCCTTGAAACCACCAGGAATCTCTCTGCATGTGTATCTCCTCTCTCACTGCAGCAAGCTCCTGTGTTATCACCAGAAACCAAGTCCCACGGCCCACAGTCACAGCCTGGTCCCTTCTCGCTTCTATTTCAGTAAGATGCCACACTCAGACCAGCCAGCTGTCTTGATGAAGTTGTCAAAGGCAAGGTCCACAGTTAGGCTAAAGCCTCATAATTAGTATCAAGAATAGCAGTGGGAAAGGGAACCAGTCCCCTCCCCCCTAAATAGATGACAAGTTCTCCAGGGGACAGAGAGACAGAGGGGAGGCTCTATCCAAGAAACGGAGTCGACATTTATCAGTCCATGGCCAAGTGACCCTGATGTTTTGCTTGTGGCAAAGAGGCACACCACGTCAGGGAAGTTGAGGCAGAGAAGTGGGTAAGTGTGTGTTTTAGAAATACGGAGTTTTGCCGGGCGGTGGTGGCGCACGCCTTTAATCCCAGCACTCGGGAGGCAGAGCCAGGCGGATCGCTGTGAGTTCAAGGCCAGCCTGGACTACCAAGTGAGTTCCAGGAAAGGCGCAAAGCTACACAGAGAAACCCTGTCTCGAAAAACCAAAAAAAAAAAAAAAGAAATACGGAGTTTTATGCTCAGGAAGTGAAAAGAGACTCCCAATGGCTGAAAACACTCCTACTAGACCCCATCTTTTAAGATTTCTACCATCTCCTCACAAGCTGAGGACTAAGCCTTTGACATGGGCTTTTGGAGAGCATTTAAGATCTGTACTATGGTAGGCACACCTGAATATTTCAGATACTTAGGAAAATTATGAGAATCTAGAGATAAGGAAGACTGGGCCCTTCTAAAGGAACTCTCTTAAATGGTACTGGACAGGTTGATGAGCTTCTTAGAACTCAGGTTTGCACACAAGAATAATTGAGGTAATTGGAACTCCTTCTCAGTTATAATGAGTCACAAAAGTGACCAGTTCTTACCACTGCCCAGCATATCCAGGATCCATTATATTTTGCAACTAGTGTGTGTGTGTGTGTGTGTGTGTGTGTTTGTTGTTGTTGTTGTTGTTGTTTTTCCTTAAAGAGTAACTGATTTTAGATCTTCCTTACTGTGGTCAACCTAAAATCAATTAATATGGAAGCTTGATAAATGGAATTCTGCAACACAGTCTGTGTAATCAAGGAATGTTTTCTCCAACCCCAGGAGGTACAGACAACTATAATCAAAGAAGAAGAATGGGGTATTCTAAAGACAGAAATAAAAAGGCCTTGGAAAGACCAAGTCAGTAGTGTTTGGACAGTGAACCGTAAATAGTGAATTGTGAAATTCCTATCTGCACAGTTCAAACTCTGAGCTAGAAGCAAAAGCACAAATCATCACATTTGTTGATAAAACATGTTTCAAATATTACTTTTTATTCTTTGAAAGTTCTATGCATTTATACAGTGTATATTGATCATATCCATCAACTGCAATCTTCCTTCAATGCCCTCCCGCAATGACCCACCCCAATTCCCTCCTAGGTTCATGCCCTATTTATTTATTTATTTATTTATTCATTCATTCATTTATTTATTTATTGTTATTAATATAAACCCCCAAGTGCATTTAGTGCTGCCCTTACATACACATGACTATCCACTGGGGTAAAGTCAACCTATCCATCCATGGCCACATCATCAAAGAAGAATGACTTTCCTTCCATTCACATCCATCAATTTCCAGGAGCTTCTCTGGTTTGGATGGATCCTCTGGGACCCCTCCACATCCCATGCTGGAATCTTGACTGGCTTGATCTTGTACAGGTCTTCTGCAGGTAACACGGCTGTTACCAGCAACAAGTACGTAACGTGGTGACTTACAGAAGTCAGCATTTCACAGCTTTCTTCCCATCCACTGACTCTTATGTTCCTTCCACCCACTCTCCTACGAAGCTGCCTGAGCCTGGGACGGTGGGAGGTTGACAAGCTCACCCACCCACAACTGAGCACTTCAGAGTTCCTTTTATTCAGCAGTTTGACAAGTTTTGAGTCTATGTAGTAACCACTGCTCATTGCAAAAAGAAGCCTCTCTGACCAAAGTTGAGAGCAGTCCTAATCTGTGGGGACATCCATAAAGATGTAGGATCCAGTTGGCTGCATGGCCACTTAGCAAAATACCAACAGTAGGTTACCCACTTGTGGTGTTTTAAATGAGAATGCCCCCGTGGGCTCATGGGTTTAAATACTTGGTCTCCAGTTGGTGGAACTGTTTGGTGAGGATTCGGAGGTATGACCTTGTTACTGGATATGTGTCATGGTCACACATTCACAGTGTGGTCTCTACCCCCTGCTGTGACCAGTTATTCCTGCCTCCATGCCTTTGCTCTGCCCCTATGAACTCTAACCCTCTAAAACCAGAAACCCAATTAAACACTGTCTTTTATAAACTGCCTGGGTTATAGTGTTTTATCACAGCAATACAAAGGTAATTAATACATTGCTACAGCCTATGATCTCCCCTGTAACAGGCTTCTGACCAGGTTTATAATACCAGTCGTGAAATCCCTCCTGTTGAGCAGGCCTCATATCCAATCGTAAGGCAGCTGGTTAACCCCACAGTGGCCATGCCACTAACACAGCAGTGAGCTTATTTTGCCACTGGGTCAGTGTTAAGTGCAGGGTCAGGAGTGAGTAGGACCGCTGATACCTTTTCTCCCCCAGGAGCCTACAGAGCACTCTCTGGTGTGAGGTAAGCTAGTCAGCAGAAGAGAACTTCCTGGGCAGGTTAAGGGCTCTTTCTCTATTTTAGCTGACAAACTGAGTAGTGTTTTCACCAGTAGGGTCTTATCATCTAGCTATGGTGGGTAACCAAGAGCAACAGTAATAGATTGTGTTATTTTGGGTACTGTTTGGACCTCTCTGACCAATAATTTATAGAGAACTTATAAATTTATGATTTATATAATTTTAGTGCTTGACACTGAGATTTTCATTAAATAACCCATACCTTCTAAGATCAGTGTTGCCCTCTCGTGCAGGACACTTCAACTCCCTTTTAAAATGTTTTTAAGATTTATCTGTCTTTATGTATATGAATGTTTGCCTGCGTGTATGTATGTGCACCACATGCATGCAGTGCCTGTAGAGGCCTGAAGATGGCATCAGATCCCCCGGAACTGGAGTTACACATGGTTATGAGCCAACTTGTGGATGCTGGGAACTGAATGCAGGTCCTCTGCTGAGCAGCAAGTGATTCAAGCTACTTCTCCAACCCCAACAAACTCCCTTTTCCTTAAAAGAGAGAGAAACACACACACACACACACACACACACACACACACAGAGAGAGAGAGAGAGAGAGAGAGAGAGAGAGAGAGAGAGAGAGAGAGAGAGAGATTAAAATGTAGTGGGGGAAAGGTAAACAACCCCTAAAATATGATACTTGTGGATGGGATTTTAATCACATATTTCATTTCTTTAAATATTCTTTTTTTACTCACATAATTTTGGTTTATTCTGGAATATATTACTGTGGCTTGTATTTTTGTAATAAAATTGTATCCATTTTCAGGTTAGAAAAATAAAGACCATATAAATACTAATATATACCATATTTTTAAATTAGTTTCCAAGTTAGTGGATTTCTTAATGTATCCTTAGTAAAAAAACAAGTGCTGGGTGGTGGTGGTGCATGCCTTTAATCCCAGCACTTGGGAAGCAGAGGCAGGCAGATCTCTGTGAGTTTGAGGCCAGCCTGGGCTACCAAGTGAGTTCCAGGAAAGGCACAAAGCTACACAGAGAAACCCTGTCTCGAAAAACCAAAACAAAAATAAAAATCAAGTTTTACAACAATTTTACTTAGCTCTTTGTAAAACCCTAAAGCCCTTACGAACAAGATGTCGTAATTTTATCATGTTCTGTGCACTCAGGATTATTGAATATCTTAATGAAAGAACCATAGGTCACATTCATGGAATATTGTGGATACTGGAATAATGGAACGATTACAGAATGTTTAATTTGAGCAAGTACCCATGTATACTTAATATTTCTTTTGAGACTACAATTGTACGTCAAATAACAAAATGCCATTCTTACTGTAGGAAAGGATGTATTAAAGAAATCCTAGCTCTATACTGGCATGTTCAATAATTGTCTTATGATTTTGATGCTAACCAGTGGATCAGAATTACAGTGTTTTTCACTTTCTCATAGGGTATAGATTAGAATGTGAGCTCTACCTCAGTGATACTGTTTTAAGAAACTGAGAGGTGCAAATCCAGATAAGGCACACACATCTCCTGAGTGTTCCCTAGACTAGGGAACACCAGTATAAACATGCTAAACTCCAGACGCAGATGTAGCTAAATACACACCACCCTACTAGCCAAATCTAACAATAACACTGAACATAAGGACATAGTCCAAACATCTGACATGAAGCAGCTCATTTAATTCTCACAACAACCTAAAAAGTAGGCACTGTTACATTCCCAAGTCTGAAATAAGAAAAACTAAGATAGTCTTTTCCTATGTTGTCCAACATCACAACTGGGGAAGGTCAAAACCAAGTCATGTGAACCCAAGTGCTGACACCGAAATCCACTGAAGTCACCAGACACATGTCCTTAGAACTGAATTCGTGTGTCTGTTCTCTGTCACCTGCATCAGAGCCCTACTGAAAGTAACTAAGGGCCTCAGACCTCTTCCTCTGCTGTACACCAAGGCAGTAGGAAAGAACAAAACACAACAGTAGAACAATGGACCCTACATAAGAAGCTGTAGACTATGAAGGCTGGCCATAGGATGGCGGAGACACGCCCCCAGCACTTACTGCCTACAATCCCCAGATAGCCTCAACTGAGTTGGAACTGGGGTAGAGGTAAGTCACAGTCTCCTTGTGGGGGATAAGCTAAGCTGACTCTACCACAGATGCTTTTCTCATGCTTCCTCTGTGGCTACCACCCCTGGGGCCAGAGGAAGAAAGTGGGTCTTGATCCCTCCTTTGCCCAGGGCCCAGAGAGTGAATTCCAGAATCTCTCCTCTCCTTTCCCTCGGTGGCTTTCTCTTCTGGCTGCAATTTTAGGGGTGGTCCTGCTTCTGACTCTGAGAGTTATAGCAGGCATATTTTGGGAGCCCTACATACCCTCTTACTATGGGGAATTCCAAGAGCACAGTATACTCCCTAGGAACACAACAATCCCTAACTAGCAAGGCACCTCCTTCAAAATCAACAGAGACTTACCTCTGTCCTCTCTGGGCCCATGGCCTTGTTTACTGCTTCCTCGTGTGCTCAGATACCTTCACGTGGACTTTGGTTAACGGTTGCCCAATATCAACCTTCCCCAGGTAACCAAACATGGAACTGCCCCACCTTCAGAGTTCCTCGCATGCCGAACGCTATGTAAACAAGCTTTGAAATATGTTTTATGAAATGAAAGGTTACGAGAGCTGGCTTTGGACATGTTCAAGGCTATGGACATTCCAGCTTCCCACAGCCCCACCTCACTGTCAGGTCAGAACACCAGAGGACTCCAAGGATGGAGCAAAAACCACCTCTGCAGACAGCAGAGCCCCAGCCAGTACTTAAAGCTCGGGAGACAGCAAGGATTTGGATAACCATGATGCCACCGAGAGATCACAAGGAGTCACATAAAAATCTCCTCCTCCATTTGTAAAAACACCACCATCCACTCAAACAGGTGAGCAGCCGGTCCAAAACTTTATCCTAAAGACCTGATTTTAGCACTACCTCTAGTAACAATAGTAACTTTATTATTTGGGATTCAGCTTTAAAAAAAAAAAAAAGCCCAGAGAGATCATTTTAGCACTTACAACAGAGAGAATTGGAAGCGGTGGTCTGTAACATGTTTACTTTGGAAGCACGAGAAACTGAGTTCAATCCCCAGGACCCTACAAAAACTCTGGATATGGCGGACAGCACTGTGAAATGAGAGACAGGAAGATTCCTGGGGGTCACTGGTCAGACAACTAAGTCTACTGGCAATCAACAGGCCAGTGAGAGACCCTGTCTCAAAAAAGGCTGATAGTACATGGTGAATGTTCCAGAGGCTGTGCCCTGTCCTGCCATATACACAAGTACACATGCATGAACATGTGCACACACACACACACACACACACACACACACACACACACACACACACACTCATATGCACATGAACAGAGAATCAAACATAGAGAACTAGTAATGAAGGTGACGAAAGAGCAGAGAAACCAAACAAAAGACACAATTAGAGAGCAGCAGCACAGGAAGACACACTGTCCTGGGCTGGGTGGACAAAGGAAAGGATTCCCAGAGCCACAGTCCATTGCCACCTGTTAGGAGTAAGGACCACAACAGGTCTCATAACTACATTCAGACCACAGCAAAGTTGCTGCCATTGCCTCAGACACCACACCAGACACAGAGGAGGAAAATCCTCCCTCTTCCACCTCCAATGGCCAAATGAGCTTCCTGAGGTTTTGGACCATGATCAACTTCTGTTGATACAGAGCCTCCCAGGGGGCAGGGAAGAACAGATCTGATGCTGAGGCAGGGCTAGAAAGGCCAGGAGCTATGTCCATAAAGCCTATTGGGACTATAAACCAACAACATTGTCTCTGGCTGGTGGGGTCCAGATGACACTAAATAACTTGTGATGGTTCAAATGACCTCTTATAGCTACAGCTACTGAATATAAATAAACACTTCCTCCCCAACACTAGACTTAAATTTTCAAGACATCAAATGTCCTAAAAGGTGTCAAATTAAACCTTAGATATCACATGAGGTATAGTGGAAATTAATGAGGCAATTCCATGTAGTTTATCTGATAGTCAAAAGAGGTTTATTTTGGTTAACCTTCAGCAAGCAAAGGGGTCAGTTCAGGGATCCAGGAGAGGTGAGGCACAGTCCAATGTGGTTCTCTGGAGAACTCTGACTTGATCTGCAGTCCAGCATCCAGGATCACGAGGTAGCTAAGAGAGAGTGAGCACCTACACATCTCAGGTCTTAAGGGGTCCTCGTCTTGGCCTTGTCCCAGGTGGGAGCAGGTACCTAGCAGTTACCTGTTGCCTACTAGGGGTGGTGCTTCAGTGGTGAAGCACAGACAACTACCTCTACATCTCCCCCTTTTGTCTAAGGAAGAAAGTTCTAATCTAACACAAAACTGTATACAATAGAAATAATTATCAAGGAGAAATAAAGGTTAATGACATAAACAAATGGAACTACAACCAACAAGAGCAACATCAAACAGGAGACACATACTAAAATCCAGAGAAGTCTGGAGCATGGGTAGATGGCACATTATAGAGATCATTCCAAAAGGTGTCCTCTCCTGAAGAGCCTGAATCTAATACTTAACATGTTCTAACTAAGATATGAGAAGATTGTAACTATAAATGTTAGTCTTCAATCCCATCAAAGCCCTGAGAAGGAATATAATAATACCCGAGAAATGGTGGAAGGATGTAAGCAACTTTTGAGAGTCTTGCGAGAGTAGACAGAGACAGTTGGCAGCCTGGACAGTCACCTAAAGTTTCTCAGCATCATTGATGCATTCAAATTGGCTACAGGTCTAGAGTATCTGACAGACCATTTTCAGAAGCAGGTATTTTGAAAGACTATCATCTTACCCTGTCTTGGCAGAGTTCAGTAGTCACTTATCCTTGTGTCCCACTCACTCTGAAGGGACAGTATTCATTCTGTCAGCAGTTGAGGCAAGGGCAGTTCTTTGTCCAGTAGGCCATTTTGTGCCAAGAAGACAAACTTCCAAACGGAAATGTCTTAGAAGCCCAACATTCTCTCAGGATCAAATCGGTGCTGTCAGGAGCAATTATGTCTCATGTCAACAGAATTCTAAGTTATTTAAATGCCATATTCTCTAGGTCTATAAAGTGTTTGAAGACTACCTGTCCATCTGACCTATATATCTGTAAATCTGGACAGCCTAACTAACATAACTATAGAGATGACAAGCATAGGTGAATATAAATCTGTAAGCTGTATCTACCTAAATAACCTAAGGACTAAAGTTTCACATAAACAAAGTAAACAGTAAGCAAATGTACAGTAAAGTGTAAAATGTAAAGTAAAAGGACAATGACCTCAAAATTGTGACACCACACAAAATAACTAAAGCAGAGGTAGGAATGTATAGTGCAATATGCAATATGACAATAATCCTAAATATGTATCAATATATCAAAATATCCTAAACAGAGGTAGAACATACATACAATTATGACAAATATAATTTTTCATTTGTATCAATATACAAACATTTCAAATAAGAGTAGAAATATATGTACATTACAACAAATATAGTTCTGTATTTGTATCAATATACAAATTATCTTAAATAAGAATATAAAAATGGTTTACATTGTATCAATATATAAGAATCGATAACAGTGCAATTTATCTAAGGCTGATATTTTACTAAATTAGTTTACTAGCACATACAATAATCTACCTTAATATCCTATACCTATCCATTCCCTTTTTTCTTTTCTTAAGGAGAATACTGAGTCTAATTTCATTGTTCCATCCCCAACCCTATAACCATTATCCATAACCCTGAGAAACATGAAACCTTTGGGAAAAGGAGCATTGTTGTCTTAGACAACTATACTGTAAAAGTACTGTTCAGGAGGTGACAGTACTTCTGTGGGGTCCTGTAAGAAAGCTCATAGTTAGGTCTCAGTTGGACTAACTGTAGATTCTGGAGCCAGTCTGAGAGTAATGGGTAAGGTTGTCTCAGATTCTGAATAGAAGTGTAGTATAATGGACCATCTTATTGTGGGACTATCTTGGAGAGTTTTCAGTCCAAGGTTGATCATTGAGTAATGTTTGTGAATACCATGGCATCTTTCTGGACTGGGTAGAGTGGTTATTGTGGGGCCTCATCTTCCTTCTGGAGACTTCAGAGATTGCTATTGGAAAAGACTTAGTTTTTTGCTGTGGAAAAACTTGAACATTTTCAATATCAAGATGGAAAGTTTTGGATTTATGCTGGATAGAGAAGGAATTCTTCAAAGGTGAGGAGAAGCATAGAAAGAAGTAGAGTCTAGATGGCAATGGTCCCTAAATTATTGGTTTTCTTCTGTCCCACACCAAGTGGCTCTTCTGACATGAGACAGTCTTTTAACCCTTCTCTTTTAGAAACATATTTGGGTTTAGAGAAGGTGAGAGCCATATTACAACTCCAAAGCCAACTTGATTTATAATTGAATCAGGACCACAACTATTCTAGAGTTCGAGAGATATTGATGTTAGGCAGTGAGATATTACCCTGTAGAGTATATTGGTACCAATAGGTTCTTTCCTTCTGTTGTATACGTTTGGGTATCCAAGGCCTTATGATTTCAAGAAGATGCGTGCTTCTATTATTCTCTAAAGACAGAAAACAGAACCCCACCCCAACCTTTGTTAAATTTTTCTTACAATTTGTAGAGATGTCACATTGGTGGAGGAGCTTTTACTTTTCCTCATTGAGGGGTTTCTCCTGTTCAAATCAAATTTTTATTAATTTTGTTGCTATCCATAGCTTTTCTTCTCCTATAAAAACAGAAGCAAAACCCTTCCCAAACATAGGACATATCTTGGTTTCCATTCTGAGGTCAACACATCTTTGAAATAAACCAGTTGGTTTAGCTCAGGAGTTTTGTCTGTCGTCCAATGTCTCTCCACAGCTGTTGTGTCTTTTTCATCAGCATTGAGAAAATTCAAGGTTAAAAAATCATTACGTAATATATTTCTAGGAGTCATTGTTACCTGTTGCTGTTTATTTAGCATATCCTTTAAAGTTTGATTGGATCTTTCTATGACTGCTTGGCCTGTGTGATTGTATATTTGTAACATGCTTTATATTGTAATAAGCAAAAAAAAATTGTCTCATTTTGTTTGAGACATACGCTGTGGCATTGTCAGTCTTAATTTGTACAGGTATTCCCAGGATGGCCATAACTTTTAATAGGTGTGTAATCACAGAATCAGCCTTTTCAGAACTCATAAGAGTTGCCCATTGAAATTCTGAATAATTGTCAATGGTATGGTGTACATATTTTAATTTTCCAAATTCTGTGAAATGAAACACATCCATCTGCCAAATTTCATTTCTTTGCATACCTTTTGGATTGCTTCCTGTGGGTAATGGAGTTTGGTTATAGAAGGAACAAGTAGGACATTTTCTTACAATTTCCTTGGCTTGTTGTCAAGTGATGGAGAAATCCTTCTTCAAACCTTTGCTATTTACATGGTATTTCTTATGGAATTCTGAGGCTTCTAGCACGTTACCTATTAGGAATGATCAATCTCATCATTACCTTGTGCTAGAGGTCCTGGCAGATCCGTATGGGATCTGATATGTGTTATATATATATATAGGATGTTCCCTTTTTCTGATGATGTCCTGCAATTGTATGAATAATAAAGTTAATTCTGTATTATCAGGAATAAATTCAGCAGTTTCAATATGTAAAACAACTCACTCTGCATATTGAGAGTCAGTGACTATATTGAGGGGTTCTGTGAAGCGCATCAGTACCATAAGAATGGCATACAGTTCTACCTTTTGTACAGAGTTGTATGGACTTTGAACCACTTTAAGTCTCCTAATTTGTATCCTGCTTTCTCTGATTTATTTGCATCAGTATAAAATATGAGGACTCCAGAAATTGGCTGGAGTCCTCACATTCTATACTGATGTGAGGAAGGACCCATTCAGTCTTCTTTATGAATTCTATTCTCTTGCTTTTGCGATAATGGTTGTTAATCTCTCCCAAAAAGTCATTGGAGGCTCTCTGCCAGTATTCATTATCTTCCCATAGTGAGGAAATTTCCTCATTAGTAAAAGGTACTACAACTTCTGCTGGGTCCATCCCTGTCAACTGGCAAAGTCTTAATTTTCCTTTTTGAATCAAATCAGAGATTGTTTCTACATAAATCTTTAACTTCTTACTTGGTTTACATGGCAGAAATATCCATTCCAATATAATATCTTCCCTGTGCATCAAAATCCCTGTGGGAGAGTGTTTGGAAGGGATTATGACCAGAATGCATTTAAGTTCTGGATTCACACAATCCACATGCACTTCTCATATTGTCTTTTTTATTAGAGCCAATTTCTTCTCAGCTCTAGCTGATAATTCTCTTGGACTATTTAAGTCCTTGTCCCCTTCTAGAGTATTAGTCAAATTTTTTAGTCCATCTTTAGGTATTCCAATGATACCCTGTAAGTTGGAAATGCTTCCTAACAATCTTTGAAAATCATTAAGAGTCCTCAATCGATCTCTCCTGAGTTGTACCTTTTGGGGTCTAATTTTTGTAGCTCTATCTTATATCCTAAGTAATTAATAGAATCTCCTCTTTGTATTTTTTTTTCAGGAGCAATTTGTAGTCCCCAGCAAGGCAAAACTTTCTTTATTTCTTCAAACATGCTTTCGAAGTTACCTAACTTTGGATCAGCTAATAAGATATCACCCATATAATGATAAATTACGGATTGTGGAAATTTCACATGAATTATCTCCAATGGTTTTTGCATAAAATATTGGCACGGGGTAGGGCTGTTTAACATTCCCTGTGGGAGGACCTTCCATTGATATCTCTTGACTGGCTGGGAATTGTTATAATTAGGCATTGTGAAGGCAAATTTTTCTCTACCATTTTCTTGTAAAGGTATGGTAAAGAAACAGTCTTTTAAGTCAATAACTATTATAGGTCATTCTTTGGGTAGCAGAGAAGGCAAGGGCATCCCAGTCTGTAGGGAGCCCATAGGCTGAATTACCTTATTAGTAGCTCTCAGATCTGTCAGCATTCTCCAATTAACAGACTTTTTTTCTAATAACAAAACAGGAAATTTCCAAGGGCTGGTAGATTCTTCAATGTGTTGAGCATTTAACTGCTCTTGAACCAGCTGTTCTAAAGCTTGTAGCTTCTCTTTTGTCAAAGGCCATTGTCCAATTCAGACAGGTTTATTAGTTAGCCATTTTAAAGGTAGGGCTGTTGGTATTTCTGAGAGTTTAACAGCAGTTGTGCTCTGTTTATGTACAGCCTGAAAAAAAATGACTGTTTTTTATAGTATGTTATAATATTATTCCTAGAAACATACATTGGTCTGTATTCCCTTTCTGAGATTGTAGGAATTTTAATCTGGGTATTCCAGTGCTGTAACAGATCTCAGTCCCAAAGATTCACTGTTACATTTGCCATATATGGCCTCAGCCTTCCTCTCTGTCCTTCTGGACCTATGCATTCAACCTATCTTGAACTCTGTTTTACCTGAGATAGGGTTCCAATCCTTAGAAATTGGACATCTACTTCTTGAAGAGGCCAATTCAAACGCCATGATTTTGGTGTAATTATAGTCACATCTGCATCTGTGTCTACCAGGCCCTCCAGAACAATGACATTAATTTGAATTCTAAGGTTTGGTCTTTGTTCACTTATGGAAGTCTGCCAAAATATTCATTTTATTGTGTTCTTTGAAACTTTTGATTCATCTAACAGAGCTGTTCTTTCATCCAGTGCAGTATTGTTCTTTTCATTAGACATTGGGTTATTTAATTGTCCTGGAGAGGAATTTCCTCCACTGTGGCTGGAAATTTTTGGACCACGTTCCATCTGGGGGCCTGCAAGAGGCCCCTTGAGACATTTCCCACTGGTAAAGGGTTGCCTCGTATATCTATTACTGATCTTCACTCATTAGTCCAATGTTGGCCTTTGCTGCATCTTCTACATAATCTAGAATGTTGGGGTCTCCCATTTGGGTTATTTGAAGAAGGAGTATTGCTTCTAGGAGCATCCTGTGTACAGTTTCTACTTATATGACCTGGTGTTCAGGGGTGAAGCACAGACAACCACACCTACAATGAGGTTCAAATGAGGAGGCAAATTTATAAATGAGAGTTCTGGAGATGAATTGTCTATGAATGAGCTATCCTAATGTTGCAATACTAACTCCTGAAGAAAAAGATGCCAGATATTTAGTTCAAGAGCAGAGGCAGTATTGCATTTTACAATTTAAAAGTTAAATTTAATGGTAATTTAAAAGTTACCATTTTTTGTGGGGTGTTAGAGAGATGGCTCAGTGCCTAAGAACACTTGCTGCTCTTATAAAGGATCTAAGTTCAGCTCCCAGTACCCAAATGGCAGCTCACAATCATCTGTAAATCCAGTTAGGAGCTCTGATGCCCCCTTCTGGCCTCTATAGGCACCAGGCATGCATGTGGCAAAACACTT
This sequence comes from Peromyscus californicus insignis, assembly GCF_007827085.1. Lineage (NCBI taxonomy): Eukaryota > Metazoa > Chordata > Mammalia > Rodentia > Cricetidae > Peromyscus > Peromyscus californicus. The sequence goes on along the minus strand of NW_026294469.1, from coordinate 73,442,629 downwards.
ATATACATAAAATAAAAACAAATAATTTTTAAGTTATCATTTTGTGGCAGGGAATGTGCCTAAAATAGTAGATTTTTGGCCTAGCTTACCTACACAAGGCCATAGGTTAACCTCCAAGTACTGCATAAATCCAGAATGATGGAAATACCCATAAACCCAGCACTGGGGAAGTGGAGGCAGAAGAATAAGAATTCCCAGATCATCTTTCACTACATGTTGAATTTGAAGCCATCCTGAAATATATGAGACCCTGTCTCAAAAAAAGGAGGGGGGGAGGGATCTACCTTGCTTTTTAAAAAAGATTTATTATTTTATTTTATGCATATGAGTGTTTTGCCTTATGTGTGTACATGTACCAAGAGTATCCCAGGTTCCCACAGAGTCCAGAAGAAGGTACAAGATCTCCTGGAATAAGAGTTACAGATGGGTATGAGCTGCCATGTGGGTTCTGGGAACTGAACCTGGGTCTCCTGCAAGAACAGCAGGTGCTCTTATCCATGGAGCCATCACTTTTGCCCCATCATATATATGCTGTGTGTGTGGATACATACATACATACATACATACATACATACATGTATTTTTTAAAAGAAAACCTGTTACCCTTGTTTTTCTTAAACTACCTTTTACTCAATGAAGTATTACTTAGCACATGTGATTTATTATTTTACAAATGGAGAAACCTGGACCCAAAAGAAGTATATGACTCATTGTCCAAGGTTTGTCCTTGGACAAACATCGTTTGTCCCACAATCGTTTCAAGAGAACACCCAGATTTAAAGGCTGATTCCAAACTCCTAAGCCAATGCTCCTTCTGTTCCAGTGATGGACACTGCCAAGAGGAGGTGGGCAAGAACAAGAGCAGCAGCTGCAGCCTGGAGTTTAACATGAGGCAACACCATGTTGCCTTCCAACGCATCCCTTGGGTTACACTAAACTAACCTGTGTCGCAAGCTGGCTTCAGATCACAGGTAAATCAGTAACAGGTTGCACTTTGATGACAAAAATGTGCGTGAGAAGAGTTCTGACTCTGGCCAACCCTAGCTCTCATTTGGAATTAAGGCATGCTGTTTTTAAGACGCTACAATTCAAGCTCGAAGTCTTCATCTTTGCTTGGCCTCTCATCCCGGGCTCTCCTGGGTTTGGAGCACACCTCTGGCAAGCCCATTGCCCACGGATCACTCTTCCTTCCTGTGGCTAGGCCCCTCCCTTCCCTGCCCCTAAACACCCAGGTGCTGGCAGCTTTCCATCTCCAGGCTCAGTTCAGACATCCACCCTTCCTGGAATCACATTCATCCCCAGCCTGCCACCTTTCCTACTGCCAACCTTTCTTTATGTTAGCATACTAGCTCACTTCTAAGAAGTCATTTAAAGACGTGGTTTCCTGTCGTCTAGAGAATCAAGACAGCATTAAGTCATTTCCTTTGGAAAATGTACACTATTTGATTTTGTGCATCACCTTTATAGCAGGAGTATAATTAAGACACCAAGAAGTTAAATGATTTATGGAAATACTTTGAATAAGAAATATGCACAATATGAAATATGAGGGCTTTCTTCCAAGTATTTTTTTCTCTTTTTCGTTTTAGCAGATGATTTTATTGATTGTAGATAGGAAGGTTAGAATAAACTGAGAAGTAAATCCAGCAAAAATGTCTTTGTTTGCCGGGCGGTGGTGGCGCACGCCTTTAATCCCAGCACTCGGGAGGCAGAGCCAGGCGGATCTCTGTGAGTTCGAGGCCAGCCTGGTCTCCAAAGCGAGTTCCAGGAAAGGCGCAAAGCTACACAGAGAAACCCTGTCTCGAAAAACCAAAAAAAAAAAAAAAAAAAAAGTCTTTGTTAAGGACACCATTTTTCATACCAGAACATACATAGTGGAATCATCATGAATTTATGAATTGCTTCAAATCCTGATGAGGTGTTACCTTTAAGCTTCAGATCTTAGTTTGGAATAATTCATATGTTTATCCAACACATATTTGAACCCTTCTCATCAGGCAGCATGCTGGATCTGGAAGACAAATGTGTGTGTAAATCAGTGAGAGCACGCTGCATACATAGGGTCTCCCTACATAAATGTGTTCCCTAAGAACTGAGAGACATATTCATTCTCTCTCTCTTCCTCTCTCTTTCACCCCCTCTCTCTCCCTTTCTCTCTCTCCCCTTCTTTCCCTCCTTATTTCCCCCCTCCTTCTCTCTTAGATAGAATCTCAGGGAACTTTGAGCTTGGGATTAGAGGCCTGCACTGCCACCCTTGGCCTCCCTGACTCTCTTTACAGGTTTCCCTAGGCTCTGGATCTGTCACTGTTCTCGACTGCCTGTGGTCTGGAGGACTCTCACACCCTTTGCTTATCTTTAATGACAGTGCATTTCTGGAGGATAGCCCTGCCGCCCCAGTTTTAAGGAGCGCTGCTCTCAGTTGGAGTTCATTTCTCTCCCCTGAACAAGTGCAGCTTTGTCCGTTCCAGGGCATCATCCCTGGGGACTTTCAAGTCTTTTCTTGATGATTCTCATCAGAGCTCAAGCCAAGGCATGTTCCTCCACATGTGTCAGTCCTTTGGGCAAGAGTCCTCCTTTCCTTCATAATAATTTTATCATCCCTATGGAGTGAATATTCATATTTTCCCTGGTGGTTCACAACTCATTACAGGACTTCATTGTTTAGATATTCAGTTTGTGCCAGATTTGATCTTGGAACCCCTCGGTGTCTCCCCACAGTGTCCTTTTCAATGTGTTCCATTTTTTATAACAACTTAGTTGGCAGCATGATAATATACTCCATACTGATGCTGTCCCTGTACTGCCCAATGCTGAAACCAGCCACTTCTCTGAGGACTCCTGGATACCTCTATGAGGAAGGTGCTAGACCATGAACTGTGGTTATGGCTGTGCCGTTTTGACCTTTGGGCACTTCCAACACCAATGTCCAACAATTTCTGGTAGGAGTGAGCTAATCAGAGCATTTCCATCAGAGATGAACTTTCAGGAGGTCAGTTTTATCTAAACCAGCATTATAAAACACAATTCTGTTTTTGCCCTGGAACAAAGAGTACAAGAGTTCCAAGCCAAGAGAAGGAAATCGATACAGATGCAATGAAAGAATATGGTGACTCACTGTGCCAAGGGTATCTCTCCACACACAGAGCTGCTATATCCCAGAGGCCCTGGGGACAAAGGTTTCAAAGTTGGATCCCAGCCCAGCTGACTTGGTTCTCATCTCTCGCCTCAGTGTGGGCAGTAAGACACTAGATTGGTATAATGAGAAATTTGTGCCACATCCTGTCTGGGACACCTGTGGAACCTTGTCTTTGTGTGGATAAAATACAATCAGTGACACTCCAGAATGCTCCACAGCCTGGGCACCTCCCCAAGGGTAACTCTAATGTAGTGCTCCTACCAAAAGCACAAGCCCACTTTGCCAATTTAAAAACAAAACGAACAAAGAGAAATGTTTGGTGGATCCGGGAGGCGACTCAGCCAGAAAAGTGCCTGCTATACAAACACTGTGGCCTGGGTGTGACCCCCAGAACTCTTCTTAAAGAAGAAAGAGGGTGGGACATGGAGGTGCACAATTGTAATTTCTAGACTGAGCTGGATCCCTGGTTCGATGGTCATCCAGCATGCCCTACTTGATGAGTTCCACACAGTGAGAGACCTTGTCTCAAAACAAGATGTGAGTTTCAGGCCTGTGAGAGAGACAGCAAGAGACCCTGTCTCAAAGAAATAGAGAGAGAGAAAAAAAAAACAAGGTGAACGGTGCCTGAGGAACAATTCCCAAGGCTGTCCTCTGACCTCCACATACAACACCACCAACACACACAAACATACACATGAGCACACATCTACATGCATATATGCACACACGTGCACACACAAACACTTTTGCTCTGAAACTTCTCAGATGTAAAAACATGGAAGAACCTCGTGTGACCATGGCTGACACTCTTATTTCATCACCGCTCTGGTTCTCCAACACTCTCAGAAGGAAATTTTTCAAGGAAACTATAAACACACCATCATTCATCTCTAACAGTTATCAGTCATCTCTAACAAACTTCAGGAAATGATATAATTATCTAACATCACCTAACAGTATAAATAGTATAAATTGGTGCTTAATTTTCTCCAATTATGTTGCAAATACATTTTTATACTTTGCTTAAGTGAAGACGTAAATAAAAAAGACTTATTCAGTATACTTAAGAATTCTGTTTTGTTTTGGTTTTTTGAGGCAGGGTTTCTCTGCGGAGCCCCAGCTGTTCTGGAACTTGCTCTGTAGACCAGACTGGCCTTGAACTCGGAGCTCCAACTTTCTCTGACACCCAATTGCAACTATTTGTTTCTTTTCTTTTAATGTTCTGTACTTTTTGGAGAACCTGGGTGGCATTATAGGACTTTCTGCATGGTGACTCTCCAGTCTTAACCTGTGAGGACCATTTGGCACATGAAAAAGTATCCGCTGACTCGGAGAGCGACAGAGGTGGTGGTGACTCAGCAGTAACTATGGGAGGAAGGATACACTCCCAGGTGCCATGTAGCAGGGAACCGAGAAGAGGGGAGGCAGACTGCACTTCTAATCAAGGAGAGCACTGTTGGGACTTTGACCCGAAGTCACCTCACCAAGGAGCAGGTAGGCTGGGCACCAACCAATGAGTTTGTTCTGTTTGTCACAGGAAAACTGAAGACCTGGTTTCCAAACTTGTGGAAGGTGATTACAGAGTGTCTCCACAGGCTTTCAGCATCTGCCTCTGTGGCACTCCCTTTGATGAACTGTGCTTTGTGGGGGGTGATCATCTCGTCAGAGGATACCCACACTTTCATTAGTCCCTCCACAGGCAAATACTTAGCTCATTTTATAGTCTTTCAAACAAAACAAAAAAGCACTCCTGAAAATCATTTGCTTTATGATGATTATTTTTGTTCAACTTACACCTTTGACTTAATCTTATTTTCTTGTCTGCATAAGAGATGAGACAAAATCCACCGGAACAAAGAGGTCAATGAGGCAATAAGCACCACACAGGAAGATGAAACCAATTCAGTCCTTTCGGATCTGACATTCCAGAGAAGACACACACCTTCTTTCCTGAAACTATTTCCTTGAATTGACTAAACAAGGCAAAGAAATTATTTTTAACAGTCAGGAGGCTGGAAGTCTGGTGTCGAGATGTCAGAGAGAGCCTGGTCTCTAACACCTGAAGGGGAGGTCTCCCTCTTCTTCCAGTTGCTGGTATTGATGATAACACTTGGTGTTGGCTCCTCATTGTAACCGCATCCCTCCAGCAGACTGCTTTTGTTGACAAGTTATGTTTTCTCTGTGTATTGGTGTATTGGTCTTCAGTGGTTATTTTCTTATAAAGCCATTTTTCTTTTTGGATCAAGGGCCCACCCTCCACTGGCATGGCCTTATCTTAACTAATTACACCTGTGGTAACTTGTGGACTATTATTTTAAGATGTGTTACATTTGTTTATGCTGTGGAACATTTGTTTAACGATGCAAAGCTGCAAACTTTTATATTGCATTTATTTAACTCTGGGAAGCTGTGTTACTTTGCCTGCCTAAAACACCTGACTGGCCTAATAAAGATCTGAACGGCTGATAGCTGGGCAGAGAGAAAGGACAGGTGGGGCTGGCAGGCAGAGAGAATAAATAGCAGGAAAAATCTGAGAAGAAGATCAAGGAGCAAGAACAAGGAGAGGAGGATGCGCCACCTAGCCACACAGCCAGCCATGGAGTAAGAGTGAAAGTAAGATACACAGAAGTAAGAAAAGGAAAAAGCACAGAGGCAAAAGGTAGATGGGATAATTTAAGTTAAGAAAAGCTGGCTAGAAATAAGCCAAGCTAAGGCTGGGCATTTATAAGTAATAATAAGCCTCTGTGTGTGATTTATTTGGAAGCTGGACAGTGGGCCCCCAAAGAATAAAGAATAAAAACAACCGTGGTAGACCTCTTTCCAAATAAATGCTAGGTCTTAAGACTTCACTGTCTTTGGAGCATGGTATAATTCACCTTTCATAAATAGGTTCAATATAACCTAAGCACCCCCACACAGGTCCAAATATAGTCTGCCAAACTCCCTTTCCATCTGTACTTAAGTGGCACTCTCCTTGGAATTGGCATAACAAAGTTTCAGTGCCTGACCTACCCAGAATGAATGTATGAGCTCATGTCCTGTAATCCAGGTTAGGAGAACTTGAGGGGAGGTCGTTAATAAATATCATATAAATATAAATAGCAAATAAAATAAGTGAGAATGCAAACCAAACACCATGAAGCCTGCAACATAAGATGCAGAGTAGCAAGCCGAGATGTAAGATCTGGGGCCCCTGGAGTCAGACAGCAACACCTACTGCAGGGTAGATGTTGGCAGGTTACTTGGCTTTTCTGAAATGAGGTAGCACACTGGGCCTGACCAACCAATTGAACCCTTCTGAACCGGAGAGTTCATTGATACAGGATTAACCCTTCTATCAAAAGTCTACAGGGTAGTGCAGGATAGGATCAAATAATTAACCACCACACTCATAAGAAACGGCAATAGAAACCCTAAGACAGTAATCCTTCATGAAAGCTCCTGTAAGTTAGTCCAGTAAATGCATGAGGTTCCAAAGCTAGACTTGGAAGCTCTCAGGGTGTGGGACTTTTAAAGGGGAAAACTGCAAGCAGGGTAGTACAAGTCTTATATGATTGGGTGAGGGTATGTAACCTTTGAATTTACTGGTTGGGGGTTACAGTTATCATTTTCGGGTAGGCCTGGACAGGTCCCAGGCTTTGTCCTTGAGCTGCCATGGAGGCTGGCTGGCCTTGCACGTACTGACTATGGGGGCTGACTCAGTAGCCCAGGCTCTGTCCTTGAGCTGCCATGGAGACTGGCTGGCCTTCCACATTCACACTGACTCAAGCACATAGCTCTAAGTTGGTGAGGGGTCCCAGACAGTAAACAAATGGCTGAACCTTGAGCAGTCAGAGTACGTGCAGAAAGGGAGCTACTGCAAGGACTAAGTCATAGCCCTCCCAGAAACTGCTTGCTTAAGTCTCAGGAAACTGAAATTGAGGCCTGATCTGAGAGAACACTGAGCAGCCTGTTATGGCATCTGCTTGGTCCTTTATTTTTTTAAAGCAGCTGAGTTGCTGAATTGAGTTTCAAAAAAAATAATCATTAATCTGACTTTGGTTTGGAATTAGGGTGAGATTCCTAACAATTTCTGAAATGGCTCTAAACACATTGCCATTTTGTGTTACACTGTTAGGCGAATGCCTCCTGGGAAGCCATTCCAGTCCCACATCCACTTACCACAGATACAGTACCAGACATGGTACAGAGCAAAGTCATGATTCTACTCATGTCTAGCTTAGGGAACCTGTGTGTTTACTAGACTGACTTACAGGAGCATTCATAAAGGATTACTGTCTTAGTTAGGGTTCCTATTGTGGTGAAGAGACACCATGACCACAGCAACTCTTATAAAGAAAACATTCAGTTGAGGTGGTGGCTTATTATCATCGTGGCCAGGGAGCATGGCAATGTGCAGGCAGACATGGTGCTGGAGAGGTTGCTGAGAATCCTACATCTTGCAGGTAATGGGAAGTAGACTGAGACACTGGATGGTATCTTGAGCATAGATGAGACCTCAAAGCCCACCTCTACAGTGACACACTTCCTCCAACAAGACCACACCTACTCCAGCAAGGCCACATCTTATGATAGTGCCACTCCAGAAGTAACCACCTCAGTTGCTTCTGGAGGATGGAAGACCCCCAAACAGTCCCATCATTGAAAGTCTCACCCCAGCATGGATAACTTCTGTGTCCCAACCTTTAGTTAACCTTCCACATGATGCATATTTTAGCCTTTCCTGAGATTGGTTATAGGTAGGTCAAAATTATATACAGCTGGGAGGGTATACAGGCAGGAGTCGAGTCTCCTAGGAGGGAATATCAACAGGCCAGATCTTGAGAGTCTTTTATGGGTAGTGATTAAGATGCTATTGGTTGATATGCCCAGAGGACAGCATTGCACCACATATGAACAGATGCACCATGGTAGTCTCGGCATTGACCATTACAGAATCAAAACACTGGTCAGCTCTGAAAATGTTCAAGGTGCTCCATGTTCTACAGTGTCCACTCTCAGCCAAGATTTAATTCTTTATGTAAAAATGAACAGACACCCATCTCACCAACATGCCAGTTTGCTTTAATTTTTAATGACTGATGTATTATATGTATGCCAAAGAATTGTTTTAAATTAAATTTCTTTGTTTATTAATGATCAGTCAATGTTTGATTTGTAGGCCTATTTTTTTTATAACTATATACCCAGGCTAATGTAAAAATTTCTCAGCCCGAGAGAGTCGCAAGCAGAAAAAGTTTACAAAGCCAATTGCTAGAAAAAGCCAAAGGCATGAACCACTGAGGGTGAGAAACAGAAGTCCCCACTCAGGAAGCAGTGCTATCAGGAGGTCAGCAGAGTCACGGGGAAGCTGGGGTCTTCAGGTTTCCAAGGCTCCTTCCCAACCTTAAATATCCACAGGCTCAAAGCTGGGATGATAAAGCAACTGATAAAGTGCTTGTCTTGAGTGACAACCTGAGCTAAGTCCCCAGAATCCAGGCTTTTAAAAAAAGCCAGGTGAAGGGCAGGAGAGATGGCTCAGTGCTGTTCTTGCAGAGGACCTGAGTTCCATTCCCAGTAGCTATGTCAGGTGGTTTACAGCTGCCTGCCGGGAACTCCAGCTCAATGAGTATCTGACACCTGAACTCATATGTGCAAACCCACACACATACACATAACTGAAAACACAAAAAATATATTTTAAAAACAGAAAGGACAGCCACAGCCACAGCCACCTGTAGTCCTCCTCCTCCTCCTCCTCCTCCTCCTCCTCCTCTTTCTCACCCTCCTCCTTGACCCCTCCTCCTCCTCCTTACTCTCCCCTCCTCCTCCTCCTCTTCCTCCTCCTCCTCCTCTTTCTTCTCCCTTCTCTGAGACTGGCTGTCATATCTTCCAAGATGACCTCAGACTCACTATGGAGCTGAGGGTGCTCTTGGATTTCTGACCCTCCGGCTTCCACCTTTGAGCTCTGGGATGTCAAGCTTGTGCAAACACCAGACCCCATTTATGTGGCACTAGGGATCAAACCCATGGCTTTGTGCATGCTAGGCAAGCACTCCACCTCAGCCCTGCCTTCCAGCTTTAAAAGGCTAATTAAATTAAAACAAAAACAAAGCAGACAACAACAAAAACATGTTCCTGTGAACACGTGGCCTGACATCAGGTTTAGCTATTGTAGGCTGAGCTCTGTCCCTCTCTCAAATACAAATGTAGAGCTCCTATCTGCCATACCAGGCCCCACATCTCAGGGTGGCCAGATTTGGAAAGAGGGCCAATTGGGCAAATATAATTAGCTAAGATGAAGTCATGCTGGTGGACTCTAATTCTATATGACCAGTAAGGTTACTAAAAAAAAAAAAGAAATTTGAGGGCTGGAGATTGGGGTTCCTGGTTAAGACTATTGGTTGCTCTTCTTGAGGACCTGGGTTCAATTCCCAGTACTGACGTGGTGGCTCACAGCCATCTATAATTCCAAGGGATCTGATAATGTCTTCCATCCTCCACAGGCACCAGGCAAACATCTAGTCCATACGTGTGTGTGTGTGTGTGTGTGTGTGTGTGTGTGTGTGTGTGTGTGTGTGTGTGCAGGCAAAACACTCATACACATAAAAAAAATTTGAGCGAAAACTTGGATGCAGATACACCTCCAGTGAGAACACCACGTGAAGATGAAGACAGAGACCAATGAGGCACCAGCTACCACTGAAGCTGGGGAGAATCCCAGGGCAGATTCTCCTTCCCAGCGCTCAGTAGGAAGACACCCCAGGCTTAGATTCTAACATCTAGAATTGTGAGGAAATACATTTCAGTAGCTCAAGTCACCTACTCTGGAATACTTTGTGATCCCAGTCCTAGCAAATGAATGCCCTTGTTTTTAACATTGTCTACCTAACAAACTATAACAAGTTATCAGTGTTTAATATATAAATGCATAATGAGAGTAATGTCTTACTACAGTACTTATAGTTTGTGTTTAAAAGAACAGAAAAATCCTGTCTGTGAGAAACTCCACTTGTAAATACCACCTTTTGTTTTGTTTTCGTTAAGTTAAATGCAGCGTAGATCTATGGTTATCCACACAAATATTCAGAAGACAGTTTGACAACATGAACATTTATTTAAACATGAAACAAAATAGTAGGTTCCCACCTAAGGCTTATTTATGACCTCCACAGTCATGGGCTTTTGGCCAGGTTTACAATACCAGACATGAAATTCCTCCTGTGGAGAAGGCTGCAGATCCAATCAGAAAGTGGTTAGTTACCATCATAACCACAATGCCACTGTTAAACCAAATGGCACAATCTGCCTAATTAGTCAGTATTCTATAGCACTGGGCAAGACTACTAGTGTCTTCTCTCTCCCAGTAAACTGCATTGTGCCTTCCAGCACTGTGTAAGCTAGCTAGCAAAGAGAGTTTCCTGGCCATTTTGAGATTGATTATTCCATGTCCTGTAGCTAAAGTGAGTGGTGTCTTTAGCAACTGGGGGTTACCACTGAGTTATGATGGGCATCTGAGAGCAATCACAATAGCCTGTGATGTTTTGGGTGCCTCAGGGACTCCACCCGTTGACTTTCTTATCACAGTTGATTCTTCTTAGTGCTTGTCTAATGAAGTTATCCAGTGAGAAATAACATATTAGCTCTAGACCAGTAAAACCAGTAGGCCACCATAATTGCCACTTAATACCCCAGTGTCCAAATCAATAAATAAGCATCAGCTGCTCCCTGGTCTTTGCTTAACCCCAGGAAGGTAGACAGTGATGTGACTCAGACTTCTAATCAGTCCCTCATGTGTGGTGATAGACTGTGTACCCCAATATATTGTGTACCCTAATAAATTTATCTGGGGATCAAAGGACAGAGCCAGTCACTAGATTAGACAGGGGCAAGACAGTGGTGGCACACACTCTTAATCCTGTCACTCGGGAGGCAGAGATCTGTCTGGATCTCTGTGAGTTCAAGGTCACATTAGAAACAGAGCTGGGCAGTGGTGGCACATGCCTTTAATCCCAGCACTTGAGATCTCATGCCTTTGCTCCCAAGTATTCGGGAAGCACACACACCTTTAATCCCAGCACTAGGAAGGAAGGAAGATGACAGAGCACAAAAAGTTATATAAGGCGTGAGTAAACAGGAAGTCTCTCTCTGGAGGCTGAGGGGTTGGTAAGGTGAGCTTGGCTGTGGCTTGTTCTGTTTCTCAGATCTTTCAGCTTTTGCCCCAATATCTGGCTCTGTTTTTTTTTTTATTATTATTAATAAGACAGATTAGCAATTCATGTTACACTCATGTATTCAAATTGAATTCATGGCATGTAGAACAGGTTTTGTTATTATCAACTATTTTATTACCATGTGCTTTACCCACTGGTGACTCAGGGCTCTTAAAGAGGTAGGTCCTGGTTACCATTCTAACTTTCAAGATTGTGAGGAATGATGCACAGTCGTGCTTTCAACCGTATTACCTCACATATCAGTGGTTCTCTACATTCCTAATGCTGTGACCCCTACCGTAAAATTAGTTTCACTGCTACTTCATAACTGTAATTTTGCAACTGTTAGGAATTATTATGTAAATATCTGATATGCACAATGCCTGATATGTGACCCCTGTGAAAATGTTGTTCAACTCCCCCAGTGGGATCACAACCCACAGATTGAGAACCATTGCTCCACATAAACATATAGATAAATGAGAAATCAGTCAATTCTCATTTGCTTGCAACAAGTGAAAGGTTTATGTCATAGGAAGTCATATTTTAGTGCCAAAATTATAATATGAATCTTGTGAGTGATGAAATCCTTTGGCTTGGCTCTGGCTCGAATGGAGTTTCACAGAACTTTGTTTTTTCATGCCCACACAAGAGTCACAATCTGGTTAGGTAGTGCCAAGCAAGGAGGTGGCCTGCTTTTAACCTTTTTTTTTTTTTTTTTTTTTTTTGGTTTTTCGAGACAGGGTTTCTCTGTGTAGCTTTGCGCCTTTCCTGGGACTCACTTGGTAGCCCAGGCTGGCCTCGAACTCACAGAGATTCGCCTGCCTCTGCCTCCCGAGTGCTGGGATTAAAGGCGTGCGCCACCACCGCCCAGCTTAACCTATTTTTTTAAAGGGGACAGAGAGTTACAATGAGAACAACCTCTTCCTCTAGATATCAAATTCTGTGATGGTTCTAGGGTCTTGACTTTCCTCACCAGAGGTAAATACTGAGAGGTGACAGCAGTCTGATCTTCAACCCTACACGGCATTTGCCAGTTGGGATCACTGCTTGAACTCTAACTCTTGCAACGACAATGATTACCTAACCTGGGGTTCACTAAAGGATTACAGCGTCCTTTATCTGTCTTGGCTTAGTAAGGAACACAAGAACTTTTTTCTGGGGTCAGAGATTAGAAAGGGAGAGATGGGTAGGATGGGACAGCAGCGATGTTTATCCAGTGAACTCTGCTGCACTGTGTCTCTGCAGGCAAGAGAGGCCTTTGATTTGGCCAGTCTGGGCTCTGACAGCCAGCAGGTTTCACCACAGCATCCCACTGAAAGAATTCTTTGATGATTGGGGAAACAGGAGGCTGGAGCTGCCTCCCCTGAGAAAAGCCAGACAGAAAAGTGAGTGAGTCACCTGCCTTGACACTCCCCTGAGAAGACAAGCTCCGCTCAAAGGCAGGCTTGAACGGCAAGGCTGAGGAGATGAAGACACAGATAAAAGGCTTCTTTGAGCATAGTCCCAGCTGCCCAGGACAGCCCTGCAATGGCATGTATGCACTCTCAGTGAGCACAGTGAAAACAAACCAGATTATATGGACGTTTCTATGCAAATTCTGACATGCTTTCTCTCCCCACTGAAGACAAGAAACTCTGCCTGATGAAACATGTATGTTGAGCACTTAACCACGACTTCCAGTTTAGCCTGCAGCACGTTTAGTGAAAAGCCAGTTACACAGCACGGGCAGGAAAAACCAACTTTATCTCGTTTGTGTGCTAACCTAGTAAATCATCTTTCAGCATATAAAACTGACAATGGTCCTACTTAGTGCAAATAAATCTCTCCAGCCATTCCCCTAAACACTCAGTTTAAACTGCTCAGGTTCAAGCTGGGAATTTGTAAAGGCTTGCCATGCAGGCATGATGTCCAAAATTTGATCCCAATATCCATATAAAAGAGGGAGGCATGGTGGCACGCACTTATAAACCTACTCCTGGGAAGGCAGACACAAGTGGATCCCTAGGCCTGGCTGACCAGTCAACACAACAAAATTAGTGAGCCCCAGGTCCCAGTGAGAGACTCTGTCTTAAAAAACACAGTCGGGGCTGGAGAGGCAGATCAGTGGTTAAGAGCACTGGCTGCTTTTCTATAGGACCCAGGTTTGGTTCCTAGCCTAAACATGATGGTTCATAACATTCATAACAGTCTGTGACTCCAGTTCTAGGGGATCTAACACCCTCTTCTGACACCCTCAGGCACCAGACATACACACCGTGCACAGACATACGTACAGACAAAACACCCATACACATGCAATAGAAATTAATGATTTTTTAAGAAGCAAATCAAACAACAAAAATCCGGGGCTGGAGAGATGGCTCAGAGGTTAAGAGCACTGACTGCTCTTCCAGAGGTCCTGAGTTCAATTCCCAGCAACCGCATGGTGGCTCACAACCATCTGTAATGAGATCTGGTGCCCTCTTCTGGCCTGCAGGCATACATGCAGGCAGAACACTGTATACATAATAAATAAATAAATATTTAAAAAAAAAAAAATCCACAGCCCCTACAAAATCAACACCGAAAGTTGATCTCTGGCTTCCTCACAGACAAATAGACCACACACACACACACACACACACACACACACACACACACACACACATGGGGCAGTGAGCTGAAGTGTCTGCAGCCTGAGGTCCATTGGTTTCAGGGCCCACTGATGCTTAAAAAGGAAGGATTTTTCACTGCAACACTGCCAGTAAGGCCGCTGTCATCTTCTAAGAAGCAGGACCCTGAACGCCAGCTCTCTCCCCTCTGCTGATGGGAGCTGGGTGCTGCTCAGAATCTCAAGCCACTCAGACTGCAGCTGACCCCCTGAGGGTGTACCCCAGAGGCACCACAGTGGGAGCCAAAGGCAACCACTCAGTAGCAAACCTCGGCATCTCTCTGTGTTGCTCCAGTTTCTGTAGCAAGAGGATCCCTGTGGCAGCAACAGCATCTGAGACAAGCTCTGGGAAATTGCTAGCTCCCAAGGATCAAGACGTACTCTCCTTCCCCAGACCAGGAGTCCAAGGTCTAGGTTGTATTAGACAGAAATCTATCAGTTGCAAGTGAATAAAATCCACGCCACAACTGTCTTAAACAATAAGGAAATACGTCGGTGTCAGCTCTTAAGCAAGTTAAAAATAAATTATTATGACTTTCTGCTACCTTGACTTTAAGTGGCTGACCATCCAAGCCTACAGTTATACAGGCCCTGCTGCAGTCTAAAAGCAGGAAGAAGTGGGGAAAACAGAGTGCCCCAGGGAAGGACCATCAGTTCCACTTTTCCTGAAGCTGAAACACCTTAGTCTTGCCCCACCTCTTTCCTGGCAAAGTCATAGCAAAGAAAAGGGATACAGAAGAGAGATCGCCTATAACAGATACTGAAGAGATATCACCTATAACAGATACAGAAGAGAGATCGCCTTTAACAGATATGGAAGAGAGATTGCCTATAACAGATACAGAAGAGAGATCGCCTATAACAGATACTGAAGAGATATCACCTATAACAGATACAGAAGAGAGATCGCCTTTAACAGATATGGAAGAGAGATTGCCTATAACAGATACAGAAGAGAGATCACCTACAACAGGTACTGAAGAGATATCACCTATAACAGATACGGAAGAGAGATTGCCTATAACAGATACGGAAGAAAGATCACCTATAACTTTGGTGGTGGCTTTGCATGATGTCAGTAAGATGAAAAATAGTTTTTTCTCCATTATGAGGGTCCTAATAAAAGATTAAGAAAAAAAACTTCACCCCTCATCAAGGAAACTTCTTGTTGTGGAATATTTATTTAACTAGGCAAAGATGTGATACATTTGTTCATGATGCACTTTTTAACTTTGCAAAGATGTGTTGCATTTGCGTTAATTAAATATAATTAACCCGGGTTCAGAGAGGCGGAGTTAGCAACTGTTTGACTGGAAGTAGCAGGGAGCTTAGTGTGGGCTTTTTTCATTGGGAGTGTGGAAGGGCGTGGCTTCCTGGGACACCAGCAAAGAGAGAGCATTAGCCAGTTGCTGCTCTAACTCTCTGGGCTCACAGGTTTTCACCTGAACCTTTGAATCTCGAGTTTTATTAGAACGAT
The DNA here is from genome assembly GCF_007827085.1 of Peromyscus californicus insignis. Classification (NCBI taxonomy): domain Eukaryota; kingdom Metazoa; phylum Chordata; class Mammalia; order Rodentia; family Cricetidae; genus Peromyscus; species Peromyscus californicus. The sequence continues at coordinate 73,427,171 of NW_026294469.1, read as the reverse complement.
GGCGATTTAATTAGAACTACCTTTAGCGGCAGGCAGCAACAGAGCCACTGTCTGGAGGAACAGAATTCCCCCTAGGCTATGGCCTTAGGGACTGGGTGCTAGTAGTTTAAAGTGAAGCCACTGTAAAGGTTAAACAGCAACTTCTCTTTGCAACAGACAGAGGCCACTACAGACAACCACAAGCAATCAAAATGCAGAGCTGTCCTGGACTGAGTCTACCAGGTTGATCTCAGTCCGCAGGGAAGGCTTTGCCCTGGAGGAGGTGGGAATGGGTGGTGGGCTGTGGGGAAGGGGAGGGGGGCGGGAGGCAGGAGAACAAGGGAATCCGTGGCTGATATGTAGAACTGAATTGTATTGCAAAATAAAAATTAAAAAAAAAAAGATAGAAAAATGCAGAGCTAGCCGGGTGGTGGTGGCGCACGCCTTTAATCCCAGCACTCGGGAGGCAGAGCCAGGCGGATCTCTGTGAGTTCGAGGCCAGCCTGGTCTCCAAAGAGAGTTCCAGGAAAGGCGCAAAGCTACACAGAGAAACCCTGTCTCGAAAAACCAAAAAAAAAAAAATAAAAAAAAATGCAGAGCTATGAAGCACAGCTCCAGTGGATACATCTACAAAACACTCCTGCACCTAAGGCCCAGGGAACATCGTGGGAGAGAGTTAAAAACACCGCAAGAGCCAGAGGATCTGGGAGTTTGCTGTGAGACTGTGTCTCCTAGTAACATCAGAAGCTACAACCACAAAGTCTCACCAACACGAGTGCCCAAATGTGAGTTGAACAAGGAGGATACTAATGGACCTGATAAACTGGATGGGGGAAAACCCACGAGACCTCAACCCTACACAAAGAACCACAGGCGTCAGAGGAAAGCTGAGAGTGGGAGACGTGGTCCTCCTCAGGGAAAGGCACACCACTTGGTTGTCTAATGCCCATCAGCCCTGAGAACACGCATACAACTAACATTACACGGACCCAACAGGTTATATTTAGGAATATATATGTATATACAAATACATATATGCGCACAATAACAATTGATGGCAAAAGAAGCTATGGGCGCGGGGTGTGAAGGAGAGTGAGGAGAGGTATGTTCGAGGGTTTGGAGGGAGGAAAGAGATGAGAGAGAATGTTGGAATTAAATTACAATCTAAAAAGTAAACATTAGCAAAAAGAGGTTAAGACAAAAGTTCCTTATTCCTTTTTGCTATGGTATTTGCTGTGCTGTTCAATATAGAGAGAGGAGCACCTTTGTGTCTATTACTTATTAGACTCTCTTAGAACAGGAAAGACCAAACTCCTTTGAGTAAATCAGGTCACTATTGGACACAACAACAGGACTTGGTCTTTCTCCTTTAGTGTGGTATTGCCGCACGTGTTTCCCTAAAGGATTTTGTTTCCTATGATTTATGAAAAGTTCAACTCAAAACATCAGCTACTGTAGTGGATATCTTTTCTATGACCCTGAAGCACCACCCCTAGAGATGCAGCAGGTAACTGCTCTACCTGCCTATGACCTTGAAATACATGCCCCTAGGGCGTGGCCTCTCAGCTACCCTTAAGAGCTGAGAGGCATCTATGCTGCTGTCTTCTCTCCCTCATGGGTTTGGATGCTGAGACAGACCAGGCGGAAAAACAGTGTGGGACTGTAACTCGGCTTCCCAGGACTCTGTGATAAATCTCCTGTGCTGTAGTGAGTTTTCCTCCCTAATAAATTCCCTCACCCTTTACGCAGACTCCGTGGATTTCTCGAATTAAGCTACTATAACTCAGTCTCTTGGGACCTGCCAGGTGCTCAGTGTGGGCTCATGAATGATCCTGTGTCCTTTCCAAAGAAACCAGAAGGTGTTCTTTCCTACTGCCAGACCTCAGCAGGAAGTTTTGGATGCTAAAATAATCACTGTTTTTTTTTCTCAGGAGGAGAGTGTCACTTGCAGGTTTGGGACAAATGGAGAGGGTCAGGCCTGGGCATGTTAATTGACATGTGAACTTTCCTGGCCCTATGGAACTCACTACCTGAACCTCAGCCAGTTTCTATTGCGAGACACTGTGGCTGAGCAAAGATAACAGAACAGAACAGAACTTGGCCTTAAGAGCATGAGGCTGGCCCCACCCTCCGTGTTTGCCTCCGATAATCTTCTGCCATCCCTCACCCTGGAGGTTTTGGATGGACTACAAGATAGGCACTCCATCTATCTCCACAGTACTTCACAAGCCAACAGGATCTGGAGAGTTAAGAATATTAGACAGCATTTTCTTCACTTCTTGTCAGTCTGGGCAACCCCTGGAGCTAAACACACCTAAACTCCAACAAGCAAAACCCAGAACTGACCATCCGTCTGCAATTCTCAAAACACCCTGTCCTAAATGGTTGAAGAGCAGTTCAGAGCTGCCCTGAACTTGGTGCCTTCACCAAGGTTTGCAGCAAGTGTCATATCTAGATGCTGTCAACCAAGAATAACTCGAAGACAATGGCAACAAAGAATCAGAAATGCAGAGGAAAGATGGAACACCAGTTAGGAGACACCAGTCGTCTACTAGCTTGGTTATTCAGTTAACAAACACCACCTGTATCTCAAGAATTGGACTAAGCTCTCAGGGACATAGTGCAGACAGAGACACTAGCCTGGGCAGGCCAGGGGAGACTAGTTAGCAGTTCTTGCAGCAGTAAAGTCAAAGAGAAAAACTGTAGGTCTAGAAGAAGGCTGTGGCATTGGAGGCAGAGGTGGAGAGATGGACTTTCGACAGACTAGCTGCAAACAAATACTACATACAAATACTTTATACACAATCACAAAAGTCATCTATTTAGCTAAAACGTAATTAGAGTAGGCAACACAAAGTAGAAAGTAGAGTCCCTTCTCCAGCTGCGCATAGAGCCATGAAGGAGGCTACTTCAAATGGTGACAAAAGCAGGAAGCAGTTACAGAGCAGGACTTCCACTCTGGTGTCACGGACTGGTGCCCTGGAGATAAGAGCTGGGGACTATAGTTCTAGGGCCCAGATGTGAATGTGTTTTCACCAAATTGAGCTTTGTTGGGATAGAATTCATGCAGAACAGATCAATGGCTTTTAGACTACTCAGAACCACATAACCACACAGCTACCACCATAATCAAAGCCAGAACATTTTCACTATTCCCAAAAGAAACTCTGTTCCCATTTCCAGCTACTGTTCTTGTTCCCTCTGAAGCCCAGAAAACCATGGTGTCTACACAGTTGCCTGTTCTGAGTACTGGAATCACACAAAAGGCAGCCTTTTGGAATGGCATCTTCTCCTTAGCCTGTTTTCAAATTTAGAGACTTGCTGTAGCATGCACTGACAGTACTATTACATTGTATTTCATTATACTTAATTAAGTGTGTGTGTGTGTGTGTGTGTGTGTGTGTGTGTGTGTGTGTGTGTGTGTTCGTGTGTTAACAGCACAGCTCATTTGGAAGTCAGGGGGACTTGTGGCAGTCGGCTCTGTCTCTCTACCATGACCGACTGCTCTAACCCAGAGGAACAAGTCTGGTGGCCAGCACCTTTACCTGTTAAGCCATCCGACGGCCCATATGGCCACAATGTGTCTTGTTTATCTGGTCATGAGTATTCCACTACTTGTCTCCACTTTGTGGTTTTATGAATGGGAATCCACATACAAGTCTTTGCATGAGCACCTGTGTTTGCTTCTCGGCACACACCCAGCAAAGGGACTGTTAGTTATGCAGTTCTATGCCACATTGTTCACACCTTTTACATCTGCACCTGAGAGGCACGATTTCTCCACATCTCTCAAAACTTGTTTCTAATTTGATTATAGCATTCCTCATGGGGGGTGAGGTGGTCTTCACCAAGGCTCTGGTTTGCATTTCCCTATCCAATGACACTGTGCCTGCTAAAGAGGCTTCTAACGTGTGATTTCACAGCCGTCTGTACTGATCTTTTGCCTATCATGAAAGATCTTTTTAAATTTTATTCATTATTTGGTAATTTCACACATGAATTCAATTTGTTTAAATATCTGCTCCTCCTTCCCCAGCCAACTTTTCTTAGATTTCCCCCCATTCTCCTCACAACTTCATGTTCCCCTCTTTTTTGTAACTCACTGAAGCCAATCAGAGCTCACCATATCCATGTGAGCATGGAGCTACCTACTAGAGCATGGGCAACCTGCTAGAAACCACATCCCTGGGAAAAACTGAGTCTCCCTCCCCCAGAAGCCACCAATAGTGCCTCAGCTACGGGGTGGTGCCTGGTGCCCTCCTCCATCAATGCTGGAATTTTAACTGACTTGATCTCGTGTAGGTTCTGTGCAGGAAACCACAAGAACATTGAGTTCATGAATGCAACGGTCCTGTTGTGCCCAGAAATTCTCCCCAACCTTGGGTTCTTACCATCTTTCCACCGCCCATTTCCGCAATGTTCCCTGAGCCCATATGATACACATGTCCCACGTAGGGTTAAGTTTTCCAGTCACTTACTCTCTATACCAGTTGTGAGTTTATTTTTTGAGGTGTGGTTTTTTTTTCTGATACATTATAAATGGAAGTCCCTCTCATACGATGCAGAATCAAGTGTTTCCATACATTCTGTGTATTTCTTTACACTTTTCAATGGGGCCATTTGAAACACAAATGGTTTTCATTTTAAATCCCAGCATATCTATTTCTTCCTTTGTTATTTGTGCTTTTGCTATTTTTATCTAAGAAACCACTGTCTGACCCCAGATCACTCAGATTTGTACTTCTTTTCTCCCAAGAATTTTATTTGGACCTTCTCTTGAGTCTTTGGTGAAGTGAGACTGAATGTGAAGATAACACTATTATCATTCATTACAACATTAAAGTTTTAGGTAGAGCTGTTCTCAAAGGGACTCTCCCTCAACTGTGATTGGGTTGCAAAGCATGATGGGTACAATCACAGAGGGGAAGTCAATTCAGCAACAAGGTGTTGGGATCACAAAACAAGAGCTTTCAGAAGTAGAGTAGGCACTCCGTGGGACAGTGGCCACACAATTATATGAAACCTAAGTGCTGCTCAAGCTTCTCCTTGCTCAGCTCTTTCCAGAATTCTCTGTGGCTCCAAGAACATTAAACAAGTTGAGGGTTTTTTTTTTACATAAAAATGGCAATATGTCACTTTAATGATTTGTTTTATGAATCTGTGTGTATATTCATGTGTGCAGTATATACACGTGTGGGTGTGCAAGTCCACACACATTGTGGCGGTCAGAGGATGTAGGACATCCGACTCTGTCACTGGCCACTTTGTTGCCTCAAGACTGGGTCTCTTGCTGAACCTGAAGGAGCCCAGTAATTCTGTTTCTAATACCTCCACAGTGTTGGGGTTACAAGCGCACATAGCTACACCCAGCTTTTGATGTGGATTCTGGGGTCTGAACTTGGGCCCTCATGCTTTTATAGCAAGTGCTAGTCTTATCTAGATGACAGAGAATTTTTTCAGTTGCATATTTTGCATTGTGCCCCCCACCCCTGGAGGACCTAGTCTGTTAGCGTAAACATAGTTATTTCACTTATTTCTTTCTTCTTTATGAAGAATGGAATTGATGGCACTCAAGATAACTCTCTCCTTGAGTAGACTTGTTTTTCAGCTGCTCTGGTTCAAGAGACCCCAGTATACCTAGTGCAGAGCTGACACAGACACACACCAACACAGACCACCCAGAGGCAGAAAGACCCACCTACCCTTCCTTAAACAGTGTTCTTTATTGAAGTCAAAGGGTAAGCTATCAGGCTTGGGGCTGTAACTCGGTGGTAGAACACTTGGCTCAAATTTGTGAGCCTCTGGGATCCATGTTAAGAGAAAGAAAAGGAGAGGAACGGAAGAGAGAGGAAATTATATCACAAGTTCACTCGCGTCCCCGGAAGACGGAAGTCCTATGATGACTGTGTGTGGATGCAGGGATGGGAAAGCACAAACACTACGATGGAGTCATGCTAGCATCACATGATCCTAAATTTGACATACTGAGTCACGGAGACAGAGATAAACATGATAGATTGTAGCAGGAATCTTAAAAGTTCTTTTTAATAAAATCAAACCGGAGCCAGGTATTGGGGTGAACTGGAAGATCAGAGAACCAGAACAAGCCACAGCTACCTCACCTCGCCGGATCCTCAGCTGATCTTGTTTGCTCAGACTGGAGGCCTCTGAGTCCTCATCCCAATGGCTCTCAGCTGAATTGCTGCTCAAAAGCCTGAATGCTTAACCAGCCAAATGCTTAACCAGGCCAAATGCTTCTAGTTTCTGGTCCTCACGCCTTATATACCTTTCTGCTTTCTACCACCACTCCTTGGGATTAAAGGCTCGCTTTCTGGGATTAAAGGCGTGTGTCACCAAGCCTGTATGTTTCCAATGTGGCCTTGAACTCACACAGATCCTGAGGAATTTCTACCTCTGGAATGCTGGGATCAAAGGTGTGAGTGCCACCATATTCTAGCCTCTGTATCTAGTGACTGTTCTGTCTCTGACCCCAGATAAGTTTATTAGGGTGTACAATATTTTGGGAAACACAATACCACCACAATAGATTTGTCAGCCAAGGGCTTGTAAGGGCTAAAAGCTAGCACAGGAAGCTGGAAGTAACAGAGCAAGTGCCAGTCTCAAAGGGAACCAGGCACAGTTGGAACCTTCAGCCAGGGGCTTGGCATCCAGAACCATGAGAATTCATTTTTAAAAAATTTTATTTATTTATTTTTGGTTTTTCAAGACAGGGTTTCCCTGTGCAGCCTTGGCTGACCTGGAACTCACTCAGTACACCAGGCCTTGAACTCACAGAGATCTGCCTGCCTCTGCCTCCTGAGTGCTGGGATTAAAGGTGTGCGTACCACTAACTGAGAATTAATTTGTTTTAAATTAGAGTTCGAGCTACTTTGTCCCAGCAGCCTTACGACAAGCACTGCCCCATGCAGAAGCTCAGAATTAGGAAATGGACTCAAACACCCTCACAAAGGATACCTTCTAAGGGAACTGTCCCCTAGAGCTCTCATTGGCACTGTCTAGACACCTGATGGACAAGGGGGCCGACCTGCTCCACACAGTATGCATGAGAAGCCACTGAGCCAGAGGAATGGAACATATGCTGTACCTGACCCAGGGACTGGCTTCCTCCTGGGAACAGGGAGGCTGCAGGGCACCCATCCCTTGTCCATTCTGTCCACTCTCCACTGTGACACAGTAACAAAGAGCAATAGGAAGCCACGGAAACCTTAAGCTCTCCTAATGGAAAGCAGTAGAGAGAACATTAGAAACTATCACGGGAGGAATGGAGGACTGAGGAAGTGGCTCAGGAGGTAGGTACACTTTCTCTGCAAGCAGAGGACCTGAGTTCAAATTCACAGCTGTCAGCAAGTGTAACTTCAGCTTTGGAAGGTGGAAAGGTGAATCCTCTCACTGGCCAGCCAGGCTAAGAAACTTGAAGCTTCTGGTTCTATGACAGACCCAGTCTCAAAGCAATATAGCAGAATGATGGAGAAGACACTTGACAACCTGCTCTGGCCTCTCTACGTGCATTGCACACATGGGCATTCATAACCAGAATTCTGTGCATGCAACACACACACACACACACACACACACACACACACACACTTGAAAGTTTCATTTTTTTTTTACTTGAGATTTTGGCTGTACAAACGCTAAATGTTCAAAATATAATACAAACTAATTTTTCTTCTCTGTACAACATTGTTCTTACGTGAAGAAACACTGATGGCCAAGTTCAACTATGTGATCCAGCCCTTGAGAATAAGCATTAGTTGAAGCTAGAGAGTTAGCCCAGAGGTAAGTAGCGCTTCCTGTACAGACGTGAAGGCTTGAGTTCACTCCCCAGCCCCATCTAAAAGCTGGATATGGTAATGCATACTTAATCTCAACAAAGAGGAAGTCAGAGACTCCGGGGCTCCCTGGCTAGCCAGCCTAGCCTAATTTGCAAGCCACTGAGGGATTCTGTCTCAAAAACCAAGGTAGCTCCTGAGGAATAATAGCCAAGGATGACCTCTGACCTCCACACTAATGTGTACACACACCTTCCCTCCCAAGTAAGCAGCTAGTAAAACTGATTTAGAAATTTATTCCGATACCATCTAGGATATGATATATCCATGTCATTCACTTCATAGATGATCTAAGAGAAATGTTTTACAAAATGTTTTAAAATTTGAAACTTTCTAGCAAAACGTTACAATCTCAATAAATATATAACTTATCCTGAAATGCACACGCACTTGTCAAGTCCAGCTCACAGCTCCTTATTCTTCTGTCTCGCGCTCTCTAAACAGCACATAAGGAGCAACGTCAAGAGGCAGAAACGCGAAGAGTGAAGAGCGCACACCACGGAGAAGATGAACTTGCTGCCACCCAGCCCTGGCCTTCCCTACTGCACAATGAGGATTAGTGATCCTGAGGAGTGGCTGGGGACGGCTCGGTGACACAGCACACACTTAGCATGCACAAGGCTTTGCACTGACTCACAGCACCACGAAAAATAACGGGAAAGTGTGATGCATGCCACCGATTGCGAAACAATCCATACTCTGCAGTGCTGGAAAGATGACTCAGTGGTTCGGTCTCACTGATCTTGCAGAAGACATGGATTCGGTTCCCAGCACCCACATGGGGGCTGGCAACCATGTTCACAACCATCCAACATTCTAGCCTCTGTGGGTACTAGGCACCCATGTAGCACACACACACAGGCGAAACACTTGCATACATGCAATAACAATAACTGAAAAGCATCCTTAAAAAAACAATGCATGCTCTGTAACAACAGTAACACACCACTGCTGATCACCCAGTCACAGCTCAGTACAAATTCCCTTACCATCTAGTAAATTACTCCCTTGGGTTTCTACATTTAAAATGAAAAGTCGTGGATACTAATAATGCACCAGGCCAGGCATAACAACAAAAGCTTACTGATCTGAATCAACTCATGAGCGGTCCAGGGAGGGAAAGAGCAGAGCCACACCAAACTTCTCTTGGCTCATCACTCAGCAGCTAAGGTTCCGCCAAAAAGCAAGCGGCAAATATCTCCAGATCTGTGCTGTGATGATTCACTTCATCAGTATTTCCTAAGAATTGTACAGAAACCGCTTTTGTCTCTGGATGGGGAATTTGTAGAACTTCAGAAGTTACGAAACTGAGAGTCTCTGGGGGAATGACTTCTAAACAGAGAACAGGCAGTTACAACAGCCTTCCCCAGTCCACGAGCTGGTTTATGTTGTTATCTGCCATGCACAGAAGATGAGGCGCCTCTTTTATAGATCTTGTAGGCCACTGACATACCGTATCATGCATTTCAAATAGAAAAACTACCCATCTTTGAGATATAATTTCTGAATCTTAATCTTCTTGAAAAAGAAACAACATTGGCAATTTGCAGGTTGGATGTGAAATCTCCCCACAAGCGTATGTGTCTGAGCATCTGGGTCCCATCTGGTAGCACTGTCCTAGGAGGTTGTGGAACCTTTGCCTCTATGGCCTAGCTAGCAGGAATGGGTCATTAAAGATGACAATCCCCTCTGTGTCTAGCCTTAGCTCTCTCCTTCCTGACCCAAAAGTGCTGTCACGGAGCTACACCGACCCTTTATGCCTTCCTAGTCATGGCAGAGACTCACAGTCTCCTCTTCCTTACATTGCTTCCTTCAGTTATTTTGTCACAGAGACAAGAAAGCAACTATTATGGAAACATGTAATAGGTATGTGTTAATTGCAATTATCACTGAGCAATTAAGACAAGAACAATCAAGCGCTGAGGCTGCTTCTTTGCTTCGTGACACAGACAGCCAGGGTCTGCATAATCAGCACATTAAACAAGTCTGTTTAATAAACCAAAACACGAGGTACTAAAGACATCACACCAAACAAACAGGCAGACACAAACGTGGTATATTTTAAAAGCCAGATATATTTTAAAAAGATCGTGCTTACAATAAGTAAATTATGTAGTGAAGAAACATGAAATTGATGAGTAAAAAGGCACATTTGAAAAGTTTCAGAGTACGAAGACTTCCTTGTTTGTTCTACTAACACAGGAGGAAACGGCGTCAGATATATTACAATTACTTTCTCAGGGGAAGGTTTCTGTCAGTGGAAATGATTAACACTGGCTTCTTTTCTCCCTTCTCTGGGGCAGTCTTTCCCTTCCTTGGTTTGGAGAGGCGAGTTAGTCTTCTGCCATGTAGAGGCGATACATCAGGGCTACCGCCAGGGCTGAGACGGCTGGGATCACCCAGTTAGTCCACCAACTAGAAAGACACAAGAGCAAAAAGATGCTTGAGTGATCCTCAATACAGAGACCTCGGCCTGCCTCTGACGGAAAACTACCACAGCATAGTTTCCTCACTTCTAGAACCACTTTAGCTAAAAGGACGGCTCAGCTTTGCTAAGATGAACTTGAGCACAATGCACACCCTGGAATGCTGACCTCCCTGCCCTCCCCTTTTGTCATCATGAGAAAACTCACACCCGTGCTCTGCTTCCATCTAGTTCTGTAAACTTTATACAGAGAGCTGCTACTGCTCCCTCAACGGCCGCTGCCTGGAGCCGTGACTTTCCCATGACATTATACTCTGGGACACCTACCTCAAGGCTACACAGGGGAATGCTCCTGGTATGTTTTGCTCTCTTGCAAGCATCGACTAAGCATTTTAAATAGCACTAAGATGAGAATCAGACGATCAGTGTTCCCATTTGGAGGACACTGTCAGCAAACTCTACAGCTGAGAACAGACCCTGTCCCCTGAACCCCGAGTACTAAGGCTGCCACTCAACCTCGGCTTTAACATTCTCAGATCCTCCTTCAAAAACCCAAACTTAATATCTACGCTAGATGGATTTAAGCTGTTAAGAAAAGACATGCCCCAAGTATTTAGTCTGTGGTCTATCTCCCAAATTCCAAAGCATATCTAATTTATACATTGTTCAGCTTTTATAAGCTTTCAATATATGATAAATTAGAGATTATGGGAAAATCAGGGACACAGCTGGGAAGACCTCTAATGTAGTTATGGATTTTTAAATGGGATTTCAAGCTTTAAATCTCAACTTTTTAAAAGATAGAAATCAATGCCTACGCTCAGCACCCCACAATACTATGCATACATACATACATACATACATACATACATCTCCCCTCCTAATCTCACTCTTCATGTATCAACCCATTCAAAGAACAAGTTCCATTAGAAGATATAAGGTGTGACAGATTACTAGCACAGTCTCCATCTGAGTGGGCCTTTTCAGTTGACTCAGAGAGAGGCTAGCCTGACAGGAGAAGGGAGGTGAGGAGCACGGCCAGCAGGCAGAGAATGTTCTAGAACACTAAGAGAGCGGGACAATTCAGTTTGATAGGGTGAAATACAAATGTATAGCTTTCAGCTTGAGTCTAAAAATGAAAACAACAACAAAATGACCATGATTCTTCTCTAAGTCAATCTGACATGACGGAACCGCCAAAAGCCAGCTTGGACCGGAATATGGAGGGGAGATCTGGCTCCTGTAACAAGAGCGTCGTCACGCTGCACTCGGATTAGAGGGTTTAACTTGAGTTACAACTAATGAAAACTGAACCATGCTTGTGGAAACACAATGACCACGGTCTTCAAAGGTGCCCGTGTGTCAGGGAAGAAGGAAACGGAACTCAGCCTGTAGGAACAACCACCGCAATGATCACCCAAGGGACTGGAGGCCATGGAAATAAGGAATCCCACTTGTTCGCTGTGGTCCCCAGTGTAGATACATTCGGAGGGCCATGACATCTAGGGTCACTGTGAAAAGTCTAGGGTGGAAAGCCCCGAAGCTCTGGGCACACATGAGACCATGCCCAGATTGGTGGCTGAGAAGGATAGTGGGAATTCAAGCAGAGAATCAGATATGGGGGTGTCAATCAACTCTGACTCCTGAGCCCTCCAAGAGACCTTGTCTCAAAACAAAACAGACAGACAGACAGACAGACAGTACGTACCTGGAATTAGAGTCGACAGTAGTAATGAGAGGTTCCTGGGACACAAAAGAAAACATGAAGTTAAGGATACATCTGAGCATTTATCCCCCTGATTGAAATCCTGTTTTAATATTTTTTTTTAAAAAAATCACCATTTTATTCAACTCTATCTTTTAAAAATTGTTAAAAGGGACAATTATATCCAAGTTCTTCTTACCAAAAAGCCTAAATTTACCATTTTTCAAGAAAATGAAAATGTAAGGACAATTTTCCTTAAATTACTTAAGAATATAAACTTTATAATTTGAAAATGTTAATAGAATACATATAATAATCCACTTTTAACATTTCAGCACTTCAGCATAAAAACTGAAAACAGAATACTCATGGACACATATGCAAGACTGTATTACTGTCTTTTGGAAAGGAAATTTAATTCTTCAAAGCATGGAATATTAAGTAAAATGTCATTTAATTCATTCAAATCTGACAGGGCTTAAAAGTGTACCTATGCTACATTAGAAGTGCCTCAACTAAAACAATAAGAATTCGTGTCACAGGCTAGACCACCTTTTCTGAGATTTCTTTAACTCACTGCATGGCACCAGAAAGAGCCCAGACTAACTCAGAAACCACTCTGCCTAACCAACCAATAAAGCTCTGTTTACCTTCCAGCACTTTCTGAGCACAGTCCTTTTCACCAGGACCATAAAAAAAAAAAAACAAAAACAGAAACAAAAACAGACATATTTTCCCAAACCGTTCAAAACCTGCAGCCCCGAGAAGCACACACGTTTAGGGTTTAACACTTGTTAGGAAGCACACTGGTCATGTTCCACACCGGCGAAACTGTTAGTGCTCAACAAAAGCAGCTACAGACAGGCCAGCGCCATCGGAAAGTCACGGCTGTACCTCTCCGCGGCACAGATGAAAACTTCGGGAAAGCAAGCGGCCGTCTGCGGCAAGGCAAAGCGGCGCCCCTGCGGGGGGTGTTAGAGAGACTCCCCCCCCCCCCCCAGAGGCAAATTCACTTTAGGGGTGCATGAGCAAAGCAGGCCGGGGACACACACCAACCTTGACACATCACCTTTAGGGTTCCTGACACAGTAGGGAAGAAAGACAAGTCCTTTAGAAAGAAAACTTCACACTTGTTACCTCTGCAAGCAGACTGAAATCCTGGTGGTCATGGGAATTCATAACCAGTACAAGATTGTTTTTCATGAGTATGATTAACACTGACTACCAGAGACAATTAGATACACCAACCAAATAGTATTCATTTATTAGAAGAAACACAATCACAGAAGACACCAAAGAGCTCGCCGAAGGCACAAGACTATATCGCACGCTGGATAGTTAGTGTGAGGAGGCAGACACTCGCTCGTGATACAGGCAGGGACTTATGCATTTTCAGGGGACCCTGTGCAACCTCGGGTGGCCTTCCTTGCCTCCCCCATCTTGGTGGCTGCATGGCTAACACGAAGGCACCGGCGTAAGGTTAAAATATTGCTGAGACTCAAACATGCCCGCGCCAGTTAAGACGCTGTCATAAGGGCAGGCGAGATGGCTCAGCGGGCAGAGGCACTTGCTTCAGAGCCCGACAACCTGAGCTCTCCTGATCCCTGGAGCCCATGCGATGGAAGGAGAATCAGTTCTCCTGAAAGTTATCCTCTGACCTCTGACCTCTATGTGTGCGTGCTGAGGCACACAAGCCTATGTGCATACACACACACGAAATAAATAAATATTTTAAAAGTTTAAATATAAGTAAATGAAATGGTCCTAGCATATCACCACCACCACCACCACCACCATCACTGGTAACGATGACCCTCCAAATGGTAGAACTTAAAAAAAAAAAAACATAGTTTTTGAATTGTCTATTTTTTTCATAGCCTTAAAACCCAGAATGCTTGAGAATTTAAGTTGTAACGACCACATAGCAGTGGGATAAAGAAGTCCGTTTTCTCTAGTGGCCAGTGTTCTGAGGGGCTCAGCTAGGTTCAGGGAAGGAACTCAAAAAGATCAGCCACCTGGTTTCTGTGCAACTTGGAGACCTTCTAACTTGTAGTAAAAAAGGCTAACAACTGGTATATGGTGTGTATAATGACTTACAGAGGTCATGTGAGTCAGTACAAATTATGATTAGCATCTTATAAAAAAAATACCAAATCCACAAAGCCTTTGCAAACCAGCTACCCCAATGAAGTTCACGTGGCCTAGCTCACTCCTTCACTGGAAATCCTGACAGCGGAGCCTTCCTAAGAAGTTCAGAGATTCCGGCAACTGAGGAGACCACAGCTAGACGTGTGATTTTTCACCAGCAGCTCACTGGAGCTTCAGGGCCTCAAGGTCTGGGGATCTCAGAGACAAATACAACCTTGCATATCACGGTGCTTTGAAAATAACAAGGAAGAGCACCAATACTACTAATACCTTCTATGTAAGCGAATTTGGTTGCTGTGGATACATTTAAAGACATGTAATTTCTGCGTCTGTAAATTCCTTAACTTGGCAATTTAGCTTCTTTTGGGCAGGTTCAAGCTAATACTCACCAGTACATCATATTTCTCCAAATTAAACTGACATTTTAAGTAAGTAATAGTTTTTTCTTAACACCAAGGACTAACGCATACACCTAAGCATACTTGTGAAGTGCTCTACAGCTGCGCTCCAATTCCAAGCACAATGTTTATTTAAAAACATCAGACCACAGAACACATTCTCCAGCCTAAAGACGATTGCATGTGACCCTGGGAAATAATTAAAGACACAGTTTTGTTTGGCAGAAATAACAAAGCCCCCAGAAAAGTGGCAACACATTTTCTACTGTGTCCCTTGCTTCCAGCCTCTCAAATAACCAGCAAGGGTCACCCCCATTTCTTCCAGCTCTGCTCCTGTTTAAGCAAAATCACAATAGGGAACAAAGGTTTTTTTCATTTGTTTGCTTTAAAACAATAAAATAGTCCAAAGTCGGTCCATCTGTAAAATCTTGAGAGTAAAAGTATCTCCTTTGAACAGTGAGTAGATGCAGATGCCAGCGAGAGGTTCCACACCCACTGAACCATGAGTGATGGAATGAAGGCCCAGTGTCTTACTGAGAGCAGCTCCCTCCTGCAAAGATGGGCAGGGGGGCTTTCAGTAATGCTGACAGTGCCAATCCCAGAATTCATCCTGCTCTGTGCTCTGTCCACCAGCTATCCCAAACATCAAAGTGATTACAAATGCAAATAGAAAACTAGACACCCACAGCGAACAGCAAACATAGCAGGAACACACTGCCCTTTGGGACAGGCCTCCCAGGCTAGCCTCAAACTCACGATGTAGCCAAGGGTGATTTCTGGTCTTCCTGTAATCATTGTAATCACTCTCACAAGCACTCAGGATTACAGGTGAGCAGAATAATGGCCAGTTGTTGGAGATTGAACCCAGGGCCTCATGCATGCTGGGCAAGCACTCCGAGATACACAGCTGCACCATGAACACGTTACTAAGAACAAATGGACAAGGGCCTGCAGTGGTCCGGGGTATGAGACATGCTTACCACCCCACACCTGCACAGGCACTACGGTTAGAGATGCGGTTAGCCTGCAGCAGACCAAAGCTCAGGAAACAAACCTCCCCCAAGCCTGTTTTCCTGCAGGTGAATGACTTACAACAAAACCATTAACATACTAAACATCTCACAGGACAGAAACAGACTTTTCCCTGACAGACTCTTGGGTCGGGGGGGGGGGGGAGGCAGGATACACATGGGACAAATTGGTGCTCCAGTGTTTCAGCTGCCTGTAAAACAGCCACAAAAACCATGTACTAGTCAGATTCTGAGCAACTGTCACAGACAGCATGCAAATTCTCAACACCATTTTGTTTTTGTTTTTTGTTTTTTAAATCTTCCTGAAGCACTCCTATCACCAGGGTTAAGTGTGTTCTCATTCTGAACAGGACAGGGGAAAACAGAAGTTAAATCGCCATGTACTGAAAAGCACACACATGGCTCTTCTTGCACTGTGTGAGAGTCGGAGTAAGCACGGCACATCCGCACACACGTGCACACACACACACACACACACACACACACACACACACACACACACTGTGGAATTACTGATGTCAGGCACAGCAAACAGCATCGTGGTGGCAGAAACGGCACAATGGACTTTCCAGTACTCATTGCAAGCTCAGAGACGCTCGTCCTGTGTGCCTTCTCCACGAGGACCAGAAGCTCAGAGCACAGTGGAAAAGCTCAGCTTTCTTGCTGTCAATTTTTAAGCAAAACCTTCCCTCAGCCTTCCTTCCTTCCAGGCCAGAATTAACTCATGCCTGCTTAGACTTCTCAGGACCTCTGGCTGGCTGTTCTCATAAATTCTTACTCTAGATTTAATGAGCAAATTAAGTGAGAAGGTCAGCTCAGACTGAAGACTCGCCTTTTCTGAATGCCTACGATGCCACAAAGCTACAGAGAAGGAGAGGCATGGGTAGTCCCTTCAGAGTTAGGGAGGAAAACATGCTTCCACTTAAACAAGCTCTAAGTCCTCTGAAAATAAGGCTTAGGTCAAATCTTTCAGAGAGAAGCACAATTTTTTTTTTCCCACTCACTCTATCTGGTACTGGAGACTGAACCCAGGGCTTCATGCATGGTGAACAAGCATGTTCCATTAAACTATACACCCAGACTTTTATTTATTGATAACTATGATGTTTTAAAAAGTAATAGATTAGTTGTACAAAGCAACAAACAAATTCTCTTCAAAACCACAAGGACCGTAAAACAAACAAACAAGAAACCCAAACCAAACTCTTGCAAAGCCAGAAAGTTACATATCTACCTCACCTAGAAAGACCTGCTGTGACCTTTGCCCCATTTGGACATGTACTCAGTACAGTAAAGGTGCACAGTGTCCTCTGCCCACCACCGCTCCTCCAGACGTCTGCGCAAACTTACCGAAGGCTTGGCTATCTTGGATCTGTCATCCTGTGAGGAGAAAAGAGACGAGCGAGCAGTAAGAATAACAGGACTGCATCTGTAAAGGTCTCATTTTCAAAAGGCTGACCGTTTTTTGAGATTTTTTAAAAAAAATTACTATTCAATGATTAGCATTTGGTGTTCAGCAAAGTTAAATACAAACCTTGATCCATGTGATTTGACAGCAAAGATCAACAGTAGATTGAGGAACAAGAGGCATTTCCGTCTACGGTCCCCGAGTTTGGAATGGACGCATGACTGTCTGGTTCTTACGTGGAGGCGTTTAGAGGCTTACTAGAGTTGAACTATGACTTTCAATCCACAGAACAATGGAAAACAAGACCCTTCCCTTCCTTCTCTACTCTCAAGTTCACGGAGATATGCATCTTTCTGCTGTGGTGGCCTCAGTGAAGCCTGCAATCTCCCAGCAATATAATTATAAACTATTTAAACCTCAGGCTGAGGATGTCAAAATCTAAGAGCATCTGAATGCTGACTACAGAGAAACCACAGGGAGGTGACCTAAATGAAACCTGCCCTCCCTCCTCAGGGGAGTAGAACTTAGAGGAACAGGACAGAGAGGGACGTTCACAAGGACAGACCTTGCAGATGCAATACACCCTGTTACTTCTGGGAAGTGCGCCTATGAAAATGTGTGGAACGATAAAACTTCCAGACAAGTGAGACAGAGTCTCTCAAAGTATATATAACCTCCCAGCAAATCCAAAAGACCATAGACAAGCAGACAAACAGACACAGGCACACACAGAGACAGACATAGACACACAAACACAACTCAACAGAATTTGCTCTAAAATGGATTTCTGGGACTTCTAAAAAGAGCCTACTTTTATCTTTTCTTCATTTGTGGTTCTTACAAGAACCATCATTCACACACAGAAGACACATAAAAACAGGGATATGCCTGTATTTATTTATCTTATCTTTAGTTTCTTGTTTGCTTACTTAGGCTGGGGCAGCTGGCTATTTGTCTCTCATCACAAAAAGTGTATTCACGGCCACCCTTCACTCCCCTGGCTGCAAAACTGACTGGACTGATGATCTGCCCTCTGTATGTGCCTCTCTGTGGACTCTCAGAGACTGGTGAGTGTCCCCGGGACAGGGCCTTGGAGCACAGCATTCTGACCCTGAGTATAACAATAACTATAATCAAAAAAATGCAAAGCAAAGAAAGGTTGAATCAATTTATTTATGACAAAATGGTGTCCTGGTGGCGCCTATAATCCTAGCACTTGAGAGATAAAGGCCTGAGGCGTGAGTTCCAGGCCACCATGGGCTACATAGGAAGCTCAGGCCAACCTGGGCTACTTATTGAGACCCTGTCTAAACAAAGTATTCGAAAATCAGAAGAAATGGTTTCTGTTCTATTCTTTCTTACGTTTTCTGTAGTTGCAAATCCTGACTTACCAATGACAAACAGTAGCCTTCCAGAAGAAGAAGAAAGGCACCCCCCACCCCAAGAAATGACTTACTGGATGGAGCTCCCCGATGATGTATGTTTTAGACAGTTCTCGCGCGTCGGTAGAGTGCCCAACATCCTCAAAGTTCTCAGTAGCATCGCCCCCAGCTTGCTCTCTTAGGACTTCTTCCCCACCAGGATGCTGTTCAAAGGACAGGTTGCATGACCATTAAAATCTTTTCAGGAAAATGAGCTAAAAGGAAATGGTTAGTTTATTTAATCAAATAGCCCACCCCGGAAGTCACAGATGATAATGGCTGACTCTTAGGTGTCTACAACGTGGACTATAAGCATGCTTCTTCACTATCCAGTTCCTTGGTACAGCAGAAACTTCCTCTCATGCTATTTGTCCCCATGCTTCCGACCCAGCAGCGGTGTCATAGGATAGCCTTGATACTGTGGTAATGCCTGCTGTGCTTTTCAGGAAGTTCCCCAAATTTCCCCCCCGTCATCTGTCTCTAAACTGTCTCTTCTACTTAAGACTCAGACTTGGGACCCTCTCAGTCTGAGTGCGGACCAAGGAAAGACCATTCATTGGTCAGAGAGAGGTGAGCACAAAGTTTCCCTTCAGGATGCACTCTGTACCATGTACAGCCAGCACTGCTCACCAGACAAGCAGGAAGGCTCGGGCGGGGCATGATATTAAGTAGCTGCCATCAGTATAAACTGAACATCTAACAAAAAAGAGAGTCCCCTTTCCACATGGGGATGGGCAGAAGGAACCTTGTATTTGGCAGAGGCATCTTAGTGCTCTTAGTTGCAGTAATTGGAAAAACAAAGGACAGTCATGCTTCAGAGAGCAGAGTCCAACCAGAGACAAGAGACCTTAGGTGACAAGGCCTAGAGACTCCTGGGTAAGAGTTCTCAGACACACAGAAGGAAAATACACTTGGTTAAATCATCCAAGACACTCTGGCAGGAAAGCAAAGCAAAGAAAAAAAAAAACACTTCTTATATTTTTGGTTATGAGTATAGCCTTTAACAGCTCAGCCACCTCTCTAGCCCCCAAAACCACCTCAGGGTCCATAAGCCAACTCCCTATGCAGCTGACTGCAATTGGGACTTCCTTCTTCCCAATGACAGAAAATAACAAGGACACCCACTATTGTTCAAAGGTGGAGTTATTCTGCTGCTGAAACCTGTTCCTTCTTTACTTGGACACATCTAGCACTAAAGCGTACTGTTTCTTCCTTCTTTTTCATAGAAGTTATCACAAGCTACATTGTATGAAAAAAGTCAAGAAACACAAACAATACAATAATATTGGTTGATAATCTTGCTGTCAAGGGAGCTAGACAAGGAAAGTTATGATCATTACCTTGCACACTCGCTTTACTAAGTACAAAGCAGATGAAGTTCCAGAGTACAGAGATTGTAGCTTCTAGTGTTTACTACATACTCTGTGTGGTGGTTTGAAGGAGAATGACCCCTATAGGCTCCTAAGTTTGAATGCTTGGTCCCCAGTTAGTGGAACTGTTTGGGAAGGATTAGGAGGTGTGGTCTTATTGGAGGACATATATCACTGGGGATGGGCTTTGAGGCTTTAAAAGCCCACACCAGACCCAGTGTCTCCCTCTCTCTGCCTGCTGCTGCCTGTAGATCATGATGTAAAGCTTGCAGCTACTGCTCCCATGCCATTCCTGCCTTCCTCCTGCCATAATAACCATGGACTAACCATCTAAAACTGTAAGCAAGCCTCTGACTAAAAATGCTTTCTCTTATGAGCTGCCTTGGCCATGGTGTCTTTTCACAGCAATAGAACACCAACTAAGACACTGTGGGAACTTGAGAAAATACTAGTAGTTGGGGGCTAGAAAGGTGGCTCAGCAGTAAAGAGCATTTGCTACTTGCAGAAAACCAGATTCGGATCCCAGCACTCACGTGGGGTGGCTCACAACCACCTGTAATTCTAGTGTGGGGGAAGGGGATCTGTCCACATTTGGTACACATACATACACTCAGGTACAACACACACAAACACATTAAAAAAAAAGAAGAAAATACTGGTCACAGCTTTGGAGGATATATTTTAAAACACATCAGACACATATCACTATGTTTAATAAACACGACAGTGTCTTACTAAACACTTCCCAATATTAGTGTCTGTCCTTAGCATGACTTCTTGCACTGCATAAACATTGCCCTAACTCACTGGGATGTGTTCTGCTCCAGCCATTCTGACAATGAGAAGTAACTGATAAGAATCAAATGCGCACGGAAGACGCTAGATGTATCTCACAGGTGTGGCAGTGGTAATCAAGACTTTCTGGATCTGGAACAATCTGGAACTGCCAAACAGTGATCTGACTTAGGAGCAGAAAGGCAGGCAGGTAGGAGATATGAAGTGACCAATGTCCCCACAGCCCAGAGGTGACCAGTCCCTCACTACTGCTCCTCAGCTAATGACTTAATTCACAAGTTACTCAACTTGGGATTCCTGCTCAGGACAAGTGAGTCTCAGCAGATCTCCTGGAGTCTCACTGTCCACCAGGAACAGCCTGTCTTCCAGGACAACACAATGAGGTGACGCCATCACCTCGGTCTGCTATGGAGTCATGGGAATCCTGGAGTGTAAGTGCCACGGTGGAGGAAGCACACATCCCACCTCAGTTACACAATAATCTTAACTCAAAGAGCAGTGCAAAGGGGCAGCCCTCACCATACACTCCCATGGGAAAGGAAGCAAGGGCCGTGTTTGTCTGAAGCTCTGTCTCCAGGGTGGACCTTGCCTAAATCCTTTGTCACGCAGTGTTCTAAGGGAAGAAAGAAAACATTTCGGGCTATTGGTCTCACGGATCGCTGTTGAGTGTGTGTGTGTGTGTGTGTGTGTGTGAGTGTGTGTGTGTGTGTGTGTGTGTGTGTGTGTGTGTGTATGTATGTGTGTGTAAATAACTTAGAAAAAACACAACACCAAATAAATTGATTGCTGTTGAAATGTTGTAATTCTACCCTAAAAACTTTTTTTGGAAGAATCAATAAGAAAATCAAAGCCTGAAAAATTGTTATAAGATAAAATAAACTTCAAGTCCTGATAAGACAGCAAAGATAAGGGAGTAACTCTTGGTAATATCCAGTATTTTCCTTGAAATAAATGATGCACACAGAGAAAGAGAATGTGCTTGCCATGTAAATTAAGTCTACCTCATTACATCATAATTGTCTGAAACTTGGCAATTCTTCTGCCATTCTTATTCTTGTTAGTAGGATACACCGTAGTTTTCATAAGCACACAAGGTAGTTTAAGACTGTAATTGTGATTAAAAAAAAAAACAAAAAAACCTAGGAGTGCACATAGTGTTCATGTCCTATCTTTTGGGCATGTTGTAGAATTTGGGAGTGGCCCACAGAAAAGGCTTTGAAAGAGAGGTGGTGTGGGAGCCTATTTTCAGGTTTCTGGTGGCTTTACCCAGCAGGTCTGCATAGAGGGGATGATTAGGACCACAGGCCTGAGTGCAGGTGTCTGAGATGGTCTGCACTTGGCTGTGCCGGGGGGGTGGGGGGGGGGTGTTTCTTTTGCTCCACCCCTTGGCATTTCTATAAATACCCTAGGGCAGAGACAGTCAGGGCCCGTTAGAATAGGTTCCAGGCCCTCTCGAGGCTATCCTGTATTTTCTATTTATCTCTACACTCTAAATCCTTCTATCTAATGTTTCCTGCTGCTCTCACTCTGGGGAAAACTCTGGGGAACTGTGGGGTTGGTGGGTAGCCATCCCACAAGGTGGTAGGGTAGCAAGTGCCTGGTGATTTTCCTGAATTAAGGAATGCATAACTGCACAAAGCCAGGGGACGGGTACATCCACATCAGACGTCTGCCTCCACCCACCCGACTCTGACAGCAGCAGGCAGCTGTAGAGCCCGGAAAAGGAGGGAAAGGTGGAAAGGGACACAGGCTGAGTAGAACGAGACAGCCAATCGTTTCTGTGAAGGGTTCCCATTTTCCCAAAGGAATATTTCATTTTCTGTGTATGTGGCGCTAGTTAATTCGCACGACAAATACATGCCTTGTGTCCTCAAAAACCGGACTCAAGAGTCGGCACAAACAGCCCTGGTTCCTGCCTGCAGAGGCCACGGTCTAACAGGCAGACATGAACCATGCTCAACTGTGAACACCAAGTGAATGTCACTTCTGAAATCACATGGTGAGTGCCACCAAGATGAAAAAGGAGTGTCACCAGTGGAGAAAAAAATGCAGAGACAACTGGAGTTGTGAGGGACAGGAGTTCCAGCAGGAAGTCCCTCTAATGCAGGAGTTCAGGGACAGGAAGGAAGCCAGCCTGGGACTCAGGAAGGGCAAGGACAGGACAGGCCAAGAAGGCTCCCAGGTCTTTTCAAGGATCTTGGTCTTTATTTGGTGAGCAATGGGAAGCCACTGACACACATTTAAGAAGGAATGAAGGTGAGAAGTCACATTTCACTTTGAGAAGAGTCCTGAGGGCAAGAGAGGGGAGAGTAAGTAACCTAGGCTAGAAAAGCTGACAGCTCATAGTGCGAGCAGGCCGGATATGAAGACGGGAGATGAGGGAATGGGAGCTGGTGTGGGAATGAGACATGAAAGACGTGAGACAGAATAGATCACAGGGCTTCCAGTCAGTGAAGAGTGACTCAAACATTGATGAATGGACGACCGAACGCTTGGAAGACCCAAACGACAGCACTAACTGAAGGAACTGGGAATGGGAATCCATAGAGACCAGATCTAAACTGGTTGTTGGAATAACCTTAGCGATGCACTCTGTGCACATAGCTTGAGAGATTATAATTCTTTCCATGTATTTTTGTGAATTCCCAACTTCCTTAGCTGCCCTGATAAACCCTGATCCTGCCAGTACATGAGAACTCTCAGAGATGAGGGAATATCAATAACTGGTGTTAAATAGCCTTCACTTTTTGATCTGAAAAAAAAAAAGGAACTCTGTTTTAAAATACTAAAAGTTGGCACTGTCCATTAATCGAGAAATTTTCTGCCACATCTCCAACTCAGGACTAAGGATACATTCAGGAAGTCATGATACAAGTTGCACATTCCTAATCCCCAAACCCCAAATCCAAAAATTTACTGAGTGCTGCTGGCATGATACCCCAAACGGAAAATCCTATAATCTGACTTCATGTAAGGGGTTATAACATAAGTACACTAAAATTATATTATAAAATGATGCTCAGGCTATGTGTGTAAGAAGGACATGGCTTTGCCATATATACCCTGCAAGAATGAGGAGCATTCTCAGCAATTAGGCTGTTGACATTCCAGAGATGTCTACACCACCCTGGAGGGATGCACAGTGGTTGTGGAGGAACCCAGAGGAACCCTCTGGAGGTACTTCAGCTACAACAATGACGCCAATAAAGAGCTCAGTCTTCTTAGAAAGAAGAAGCAGCTCCGGTTTGAGAAACGGTGGAGAAATGGGAAACTGATGATTGTTCATATTGTCTGTAGCCACGGACAGAGCACCAGGCTGCCATGAGAAGATGAGATCTGTGGACGTTCACTTCCTCATCAAGGTCTATACTCAGGAGAATGTGTCTCTTGTTCAAATCCAAAGTTTCTTGGGTAGAAAATTCACCTGCAGGGGTCTAATGTGGACAAGTGTGGCTTGTTGGGTTTCTCAAGCCCAGAAAGATGAGTTAATAATAGAAAATGATACTGAACTTGTTTCAAATTTAGTGGCTTTGATTCAGAATGCTATAACAAGTTTGTTTGTTGTTTTTAAAGGACAACAGAAAAATGTAGGTGACATCTGTTTTTGAAAAAGGAATAGTGCAGTGGTCTAGGTTGGACTTCCACATCTACAGAACCAAGGTCCTGGAGCAGAACTCTAACTTGTGGTGTCCAACGACGACACAACAAACGGCTTATGAGGAAACACAAAGAAGTGTATGAAACAAATGGATTTCATACCAGTGGGTCCCATCCCTAAGATACCACTGTGAATATACAAATATCCCAAGATCAGAGGCTTAAAACACTCCTGGTCCCAAGAATTTCCAAACTGTATTACAAACAGTTAAAGTTGGCTCCTGAAATTCAGCTGGTCTCAGCAAAATTTCCACTCACGGATCTCTTCTTGAAATGCTGTCTTTATCTGATATGTTCTCTCAGTCCTTCAGCCCACCAGACACCTGGTCCCCATGTGCAAACTCTGAGGCTCAGTCCTCGGCCCTGCTCCCAGTCCACTTACAGGCTGTCTCCTGGTGATTGCATCTCCAGTTTGCATATCACCTGTCCACTAACGAATACATTTGAGCAACCACTTCCATGACTTCACGGTGCCAGGCTCCTAGTACATCCATCTCCTTAAAAACTTCACCCAGTGCCCAATGTACATTTCAAGCATAACGTTTCTCTCTCCTGCCCTAAATACCCTCTTTCCCAGTCTTTCTGTCCTCAGTTAACGTTGCCACCGTGATCCCAGTTGCTGTGGCCATCTCACTCCTGCTCCAATGACAATTTTTCAGATACCGTCCTTGAATTCCCACTCCTAACCTGGCCTCCCTTTCATCCCACACTATAGCCTTTACCCTTCCCTTCACAGATCACACTGTTACACTTTCAAGTCATAAATTGGTTTGCAAAACTCTTCATGACTCAGACTTCAGCCTGTCCTGTTCTCCTCTGTTTGCCACCTCCTTCAATGCCTTCAAATATGTGCCGACTAAACACATGAGAATAGCACAGACCTTTACTTTGAGGATCACTGCATATGCCAGCCAGCCGAGGAGCTGAACTTTCTCACTCCAAACGCTTCATACAAATCTCCCTTCTCTGAGCTATAATAGTTCTTACCCTTCAGGTCACATGACTTCACACTTAAATGATAATTCATTAAATTAAAATCAACTTTGTGCAAAGCACTGTGGGGCACATAGGAAAGAGCACCACCCAATCCCGTCTGATTGAATAGTAAAACAGGCTCAACCCTGTTAGTAACTGGATGGGAGAAAAATCATTTTAAAAAAAAGTATGCGATCTAATCCTGAAGAAACATGTACTTTCTTTGGGCTAAAAGAAAAAAACAGAAAAACAAAACAAACAAACAAACAAACAAAACCAGAAGGCCTATGGACTTCACTGATAGAGCTTCAGTTCTGACTAATCATGAATGACCCACAGGTCCTAAACATCAGGCATGGCTTTGAGCAATGTTCCCCAAGAGGCAAGTATGAATGAGCTGTGTGGCTCCCAGGTACCCATATCACACAGCAGTTGCAGGATTTTCATCTTCATTAATGTTAAAAAAAAGTCTCCTAGCTTTAGGGTAAAATAGGCTCAAGCTCCACACACCTTCATCCCTCACGCCCATGTATGTGTGTGTGTGTGTGTGTGTGTGTGTGTGTGTGTGTGTGTGTGTGTGTGTGAACAGAATAGTCTGAAATATATAAACATTTTGAAATGATTCAATCGAGCTAATTATCCTATCCATCGCCTCACATACCTATCAGGGTTTTATTGTAGTAAAAACATTTAGGATTCACCCTCTTAGCAATTACCAAACATACATCATACTTAGCAAGAGTCATCATGATGTTCAATATACCCCCAGAAGAAGAGTCTAATACAAACCAAATGTTTTCTTTGTAGCTGACTCATCCCAGGAAAGGCACAGCTATGAGATGGCCAAGGACCAAATGACTCTTCTGTAACTACAGAATGGATATCAGGATCAAGTCAAACCTGCTTTACAATCCTCCCAATCCTAGGACATGAAGAGGTTCTGAGAAAGTCCTGTTTGCACAATGAGATTAAAGCTTATGTAACATTTCATTCATATTAATTTAAAATAAATTAAGAGTCATTGCTTTACAATAACTAAAGATCTGAAGTGGTTTCTTAACCTTCTCATCTAAAATTTATTTAAATAATTAATTTAAATTATTAAATGTAAAATATAGCAATATATATATCAGAAATTAGAATTCAAGGGCCTACCTATAAAAAATGAGAAATATAAATAAGGTCAGGAAGTAAGTATTAATGAATGACAGCAATAAACTCAGGCAAAGAAGGTCACTTCAGGTAGGAGAACAGACAAGAAAAGAACCCTCACTATTCAGAATGACCGACTAGAAAAGTAGGGCTACCCCTGACTGCGGTAACTGGGCATCCCAATCAATGGCATTCGGTGAGCTAGTGTGATATTCAAAAATCAAAGGTGTATCTTTGGTTTCCTTAAAAAAGTAAGAGTTTTAAAAAGGAGACAATATCACAAACTTGGTCATTATTCCTCACTGAGCAACATTTATCCGTAACAAATTTAGTGCTATTCACAGACCCTTGGCCGATGCTGATAAATGCTCAGATTCCCGTTTCATCTTTCACTAATAATACTAACCTAATATTTTTATGTAATTAGTTAAATTATTTGCTGTGAGAAATTAGACCAGCTAAAAGCACGACCACAACATCAACTTATCTTCAAAGCCAGCCATGATCCTACTCACCCTACACCTTTCCAAATAAACTCTAGTGACAAGAATTTAATCTGAAAAGTACCTAGCCTGGGAAGAGAACACCCGTTCCTGGGATTGCTTTCTTCATGAGAGATACCAAAGTTATCAAAGTGGCACATGCGAAATCTCCCTAGGGGACCAGATGATAATGCCATCCACAGCCAGGTTCTAGGAACCTCAGTGAGAGTGCACGTCTCTTGTTTAAGACTACATTGCACAATGGTTTACCCCAGGCCATAAAAAATAATTAACCCAAACATTACAGGCAGAACTGGCTATCCAGTGTATTTCTGATCCAGTACTGTTCATATGCAAAAACCTATCCCCAGAGGGTCCTCATCTTCACCCCATCCTCTGGCTCCCTGTCAAGTCTCTACTTCAGTAACAACTAGGAGTAAGGATGATACAGCGTGCACCATGTAACAGCTTTGCCAGTGGAGATGAGAGCCGAATTCCTCACACACAGAAGACAATGAATACTGGAGTGAAACAGAAGAAAGTGTTCTCTAAAGAACAACACTACATGAACATCACACAGCCCTTGAATGCATCTAATAAAGTCATGACCTGGGGTTACTTTTTATGTTACTAGGACAAGAGTGATAAAATATTAGTAAAGTGATATTTCAAACCATTTTTAGAATGAGGCCAGAAGGCAGTCATAAGAGACAGCCATATTAGACTCTATGACAGTGGTTCTCAACCTTCTAATGCTGGGACCCTTTAATACAGTTCCTCATGTTGTGGTGACCCCCCTCAACCATAAAATTACGTATGCCGCTACTTCATAATTTTGCTATTGTTACGAATCATAATGTAAATATCTGGTATGGATATTGGATATGTGACCCCTGTGAAAGAGTCATTTGACCCCAAAGGGGTCGTGACCCACAGGTTGAGAACCACCGCTCTATACGCTCCAGGATTTTTTTTTTTTTTTTTTTAACTGCAGGGAGTAAAATCCATTTCAGATTTTCTGAGACCTAGAAATAGATCTACAAGATCTGATAAAAATAATTTAGACACTAGTTATGATATAGATTATTTGTGTGAATAATAATTCTTAACACAGATGCCATGAGCTCAGATGAAGAAAAATAATGCTGCTAGAAAAGTCAAAATCACTTTAGATTAAAACGTGCTTCCTGCAACTGCCATTTCAGAGATACCCTTTCCTCAGTGAAAATAATCTCCAGGCTCATTCTTTACCTCTGTTAGTGTCTTGGGCGCTTTCACAGTTCCTGACTTTCAAATAAAAAAACAGGGCATAGTTTTAGAACTATCTTTGTCAGCTGTGTTCTTCCTTAACACAAATAATTTAATAAAATGAAACTATCTTCAACTTGATCCAAAGTAGTTTTGCTCAGTGGTTGGCCTTAATCCCTAGAATGGCTACATTTCACTGGACTCAGAACACACATTATAAACTTCCAAACTCAAAGATCCAAATGTCTCTTCAATGAAAGCGAAAAGCTTTGCATTCTTGTCCACTGGGAGGTCCTCTCCTATAGTGCACAGCTCCAGTCGTTTTCATCACTCCAGACCCTTCCCCGTCCTCTTAGAGACAGAGCACTGCTGAATGCTCATCCCAAATCATTATGACCCTCTCTCGTACTCTATCAAAGCCTTGCAATGGTGACCTCCTGCAGCCACTCAGACGTCTTGTATTTCTCAACCAAGGAGCATCTCTACCTATGGTACAGGGGACCAGCCATATCTGGTGAGAGACTGTGGCTCCAATGTATTCCTCTTACTCGATAGTATATAAGCTCAGCAGATGTAAGAGATGCCTCCAGCTTGCCTTTTGGCTGGGTATCCCACATGATTGAATTCTGGCTAATGGAAGGCAGATGCGAAGGACTACAGAATCTTCCATAAGTCGTCCGTCCTTTGCCCTATCTTATCTCCTCCCTTGCACTGCTGCTGCTAAGCTTGAGGACGAGGACCCTTCCCCACATTGCCTGAAAAGGGAGTGTGGACTTTTCAGGATAGAACTGTTAACACAGCCCTGGGCAGGAAAGCTACTTGGTTTGACAAGTGAATAAACTCTCATCTCACATGTGCATGGTTATTTGGGTTTCCATTGAGTTTAAATCTAATTACTACATCAATTAGCAGAACTATTAAGAAGCCTTCTGTATTGTTGACTAAACAGTATAGAATAGACATCTAGATAGAAAAACAGGAGTTTTTAAAACACAATCTAAGTCCTTTCTGGATAGATAAAATTGAAGTTCAAAGAGCAGGTAAACAAAGGAGTAGAGGTCAAAAATAACAGGTTACTCACGGATGTGTGCAAAGCCTGTTATTAGTAAAGAAATTAGTTTCAATAAAGAAAACTATGAAAGACTAGGTGGTTAGAATTACATAAGCACATAGGTTGTTGAAAGCCAGCACGTTGCAGGAGACTAGTGCTAAGGACCACTCTGAGGCCTGAAGAAGAACAAAGCGTGACAGATATGCCAGAAGAGCTTTTCCCCACCCAACACAACGGGCTGAAGGACCCAGCCACACAAAGGCTGAAAGCCAGAGCAGCTTAACTCTAGGAAGCCACAGCGATGCTGCAGGACAGTGTTGCAATAAAAAGCTGTTACCCATGCTTGATGTGAACTAGTCTGGGGCAGTCGGCCTTACAGCAACCACTCCTGGACTCTTGCTAAGCCCGGCCTCCTCTGAACCCAGAGCCAAGCCCAGACACACTCATCTGGGCCAAAGAGCCTGAATCCAAAAAGACCAGAACTGTAGAGATTAAAAGGACCTTCAGGGAAGGACTATCTGAATTTTACAGGTGAAGAAAGTGGGACAAAGAACTGACACAAAGGCCACAATTCAGAAGAAAGGACAGGGCCACAGTTGACTCAGATCAATGCTTTCTTGAAAAGAGTGAACAACAGAGTAACTTTCTACCCAAGGGAAAACTTCAAAAACAAAGCTTCTTCATAAATTTCTCTTTAGGGAATTTGGAGGGAAATCACTCCTTTAAACTCGAGAAAATGAAATGCTTACCACCCTAGATGCTCCAGCTAAGAATAATTCAAAGGACAGGTGTATACACACACACACACACACACACACACACATACACACACGAGCTCTTAACTGACCACAGAACTGCCCCTATAAAAAAGTAATACTATGTGGTCCAAAAAGTCCACCAGTTCTGGAGTTTGAAACAGGCTCTTTCATTACATACACACACACACACACACACACACACACACACACACACACAGGAAAGTAAACAAATTCCCCAAAGCAATGACAAAGCAAAAATGAAAACAAAAACCCACAAAAAGAATAAACAAATCAGCCAAAAAAATTAAAAATCACAAACAAAAACCTAATAGAGATTATCTGGAATAGTTAAAACAAAATGAAAAAAACATACAAAAATATTTGGAAAGCAGTTTAAGTAAGATTTAAAATAACAAGACAGCCCAACCAAATGTTTTCTTTCATTTCTGGAGTCTGTTTTTCTAAGGCAGCAAATTATGGTAGCCTGGAAGCTGGCTGAGTCCACCAGACTTCTCTGGCTCATTCTGGGCTCTGCAGAGGAGCCAGCACCTCCACGGAACGTGAACTCGCCTGCTCACCGACTCCTTGCAAGCACAGCCTGAATTCTGAGCCATTCCACATGGGAGATCTTAGATGGGCTCATGTGGCAGCCACCTGTGCGGTCACCCGGCCAACACACAAGCCTGCCCACTCATTCAGACTCAGTGCTACCCCACTTCCTGTGGGGGACCAAGGTGGGGAAGCCAAGGGGTGGCTCGGACAGTGTGGGCGAATAGGTAAGCACCAGGCATTGATGCAATGGCACCAAGACAGGGCAGACAAAGGGAGAGCGTGAGCAAGAATCGAGACAGAGGCCTGGGGAGAACATGATGGACTTGTCACAGAGGAACAAGCAGCTGTGTGCGACCATGGAAAACGTGGGGCAGATTCATGGGGCAGGATGGGCTCCTCTGAAGCCAGAATTAACCCATGTAGACTGGAGAAAAAAAAAAAATCCTCAGAGATTTTGCCTGAGATACCTGCATTTCACAGTAATGCCTCAACGTTCCTGTCTGTCTGTCTGTCTGTCTATCTATCATCTATCCATTCATCCTCCAAAGTTTCCCATCCTTTCTGTCAGCCTCTAGTTCTCAATCCGTGCCCTTCCCACTTGTGTAGTTAAAGATCTCAGATTGGGGGGCGGGGTGCTCAAGGAGGACCCTGAGACAAACTGGGGGGTAAGGAGTTTATTAGCAGAGTTATCAACACCATGAACTGTCAGACAGATAGACAGCATGGCAGGGACTCTGCAGAGAGGAATCAGGGCCCGTGAGGATAGAGGTTTCACAGTACAAGCCCACAGCCAGGCTCTTTGATGGCCAGGCAAGAGTCAGGGAAGGAGGTGAGGAGCAAACGCATGACCTTCGGTACCAGCCTTTATGTAAATCCCTCCAGGTGAGAGATTCTAGCACCTGGAGTCTGTGAGATGGGGGGGCTAGCAAGCTATGTCGCAATAGCCTGCCTGCAGGACCTGTGAGGAGAGGGGAAGGTGCCGTGGCCTGAGTAACAGCTGCAGTCCCATACGTAGCTGTTTCTTCCACATGAAAACATCCCATCTTTGAGGGAAAGGGGATGCTAAGAGGTTTATGAAACTTACCAGACTCACAGGCCCTGCAGGGTCACGTGATAAGCAACACTTGCTGAGGAAAGGAAATTGCTCCGAGGTATGGCTACCTAAAAGTTTCCCGAGGTGGTGCGGCTTGTGTGAGTGAGTCCTCACTCATGCTGGGTGGGCTTTGGGGTGATGTACCTGCCCAAGGCACCCAAGATCCCTGAAGCAACCCTCTCACTCACACGCCTGTAAGTAACGCCAGTAAATTCATTGGTTCAACAAGACTTGAATAGGGTCATCTCACTGGCCTGTTGTCATGGCTCTTCATGGGGCGAAAAGATATTTCCTTACATCTCCCTGGGAAAAGTCGCCCAGCATCCTTCTATTAGCTAGGAAAATGTAGGGACAATAGGGTCAAGTAACAGTGCCAGATTACGTTTAACAAATGCCGACTGTATCAGGAAGTGTTCTGAGAGCATGTCAACCCTTTCAACTGTCTCCACAGGCCTCCAAGTGGGATATTTCTACCATCATCCCAATTTTAGATGCACAGGGTAAGGCTCAAGATGACGAAGCTCATCAGTGAGAATTTGGGGCAGGAATTCAGGTAGGCTGATTGCAAACCAAGTCTCTACACCACTGTGTATATTGGGAAGAAAGAACTGCCCTGAATTATGCTACCAAGGACCTAACTAAGTCCAGGATGGTCTCTCTGCCGCAAAGAATGCATATCTAGTAGCCACTTGCCCTCCCTCCAACCTCTCCAGATGTTTTCTGGTGGCATCTTTTCTGTGTCAAGGCTGCCCTTGAGGGCTTAACTGGATTTTACAAGTATAAAAATATAGTGGTAAATAGTTTACTTACGTGTTTTGTATATTAAGGAAACATTCAGAAAGAAGAGAGAATGAAGCAGCTATCACTCCCCAATTAAACCTCCCATGATCATTTATCAAAACCTTAAAATAGAACATCAAACTGCAAAAAGATTAAACAGTACAGTATCAAGTCTGGCACCTAAGAGTGTTCAAGTAATAATGGAGTTTCCTTTCTTCCCTACCCCATGACCCCATTCCCTATAAACTGTTGGAAGCCAGTTCTAGTACCAAACCCCAAAGAACCCCATTCTTACCAACTCCCCTCATCATCATCAAGATGATGGACTTAATCAGATACCACAATTCTGAGAGACCATGAGCAGCCAGACTCCCTGGTAGGGAGACAGACAGGGAAAGAGGCCATGGCTAGGTAATAAATGTGGCGAATCTCCAAGATGGCCAGCTTCTTCTTCAACCTACTGACTTGAGACAAAAGCTGCCTACCAGGGAGTCTGTCTAACTCCTAAGTCTCTCAACTCCACTAAGCCATGTGCTCAAGGAGTTCACAGAAACATTACAAAAACAATGACCTCACTCTTTAAGGTCAGTTATGAGGAGGGCACTGGTGTAATACGGTAAGCTGGCAGAAAGCTAGAGGCTTTCTCTCCTTGAGAAAGGAAAACAAAATTCCTCACCTTTTAGAAATAAAATAGTGAGTGTTTGGACTAAAACATTCCATGAGTCAATGATGATTCTATGCTTGGTCAGTGTGCCCTGACCAGTACTTTTAATTCGCCATTACTAAGCCCGTTTCATTAGATAAAATAAAGCAAGTAAAGATTCCTGAAAGGCACAAAAGCCCCA
The DNA here is from genome assembly GCF_007827085.1 of Peromyscus californicus insignis. Taxonomy (NCBI): domain Eukaryota; kingdom Metazoa; phylum Chordata; class Mammalia; order Rodentia; family Cricetidae; genus Peromyscus; species Peromyscus californicus. The sequence continues at coordinate 73,394,045 of NW_026294469.1, read as the reverse complement.
AGTTCTGATGCAACGACTTTGAAGTCAAGGGAAGAAAGGCTGGGGCCAGGCCTGATTCCCAGGGACAGAACCATGCACAGATGCCATCAGGCTGGGGTGGTCACAGTGGACTTCTTGACTGACTACCCAGCATCATTAAGATTAGCAAACCTACCAAAACCAGGGGCCCAGAGGCAGATGACTGTGACTTGAAAGAGCCTGTTGGTCGACCTAGAGTCAGAAGAGCCAAAACTACCTGTCCCCCTGCATTGACACCAGAGGCCTGATAGTGGCATCATTCTATCCTCCCTGCTTCCCCTTCTATACTAAACCATTAGGGCCCCTTCCTATTTAAGTGTTAAGAATAATAAATGGGCCGGAAGGTGGAGGTGCATGCCTTTAATCCCAGCATTTGGGAGGCAGAGGCCGGCGGATCTCTGAGTTCAAGGCCAACCTAGTCTACTGAACAAGTTTCAGGACAGCCAGAGCTATTATACAGAGAAACCCTGTCTCGAAAAACAAACAAACAAACAAAAAATAATAAATGGGGCTGAAATCTGCAGGTGGGCAAGGGAGAAATAAAACAAGCTGCCAGGAAATTACTCAATCTGACCTAACAGCCATTCTGTATGCGCTTTCTCCTATTTTATACTTTTAAGATGACATACATTCAATCAGTTCATACACACTGAGTCCCTTCTCCATGCAGGGTTATTCTAGGACTTAGGAGATACCTATGACTATGAAAACCTCCAGGGTTCACAGGGGGCATCCTTTACTAGGAAACAGATATGCAACAATATAACAAATATAATAAAATAAGCAAATTAGTGTTTCGGAGTCATGTACTATAGAAAACAAATACAAGGCTAAGGGTGTAATTCAGTGGTACAGCAACCACCCAGCATTACCCACGCCATGATGTGATCCCTAGCACTGAGGAGAGGGAGAGAGAAAAAAAAAAAGGCAGGTTAAGGAATTCAGGGATCTAGACAGACTTCTAGCTTGAATAATTTGGTCAGGATAGGCTTTGTCTGTCTGTCCATTGTTTTGAGATCTCATTCTATAGCTCAGGCTGCCCTGGAATGGACTAGGAGGCTAAGTGGGAGAGGTGGGAGCCACCACACTGGTTAGATATGGGCTAATAACTAGCTAATACTTGAAGAGGACAAAGGAGTGAACTGTATGGATATTTTCAAGGGATATTTTTCCCATGGAAAGAACATAGAACGGGTCATACTTTCAGTACCGTGCTAAGAACACTCTACTTAAATCTAACCTCTTCAAAAAAAGGTTTCTGTGATCCATTTTGAGCTAATTTCCATAAAATGTGAGGTTTAAAATAAGATGTATTTATGTTTTGACCACTGATAACCAGTCATTCCAGAACCATTTGCAGAAGACTGCCCTTCCTCCACAGAAATGCCTTTATATTTTTGTGAAAAATCAGTTAGAAATATCTGTGTGAGTCTATTTTTGGATTTTTCTATTTCCATTCCACCGATCTACATATGTGTCCCTCTGCCAGCAGCACACTCTCCAGAATACTGTAGCTACACCCTAAGATTTTTAATTAGGTGAAAGAATTACCCACGAAGAGTTTACATGGAATAAAGTGGCACACACAGTTGGCTTTACTTCTAAAATGTCAATCTATTGTGATGAGCAAATTCATAGGAGACCTGACCAGTCATGAGATGTCAGAGGGTCAGACCACTGACAGCAGCAGGGGTAGTAAACGATGGTCAGATTCTAACTTCAAAACGAAAGATAAGCCAACAGAATATTCTGGTGGGTTTAAGACGAAGTGTAAGAGACTCAAGATTGGGGAACACAACTGCCATCCACTGACACAGGGAAGGATGAAGATGGAGGATTGGAAACAGAAAATCAGGTGCTGTTTCTCAGATGATAGGTTTGAGAAGCCTATCAGATACCTAAGTGGAGACATGAAAAAAACATACATGAAGCCAGCACTCAGGAGAGGGGCCTTTCTGACCTGGTTATAATAATCCAGAAGTCATCTATATGTTGAAAGCTGTGACATTGGACAAGATGGTCCAAAAAGAAGGAAAACACCCTGGCCTTAGGGTCTCCAGTACTGAGGTCAGAAAGAGGAGGAAAAGGAAGAGAAGGAGGCCAAAGGGGTGACCATGGAGCTAGGAGAGAGCTGGGAGATGGTATCCATCCGGGAAGCCAAGCAGGAAACAACTTCATGACATTCAGCTGACACACGGAACACCACAGGAGACCTCGGCAGGAGCGGTTCTAAAACACTCATGGAATTTTAAGAGAAAGGAGCAAACAAAACAGAGAGGGGAGCTGAGTGGTTAGAGAAGCAGGGTTAACAGGACGTTCAAAGGCTGCACGACACAAGGAAACAAATCCTGAGGAGACGTCGGGGAAGCGTCCACAGAAGCCATGCATATGTACATTTTAGGATGGGGGTTGGGGGGGTCACCATGATAAATAATGAAGAGAATGGCCCGGGGGAGAGGCTCAGAGGACAGAACTTGTTTATGCAGAATAGAAAACAGAAGGTGGCGAAGAAGAAATGTCGTGTCATCAAATGAGAAAGCAGAATCCAGAGGAAACATGGCAGCCCTGGCTTTGACAGAAAGAAGCAGGAAAGTGTCTCTGAGTGTGCTCTCTGTGGGCTAAACTCCACTCTGTCTTACAGCATGGGACCCAGTGTTCTTTGCTCTGCGGTCATTTAACAATCCATATTTTCACAACAAAGTCCCAGAATGCTGAGTGATAAATCCCTCAGGACAGAATTTCACCAAGTGTCTATGACGAAGAAGAGATCTTAACACTGCCACTGATTACCATGAGTGGGAAAGGGGTGGGGTGAAATATGATAGCGGTAAAGCATGAGCTGGCAGCTGAGTTCCACAGGAGGCTCCCCGTCCACCACAGGATTATGTGGCGAGCAGTTACTATGTCCAGGGCAGACGGTGCTGAGCAGACACACGTGCGGCCTGCCATCTTACAAGACAAAGCACAGTGACCAAGGAAGTGCCAGGTACTGACGGATGTCACCATTGGCAGGCACATAAAACAAGAAAGTAAGACAGAATGTTGTCCTTTCTGTGGAGCTGTAACCTAAAAGGGGCAGTGACCAGGGAAACAGAGGACAGGCAGAGAGGAAAGACAAAGGTTTGGGACAGAAACAAGTCTAGCTGGTTTGAGAAGCAATACAAAGCCATGGTGGGCAGGAGATAGAGTTACCACCTGAAGTGAAGAGAGCCACAGGCAGGGCCCCATCGCCATTAAACTGGGCAGAGATGGGATTTTATTCTAAATGCAATGGGAAGTCATGGGAAGGGATCCCAGGAAGAAATGACAGTCTTTCCCAAGACGGAGTTCAGTTTTCTTCTGGAAAGTACATTCCTTCGTGTAGTGCTAGCGTGTGTTAAGTAGTGAAAGCTCATGGTGACACCACCAAGCTGAACAAAACCAAAAGCTTGCTCCAGAGGCCTGGGCAAGAGGGGCTGGAGACGCAAGGGTATCGGCGGCACGGACCGATGAGTCCAGACAGCGAAGGGTGTCCCAGCCACTCCTGCAGTGGTGACAGATCCACAGCAGGGGACTACCAGACAGGAGGAAGGGGAGGAGAAGGCAGGAGGGCAGGAGGGCAGCCAGACACACCCAGGGACTGGTCAGAACAGCGGCTTCACCAGGGTTGGTCTTCCAAGGGCAGTCACTGACAGACCCTTCTCCAGAATCTCCACAGCCTCCTCACACATGCCTGCCACGTGGGAACTGTTCCTCTCTGGATGAAAATCACTCAGACGGTTAAGCCAGGCTCAGGGGCAAAGATCCCCCATGCCAAGAATAAACCGGGCAAGATTGGACAATTCCTGTGAGAAACAGAAATAGCTTCCCTCCCCTTCTAGAAAGCTATAGGAAAAAAACAACAGACGGAAAAAGAAGGCATGCGTGTGACCTTTCACCTCGTTCTATCTCTGCTTCACAGCTTGCCTTATTCTCTCCAAGGCACTCCGACCATGGGCTGATTCCACTGAAAACTGTATTGGTTATCTTCCAAACACTATAGGCCTCAAGTTGGGGAGAACAGAGTGCTGTACTCCTTCACACACAGCAAAAATTATGACAACTTATAAGGGAATATTTTTTTTCAAGTGCTGGGGAACAAACCCACAGCCTTGAGCACCCTATATAATACTCTGCCATTAAGCCATATCCTCACCCCAAGACGACAGAAATCACAATGTAATCATGTGAGGTGGGTATGGTGGCACACCCTGGTAATCCCAGCACGCAGGAGGCTGAGGTAAGGGGATCACATGTTGAAGGCCAACCTGTATAAGACCTGTCTCACAGTAAAATAAAATAGCAAGGAGTGGGGACATCGCTCAGTGGCATGCTCAAGGCCCCGAGTTCAATCCTCAGTGCAAAAAAACAAAACACAAATAACAATAATAACAACAAAAAAACCCAACATTTCTAATTGTCCGAACACCTTCTCTTTACACGTTTTTCATGTATATCATTTTTCCCAGTGTTCTAAGACCAGAACCAGACTTGCCACTGCAGCCCAACATGTTCCCAGGAGTGGAGGAGGACCCGAATTATTCAGATCCTATTACACAAGAGACGTACTCTGGGCTGTCTCCTACAGTGTTTTTGGAGTCTTCTAGAATAACAGATATCCATATTAAGTAGTGATTAGTGTCTTAACAGTCCCTGCTTCACTCCCACTGGCCTGTATAACCTGTTTTACTTCCTTATTTATAAAATTTTCATCACCATAAACACAAAAAAATGAGATTTAGGTGCCTGGAGTGTGATGTGGTGCCTTTGTTTTGTTTTGGTTTTTACTGTTTTAAAACAAAGCTGGAACCTTTTTTTCAGAAAATCCCCCAAACTGTAGAAATACTTAAAAGACATGCAGATGCAGTCCCCAGGTGGCCTTGCTGGATGTCACTTTGCTGCCTGTTTACCCAGGATGCCTAAGCACTGCCATTACTGAGGGCTCCTTCACATGTCTACGGGAGATAAGCAGCCACAAAAAGTAAAATTAAGACCACCAAAAGCCAATATGAGTCAGAAGCTAACAGCTTCTGCAAGGCAGAATGCTTTCAAAGACCATTCAAGGCTCAGTTTAAAAACAGCAGGATCTCAGGATCACTAGAAAATGTTCCATGGGGAGGAAGGTCAACCTGCCTTATGACACAGTCCAAGAGATGTCTATGTACAAACACGCACACTGCCCAGAACGGAAAGGTAACTAACAGGATTATTACATGATGCTTTCTTCCCTCCCTCCACAGCTCTGCTAAAACCTGGCCCGACCACAGAAGGGGGAAATGCAAACTTGTTCTTTGGCCCTAAACACCTGTTTAGATTTCAAACAATGATCTCTCAAATTTCTATAATCATTAACCTGCTTAATAGCATGATCTGATATGACAAGACTCAATTTCACAAAAATAAACTAAAAACCTGGGGGTCAGGACTAGAAAAAAAGGGGAGGGGTGTTAAATCTATAGGTAATGAGGTTTATAATCCTGTTGGCAGGCACCAGATAGGAATCCAACACCTGCTGCTGTTTAGATTGCCTTTATATTAGCCTGCCCTCCCTCTTGGATTTCTACCCATCCTCTGAACCTTAGAACACTATTTCAGGAAGACAGAGTTCACATTGCACAAGTAACCTTTGATCTGTGTTCTTGACTAGAAAGATAGTTTTTCTAATACTCTCCTATTTCAAGATCACCTTCTGGATTTACATGTTCCCGAATGACACAGCTCAAGCACTCGACCACACATGATACTGCAAAAGGGAAATCACAGCCCAAGTGTGTCCCCGAACGCTGTTTACAAAGGAGCAGGGACATTCACCTTGGTTTGTGGTTAGCAAACATGCTTGTTTGTTTGTTTCTAGTTTTGGTTTCTGGAGACAGATTGTCTCTGTTGCCCAGGTTGGCCTCTCTAACTCTTGGCAATTCTCCTGTCTCTGACTCCTGAGTCCTGGACATGCTAAGATTATAGGCGTGCACATTACACTAGTCAAGGCTTTAATTCCTATGTCAGCTGCAAGCAGGCACTGCTATAGTCTCCTCTTTACACATGAGGGATCTAAGGCACAGAAGAAGGCAGACAGAGGAGCAGGAACCAAGCAACATCACAGCACACCCTTCCTCACAGAAATGAGGTATTCTCAGAGGAGGAGAAGATAACCCAGGAGCACATGACTGCATGGACAGGTGAATCCAGAGCTTGTGGAGACACAGCTCCAGATGACAGAAAGTTCATTTGGAGGTATGGAGGCTGCTCCTCCCAGTCCCCTTTTTTTTCATTTTTAAATTAGCAAGGATGGACTAGTCTTCAATTCATGTGTTTCATGAAATTTCTGGAGCCTTGAAATGTAGATGAAAGGGAGGGAAGGGTGGGAAATTGGGGCAGAGGGCCAGACACTCTGGGTCTTGCAAAATATTTTTGTTTTAAACCAAAGCCTGTGATAAACTGCATAGACCTAACAAAATAATTGAAACTCGGGGAATCTAGACAGAAGAAAAACTGTCTGGGAGCATTCCTCACAGCTGAGCTGAATGAGATGTGTGTGGAAGCTGTAACCCAAATGGACAGAGGCAGTCATCTTCAGGGACGGTACAGCTCTGGCACACACACACAGAGCCTAAGGGCAACACTACCCTGGGGGTGGAAAGCCAGTGGTTAGGACACTGTGTAAGACAAGCAGTCATAAGAAGTAAAAGCCAGCCACAAAAATGCCAAGAGGAGAAACCTGTGGACACCAGGCAGAATCTGGATATACTAAGAAGCCTGACAGTCACGGAAATGCTCCTGCTACATTCCAGCATGCTAGGACATCCACACATAGTGAGAACAGGGTAAGAAAAGCAGGTGGGTCCCTTGGTCCCACTAACCCTTAAGTCAGTCAACAGGACCCAACCACTCTCTGAGTCTCCCAAACCCAACTTTCTCCATCATCTCCTTAGCGGACTGACTCCCAGGGAGCTTCCCCACATTGCTCAAGAAGCGTTCTTTCCAAGCCATGCTCAAAGATGGGGTGCTGATAACTGGCAGAGAACAAAGGATTTGTTTTCCAGCTTGTTTCCCAACGGAGTGGCTGCTTCTTAGCTCTTCAGCTGAGCCCAGAAAACCTGGCGAATTCTCTCACCCCTTTCTTGCCTCATGGAAAAAAAAAAAACCAAGAGAATAAACAGTTTTGAGTGTAATTTAATCATCTCTTCCTTGTTGGCTACTTCAAAGATCTACTTCTAAAAGTCATACACAATGTATTTTAGGGCAGCGATTCTCAATCAGGAGCAACTACATGTCCTGTTGGACATTTGGCAGGATCTGGAGACAGTGTTGGTTGTCACTGTTAGGACAGGAGTACTTGGACAGACATCCAGTGAACACAGGACAGCGACCTAAAAGATCAACAGTACGAAGGTCTAAAGACCTTGTTTGAAAGGACAATGGGACAAGTTAAAACGGCTTTATAGTATAAAATATCCCAATGTTTTGTTTTGTACAAATGCTACAGTTTATTATACATACAAAGTCAAGGGACACATTGTATCATAAAATTCCAGAATCCAGAATTACACATATCATGGGAAGGGGCTAAAGTGACAGTTCCATGTGAAGAATCAGTCACCACATGGGTCTGGGTTTATCATGCAGGGAAACCTGCTCTGGGGTCAGCAGAAGAGAGGTAGATCTGAGTCCATACTGCAATCCACTCCCAATTAAATTGGAACCCCATTTTATCATTAACAGTCAAGTATTTTACCAAGAGACATCAACTCCAAACTTTCAAGTTTTTCCTGTGTTTAACATTCTCTGCAAAACAAATGTCTCGATGTAAATTATAATCTAGCTGACTGAGCCTCTACTTTTGCCCAGCCCACAAACAAAACACATGCAAATCGTCCCCATCAATAAGCGCTCTTATTTATTGGGAAGAAGTGGGATGTAGAAATTGTGTTGTGACTCAAAACGCCATCAAAGCAAAAGTGTGTCCCGAAGGAATAAAGATTAAAAACAACAAAATGTCCCTTGGGCTGTACAGCAAAAACTACAACTTTGCGACCAGCATTGTCAAAGTTAAGTGTCTCCCTCTAAATTAAACCATTTTACAACCTCCGAAGTAGCTTAAGGCTGAAGCTCCAGTTTTCTGACTGTACCATGCTGCCTACCTGCCTTCCCTTGTATTAGCTCAAAGTACAGGTAGGGAGTCATCTGGTCACCCACCAATCAGGCGCTGGGGCTCTCGCACAAGTCACTACAGCAGTAAAATTGTCAACATTCACTCTCTGTTAAGTGAACACTGGTGAACATATGGGTCTGGACTTCAGGGTGGCCCTGGGGGTGTCCCCTCCTGGACTTCTGACCCTAGAGAGCCCTTTGGAACCCCACACCTCTTCAGAAAAGCGGTCTCCAACCGGATGTTACTAGAAGTGCATTCGGAAATCGAGGGGTTCTCTGTTCCACAAGGAGAGAGGGCCTTATATGCAAACACAAGAAGGCAAAAAAGAAAAGGGGATCTTTTAAAATTCTTACACAGTTGTGCCTTCTCCTAGCAAGTGGGTAGCATTTATTCAGGACACTCCTGAGCACCTGGTAGGAATCCAGCTCTGGCCCGCAAATACTCCCCCCGTAGCAGCCTGCAAAAACCGCTCACACTGCTCGGATGCTTCCCAGCCTCCCGGAGACAAGCCAAGATGTGCAAACCCAAGACGCTCAGGAGCATTGACACAGGTGTGCACACGCAGGTGAGCATGCTCAGAAGCTAACACAAGTGTGCAGACGCAGAGGGTCTCCCTAAATGTACGCAAACAAATGCACACTCACACATAACGCGTATTCAGACATCGGTCCCAGGTCACGCCGGGGAGACCCAAAGCCGGGGCCACCCTCCCCGCGCCCCACCGAAGTGTGCGTGCCCAGCTCACCTCTTCCAGAAACTTGGTCAGATCGTACACTTTGTGGTGCAGGATCACCCAAGTGCTCTTGCTGTCTTTGTGCTTCTGAATCTCTTCCAGGGTGTAGTACTTCACATCTTGGTTTGCCTGCCCGGCCATCTCGGAACAGTGAGCCTCCCGGGCCCTGCAACACAGCCGTGCAGGGTGGTGCGCTACTCAAGTCTGAGCCGCCTCCGCCCGGGACATTCCCAGCCTTACCGGGACCGATGCCCAGGACCGTGAGGTGGCGCCTCTAACTGGGCAGGGACCGCATGGCCTCCGGGGATTGGCCAGTATGGTGCACCCGCCCTCAGTCGACGCCCTCCTTCAGTCCAATCACGCCCCCCAGCCCAGCGTGCGGATATTGATTGGTTACAAGAGGTGCCCTTCACAATCACCCGCTGCATGCGCAGAGGATGGGGGGAGAGGCTTTTCCGAGTCTGCGCAGGAGGTAGCGGGTGGGGTCAGTTGGCGGTGGTGAGAGCAGGTCAGAGGTCTGAGCACCCAACTGAAGAGGAAGCGGTAGGGCCAGGGCAAACTCTATCCCCAGCCTTAGGTCCTTCCCCTAGGCCCCGGCCTCCACGCTAACTCCGTGCGTGTTTCCTAGCCAAATGGGCCCTACGCCCTAATAATCACTTAGAACAAAAATTGCAGTGGTCCAAGTCCACAAAGTGACCCTCCGTGGGGAGACCCTTACACAAGTGTCATAGCTTAAGCCCTCAAATCAAATGTGTGGCCCCAAATAACGAGCCATGCATTTTGCTTCACTGGTACCTGCATAGGGTTAGGGATGGCTCACCTAACAGGCACAGACTCTAAGGAAATTACTACATAAAAATTAGAAGTAAACAATCATTTCTGTAACCTGAAATAACTTCTGTGCCAGGACACCCTGACATGGCAAGGACTTTCTCATAAGATAATCTCCACAGTGTTGTCAATTTAAGTCCTAAACAAGGAACAGCGCTATGCCCTGGGAAGAGCACACCACGCTCCCCAGTCTGGCACTCCCCTGCCCTTTCAACAGGGAGTGAATATCATGTATTAACTACAAATCTCTAGGAGAGCAGTGGACACAAGTCTATTAACTTATTTACTTATTTAAAAATCCTCTGCTGTTCACTATTGTTGGTTTAATTGACCTGTTTGGAACTGGTGCCTGAGCCCAGCTTGTTTGGGCTACCAGGGGTCAGGTTTGACCCTAACAGCTCCAGTAGTATTTCATGGTGTGGACATCCCCTGTTAAAACAGCTTGTTTAGAAATTCACTGCTTAAGGGACATTTTGGTTATTTTCAGCTTTTGGTTAACTATGGAAAAGTCGCTATGAGCAATCATATACAAGTTTTGTGTGAATATAATCTTTTATTTTTTTAGTATAAAAGGAATTTATTCTAGCTGGGCGGTGGTGGCACAGGCCTTTAATCCCAGCACTCGGGAGGCAGAGCCAGGTGGATCTCGGTGAGTTTGAGGCCAGCCTGGTGTACAGGGAGAGATCCAGAATAGGCACCAAAGCTACTCAGAGAAACCCTGTCTCCAAAACAACAACAAAATAAAGTACTGTGACTGCTGAGAAATATAACTGTGTGGTCAGTTTGTCAGAAACTGCCAAGTCATCGTCCACTGCACATTCCAACAGCAGTCCTGAGGGACCCGGTTTCTCAATATCCTCATCAGTTCTGACTTTGTTGTTCTTTATTGTACCCACTTCTAGCTATTAGGGCTACAAAGTGGTAGTCTCAGTCTGAGCCATCTTTCCATGTACTTATTTGCTATTTGGATCCCATCTTCTTTTGCTTCTGTAATATTGAGTTTTGAGAGTATTTTATTTTATAAAAAAGAATGTTATGGGTGTCGTAATGAGCTCACTGTCAGAAGTGTGAGAAGTGTTTTAGCTACCTATGGTCCTTTCTCTCAGCATCTCGTCTTTTTTTTTTTTTTTTTCATTTTTCTTTATTAAGAAATTTTCTACTCACTCTACAAACCATCCACAGATCCCCCCTCCTCCCTCCTCCTACCCTCCTGCTCTCCCTCCCTAGCCACCCCACATCCCCACACCCCCCAAATTAAGGTCTCCCATGGGGAGTCAGCAGAGCCCGGCACACTGAACCTAGGCAGGCCCAAGCCCCTCCCCGCTGCACCAAGGCTGCACAAAGTGCCACACCACAGGCACCAGATTCCCAAAAGCCTGCCCATAGACCAGGGACAGATCTCGACCCCCCTGCCTGGGTGCCCCCCAAACAGTTCGAGCCAAACAACCATCTTCCATATCCAGAGGGCCTAGTCCAGTCCCACGGGGGCTCCACAGCCACCAGTCCACAGTTCATGGGCTTCCACTAGTGTGGCCGGTCATCTCTGTATGTCCTCCCATCATGATCTCGACGTCCCAGAGCTCTGGGAATCCAGTCGATGAGAGAGAGGAGGGATTCTGCAGGCAGGGAATGTCGAGATCATCTCTGTCTTTGTCAAAGCAAACAGTTTTCATTTTGAAGACATCCCATCTTCATTTGGTTCTTTCTGTTTGTTTTGGTGTTTTCTAAGACAGGGTCTTACTGTGTTGTCCAGTCTGTCTGGGAACTTACTGTGTAGCCTACGCTGGCTTCAAACTCCTCTCTCAAGAGGTGTTTCTGTCTCTGATTCTTGAGTAGCTTGGACGGCAGGACACCCCACTACGTCCCATTGCAATACATTCCAAGCTCCCTTTCTTTCTGTAAAGTAAGACTTACACTGGAGTGTCAAACTAATCCTAACTGGTCTTAATAAAAACCCGGAGCCAGATATCGGTGAAATGCTGAAAGATCAGAGAAACAAAGGAACAAGCCACAGCCACCTCTCACCTGACCAACTCCTCAGCTGAAAAGGGGCTGAGCTCCTGTCCCCTCCCGCCTTATATTCCTTTTCTCTGCCCAGCCACATCACTTCCTGTCTCAACCTCCCTAGTGCTGGGATTAAAGGCCTATGTGCCTCCTAAACACATGGAGCAAAGACATGAGATCCCAAGTGCTGGGATTAAAGGTGTGTGCCACCACTGCCTGGCCTCGATGGCTAACTCTGTAGCTGGCTTTGCCCTCTGATCTCAGGCAAGCTTTATTTGTTAGAGCATACACAAAATATCACCACACTGGAGTTCCTTTTACCTGTATCAAATTGCTCAAGCATTATTTGTTGAGAAGACTTGAAGGGAGTAAGAAATCCCCCGTCAGCTGTTTAGCTGTCCCCAGCAATCAAACAAACACGGGAGCTGATTAGCAAGAGAAAGCACATGGGTAGTGTGAATTTTATGTGCACATGAGTGAGATCTTCACAAGAGACTAAAGTGAAAAATACAAGCAGAGCATGGTGTGCTTTTAGACGTGTTTAGATAAAGAACAATAAACTTGTGAAGAAATGGTAGGACAAATGGACCTCTGAACTGTGGTAGTAAAGTCAAGGGAAGTCATCAGGAGATGGATGGGACTGGTGTACACACCAGTGGAAGGCAAGGGGTGTGTAAAGAACTTATCTGTGTAGGTTTATGGCCGCCATCATCAATCTTTGGTGATCAAGGCTATTTTTACTCCAGGCGTAAGAAAGACAAGGTTTCAGCTTGAAATAACCACTATGACAGGATCACACAATTGGGGGCAAATCCCTAACTCCTTCAGGGGCCTGTCTTTAGTAAATTCTTTCGGTGTATTTATCAAAAATTAGTTAGTGGAATTAATTCTGAATTTTATATTCTGTTCCATTGGTCCATACAGCTCTGCTTCCAGCAATACCATAACGTCTTGACAACAGTGACTGTGGAATAACTGCTGAGATCAGGTAGTAGAATGAGTCCGCCTGCTTGTAGGTGGATTTTTCTGTCCCGTCAGCCAGCTCCCAAACCACGACATGGAGACTTAAATTAATTATGAAAGCTCAGTCGATCCCACGAGCTCCTATAACTTAAATTAATCCATTTTTATTCAGCTGCGTGTTGCCACGTGACTCATGACATTTCCCTGTCCTGCATGTCTTGCTCCCTCTCGGTCTGGCTCTGGCTGGCGAGTTTTCATGTCTCCACCCTTCTTTTTCTTAGACAGTTTTCATCAGCTGTTTTCATTTCAGCACACAAGTCCTATATGCTTCATTGGGTACACAGCTAAATGGTTTTACGTAAATTTTAGGCATTCCTTATTATCATTGGGTATACATCTAATGGTTTTACATAAATTTTAGGCATTCCTTATTGTGTGGAGGGGTAGCACATGTCAGTGGCATGTGTGTGACGTTCAGAGGACAATTTTGCTTCCCTCTTTCCACCTTTACGTAGCTTCTAAGCATTGAACTCATGTCACCAGGCTTGCGGGACAAGGGCCTTTTTTTACCACCGAGCCATCCTGCCAGTCCTAAATGTTCATTTTTTTAGTAATTATAAATGGTATTGTATTTTCCTGTATACACCCCACATTCATTTTAACATATAATTACATAACTAGTTTTTTATACTTTTCTTGAGTCTGAACTTTGATGAACTCAGCTTCTTTGCGTGTGTTGCAACTTCCTTACAGGCCCTTATATCATCTGACAATCACCTACGCCTGCCATTTCCTTTTTTTTTTTAAGCCCTTATCACATTGACTAGAACCATGTTGAAAGGTGGCTGTATTAGGTACCTGATTGTTGCTGCAATAAAAACTGGGAAAAACACTTTAAAGAAGGGCAGGGCTTTTTGGTGCAGTTTGAGGGTATAGTCCAAACCAGTGGGGAAATCATGGCTGCAGGGGTTCCAGGAAGATCCTGCAGTATCTGCAATCAAGACCTAGGGAGAGGGGCTGGAGAGATGGCTCAGCAGTCAAGAGCACTGCCTGCTCTTGCAGAGGACCAGGGTTCAATTCCCAGCACCCATATGATAACTCACAATCATCTGTAACTCCAGCTCCAGGAAATCCAACACTCTTTTCTGCTATCCACAGGCACCAGGCATGCATGTGGGGCACATACACACATGTAGGCAACACACTCATACATATAAAATAAATGAAGCCATTTTTTTTTCAAAAAAGCAAAGAGAAGTAAATACTGTTGCTCAGCTGCCTTTCTCTTTTTTATTCAGCCCAGGACCTGAGGCCATGGAATGGGTGGGTCTGCCCACTTCAAATAAACTAGTCTAGATAATTCCACACAGACATTCTCAGAAGCTTATTTCCAGAGTGACTCTAAATCTCATCAAATGGACAATTATGAATGACCACCACAGACTGTGTTGATTATTTCTATGGATGTTCCTTATTAAGTTGACAAACTTCTCAGTGAACACCAGCTTTTTGAGAGTTCCTATCACAAGGGGTGTAGAGCTTTAATCTTGTTTTACATCAGTAGAAATGGTCATACGGTTTCTCTTCTTTAGCCTTTTCCAATAATGGAATAAACTGAGTTTTAAATATTGAACTATCAATGTGCTTCTAGGGAATAAACCTCATTTATTTGTGATGTGTAATTTTTTGTATGCACTGCTGGATTCTGTTTATAATGGTGTGTTCAGAATGGTGTGTCTATATTTACAAGAGATGATATCTCATTTTCATATTTCATATTAGGCACCATAATTTGATAGATTTAATAAAAAGGAATATAATTTCATATAACAAGTTTGACCTGTTTTCTTCTTTTGTATCTTTTTTTTTTTTTTTGGTTTTTCGAGACAGGGTTTCTCTGTGTAGCTTTGCGCCTTTCCTGGAACTCGCTTTGGAGACCAGGCTGGCCTCGAACTCACAGAGATCCACCTGGCTCTGCCTCCCGAGTGCTGGGATTAAAGGCGTGCGCCACCACCGCCCGGCTCTTCTTTTGTATCTTTCTGGGAGGGAATTTGGTAGAATTTTTTTTTTTTTTTTTTTTTTTTTTTGGTTTTTCGAGACAGGGTTTCTCTGTGTAGCTTTGCGCCTCTCCTGGAACTCACTTGGTAGCCCAGACTGGCCTCGAACTCACAGAGATCCGCCTGGCTCTGCCTCCCGAGTGCTGGGATTAAAGGCGTGCGCCAATTTTTATCTAAAGTTTCTTGGAACTCCTAGTTAAACCATATGATAGGTCTACTATGAGTCAACAGACTTAGGAGGTTGTTTTGTTTGTTTGTTTTTGTTTTTTCTATTTATTTAAAGGACTATTTAATTTATGTTTCATACTGGATAAGTTATGAACATTTGAACGTGTGTGCATGTGATATATGTAAATCATGTGTGTGTGAATTCAGGTATACCGTGCACCACCAGAAGAGCACCTTGGGTTTTCCTCTCTCCCTTCACCTTGTTTCAGACAAGGCCTCCCAACACTCACCTCTGTGTAAGCCAGGCTACCTGGCTTGGGCCCGAAGGCTCCAGACTGCCCTGTCTCCTCCACCCATCTTCTCATGGTGGAGCAGGGATTATAGACCCACATCCCTGTCTGTGGCTTTCTGTAGGTTTGGGGCTCTGGATTCTGGTCCTCAGGTTTGTGTTGCAAGTGCTTTGCCCACTGGGCCAGCGTCCAAGCCCCAGTTGAAAATTTCAATCTATGTTGTCAGCCAGTGTGTGTAGTTGGAATTTTTCTCCAGTCTCACCCAGCCCCGAGGTCCCACAGCCACTTATAAAATCATCACTCAGAGGCTCAATATTATTTACAAACTGTATGGCCTATGGCAGGCCTCTTGCTAGCTAGTTCTTACATCTTAAATTAACCCATTTCTATTAATCTATGTTTTGCCATGTGTTCCATGGCTTACTGGTCTGCTGGCATGCTGCTCCTTGGGTGACAGGCTGGCGTCTTCTCTGCCTTTCTCTTTCTTGTCTCTCTCCTTGATTTCCCGCCTGCCCCTAAGCTGCCTTGCCATAGGCCAAAGCAGCTTATTTATTAACCAATGGGAACAACATATATTCACAGCATACAGAAAGACATCCCCCAGCAAATGTGTGTGGACCTGCTGATATTAGTCTCTTATTAGCCTTCCTAACGATGTGGGATTTGCAGTTTCATCCTCTGTTGAATGATTGACAGTAGTAATAGGTTTGCTGTTCTTTATCTGTCAGTTTTGCAAGTTTGGCTCATTTTGATAAAAGGGCAAGTGATCAGATTTTAGTTTGACTATTTCTCTATCTCTTTTAATTTCATTAATTTAAAAAAGCATCTTTATATAATTTTCCTTATTTTATTCCCTTTAATTATTGATTTCTAACTTTTCCTTTCTTCAAATAAGTGCATTTAGTGAATGTTGCAAGATATCTGATCACACTGTGAACCCCAAGATGGCGTTATTTACTGGAAAAACCTGTTTCTAGTTATGGTGTGGCTCAGCCCTAGCACACACCTTTAATCCAAGAGCTTTCTTGAATATTGTAAACAGGATTAAATAAAGTCAGCCAAAAGTCAAGAGGCGGAGCAAGCAGCCAGTTGACAGGAAGTGAACAAGAAAAAAACCATAGAGAGTAAGAGGGAGTCAGGAGGATGGATAGAGAGATGCACAGGAAGTAGAAGGGAGAGACACTGAGTTGGAGAAGTCTTATTTGAGACAGTGTAGGAAAAAGGCCTTTTTCTGGAACATTGGTGGAGGAGGAAGGTCAGCTGGGTGCTTTCTCTGCCTCTCTGAGCTAGCAGGCTTTCACCCCAACATCTGGCTCCCAAGTCTTTATTGGCAAAATCGAACGATTGAGATTTAGTAAAAACAACAAGTGAATATACCTTTTTCTTTGAAACCCTAGGATTACTAAATCTCCCTATGACCTGCAGCAGAGCCTTCTCTCGAAGTCATGCCAACCTTTATAATCCAATACCAAAGACTACTTCAGACTTTGGTTCCAAATAACTCCCAATGTATTTCAAAACCAAACTTTGAACTGGGGAGGATATATCAGTGGGTAAAACACTCACTGTGCAAGCGTGTGGATAGGAGTATGAATCCCTACAACCCACTTAGATCTGGGTGGGTGTGACATTCCTCCTGCAATCTTTTTTTTTTTTTTTTTTTTTTTTTTTGGTTTTTCGAGACAGGGTTTCTCTGTAGCTTTGCGCCTCTCCTGGAACTCACTTGGTAGCCCAGGCTGGCCTCGAACTCACAGAGATCCGCCTGCCTCTGCCTCCCGAGTGCTGGGATTAAAGGCGTGCGCCACCACCGCCCGGCCTCCTCCTGCAATCTTATCTCTAGGGAGGCATACAGGCAGAGACAGAAAATCCCTTGGACAAAGCCAAAATGGCAAGCTCAGGTTCAGTGGGAGAGCTTGTCTCAATAAATAAGATAGAGAACAGCTGAAGAAGATACCTAATGTTAAGTAGGCCGTGACACACATGTACACACACCCGCACACCTACCAGTACACATATACATACAAAATCAAAATCATTTTGGTGTTGGTGACCCGAATCCTATCTTTAATGTTATCAGGTGTGTGATAAAGGTATGATGATGGCCTAGTTAGTAACTGTTGTAACTCAGGCTTAGCTCTGGGCTTAGAAATCAGTCAAGTTTACCTAGTGCAACTGCTATTATTACTCAATAAGACTTCCTTATTCTAAAACACAGGTATGAGGAAGCAACCTACCTGGCAAGGTACTCTAAACAGCAAATTTAGACACAGAAACCCAAGAAATGAGAAGTACACAAATATTTACAAATGCTTCCTGAGTTCTACAGCAAGAACATTGTAATAAACACTTACAAAATCAATTCTACTTCTGAACTTTTGCAAATAAAAATATACTCTAAGAAGTATTTGCTCTCTATCCCCCCCCCCATCTCTGCTTTCCTTTTCTACAAAAATGACTCCAATTTAGATATGAACACAGGATATTTGCATTATATTTGTGTCGTTTGAGTATCATGTCAATATAGGATAGCTTGTCCTTTCTGGAAATATCTATCTCTTGTGCACATTTAGTTAAATCTAAATAATTGTCCATCTGCTTAAAAATAAAGCATCTTTCTATTGCTTGAAGTTGTTTTATCCCATGACTATTGATAAACACCTACATAGCTACTGAGATTCTTTCCAGGACAGCATGAGGAGTGGAGGACAACAAGACTATCATATCTGGCTACACAGCTGATAAAAGTATCTGGAGATGTGTTCTTTGCTAGAGAGGAACACACACTGTCTGGTTGTCCAACCACAAATGGTCATCCATGAAAACATGCATACAAGTAACATTATATGAACTGAGCAGGTGCTACTTAGCTGTATACGTTCCTAATAACAGTTAATGAAAAAAGTAGCCATGAGTTTGAAGGAGAGCAGGTATATGGAAGGGTTTAGAGGGAGGGAAGGGAGAAACACTGCAATTATCACAATAACTTATGACAACGACAAGTTAATCATATTAGATCATTTTGCATGGTTTCAGAAAGGTCAGTACGTGATCACCTGGCCCCTTGCACTTAGACCAAACATCATAGGATGGGAGTGTATGGCAGAGGTTACTTCACTCACGAGAGGCATCAAACATAGAGCAAAGGACTGGGGACCAGGCCCAATTTCTAAAATCACGTCCACCACATGTTCTCCTTCCTCCAGGTAGGCTCAGAATCCTAAAGTTTACATGACAGCTGAAGACCAACTACACCAGTCAGAGGTGACCATTTCATTCTCAAACCCTAAGAACAATCTTTGGCACATTTGCCTGTGTGTCTCTCTTGAAGGAGGAGTAGGACAGTAAGGTAATAAATGATAGAGGTGATGGTTTAAATGTTAATTTTATTTTACAACTCTTTTGTCTTCAGCATAACCTGTAGAGCTATGGAGGACGTGGGGCTCACAGGTAAGCACTATGGGAACCAAGAATGTTAAGCACACTGGGTTGTTTCTTAGAGGAAGAAATGCTATACCCATTATCCACCGAGAAGGTTGGAGCCAGTGTGTTTACTGGCCTGCTGACCATTTCTCCATCTTTGTGACTAGAGACTCTTTTGGCACTACATACTCCCCCAGATCCTAATCATAAGCTTGTTTTCTCAGTCCATCTATGGAAACTATCTTTATGGACTTTACAAAGAGTAAAAATGATTTATGTATGCTCTGTTGTGAACATGGAATTGAGTTATCATCGGAATAAGTTTTCACCAAATTGTGCTGTGCTTAAATATTACTAAAATAAGTTACTCGGCGTCAGACTCCAGAAGTTTGAACTAACACCAGCTATTGAGTCAGGTTGAACCAAACTGCCTTCTTACCTATGGTGACTTGTCACTCTGCTGGCCATGGTGGTCGCAGAGACCCTTGCAACAAGCAAGAACAATATTAGTATTAATAGGAGATTTTGAGATGCTATACTTAACTGTGCAAAGCATTCAGGATCCTTGGCAGTCCCAGGAAGGAGAGGTGATGGCGCCACTCAGGCCACAAGTTAGGGAGCTGCCTAGGCAATCCTCAAAAACCAAGTCCGTCACCAAGGCATTGTTTGGCTTTGCTTAGAAAACCGTCACTTATTTTTAAATAGGGCCACACTGAAGTCTTCTGAGGCACATTTTTTTTCCATTCAGAATTATAGCACCATGATGAGCTATCAGTATATTTAAGACACTTGAGGAAAAGGATTGTTTGACGGCAAAAGGGAAGAAGGACTTTGTAGCTAGAGTTTTCCTGCCTGGCCCACAGTCAGGACAAATCTCTCTCACCCACCAGTCCCACAGCCGCTCAGACCCGACCAAGTAAACACAGAGACTTATATTGCTTACAAACTGTATGGCCGTGGCAGGCTTCTTGCTAACTGTTCTTATAGCTTAAATTAATCCATTTCCATAAATCTATACCTTGCCACGTGGCTCGTGGCTTACCGGCATCTTCACATGCTGCTTGTCATGGCAGCGGCTGGCAGTGTCTCCCTCCGCCTTCCTCTTCTCTCAATTCTCCTCTCTGTTAGTCCAGCCTATACTTCCTGCCTAGCCACTAGCCAATCAGTGTTTTATTTATTGACCAATCAGCAACACATTTGGCATACAGAACATCCCACAGCAGGACTTCATGTGGGCTACTTGTACACAAAATCCATCAGTGTGGGAGACCTTAATCAGCAGCTAGGGTGAGCTCCCTGGTGGAGGGTCTATTGCTGGGCAGAGATTCCAATAATTGTCTGCATTGCTGAAGTTTTGACGACTATTACAGATGAGCTTCCTTGCAGAGATCTGCATCTCTGCAAGGAGAAAGCTCTCTGGAGTCTTGCAAAAGAACTTATCGCAGAGAGGCAACAACTCTCTCATCACTTCCCAACTCTCATTTTCTGTGGGTCTGACAAGAATGAGTTCACTTCAGAATTACTAGCTCTTCCTATTCTGAGTAAGTTCTGCTACGGCAGAAAGTACTGTTTGCTTGATTCTCCATCATCAAACGCCCAGAAAAGCACCTGAGTGTGGTATGTGCCAACTAACTCACTGCCAAGTGAGCAAGAGGAGCATGTTACACGCTTTTTAAGACCTTACAGTGGTAGAGCTTCATCATCACAAAGGAGTCTTTACTCATCTCCGCCAACTGTGTGGCCTGCGGCTTCACAGCCACCCTTTGGCGCTGACCCTGGAACCACCTGCTCTGAGGCATTCCGGTGACCGGTGAGGTACTAAGCAAATTCTGAGTTTGTCAGGAAAAGCCCACGGGTAGTGCCGGGGGTGGTGACAGAACCCAGTGCATGTATTGCATGACGGGACCAACAACTCCAGACATGTTGACCACAGAACGCCATGCTGAAAACTGCTCCCTGTGCCCAGAAGGCACTGAAGCTCTCTGGGAAGAAAGCAAAGCCCTGGGGATGCATGCCCTCAAGCAGCTGCCGGGGGCCATAATTAGGCCTTGAGAAGCACAGGGCCTCTGGGGGCAGAGACTCCACGAGAGCCCTCCGCGGGGCCTGGCAGGGATGTGGGGTGCTGCCTGGGCCGAGTGGGGGGCTAGGCTGATGGGCTTCCCGACCCCAGTGCGGACCCTGCAGGGAGCAGGGGGCTGGTTGGAGCTTCCAGGGTCCTGACTGACAGGCACGTGGGAGGGTCTTAGGAGCGCAAGGGCGCTTGGGACGTCCCGGGGAGCGGAGAGCCCCGCGCAGGGCCTGATGGGAGTTCGAGCGGGGAACTTGACAGGAGGCGGGTGTGAGGCGAGCAGGTTCCCATGGAGCGCGAGGCTTGACTGGGCGGCTGAGGGACCGAGGTGAGAGGACTCCGCCCAGGGAGGAGGTCAGGATCGCCCGTGCAGCCAGACCTCCGTGGCCGCCCCGGGAAGGTCGGGCGCTGCTGCTCCCCGAGAGCCACGCCGAGGACCCCATGTTAACACGGCGTGCCGGTGTGGAATTGGCTTGGCCTTCCGGCCGGGAGACGATGACTCTTCTCTTAAAACCCGGGCGTCTCGGTTTGTAAAGCCTTGCACGTTTCCAGCGTCACCTTTTCAATTTTGTTTTTAAAGGCTTTGGAGATATTGCTGTCCCTGAGAAAGTGGAGCCTAAGGAGAGAAGGGGACCGATTGCGAGCTCACCGAGGGGTCGGTGCAGCCGTGAGCCCAGCACTGGGCCACCACCCAGGAAAGTTTCCGATACCGTGGTGTAAGGAAGCTGGATTTGTTCACCACGCCAAAGGTCGCAGCCCGCATCCCTCCGACGACAATCAAAGGCATTTGGTTATTGTGACCAGACTGTAGTCCAACCAGGCTCCAGAGTCAGGGGCTGGTGGCTTCTTTTCCAAGAGGGAAGATATTCTTGTGTTAAGTTACCGCCCACTGGTGAATTAGTGCACCTTGGAGTACTTGACCTTCCTTAGCCTGCTCTACATTTACATTCCAGTTTTCTGTAATTCGTGCTATATACACTTCAAAGGCAGCATGTGAATTAGCAATTTTAAAATGTGCCCCCAAGTAGAAGTTTTAAAGCCAAGTAATTTCTTGGAAATGAAATCTACTTAACGGTTATACAGTTACATAGTTTGGCTAACATTTTCTTTCATGTAAAATAAAAAATTATATATTCTTTTTAACCTTGAAGTGGGTTATAGAGTGAATTGGAAATAGTACAGGTCTTGGCTTCACGTTTTTATTTTTAAATTATGTGAGAGGAAAGATTTCATTTTTCTGAAAACAAAACTTTGAGAGTCAGCATCTGTAGAATGCATTATTAAACACAATATGGCTAATACACAGCAAGTACCTAGAAAAACTTAAGCATTTAATAAATTAGGGTTATTATTATTATTATTATTATTATTATTATTATTATTATTATTATTTGTACTTAAATTAGCCATTCAATTTGTGTTGGAGAACGGAAGATTTAGAATCTTGGGAGAGGTGATGAAAGTATTCTAACTTATTCCATCAATAGGTATATAATTCTATGAATATAGTAAAAAAAAAAAGCATTGAACTTTAGTCTAGGTGGATAATCATAGGTGAACAATAGCTTAATAAAATGTGTCTAAATACAAGTGATTTAGAAAACCATGAAGGTGAAATGGTGATATGTTTGTGACTAAAGTTTACTGATTTTTATTTTCGTATTCTGACATGACATCAAATAGAATCTGGTGAGTTGGGATTGAAACCTTATTGCTAAAACTTTATGTACTTTTTACAGCTGTTTGTTTTTGAAGGTCTGGTTGCTGGAACACATAGTCAAGCGGATATGAATGAGTCCAGGCAACAGTCCCTGTTCTTTATCATACTTCCAGATTTACACAAACTCTGTGCTACCCAGATAATATTGAGTAGCAGGGTGGCAGAAATAGAGATTAGGAGTATGCAGATAAAGATGTGCAGGTAAAAACTCGTGTCTTCTAACTAAGCCTTTCAACTTTAAAAATCCCATTATAGCTATTTTAGAGGGATTTTCTTTAAAACGCTTACTAAACCCGTATATATATTTTGAAAACAAAGAATCTAGGTATGTTAGATTACATTTAAAAGAAGACTTAAAATACTTGAGGTAAATATCTCACTGTTGGGCTTTTATATTTGTGGCCTCTTTTGTGCTTTAAAAATTTTGAATTTTCAGGGCTGGAAAGATGGTTGAAAGCACTGGATGCTCTTCCAGAGGACCAGGGTTCAATTTCCAGAACCCATATGAAGCTCACAACTGTCTGAGACTCCAGTTCCAGGGACTAACACCCTCACACAGACATACATGCAGGCAAAACACCAACACACATAAAATAAAAAATGAATTTTAATTCTCTGTAAGACTTAATTCATGAATTAAATCAGGCTCCCCCAAAATATATTAAGTAATGTATATTTACTATATACTCTTTACAAGGTACTTGAAAATACTAAAAGATTAATATAATTTCTGAACTTTCACATCAATACATGACAATGGAGAATATTTCTCTAAGAATTATCTTGCAACTCCTAACCCAAGATAATCTTTAAGGAAGAGCTCAACTGAAGCCTGAGTATTAAGGACTCACTTGTATTAGTTCCTTTAATTGTTTGAGGTACTCAAAGAAGAACTCAAAACAAAATTATATCTTTAAATAACTATCCCAGAGAAGAATGAAGCCTGTAAGATTGCTAGGAGCAATGGTGAATACCCATAATGTCAGCAGTCTGGAGGCTGAGGAACAAGCATCTCAAGTTAGAGGCATCCTGAACTATACAGTAAGATGGTTGCAAAACAAAACAAAATGCTAAGGACAGAAATGGGGAAGACAGTCTGGAGTGCACCCCATCTTAAATCCCCAAGTACATCAGGAAATCTGTATCCTTCCTGTTTGGGTGTCATCTAGTTATACTTACTACAAATTACCTCTGACCCCTCTGAAAAGTAACAAAATAGGTAGAAAAGTGAGATGTTAGACAAAGTTTCTAGATATTTCAGTAACATACAAGTATAGATGGTAGACAAGCTCAATTTGAAAATAATGTATTTCTTCTCCATAGGCAGTTGCTCCTTCTGCATGAAGATATTCTTACAGCACCTGTGCCTGGAATATTAAACCAAATTTGGGTAGTGATGTCGGTTAGTATCACTGATTGTTGGAAGCAATATTAATAAACAATAATTCAAGTATGGCAGCAGAAATTAAAGATGGTTTATGAGGACTAACCACCCCATATTTCAGTTTGAATGAATGTCCCATTAACTTTAATATGCCTGATGTTTAAATCTATCTTGTGATTCTAAATTAATATTTAACTTTATCTGATATAAATGCTGAAATAAAGACCACTAATGAACAGAACATGTTATGGTACAATATGTAAGATAGCATGGGCTTCAGTGCCTTGTGTCAACATTTTAGATATACTTAAATTTCTCATTTCAGTAAATCAACATTTTTATTATTCTTTGAGAATTTCATACATGTGTATAATTTATTTCCATCACATTCTCCCTCCACTCACCCCCCCCACAAATTCTTCCATTTAAACCTCTTTCCTACTCCCAACTTCATATCCTCTTTCTTAAAAAAAATAATCTACTGACTCTAATTAGAGCATACATGCATGGTGGTAGGGCCATCTACTACAATACTCACCCTAACAGGGACCACACCCCTAAAGAAAACAGATTTTCCCTTCCCTAGTAGCCATTAACTCTGAGTAGCTTTTCAGCTAAATGTGGGGTCTTGTATGTCCCTCCCTCATACATGCTGAAATGTTGATTGTCTTGATTCTGTGCAGGCCACCACAACTGCTGTGAAGTTGAGTGCAATGGCCCAGTCACATCTGGAAGAAACTATTTCACAGCAGTCCTCTCTGACCTCTGGCTCTTACAATCTGTTCCTTCCATGATGCCCTATGAGCCTGAGGGGGCAGGGTAGGGAGTATGACATAGTTATCCTATTTAGGACTGAGAGCTCATAACCATTCATTCTCCACACACAGACTAGCTATGAGTCTCTGTATTAATCACCATCTACTGCATAAAGAAGTTCCTCTGGTGAGGACTGAGAGCTGTATAATCTATTGGCATAGTTATATATTTAGATAACAATTTGATGCCATGCCCGTCTAGCAAAATAATATCTACTAGTCTTTTAATACGTATATTTCTTTCATTAATAGGTTGAAGCCTTTTAAATTTAAACTTCTTTTTAGGTTCATTTTCCATATTCATGTCTAAGTATGTCTTGTATATTTAAAAGCTGTCAAGTACTTATATGAAATTTATTTGCCTTTTGTATGGCTTGGAGAACATGTCAATATCAAGCAACTTCACCTTGACAATGTACCTGTCACAGATCCTCTTGCAGGGAAAAAGTGGTTATCATAGTATCTTTCTTCAAATGAATATAGAATAGAAATATAGAACAATAGCTGAAATCTGTGCCCTCTGTTGTATTTTACTTAAAATATTCATGTATGACAATGTTTTGTTATATATATCTATGTTAAGTCCTTTTTACAAATGTAGACTTTCTGTTATAGATACCATTTTTTAAATCTGGGAGACTTAATGCCTATATTGAAAAATACGGAGCTAAGGTATGTGTTTAAGATAATAATATAGATGTAATATTGTAGAATAATATATATTCTACTTCTTTTGTCAGTGTCCTGGTGTGTTTTCTGTTGTTGTGATAAAACACCATGACTAAAGAGTAACTTAGGGGAGAAAAGTGTTTGTTGGCTCATTCTTCCATATCACAGTGCATCATCCCAGGACACCAGGGCAGGCACTCAAGGCAGGAACTTGGTGGCAGGAACTGAAGCACAGACCACAGAGGAGCTCTGCTTACAGGCCTGCAACATGGCTCACTCAATTTGCAGACTTGCCAGAGGCCAATCTGATGGAGGCATTTTCTCAGTTGAGGTTCCCTCTTTGCAGATGACCTTAGTTTGTGTAGAGTTGCCAAAAATAAATAAATAAGTAACCAAAATCTAACCAGCATAGTCAACAAACAAAATTTGGCTATCTTTCTCACAAGTTATTGTTACAGATGGAAAAAGAACTCAAGATTCTTCCAAATAATTATTTAAGGACACAGAGAGGGGAATTAATGGTTTTTCTCCATTTTTACAGAGGAAAAAAAATGAAATCCTGAGAGATGGAATTATTTCCATAATTATATAGCTAATATATAGAGAAACAAGATTATAAACTATATTCTGTATTCTAATAGTGAGCTTCTTTAAAGGGAAAAAGTTGGTGTGGGGGTTCACTTTGTGGTTGGAAGGTGTAGCTGAGAAGAACAGCTCACCTATGTCACCCAGGTGGGAAAGAGGGAGAGAGAGAGAGAGATTGAGAGAGAGATTGAGAGAGAGAGAGAGAGAGAGAGAGAGAGAGAGAGAGAGAGAGAGAGAGAGAGAGAGTCTGCACTCTCAGGCTTTCTTCTTTCTCTTTTAGTTCAACCTAGCCTCAGCTCCAGCCTGTGAGGATGGTACTGCCACATTCGGACTGGGTCCTATCCCTCAGCCCTCTTTGGAAATCTTCAGACACACCCAGAAGCCTGTTTTACTAATTTCTGAGGCACTTCTCAAATCAATCAACTTGACAATTAAGATTAATCGTTATAGTAATGGATCAGTTAACATTCCTACCATCAGGAATTGAACGAAATAAATATCCCCTCCCTTTAGAAACCACTTCTTTGGAGAAAGTCATGTCTGATTTTGCTATTTCTTCCCTAAGTGTTCTATGAAACTCATCCATAGGGCTATCTGGAACTTAGATTTTGAAAAAGCTTAGCTATGATTTTACTTTAACAGGAAGTAGAGCTATTAAGTTATTTCAAGGATTATGTCCTTTGCATTTAAACTCTCAAATTTGTTTTAATACAGTTGCTTTGGTATTCTCTTATTTTCCTTTGTTATAAAATCTGAAGCAATATATCCATTCTGTTTTCTAATATTGATTATGTGTGTGATCTTTTTGATTCTTTTCTTTTTCTTACTCTGATCAGTCTGTCTAGAGAGTTGACAATCATTAATAGGCTCAAGGAGGAGGGATTTGATTTCATTGATTTTCTCTATTGTTTTACCACATTGTATTCCATTGATTCCATCCCCCTACCTTTGGTCTATAGTTCTCTTCTACTTAGTTTGGTTGGTTTTATCTTCCTTTTTCTAGTTCCTTAAAATGATGACTGAGTCTCTGAGTTAAGAACTTCATTCCTTTCTAGTACAGATACATTCAGTGTTAGACATGTTCTCTAAGTAGTTGTCTCCTTTAACTTCCTAACACCTGTTACAAATAGGTTGTGTGGTTTCCAAATGGGGGCTTCCCAGGGGTCTTTCTGCTGCTGCTTCCTCATTCAATTATTATTTAGAAATATGTTTCATAAAGCTTTAATTTTTAAAAAATATTGTGTTTTTTAGGGTCCAGAGTATAAACTACTATAGATTTAGTAAATGTCCCTTGTCATCTTAACAAGAATATGTATTCTGGTCTTACCATAGTATTCAGTATCCTATAAATGTTAAATTGGTCTCATTGGATGATCATGATAAATCTACTACATTCTTGTTTTCTGTTTGCTTGTGTCAATGATTGCAATCAGGGTATCAAAATCTCTACCTAAAAGTGTGGATATCCCAGCAATTAATACTGAGAAACAATTCTTGGCTCTCTCACTTTTCTGCTTGTCTTTCTTACAGATTCCAGGGCAGATTTTTCTGGATTGTATTCAATGCTTATAAATAAAGCAAACGAACTTGGTTTTCATTCTAACCTTCAGCAGTTTCCTGACGTGTGTGTTAGTCCTTGCTCAGCAGAAAACTCCCAGACTCTGCTGGCCTGCAGTCTGTTCTCTGCAGTGTTGTCCTCTCAAGCACCTTCTAGCTTCTTGGTCTTCCTGTGGACTCTCAGCTCTGTCTCTTCAATTCACAGAGAGGAAAAGAGTCTCTCTAGATTGCCTCTTCCATGACCACAGCCTGGAAACCCTCTTTTTATACAATAAACCAGGGAAATGTTATCCTCTATAGAGGAAAAGCCAACAAGGTGGGCTCTGTGATTTCCCAGGGCTCATCTTGTTGGCTTTTCATCTATAGAAAATAACTCTTCTTTGTTCCACAATGTCCAGTATTTCATGAACCACTGTTTCAAATAACTTGCCCAGGTTTTTTTTTTACAGACTTCAAGTGGGAGAAATAAATCCAATTTCAATTACTTGGGAGTCAGCAATGAAAGCTTTAATATTAAATATTAACTCTGTATACCTAGATATGTACTTTGTTGCATGTGTGATTTTGTAATTAGCCATTTCTAAATGTTAAACTACAGGGAACAAAATGAACAAACCATAGTATCATTCTTGCTTGAGTTCCTCTGTGTGGAGCGGGCTACATGGTTGAAGACTCAGTACGGTTTAGGCTTAAGCATAAGCAGGAAATTTGAGCACGCAGCATTGCCGCAATGGCGGCTTCACAATGAGAACCCTTAAATTCTTTCACCTTATAACTAGATAGTACCAGTTACAGGAGCAGCTACAATCTTTATCTAGAATTGCTTAGTTTATTGGATGTTGATCTGAGACTGCAGACAGTATCTGAGTTTATAGACATGTAGCAATTGCTCTTAACTTGCCCATCTTTTCTTTAATGTTTTAGATGGAGGCTCCACAGAGAGTAATTCCTGTAATTCTTCAAAACTGCCTTTCGTATTCACTCACTGCTAGACTTGCTCCAGCCTGGAATAGAGCAGGTCATCTCTTGGTACAAGGTGACTTTGTGTGCCAGTCATTGGGACTTTGAACTAGATTGCTTCTATATATACATCTGGGTTTGATTTCAATGTACCTTACTTTTAGAGAAGAGTTGTAGCTCCAACTCTAAACATTCTCAGACAAGCCCACACTAACACCACTGTCATCTCCTTACATGGGGATAATATATAGAGGTCTGTTGATGCTGCTTTGAAATGATTTTATTATTGTAATGCTTGCTACTTAAAATAAATAAATAAATAAAGGATTTGATAAAATAAACACAAATTGTCAGTATTGTTGGACCCAAAGAGCTATCTTGAATTATTGCTAAAGTTTGATGCTTTTCTAAGTACTTTATAGCAAGAGATAAATTTTTGAAGGAAGAATTGAGCATTTTGGTCCTTTTCAAGGAACAGATACTTTTTGAGTGATTATATTTTTTCTAAGAGCTGTCATTAGATATTTGTTTTACAATTTTCATAGCACTTCAATTGGTTATATTTGTCAGTAATGATTATTTCTGAATTATAATAATACAGTATTTCCTGTGAATTTTTTAAGGAAGAAATTTTCTTTCTCATATGGGAAAACAAAATGCTGTTGGTAAGTAAAAACACATAAAGCAATAAACAAAGCATTAATATGACTAACAGTTGTTTAAAAACCAATGTTGAGTTGTTACAATCTTGATGATTACCATATGCAAGGAGATAATAAGACATAATTATAATCAGAATTTACCTAGGAAGTTATTTCTCATTAAAAATATATATTTACCTACTTGAGAAAAAAATTCACTTAATTGGGAGGAAAGGTATATTTTAGTTTCCCTACTTAAGAAAATGATTATGAAGATGTTTAATTCTGCAAGTATTTTAATATATTTTCCAAAATCATATTATCAAAAATTGTATTAATTATGTCAAAACTTATTTTTGTTAGAATATTATTTCTCTCCTGAAAAAATAGACCTTATTTTAACATCCAATCCAATTGATTGCTCTGCGTATTGCGCTGAAGGTTGGTAGGTTCCTAGAGAGCAGTGCCGAGGGAGCAGATGGATGGGGATCATAAGTGTCCAGTAGGCTTTACTAATCAGACATGGCAGGTTCCCCCATCATTTGAGCATAGTTTCACATCCTCATAGTCCACAATGACTGGAGCTGAGGGACTGTCCTGCTGAACTGTGCTTCCTGCCTGGCACTAGTTCTGGCTTTCGGTTAGACAGTTGCTCTGACCTCACGCTGGATGAGTGAGTTTGTTACCTAAATTTAGCTTCATTACGCTAGCATGAGACCTTAGCTAGAGAGTCAAGATATCAATTTAGAAGAGCAAATTTCTTGGGCTCCTGCTAGAAGACTGTTTTTACTTTTGTTTAAATGTAAATACTTAGGTAAAAACTCAGACATTCTAGTGGATAGTCACTAAAGTTTTACAAAGTCAGTGCAGCCTCATAACTGATCTTCTGCTCAGGAAATAGTATTGTCAGCATCCCTGAAGCTCCCAAAGCCTCTTCAGATACTATCTGCTTCCAAGGTCCCCATGACTCTGCCATGTCAGCATAGCTTTATTTAGGAGGAGGCTTAGTAAATGACTATCAGGTCAGAAGCCTGGTGTGAGACCACAGTGGAATTTAGTAATACATGTCAGATTTGCAGAAAGTATTTATTGAGTGTACTATAAGCTGAAGTGTAGCCTGAGTTTTCCTGCCTGGCCCACAGTCAGGACAAATCTCTGTCACCCGCCATTTCCACAGACGCTCAGACCCAACCAAGTAAACACAGAGACTTATATTGGTTACAAACTGTATGGCCGTGGCAGGCTTCTTGCTAACTGTTCTTATAGCTTAAATTAATCCATTTCCATAAATCTATACCTTGCCACATGGCTCATGGCTTACCGGCATCTTCACATGCTGCTTGTCATGGTGGCAGCTGGCAGTGTCTCTCCCTCTCAGCCTTCCATTTCCCAGAATTCTCCTCTCTCCTTATCCCACCTACTTCCTTTCTGGCCACTGACCAATCAGTGTTTTATTTATACAGAACCATATCCACAGCACTGAAGAAGTATCTTTCTTAGTGTCATCCTCTTGTAGCACCTCCTCCCCACACATATGCTTTGTCTTAGAAGTGTAATTTGTAGACTGCAAAATCTGTGGTTCATTATTTGAAATTTATTATAAGTGTAATAAACTGTTCTGAATGTAAAAGTTGGATAAAGTAATATATGCTACTAAAATGCTTCATTTGATATGATAGAATACTAATTCTAGAAAATTCATGTTTAATTCTTTTTCAGTATTAGACATCAACGTAACAGAAACACAAGTTTGTCTAAGTATTGAAGTCTATACAGTCAGATTGCCACCACCTGAGGTACAAAATATTTTATTTCTGTAAGCTCCTGTATTTACTATATATGCATGTTATTATTACTATTTAATTTTAATTTTTAACATGGAAGCTGATAGGAGGGGTTTTGTTACCACGACACTTGCAATGTTTTCTCGAGTATGTAGGATATACTCACATACACACATATATGAAAACAGAAGGGGACTGTTTGGAGGGAAAAGGAAGGGAAGAAATAGCAGGAGTGCAGGGTAAACGAGAGAGACCAATGAGGCAACTATGGACAAAGTACAAATAGAAACTTAAATTAAATGTCTTAATGAAGCCCATTATTTTGTGCTAACATTTAAAAGGACTTAGTAGTTGTTTGTTGTTATTATTTGTTTGTTTGGTTATGGTGGTTTTGAAACAGAGTCTCAGTTCATAGCTCAGGCTGGCTACCAGTTGGTGTCTGCCAGGCTGGCCTTGAACTTGTAGCTATCCTCCTACCTCAGCCTCCTGAGTACCAGAATTGTAGGCACACTGCACCATGCCCAGCTTTAAAAAAATAAATAAAATGTATGCTGCTAAGTGCTTGACATGTCTATGTTTTCTAAATTCCCCCAATATCATTCTCATTTAACATGGGTTTTTATCATTTTATTCCTGTCAAAAATATCATTAGACACACCCAAAATGTCACTACCTTATCTTGCCTTGGTGCCAATTTCTTCTGCTTTTTCACCTCCAAATTTTAAAAATATAGTTTCATCTCATGGTAAATATGCTTGTCTTCTACTCTTGACATTCTCGTAGCATTTTTTCATCTATTTTTTATACAACATGCTTTCTGTCTTTGTCTTCTATTTTACTAATTCCCATAGCATCTGGCATAGAGCTTTACATGTTATTAGTCACTCGGTACATGTTGTTTCCTTTATCGGGTGCAATTGGTTCCTCAGGGACAGAGAAAGACGAAGGAGGAAATGAATGTTTTTGCTTTCCACGAAACATTTGGCAATGTCTAGAGGCTGTTTTTTGGTTTCCAGGGTATAGGGAAGGAGGGTATGATTTTACTACTAGCATCCAGCAGGCAGGAACAAGGAATGCTTCTGAATGTTTTACCCTATACAGAATAAAAAACCTGCCACTACCCCAGCAAAGGATTATCTGACCCAAAGTGTCACTAGTGCTGAGGTTAAGAGCGTGTTTGGAGGTTCTACTAGGGGAGTGCAGCTACTCAGACCATTTCATTTACCATACATTACATACATTATGTTTACCTAGCGTAAAGCTTTAGGAGAGCCATGCATTAAATGGTGAGGGAGGAAGGGGACACCTGCCCAGCCAACTTTATCAGCCTAATCAACACTGGTAATTAGTGGGGTGACAGATGTTGCTGCTAGGTGCCACTCCCCACTCCAGTTGTCTGGTGTACATCTCTTCCCCTTGTTATAAATTTGTTATGTTCTCCATTGACTATGTAATGAAATCTTATCTGCTTCATGTGATGGATGAGGTCCTCATCAAATTGATCCAATCTTTCCTTATATGTGGCCTTATCTACCATCACTCCTCTTCCCAATAGCCAAAGTTAATTGTTTCTCCAAGGCAGGATAGTCCTCCATTCTTTCAAGTCCTGGCTCAAACTGTCTTCTAAGCTCTCAATACTTGTTCTCTTGACTCATCTTTCATGACATAACTCTTCATTACCACCTGTGAAGACTTCAGAACTCTCAAAGTTCATCTCTCTTTGTTCATACTGTTGTTTATACAAGTGTATCATTATGCTGAGTTTTAAAGGAAAGGGTCTGTGTCTTTCTAACTTTTCTTTCATAGAAGTTATATAACACCTGTCACTCAATATAGTAAAATTGTTATTAATTGAAACTTGAGCAGCATGAAAGACTAGCTTCTAACTTGAATTAGATAACTTTAGTATCTAAAGTCTATTCTTCTAAGGTAGAAATTCTAGTAGTTTTCTAAACTTTGATCTTTGACCTTATTTAGATAACTTTTTAAGATAGTTTATCGTTATAAGAAATGGTATTTCAGCCCTTATTTTTATATTTAAAAAAGCCACATGTTTTCTCAATAATAGTAATTTTTCCAATTTTAGACTGTGTTAAACTATACTATTTTCCTAAAACTTATTGTCTTTGTGTTTCTAATTGCTGTGAAAAGACACTGTGACCACAGCAACTCTTATAAGGAAAACATGTAATTGAGGTGGCTCACTTACCCTTTCAGAGGTTCAGTCCATTATCATCATGATGCGGAGCATGGAGGCATGCAGGCAGATGTGGTACTGGAACAGACTCCTACATCTTGCAAGAAACAGGAAATGGACTGAGATACTGGGCAGTATCTTGAGCATTGGAAACCTCAAAGCCCACCCCCACAGTGACACACTTCCTCCAACAAGGCCATACCAACTCCAACAAAGCCACACCTCCTAATAGTGCCACTCCCTATGAGATTACAGGGCCAATTACATTCAAACTAACACTCATATAAGTGTCTAGATAGAAACTTATATGTGTAAACTGCTACAAGTTGATATATTCAGATTATAATTGAATCCATAACTACCTGAGGGATATGTTTTAGAAAAGTATTATGTAATATTAAACTGTTGCCCTGAAATTTTAGTTATATAGAAAATAAGCAACTGGAAACAAATTTGTGTTTATTCTACAGACAGCTGTCTATTGGGTATCATTATGTACATGTGCAAAGTGTTTTCTCCCAAAGATTCTGTCAAAGTCAGACAAAATCAGCATAAAGATGAGGACACTTAGAAAATACTTATTAATATTTGCACACCTAAAACATTCAGAGTTGGCTTAGAATCTCATCACAATTCACAAATCTTCATTTAATAACAGTGCCACTTTGAACATTCTACTTAATTTCTCTTAACCTCAGATTTTTGTGTAAATTGGAGCTAATGGTATCTAGCTCATGGAGAGTTGATGCAGTGAATGGGGTAAAGTACATCAAATGGTTCCTATGGCACATGATATACAATGGAAGTTCAAAGTGGTAGTTATTGTTATAACTAAGTGAATTGAGACAGGTGAAATAATTGTTGTACTCAAAGGTAGTTGGTCAAGATTCAGAGTTTTTCTTTCAACACTGTTCTGCTTCATTGTTCTTTCTCTACTTAGCCTTAGCTTACTTGGTTACATTTGTGTGTCTTTTGGTATAATTAGATAGTGTCTTAGTCACTGTTCTGTTGCTATGAAAAAACACCATGACCAAGACAACTCTTAAAAAAGAAAGCATTTAATTGGGGCTTACTTACAGTTTTATAGGCTTATTTCATTATCATCTTGGCAGGGAACATGGTAGAAGGGAGCATGGCAGCAGGCAGGCATGGTGTTGGAGAAGTAGCTGAGAACTACATCCTGATACACAAGGAGAGAGAGACAGAGAGAGAGAGAGACAGAGAGAGAGAGAGAGAGAGAGAGAGAGAGAGAGAGAGAGAGAGAGAGAGAGAGAGAGAGACTGGGCCTGACATAGACTTTTGAAACCTCGAAGCTTACCTACAGTGACAGACTTCCTCCTACAAGACCACACTTCCTAATCCCTGTAATCCTATCAAAGAGTTCCACTCCCTGGTGACAAGGCATTCAAATATATGAGCCTCTGGGGACCATTTTTATTCAAACCACCACAAATACCTAATATCTGTGATATCTATTGAATAAAAACAGTGGTTAAATAACATTGCTTGGCTATATGGTAGAGTTTGATAAGAGCTGTATTAATTTAGGACCCAGATGGAAGGGAGAGTCTGAGGAAATTAGTATTTGATATCACTGGAACATGTACACTATTTTGTACCATTTAGTTCTTAAAGCCTCATCTCTTTCCTTGATTTCTCTGAAACTACTTTCTCAAAAGTCCAATACCATTGATCCATGGTTTTTTTTTTTATATGTTGCCACTTGGATATCACTGTTTTCTAGGTTTCAAAATTTTTCAACCTACACACTAATTAATACCTTTTACATGTTCTTGTGTAGTTGTGATTGTGTCCTTTTAGACCCCCTCTCATGCATGTACTGACAACATCCTATGTCACTTACTTTCCTATCGCTGTGACACAACATCTTGACCAAGGCATCTTATAGAAGAGTTTATTTGCGCTTATGGTTCCAGAAGTTTAAAGTCCATGATGGCAGAGCAAAGTGCAGCACCCTGCACAGCTTCAGGAATTGACCAACTGGAGTGATGAGAGAAAGAAGAAAAGACAAACACACAGACACATGTACAGAAAAGCTAAGATGGGGTCATATAGGCTGCACTCACTCTGGTGCAGGGTACCAACTGGTACCAACTGTGACCCCGAAGCTCAACTTATTTTATACATCTGGATCAAGGAGGCAGGTTTAGCTAATCTCAGTAGGAGTTTTCTGTAAGGGACCAATTTCAGGCTGCACTCATCTCAGAGGAGAAAGTTGTAGTTGTTAGTTAGTTCCTGCCTACACAGGTCAATTTTTCGTAAACACTTATACTTGGACTAAATGAAGGCTCTGACCTGCCTCTGAGCCTCACCCAGCAAAGGTTTGCCACCACCTATGCCTAAGGAATTGGAGTCCTTAGCATGCCCATGCCCATGTTAACAACATACATTCACTCAAGACTTCATCTGCTTTCCACAGCAGGAGTAGCTGGTGGCAGGCATGACAGCTAGAGCAGAAAGCATACAGTTCACAGACTGAAGCACAAGCACAAAGAAGAGAGCCAAGTGGAAATGTCCAAGGCCACCCTCAGTGACAGACTTCCTCCAGCAGAGCCACACCCCTAACATCTGAGTTTATGGGGACATTCTCATTTAAACCATCGCACACCCAGACTTGATGATCTACAAGTGAATGTGTGTCACCCTCCCCAGCGCAAATCTGCCCTACCTTTGCGTTTACTATTTTGCCATCAAAAGACAATAACTTTTGGAGATTCTGAACAATGGAGACTTCATTGTTCTTTGGTACTTTCTCACTTCCACTATCTAATTGGTTCCTGTTTTGGTCTCCATAATGACCTCCTCTTCACTTCCATTATTCTGATTGAGACCTGTTCTTTTGCCTCTACCATTCAACTGATCTCCACATAGGCCTTGTTTCCAATCTTGCCTCTTTTGGTTTGACCTCTACTTCTTCACAGTGTCAATAAATTTCTGTTTCTAAATCAAAGCTTCCCTACCTAAATATCTTTAAGATCTCAACATTGCTTAGAAAACTAAGTCCAAATTCTTTAGATTGTTGTTATAAGGTAGAAGAAATATTTATTTATTAAGTACCTTCTCATCACTTTGGTTTTAGATGCATAGGGATACTTTAAAATATTTCCGAAGTAGCCAGGTGGTGATGGCGCATGCTTTTAATCCCAGTACTCGGGAGGCAGAGCCAGGCCGATCTCTGTGAGTTCAAGGCCAGCCTGGGCTACAGAGTGAGTTCCAGGAAAGCCTCAAAGCTACACAGAGAAACCCTGTCTTGAAAAAAAATTCCAAAGTGAATAAATACAGAGTTAGCATTCTCTTGAGATGTATGTTAATAGTTGAGTAGTTTCATAGTGTTCAGAATAATCTGTGTTGACAAGTACTGGTGTTGTGGACATCCCTGCAGCAATTGATTTGAGCCTCTGAATAGTGCTGATCTGTACTTAAGCTACACAGTAGGTATATGTGAGAACCCACAAATTCTGAACATTTTACTTTAATGCCTGCCTTTAGAATTCTGTTTAGATTCTGTTTTCTCTCAAGCTAGTCATTCTACCTGATGCCAGTATATGGTGACATTCATGACTGCCTGCCACGGTCATCTTTGTTTACTTATTCTTTTCTTCTTTCTTTCCTTCTTCCTAACTTCCTTTTTGATAGTATAGCTTAGGTAGCAGATTTCTCAAGAACAGTATATCACATCATAATATTTACCTCTTGAGGCTAAAGAGATGATTCAGAAGCTAAGCATATATATATATTGTCTTCCAGAGAACTGAATGATTCTCAGAACCCATATCAGGTGGCTCACAACCACCTATAATCCCAGCTGTAGGGCATCTACACCCTCTTCTGGCCTCCCTGGGCAATCAACTCCCTTACATACACACACATAAGTAAAAAAAAAAAAAAAGTAAATATGTTTTTAAGAGTTACCTCTGTCCTGCATGGGACATTCTGTGTCCTTCTCAGTTCAGAGTCTTGTTGCTCTTACTATTTTTTTCACCCTTCTTCTCATGCTAAAGATAGAACCTGGGATCTTTCATTTGCCACACAAGAACTATAACACTAATGTATGTCCCTAGCATATTTTATCATCTCTTCCAATATTGACATTTTCCTTATTTCCTCTGGTCCCTTTTTTCTGTTACTACCTTTGAAGACGTTCTTTGAGAGCTTCAAGTTTTGTATAACATTTTAATTATATTCACTTCCACCAAGTCTTCCCAGATCCACCCAAATTTTTGTCCTTTAAAAAGCCCTTCAAGAACAATTTATGCTTTCCAAATATTCATGAATGTGTGGTTTTCCACTCAAGTGTGCTCAACTTATTAGGGGCTACACTCTTAGTGAAAATTGACCCTTACTTTCCCAGTAGTTAACAATTGCCCATGGCTCCATGGGAAGGGGTGGAACTTTTTATTGGTCTTAAGGAATGATATAGGAATTCAGAAAAGTGATATTAGAATAAATGGGTGTAAACTTAGATATTTAAGGCTTTTACTGGTAGGAGTTAAAATATCAAAACACGAGTCATGCTTTAAACAGCATCACTAATATGCTAATGACTTGTCCAGACGATCCAGTGTTGGCTGTGTCAGCTCAAGGTTCTTGATAGAAGTGGGCAGTGACCGAAGTGAGAACGTTTCTCCCCAGAGTTACTTTGATGACATGTGTGGGGTTGTGACACAGTCTCTCTAGCCTTAGTGTTCATTTACCCACTAATACTTTATTTTCACTTGAGGCCTCTCTGTGTCTGTCTGAATTTGAGAAAATATCTTACAGGACTTCCCAGGGTGGCTGAACCTTATCGTCTACATAGAGGCTGGAATCCTGTCTGGGTAGGATATCTGAGGAACAGGAAGAAAGCATTCTAGAAAATGGAATGGGGATTTCAAAGGAGAGTGTGACCCTGGCTCTGTCAGAAACTGTCTTTTAAAAGTGTAATCTAGGGCTGGAAAGATACCCTAATCTAGTAAAGTGTTTGCTGAGCTTGATCTGCCAGATCCCACATTAAAAATCAGGCATTGTGGTGCACATTTGTAACGCCAGCACTGGGGTGACAGTGACAAGCAAACCCGAGGCCTTGCTGGCTGGAATACTTGAGAGTTCCAGACCAGTGAGACCCTGTCTCAAAAAACAAAAAGGAATGCATTCCCAAGGAATGACTCCCACTCACACACGTCCACATGTACAAGCATGTGCACACAGATACACACAAAATATACTTTCCTTTAGAAGGGATTTGACTTCTCTAAGTTGACATAATAAAAATTGATTGAATTAAGCATAAAATAAACACTTGGGCTTGGAAGATGAAAGGAAAGCTTAGCCTGTTTGGTGCACTGTGCAGTGGAGAGACAGGATGTGTCACAACACTGATTAGGTCATGATTCAAAAAGACACAACTCACTGATGTATTCATAAACCACTGTCAGTGTGTGTTGTTGTAATGCTTCTTTTTATGTGGCAAATTCCTTGAGGACTTATATGTTGAAATCTCATTTCATTTAAAAGCTAGAGGAGTTTGATATTTCTCAGCATATTATAGAGGATTTTCATGCTAACCAGAACGCTGTCATTGAGAGACATTCCATCTTAAGCAACTGGTGCTACATTCTGCCCAGGTAAGATATTAGGTTGGAATGTAAAGCTGGTGTAATGGCTACTTTTGCACCACTGTGACCACAGTATCTGAAGAGGAAACTTAAGGGAGGGAGGGCTTTTCTGGGCTTAGAGTTTTAGAGGGTTCCAAGCATCATGTTGTGGAAGTCACAGTGGGGCAGCAAAGTTCAGTACCACTCTATTCACAAGAGCTAGAGAATGGAAGCAGCCTAGGTGTCCATCAAGTAATTTACACCCACACCCACACACACACACACACACACACACACACACACACACACACACGTAGTTAGTTTTTTTTTAATCTTTTACACTTTGGGGGCCTACCACCCAGCTCCCAAATAAATACACTGAGACTTACTCTTGCTTATGAATGCCTGGCCTTAGCTTGGCTTATTTCTAACCAGCTTTTCTTAACTTAAACTCTTCTGTCTACCTTTTGCCTCTGGGATTTTACCTTTTTTTCTGTTTCTGTATATCTTCTTTCCTTCTTATTCTGTGTCTGGCTTTTTGGCTCAGTGACTGGCCCCTGGCATCCTCCTCTCCTCCTTTTCTTGCTCCGCTCTCTTTATTCTCTCTACCTGCCAGACCTGCCTATTTCTCTCTCCTGCCTAGCTATTGGCCATTCAGTTCTTTGTTAGACCAGTTGTTTTAGGCAGGTATAGTAACACAGCTTCACAGAGTTAAACAAATGCAACATAAAAGAATACAACATATCTTTGCATCATTAAACAAATATTACACAGCATAAATGAATGTAACAAATCTTCAACTAATATTCTGCAACACACATACACACACATATACACATATATATTTAACAAACAAATATAGAAGAGGTCGTGAATTCAAAGAGGATGGTTGGGAAGATAGAGGAGTTGAGAGAGGGGAAGAGGAAGGATAGAAAGGATGGAAATACAGTGTAGTCATGTATAAAATCCTTAAATTTAAAGTAAATGTAAGTATCCCATATAAAGGGAATGTCAACATACTGCTCATGAGAATGTAAATTAGTACAAATACTATAGAAAACAATATGGAAATTTCTCAAAAGGGAAGAAATGGAATTACCATATGATCATTAATCCTATATATCAAAGAAAATAAAATCAGTATGTCTAAGATATTTCTGTACTCACATTCATTGCAGCACTGTTCACAGGAGCTGAAATGTGGATACAACCTAGGTTTCCGTCTAGGTAAAAGAGATAAAGAGGTGGTATGTGTGCACAATGGAACAAAATTCGGCCTACAAGGAAGGCAGTCCTGTCATGTGTGACAATATGGATGATGAGCCTGAAACATGTTATATTAAGCAAAATAAGCTAGACAAATCCTATGTGATCTTATATGTAGCATCTAACAAGTTGAACTCATAAAAACAGTAAAAGAGCAGTTACCAGGGGTAGGATGGAGCTTTGGACTACAGTAGAGAGATGTTGGTCAATGACAAAGAATCTCAGACAGGAGGAATAAGTTGAAAAAATCTGTTGTACAACACAGTATACTGAATATCAACAAGCTGTTGTTCTTGAAAATTACTACAAATAGATTTTAAGTATTTTTACCATAAAACATGTACATATGTGAAGTAATATATATAGTGTATATATATATATATATATATGCTAAGTTGATTAAGGCATTCCATAACCTATTTGTATTTCAAAGCATACCAAATATATCTAAAATTTGCATGTCAAGACAAAAAACTTAATGCAATTGAGTTTGTAACTAGGTACAAGTGATTAGTTTGTCATTTATATGTGGGTAGTACCATACTTGCTAAGTCTTTTGGAATACCTTCTAAAGCAGAGTTAACTTCTCAAACAACATTTAGCTGTATTTAAGCATTGGCATAATGTTGTATCAAATCTCATTTTTCATAGCATGAAAATGGGGCAGATAATAAATTTTCTTCATACGGCACCGCCTGACTGTCCCTTTCATTCCTTCAAAGATTTCCAGAGGCACTGGGATGACCTGGTAGGAAGCACATGTCTATCACACTGAATGTTACTTGATTTCTTTCTTGCCATGTAACATAAGACTAGCCTCCTCTAAAATGATTTATATTGTGTGCTTAATTTATAGTATGGCTATAAACTTCCAGAAGATTGTGGAGATATGAAAATATACTGTAGCATCTATTTCAAAATGGTCAAAGAAAGGACCTTCACGTATCCTTTGCACACTAATGATGGCAGATACTTTCTGTCTGCCTTATGAGCCAGCCTTGCTCACGCCCCATGCTGTCATTATTAATGGAACCACTTTTCCTGCACAGTTTTTTTTTTTTAAAGATTTATTTATTTATTATGTATACAGAAGAGGGTGCCAGATCTCATTACAGACGGTTGTGAGCCACCATGTGGTTGCTGGGACTTGAACTCAGGACCTCTGGAGGAGCAGTCAGTGCTCTTAACCTCTGAGCCATCTCTCCAGCCCCCCTGCACAGTTTTTAATTTAGCTAGGAAGATAGTTTTACTAAGAACTTTTGTGGCTGTTTGTTTGGGGTGTTTTTGTTCTGTCTTTGAGACAGATCTCATATAGACCAGACTGGTTGGGAACTCACTGTGTATTCTGGGCTATTCTGGACTTTCTGATGCTCCTGTCTACTTTTCAAGTGTTGTTATTACAGGCATACTCCAGCACATCCAGTTTATGCTGAGGATAGGGTTGAATCCAGCACTTACTGCAAGACTCTGCATTACATTAAGTCTACCAGCTGAGCTACATTCCCAACCTCTTATCTCTTAACAAAAGACCCATCACATCTTAATTGCTTCTAATATGAAATCCCTTTG
This sequence comes from Peromyscus californicus insignis, assembly GCF_007827085.1. Lineage (NCBI taxonomy): Eukaryota > Metazoa > Chordata > Mammalia > Rodentia > Cricetidae > Peromyscus > Peromyscus californicus. The sequence goes on along the minus strand of NW_026294469.1, from coordinate 73,352,585 downwards.
GTGACAGGAAGGAGGGTCTTGATATGTAACCCAGGCTATCTTTGAACTGGCCATCCTCCTGCCTCAGCTTCCTCGGTGCTGGAATTACCACCACCCCAGGATATAAGGATGTTTCTTTAAAGACTATTGCAAAATTTAGACAAGAAAAGAAAGTTCAGAATAGAGAAAATATGTACATGTATTTCCTAGTAGAACATGAGAAACCAATGCTAGGATTCTCCCTAGCCAAGAGCTCCCCCCAGTGTTGTTTGGACATTATTGGAAGGGTTAAATTAGAAGTTTCTGAGATCTTCCTTTTTGGAAGATTTGCTTTTAAATTTGACTTCCACTTAACACACTGCATTGAGTTAGGAAACTAGCTTTCTTAATATTACTTTAAAAATATACACAGAAACAGGACACATGTGCCTAGGTGGAGCTCTTAAATCTAAATCAGCACGGCTTTCATCATTCTGACAGGCTGGGGTTTAGATGTGGAAGAGCCAGTGGTCTGTGCTCTCTTTTAACCCAGATAATGCACATAAACCTGCAATCAACACTGCCAGCAATTCCCTTCACTATAGCCAACCCTATCCCAAGTGCTGAGAAGATTTCTCGTTAGGAAAGGTGCCTGCTTTCCTTGAAGGACTGCTTTTGAAGCTGGAACATAATAGTAAGGCATGTCTTCTCTGTGCCGAGTTTTTCACTGCTTTTGAAGATGGGGGCAGTTTACTGTTAACTGATTTTGTCCTTGTACTCTATACAGGAGATGGATGGCACATTTCTTATAACTCTTTTCTGGAATATTGTAATCTACTCACAATTCTGTTTACAAAATGAAGACACAGTGATTCACCTTGATTGTGTCATGTCACACACACATAATTTGTTAATAAAAATAAACTTAAAATAGCAGAAATGAAGGGATGCTATCTATTTAGCTTTGACAACTATAGAATATAACCTAAAAACAGAATCTGCTTGTCCATGTCTTGTCAACATTGTCGCCTTTTTAAAAATGAAAATTGATGTGTCCTATACACAGAAACCTTCATGTTGCTCTTTAACTTCGCTCAGATACCCTCTCAGTTGCATCAGGAGTCAGCCCATTCAGTTCTTCCCAAGGGTGGATTTGGAAGGTGTGTTGAAAAGCTTTCTTTCAGATTTAAAATCTAAACTGCCGCATATATGTGGATTCCCCATAAAGATGACAAATAAGCCATGCTACTACACACAGGAGCTAACCAGACCACAAAAACAGGTAAGGTGTACTTTCATCTCATCCAGGGTCTCTGAATTCCTTAGTAGATGACGAACTTTTCTCAGAACAGCATCTCACAAATGCTCTCTGTTGTTACTATTACTTAACTGTTTGCCCTGCCGTTTGTTATTATTGCATTTCATATGATACACAATTGTTCTGATGTGTTTCATCCATATCTAGATATGCATGAGCTGGGTTACTGGAGATTAAAGAGAGAATTTTGTGAAGTGTTCACCTGGACAGATTGATCAGGGGGCAGTCCTGTTCAGTAGACGTTGGGTGCCTGCTGCCCACTAGGTGGAGTCAGGAGTGGGTTTCTCTGAACCCTGCAGCAGGAGAAAAGTCCTCACCAGTGTCTGCCTCTGCATTAACTTCAGGAGGAAACCAGCATACCTGGCTCCCCACAGATAGACACGGGTAGAAGAAATGGCTGTTTGGGGATTTTCTACACCCCAGACTTGGCAGAATAGGGGAAGAAGACACAACTTGAAATCAGATTCTGAGTTTTTATATTTTCTAAAAATGTTTAAGGGGAGGAGAGTTACCTCTGGCTTTGTCCCCCATACATTTTAGAATCTGTTTTTATTGTGCCATATTATACACACATAGAAAGTATACACATATATCTTGTTAAAAAATTGTTCATGTAACCCAATGCAGCATCCTGCTCTCGCCTTCCTTAATATATATTCAGAGAGGTAACCACTGTTGTGACTTCCTAGCAATCATTCTTTGTCTTTACCAAGCATGCATCAGTAAGAACTAGGTTTTAGTTTTGTTCAGTTTTGAACTTTATGCGAGAGAAAGCATTGTGTTTGTGTTTCTGTCTCTTTTCTTTAGAATAGTGTTGTGACATCCATCCATGTTGTTCCACTAAGCCATAGTCTGTTCACTTTCATTTCCATGTAGTTACATGATTATGCCATAGTTGTTTATTGTTCCAGAATGTTGTTGATTGACAGCTGGATGGTCTGAGGGCTATTTGCAGTAATGTGGTAGTGAACATTCTAGTATATTTCCTCTAGGCACATGTCCTCAAATCTCATAAATGTAGAATTAGTATGTGTGTTTCCAAGTGTAGGACCTATTCCAGGCTACATCCCAAAGTGGCTGTAGACATTTGTGAACCTCTTGCTGTGGCTCCTTGTCCTTGTCCTTATGTGGTACTGTTGATCTTTAGCAGTTATGGCAGATATGCTTATTATCATGTGCTTTTAATGTGTATGTTCTTGAGTACTTATGTATATTGGTTGTTTGTATATCTGTTTTGAAGAGCTCGTCTACCATTTTTCATTTATAGATATTCTTATAACATGCTAGGTATGAGTTCTTCATCAGCTGTATAGAGCACCTTATCTCCCTTCATTCTGCAACTTGCTTTCCTGAGAAGGGAGTGGGAGTGGACAAAAGCCTATTTAATACCTATATTATAGTCTTAAAAATAAGAAAAGTATTAAATTTTTTATTTTTGAGACAGGGTTTCACTATGTAGCTCTGGAGCTCGGAGCTCTAGAACTCACTCTGTACAGTAGGCTGGCCAGTCTCTGCCTCCCGAGCCCTGGGATTAAAGGCATGCACTACCATATCTGGCTGGCATAGCATTTTTTAAAGTTAGATTGCTTGCTAAATCACATCTAAGGAATTGTTGCTGATAGACACTTGCATCATGCATTTGTATTGGGTGCTTACTGTGTACATCATATTTCAGCCCATATCTGTCCTATGAATAGTAAATCCAAACAGTTTACAAAGCTTTGTTTCATAAATGTACAGGAGTACTTAACTGAAAGTCTTGTCTTCACACTGCTATTAACAATAAGATTTTTTTCTATTTTTGTCTGTTATTCTATGTGCCAGCTGCTTCTATGAATACTACCTCATTTAATTTTCAGTAGTGATTCTTGGGATAAAGAATTGCTTTATTGCCGGGCGGTGGTGGCGCACGCCTTTAATCCCAGCACTCAGGAGGCAGAGGCAGGCAGATCTACATGAGTTCGAGGCCAGCCTGGTCTACAGAGCAAGATCCAGGACAGGCATCAAAACTACACAGAGAAACCCTGTCTCAAACAAACAAACAAACAAACAAAAAACACAAAGAATTGCGTTTTCAATGCTGCAGCAGGACCCACAGCACAGAGCTCAAGTATCTTCACCAACACAATGTTAAATACATTTCTGACTTAAAAATTGAAGCCTGGTCAGATTCTTAGCACAATAATCAAGAAAATAAAATAAAAATTAACCGTAGATTCCTGGCCAAGAGCTCAGGCTCTGAAAACTGGCTGTCTAGATCTGAATGTCTTGCCATTGTGTGATGTGGGGCAGACCTTTGATCTCCTTGTGCCTTAATTTCCTCCACTGAAATGGGGTGAGGTGATGATGCCAGTGATGACAGTACTTGTCCCAGACAGGCAGTGGGGACAGTCTAGGGTGGAGTCAGAGGCAGTGGGGACCGTCTAGGGTGGAGTCAGATGGGCAGTGGGGACAGTCTAGGGTGGAGTCAGAGGCAGTGGGGACAGTCTAGGGTGGAGTCAGAGGCAGTGGGGACAGTCTAGGGTGGAGTCAGAGGCAGTGGGGACAGTCTAGGGTGGAGTCAGAGGCAGTGGGGACTGTCTAGGGTGGAGTCAGAGGCAGTGGGGACAGTCTAGGGTAGAGTCAGAGGCAGTGGGGACAGTCTAGGGTGGAGTCAGATGGGCAGTGGGGGCAGTCTAGGGTGGAGTCAGATGGGCATGGGGACAGTCTAGGGTGGAGTCAGAGGCAGTGGGGACAGTCTAGGGTGGAGTCAGATGGGCAGTGGGGACAGTCTAGGGTGGAGTCAGAGGCAGTGGGGACAGTCTAGGGTGGAGTCAGATGGGCAGTGGGGACAGTCTAGGGTGGAGGTTGTCAGTCAGAAGGAGCCCTCAGGAGCTACAGGAGGGAACTATATAGGAAGCAGAGAAATTAGCAGCTATGGCCAGCCCTGTCAGGAGACATTGCTCTTCATGGGGGACAATAACTAAGCTGCATAAACCTCTTGAGCTTTCTACATTCAGCTGACATTTTATAAAATTAGTTTAGCAGGAGTGCTTATCCAGACTAGGTTTGTTTTAATTATGGAAATTTTCAAAAATACTTAAGAGAAAATGAATTTTAAATAAGGGGTAAAATGGATTTTTTGAAACAAATACCAGATAAAATGTTATTTCATCTTCTGTAAAGCCCTTAGAATGTGCGTCTACCACACACGCAGCATTTAAAAGCACCTTCATGTAGCTGATGTCGTTATGTACCGTACAAAATGAATACTTCCTAAATGTCACCAAACCCAGGTCATATGACTCTCATTTATCTCAAAGGTTTTAAAGGTTTTGTCAAGTTAAAATCTAAACAGGACCATTTCACATCCCTTGATCATTCTATCTGCTAAGTGTGTTTTATTTTAGAGCGTTATTTATGGCCGTTGTTTGCTAGAAACAGGAGGACTTGTCCTGAAGGATATTCTCCATCCTGGAGTTGAGCAGCTGCTTCCTTGTGTGATATGTCATTTAATGCTAACATATTTTCTAGCTTCCATATTTCTTATAAGTCAGGGGCTCTGATTTAAACAAGACAGACAACTATGGTGCCATACAAGGAACCAAACTTTAATAAATAACGACCGTCTGATTAGTCATTCTGCTTACTTTTCAATTTTCTTTTTAAAATTTTTAATATTCTCTCCCTCCCCTGACATTTTATAACACTGCCCATTACTGCTAGTTTAGGCAGAGTGTGCCACTCTGGGTTACATTATCTCCAATTTCAGCAACCATGGTGTGTCTGTGTGTGTGTGTGTGTGTGTGTGTATGTGTGTGTGTGTGTGTGTGTGTGTGTGTGTGTGTGTTGCTAAGCCTAAGCATACTGACCTCTTTTTGCCTTACTCTCCCTGGATGTTTTAATGGTTAACAGGAAGAAAGACACTGTCCTGATTTTCCCACACCAAATGCATGGATGCAACAGAAGGACTTTCTCCTTCAGTAACATCCAACCACATAGCCTAGATAAGTGGTAGAATTCTCAAATTCTCCTTAACAATTCCTTAATACTGGAATGCCACTGGATATCTTTAAAACTTCTAGTTTATATAATTTGGAATCATTATACAAAGTTGTATATGTTATGTGTCAATGCTAGAAATTAAAAGTCTACCAAGCTACGTTTTCCAATGACACCTAGACAAATGATGTGTATAGTGAAGCGTATGCTTTTTAATTGGCTCATGGCTTCACAACGCTTCAGTTTGTTGACAATTTAAGAATATCTAAGTTCTGTGAATTATTTATGACCTCATCTGTTGTTTACATAGGCCCTTTTTGCTATTTCTATACATTTTGAATGTAAACCTAAAAGTTTCCTCCCTTTGGGCTATGTACAGTATTTTAAAAATTAAAACAATGAGTAAATAATATATTGACAAGCTAGGGAGAAAAATGGTCTCCTGGACATGACCCTCACCAGATGTGCTCTTGAGAAACAGGTGGATATGTTATGGATATAACATACCTCAGGCCCAGACACACATTTCCTCAGAATGCAAGTAATTTGTCCTTATCCAAATCTGCCTAGAGTTTTTGTGTATCTCAAGTAATGGGTACATTAAAAAAAAAAAACCATACAGTTTGTGAAACCCAAGGATCTAAAAAGCAGGTGTTCTTTGCTTGTCAATAATTAACTTCAGCTTAGTTCTCAGATACGTGTCTTTCAAAGCAATGGGAAAACATTTGCTCTCCAGAGTGACTCCATAAGTTTTGACAAAATATCTCCGGGTATGTGGTAGGATTGCATAGTGTGTATAAGACAATGGCAGTGGTTTGTGGGGAAGTGTGTTAGTCATCTAGTACTAGTGAGTGACAGTGCAACTTCTGCTAATGATGACTGACATCAAGGGAAGTGTTTGAGGTTGACCTTTTCAGCAAAGCTGGCACAGCCATTGCTTCCCCTTCCCTCCTCCTCCTTCCAACAGTTGATATGTGCATCTAATTGACAGGCTCTAAGTCAGCATCCTAAATGCCAACGAGAAAATGGCACTTTGGCTTTTCAGGTACTTGTTCCAGAAGGAGCAATGGGAAGAGCAGAGTAGAGGTTTGGCACCAGTATAGCACCCATTGTGAGTAGAAGAGGCCTTCCTTCTTGGCCCGGTCTGATGGTGGTAGTAGTCTTTGCTCATATGATGTCTTGACAAAGATGCTGTGCTTATCAGACTTTTAGTTTTATGTTAGTTCCCTTGTAAAGAGAAGATTCTGAAGAACATCTGTACCCCCTTTTTCATAGGCATAAGAATTGTGTCCCGCAAAGTGCATGTATTGAAGTCCTGCTTTTTTCTTAATTTTAAGCCACTTCATTTTTATGTGCCTTGTTATGCCTAGTAGATAAGTGAATCAATCTTATCATTTTTGTGCTACTTATAATTCTAATCTCCCTGAACTCTCCACTAGTCTCTTCCCAGCCCCATTCAAAAACTGAAACTCTCAGGCCAAGCTACACAACTGTCTCCCGTATGCAGAGGGCCTAGTCCAGTCCCATGCAGGCTCCACAGCTGTCAGTCTAAAGTTCATGAGTTCCTACAAGCTTGATTCGGTTGTCTCTGTAGGTTTCCCCATCATGATCTTGACCCCTCTTGCTCATAGAATCCTTCTTCTATCTCTTCAACTGGACTCCTGGTGCTCAGCCTGGTGCTTAGCTGTGAATCTCTACATCTGCTTCCATCAGTTACTGGATGAAGGCTCTATGATGGCAGTTAGGGTACTCACTAATCTGATTACCGGGGTAGGCCAGTTCAGGCACCCTCTCCACTACTGCTGCTAGTAGTCTAAGCTGGGGTCGACTTTGTGGATTCCTGGGAATTTCCATAGCATCAAGTTTCTTCCTTACCCCATAATGTCCCCCTCTACCAAGATATCTCTTTCATTGCTCTCCCACTTGGTCCCTCCCCCAGCTCAACCATCCTGTTCCCTCATGTTCTCATCTCCTATCCCCTCCCCTCTATTGCCCCCCCATCCCCAGTTTACTCATGGAGATCTCCCCTTCCCAAGGTGATCCATGTGTCCCTTTTAGAGTCCTCCTTGTTAGCCAGTTTCTCTGGAGCTGTGGGTTGTAGTCTGGTTATCCTTTGCTTTACATCTAATATCCACTTATGAGTGAGTATATACCATGTTTGTCTTTCTGAGTCTGGGTTACCTCACACTTGGGATATTTTCTAGTTCCATTCATTTGCCTGATATTTCATGATATGATTTTTTTTTTACAGCTGAGTAGGCCCTCTGCATAAGCAAGACAATTGTGTAGCTTGGTCTGCTTAAGGGGCCCCCTGGCAATGGGATCAGGATCTATCCCTGGTGCATGAGCTGGCTTTCTGGAGCCCACTACCTGTGGTGGGACACCTTGCTCACTCACTCTTGATGAAGGGGATAGGGGCTTGGTCCTGCCTCAACTGAATGTACCAGGCTTTGCTGAGTCCCCATAGGAGGCCTTACCCTTTTGGAAGAGAGGATCCAGGGTAGAACGGGGAGGGGGCGTAGATTGGGGGAGGAGCAGGAGGAGGGATGAGAGGGGGATCTGTGGTTGGTATGTAAAATGAATAAAAACTTTTTAAATAAAAAAAAACCTGAAACTTGATAGAAGAAAGGAAATTTAATTGTTCTGGTTTGCATAACTTTTACGGTTTTTGTTTCAAGCTGTGACATATTTTTAATCTCTAAGAATAGAAAGATAAATCTGTGATCTACATTTCAAGCTATTGCCAAATTTTATTATATTCCTTTACTTTCTGTTGCTAAATACCATGACCAAAAGCATCACGGGGCTGGGGAGGGTATTGCCATTGAGGAAGCTCAGAGCAGGAACTCTAGGAGGAGCAGAAGCAGGTACCACAGAGAAACGGGACTTACTGGCTTGCTCTTCATAGCTTGTTAAGCCTGCTTTCTTATATAACATAGGAACAGCTTTCCAGTGGTGGCATCACCCATAGTGGGCTGGACCCTCTGACGTCAATGATTAATCAAGAAATTTCCTCCCCAGGCATGCCCACAGACCAATCTGATGGAGGTAGTTCCTCAGTTGAGACCCCCTATTCCCAGGTGACTCTAGTTTGTGGCAAGTTGACAAAAGCTAACCAGTGCAGTTGTCCTTACACAGAAGCTAAAGCCCAGGATACATTTATTTCAAAACACTAGAAGCACTTTCCATCAGCAATTGAAGAGACAAGCAAACTGTCATATACATACAATGGAATAGCCAATCACAAGAAAAGGAATTCTGATACATGCTACAACGTGCCTGAGTCTTGAAAACATAGCATGTTAGGTGAAATAAGCTGAAGAAGAAATCGTGTGATCTCATATGAAGTGTCTAGAACGGGCAGAGACATAGCACAAGAAAACAGAGCGGGAGTTACCAGAACCGGTGTAAGGGGAGGTGTGAGTTATTATTTACAAAGCACAGAGTTTTGTTTTTGTGTGGGGTGAAGAGAAGGCAGGTGACAGTTCTGTCACCCAGTTCAGTGGCGAGTGTGCTGGAGGCCTCTGAACTGTGCACCTAGAACGGTGTAATGGAAATGTTCTGTTTCTTTTGTTTGCCTCCTTATTCAATATGGAGCACTTCACAAGTTTGCCTGTCGTCCTCGTGCAGGGGCCAAACTGACCTCTGTCCTGTTCCAGCTTTAGTCTATGTGCTCAGAAGCGAGCATGGTAAAACTTGACATTACCCGCAAACCGAGCTCCTAAAGCAGAGGACATGCTTGGATCTTCTTGCTGTGTCTAACTAGTCGGTTTGACAAATCCTTGCTGAGTTCCTGGTGGGCGCCAGAAACTGGTAGACAGTGAAAACACAAGCAGGCTAAGACAGGCAGCCCGCCCTGCAGTCTACATCTCACTTAAAGGTCCCGTGCACATGCACCAACCCACCCACCCTCCATTAGATCTTTTCAGCAAGTTTTCTCAATAACTTTGAAGAGACAAGAATACGTAAGCCGTAGTTCTTACACTCCAAGATGTCAATATCTATTTAGGGAGATAGAATGTGGACACTAAAGTGCCTGACCATGCTACCTTGTGCTATTTATATGACAAATACTAACTAGTAACAGGACCTTGAAAAATGAAATGAAAGTCCATTCTGTGGTAGGTTGACTGGTGGAGGACTCACAGGATATAGGACTTTAAAGAAAGGAGAGGCCGCCGGGCGGTGGTGCACGCCTTTAATCCCAGCACTGGGGAGGCAGAGCCAGGTGGATCTCTGTGAGTTCGAGGCCAGCCTGGTCTACAAAGTGAGATCCAGGACAGGCTCCAAAACTACACAGAGAAACCCTGTCTCGAAAATAAAAGAGAGAGAGAGAGAGAGAGAGAGAGAGAGAGAGAGAGAGAGAGAGAGAGAGAGAGAGAGAGAAGCCACAGCATAGAGCAGTGGAAAGAAGAGGGACACAGGGAGCCCGGAGCTTGCTTGAGCACATCCATGTAGCCGTGTGTAATTTTTACAGTTGATCTACATAGGGTTATAATGTGCCATGAGAAATCTACACGTTACACCAGAAGGCTCGTTTATATTTTCTTTTTCAATGGTTCTATGCATTTTAGTGTTACTTTGTATTCTTATTCTGATACGTTTTATTTTCTTTCTCATTTCACTTAAATTTATTACATTTTTAAATTTCCCCAATCTCTATCCTTCCAGGAAAACAAAGTCAAGCCCCCGAATCTGACGACTAAGAAACACTTCAGAGCTTCTCTAACTCAGGCCACTTTGCTGAAACCCACAGGGGCTCTGTGTTTAGTCCCACAGCCAACTGCAGCCAACCACAAGGTGGAGCCTTTTGTCAGCCAGCAGTGCTCAGGCTTGTTTTCAGCTGATCCCTCCCAGCCAGGGTCTCCTCAGGACCGGAAGCCCTCCTGGCCTCTCCAGGCACCACAGCTGCATTTGGAAGTGTCAAAACTCAACAGAGATAACACACAAGTTCAACACAATAATCTTTGCTCACAAAGTAAGAGAGCCCCGGCATTCATACCAGTTTTCAAAAGGAAATCTGAGCAAGGGAACAAAGACATCTCAGCACTTGGCAACATGAAAAGAAAACAGAGCGCTGTTACAGAGCCTACCCTACCGGCACAGAAAACTAGTGTAACCCAGGGAGGCAAACCAAGTTTAGGTTCAGCTACTAGAAAAAGACCAGATAGTAACACTCAGGTACAGGCTAGGAACTTAAACCAGAAGAGCGTCAGACCTCTGCTAGAGAAGAGCTCTGAGTTCTGTGAGCGCAAGAGGGACCATCCCTCTTCTGATGCGATGCAGACTGTGTACTCCAGTGAAGGTAGACCACTGTCTACTAATGCCGTGACACAAATGTCAAGTAACAGCTTAAGGGTGATAAAAAATGCTGTTGACAGCCACACCAGCGGAAAACACAATTTAACAAGCAGATTTATAGCACAAATTTTGGGGAAAAGCCATGAGTCACTAAAGCTCAAAAGCCAGCCACACATTTTTGAATCAGACTTAGAGACTGAAGACTCCCAACTACAGCAGCCACAGCTAGCAAATCGAATTAAAGAAGCTGATGGAGGTGAATATGGCCTCACAGTGAGCAAAGCATCCCACAAGCACAGAGGGAAGTTATGTCTTGAGTCTTCAAAATCTGCTACAAATCTTTGCTCTAATGCTGCACGTCATGGGCAACCCGGTTCTTCTAAGAAACAGGTAACGGTTTGTTTTCCTGCCAATCTGGAAAAAATCCATAATAGGCTATACTTTTAGACTCTTAAATAAGAATGTAAATAACATGCCCAAGTTGATGTAGAAATTCGATAATTAAGAAAGGCAACTGTGCTCCACCCTAAAAAGGACATCTAGCCAGGTGGTACAGTGGTAGTGCCTGCCTTTATTCCCAGCATTTAGGAGGCAGAGGCAGGCAGATCTCTGTGAGTTTGAGGTCAGCTTGGTCTACAGATCGAGTTCCAGGGCAGCCAGGGCTACACAGAGAAACCCTGTCTACAAACAAACAAACAAATCAACAAACAACAACAAAAAGGACATCCGAGGTCCACAGAACATTGTAGTAAGGGAGCAGAAAGGCCGTCAGAGCTGGCTGGTAGGGAGGAGCGCTGTGAAACAGTGTCTCTGGACATGACATGGCCTTGAACCCATGAACTCACTGGAGCTATGGTTCCCTGCAAGAGACCTGAAGAAGCCTGGGACCGCCAGCCTTTCAGCATGGATGGGGAAAGGGGCTCATGAGTCCCCAGCCACCCCGAGAGAGTGTGAGCTGTTAAGGGTCGCTAGGGGGAAGGGACCGTTTTCTTTGGTGGTGTAGTCACTGACCTGTTGACCATGCTCCAGCAAATAATTTCCCACCATGCTCATGCAAGTAACCAAAATTAAACTCAGTCGGACAGCAAAATAAAGACATCAGAGTAGGAGCAGGACTTGTTTTAAAGGGCTTTGGTAGAGGAGAGGAGGGGGTTTGAGGAAGTTCTGGAAATGAAAATGACCAAGATTCAGTGTGTGTGTGTGTGTGTGTGTGTGTGTGTGTGTGTGTGTGTGTGTGACTGTCAGTCTTTTAAAAAAGAGACCTGCTCCCTTAAGAGTCAAAACTGGTAGTAATATGTCTAATTTGTAACAAAATGCTGTTCTTCAATTTGATACAGGTGTCTAGTACAACAAAACCCAAGAATTCCCTCAGGGTTCCTGAGGCTGAGTACAGTGTGGAACAGAGACTGCCTCCCAGGTAACTGCAGTGGTGTGCACTTGTTTTGCTTAAGTTACTTAAATAGAGATAGCTACACTTAAATTAGCAAGGAAATAGGAACAGCACATCCTGTGAGTAAACAACTGTTTTACATTGTGTAGACCCAAAGAAGAATGGCTTTGAGAAAGGACCCCCACCACCACCCCCCACCCCACCACTACCCGCCCCCCTTCAGGCTCTCTTCTCTTTAGTTCCAGGGTCTCACAGACTAGGAAGCCAGTGCCAGCATTGCGGCCACAGCAGCAGACTGAATTTGCAAGACTGTGACCCACTGAAATATCTTCCTGCTTGGGCATGACCCAAATAACAGACCTTCAGTGAAGTCCCAGAGCTAATCATTAAGTTGAAATCTACTCCTGAAGTGCTATGGTGCCAGCTATGCTTAAACTTGAGATTTAATTATCATTCTGGGTCCCTGGCACCAAATTCACAAAATTGTACATCTGGAAATAACATTTTATTCCTTGTTGCCATCTGTTCTATTCTAAGAACAAACATTCTAAAACATCCACAAATATTCTTCACATAAAACTATTGGCATACATTTAGATTCTTTAAGAACCAACTAGAAAACATTTTTCTTTTCCAAATGCTATTTCTTTCTATAGCTAATAGAATTTTCAACCTGATTTGAATTAAGTAAAAGGTACCTAAGTTTATTTCTGTATGTTTTATGATGTGGTATCGTATGCAGTCTTAAACATCTTCATTTTAATGCTCTCATGTGGCTGAAGAAAATATTGTATGTGCCTTAGAAATGGCTATTTGCATTTTTAGAGAGAAATCTATTCTAGTTCCATGTTCTCAGAAGTATGGTCACCTTCTCATTTTGAATGACTTAATGCCTGACATGATATTAACATGAAATCATTCTAGTAGGAAGAATAACATGAGAAAATTGTAGTTCCTACAGTGATCTATGGACAATACTATCCCCCAGCTATACGATTAATACACACTTCGGGAAAGATTTTATAGCAATATGGAGTAGTTCAATAAACAAGTTTAATTTAATTGGGGCCTGGAGAGATGGCTTGACAATTAAGAGCACTGGCTCCTCTTCCAGGGGATACAATGCCATCTTCTGGACTCTGAGGACATCAGACTTGAACATGGTACGCAGTCATATATGTGGGCAAAACACCCAGACACATAAAACAAAATCATAAATTTCTAAAAAGTAAAAATCTGCCCACAATTGCTCTTTGCAGAGATGATCACTCGGAATACTGAGGAAGGTCTTCCAGACATTGCCTATGGGCGAGAAGAAGGTTGTGTGTGCTGCCCTGGGACTTCTTGCTTTACTCAGCACTTTTCATTTTTGCATAGTATTTTATTGGCTGTGGGCATGCCATGTTTAACTAGCTCCCTATTAATTAACACTTCAGCTGTTTACAACCTTTCAGTATTATAAGTCATGTAACTTGTTCTATACAGAATGTTATAAGTTACCAAATTTTCTCATATGAAACATTATTTTTTTAAAGACAGAGTTTCACTCTGTAGCCCCAACTAGCCTAGAACTTGCTCTGTAGACTAGGCTAGTCTCAAACTCACACAGATCTACCAGCCTCTGCCTCCCATGTGCCACTTTACCCAATGTAGTACTTTTGATAGTTGAAAACACCTTTATTTTGCCTTTACTCTTTACTGCTGAAATTTGTTGGAAGTGTTCTGTTTCAGAGGTTGGGGCCTTCACAGATACGGTAGGATAAGATCATCGATAGCACATGAAGACACGAAGGGCCTGTCACCCAGACCTTCTGACTGCTAACATTTGACGCCATCTCCTCTTTTACATTATATTACAGACATTTTTTAATGTAATGCTTTAAAAAAAATTCTAGGAAGCATACAGTTTCGTTCATGAACACTTTAGAATACAACTCTAACATAAGGTACAGAGGACTTTAAAGAGAGAATGTGTGTATTTTTACTATACATTTTGACAGTACCCATTTGTCTCCAAAGTAACCATATTATTGCAGTTATACTAGGAAAGGGACTCTGCTTTGTAATCACTGTTTCTTCATAACCTTGGGCAAATTGTTTTAATGTTTGTTTAGGGGGTTCACGATGTGCTATATTACCAATAAATTTCACTTTTTTTATATGTAACTATCAGGAAGCCGCCAGAGACATGAGTCCAATCTCACCACAGAATTCGAGCCTTTATTGGAGTGGAGAATTCTGTGCCCAGCAGTACATTATCCTGCTAGGTGCCAGGCTGTGGGCCATGCTCTGCGTCGACCTCTGAAATGATGGACTTGCCCTGAAGGCTGAGTCTAGTCTTTAGCAAATACGTATGGGCCTGTGGCTCAGGCTTGGGATTTATGTGTGATGAAGCAAGTGTCCAGGATCGCCTGCTTGTCCTCCACAAACAACTCTAACTTTTAAGGAATGGGAGCGAGATGCACAAACAGTGCTTCTCACCAAATGAGAATCTTCCCCACTTTCAAAACGTGTAGGCTTTAAATGGATTTGATAACATATAATTGGCATATATTTTTAAAAGTCAAAACTCTTCATTGAATATCCTACTTCGATAATCCTTCATCATATAAAAAAACCAGCAGGGAATCACGTGTAAGTTGAACTATGATTGTTTAAATATGGTTTGCTGTTGCTACCAATTCATCAAAACCAGTGCTAAAAAATAAGTGCTCACCTCCTTCACATGTGAGTGTAACTCCCACTCCCAGAGTTATGCCTAGTAATGACTTTGCCCTATATCTTCACTGTGAGCACTTCTATTTTCCAGAACTATCTCTAGTTCCTAATGAATCGTCTTCATAGGAAGAACGTACATCTAAGTCAGAGCCCGTTTTAAGTGCTTCTTTCTCACGAAGGCCATGTTGGAAATAGCCAGCAGACCACAGTAAAGACCAGGACATTGTTGGGCTTGTGGAGAGATGTATAGTTTTTGAGAGTGATGTACTGAAATATGCATGTGTGGTCAGCACAGTCATCCACACGTGGTCATTCTTGGACCAGCCTTCCCTGGTGCTTCCCGGGGCTGCTCCATTGTTATATCTTAGGCTGTGAAGATGTCATATCACTCAACTCAGCAAACTAGTTAAAAGATGAGTCTACTGCTGAAGCAGTGTATAGTGTTTGCCAGATCTTTACAGAATCTTTGTAATCCCTCTTCCTCTACTCTGTTAATCCGTACTACTTAGAACTGACAGGATATTTCTTTCTTTTTTCTTTTTAGACAGGGTATTGTGTAGCCCAGGGTGGCCTTGAATTCACTGTGTAGGCTAGAATGACTTTGAACTGCTGATGCTCCCACCTCTGCCTCCAGAGTGCTAGATGATAGCATGCTCAGTTTATGCCGTGCTGGAGACTGAATGCAGGGCTTTGTGCATAAGGCAAGTACTCTACCAACTGAGCTGTATCCCACACACTAGTACTTCATTTTAGACAAGTGTTCACATACATACAAGGCTTGCTATGTTAAAATGAATATGAGTCTGTTTCCTTGTATAAAGTACATTTTTGTCTTATAATATGTATTTTTTTTTTTTTTTTTTGGTTTTTCGAGACAGGGTTTCTCTGCGTAGCTTTGCGCCTTTCTGGAACTCCCTTTGTAGACCAGGCTGGCCTCGAACTCACAGAGATCCGCCTGGCTCTGGCTCCTGAGTGCTGGGATTAAAGGTGTGTGCCACCACTGCCCGGCCATATGATATGTATTCTAATGAAACACTCCCCCCCACACACTCTGTGCTTAATTTCACTAGAGAAATCAATGAAGATCTTGGTTCATATTGAAGATTTCAGTTTCTGAGGGCTGGAGATAACTCAGCAGTTAAGAGCACTTGCTCCTCTTGTTGAGGATGCACGTCTGTTCCCCAGCACCATACAGCTGCTCACAGCCATCTGTAACTCGGGTTCCAAGGGGATCTGACGTCCTCTTCCAGACACTCAGGCACCGGGCACACACCACACATACATACATGCAGGCAAAACACTCATAAACATAAAATATCTTTAAATGACTTCAGTTTCTGAGAGCCAGAATAATTGTATAGCCAATTGGAAAAAAAAATAAATTTTACTTTTTTTAAGGTTTTGAGGCTTTGTTTGCAGTTTGGACCCCTTCCAAAAATTCTCTCCTTACTTTTCAGTTCTTCATTACAGGGCCATTCCAGGTTTAAACCATAAATGGAGTTATGTTTGCCTATATCCAGCGGCTTAGAAATCAACCACCACACCAAAACAAACTTACAGAAATAGACCAAAATTAATGCCAAGAATCCTATTTGTAGTTATGTAAACATGTTTCTCATGTGTATTAGCTGCTTATTATATTTGTATTTGGTTTTATATTTTTATTTTATATAATTATTTTTACTGTGTTTATTACTCACTGTCACAAATAGGATAAAAATTTTGAGCATCTCAAAGACTTGTTTACCAACTAATTTTCACGTTGCATATGATCTGCTTTTATGCTGGACTTGCTAATATATGAGTATTTGTTGATAGTTGTAAATAATCAATAAAAAGATTTAAAGATGCGTGACCCTTACGTATTCATACTTACAATATCCATGTTGTGTATTATTTCAGATGACAAACAGTAAAAGCATTTCAAGTGGATGTACTTTTCAGATGTCAGGATGACTGTACAGAGATGGGAGGGCTTAGGGGCCCTGCAAATTCCTTCCCATTATAGTTCATTTCCTAAACCAGCTTAGGTCCTTAGTACATCATAGAGTTTTACTCTCAAAAGACCTTTATTTCATCATTAAAAAGTGTTATTTATTAGCTGGGCGGTAGTGGTGTACACCTTTAATCTCAGCTCTTGGAGGCAGAGGCAGGTGGATCTCTGAGTTTGAGGCCAGCCTACTCTAAAGAGTGAGTTCCAGTAGAGCCAGGGCTACACAGTGAAACCCTGTCTCAAAGAAAAAGTTATTCATTAAAGTGTTTGTCATGTGCCAAGCACTGTGGAGGTTCATAAGGGAGTGGTGACATTGGTTTACAGCAGGGGAAGAAAGATGGGGTTCATAGGCACAAGGAACAGTCTGTGGTGCAGAGCATCAAGGAGCCTAGAGTGGCTGGAGTAAAAGAAGCCAGAGGGGAGAGAGTGAAGCTGATGACATTGGGTCCCATGGGCCCTGGAAAGAGCTTTATTCCACAGAGTGGCCCAATCTGACAGGGCTTGGCAGGACACTCTAGCTGCTGTGGTATGGATAGATTGGGGCTCAGGGAAAAGGAGAGAAGGTGGGAGACCAGCTCAGAGTCCAGGCAGATGATAAATGCCAATACTACCACGGGTGCAGGTAAGGAAGTTAAAAATGGTTCTGGTGTATTATGTAGGGTAGAGCCTAGCAGCTAGAGCGGGGAACTTCAGGGGTGTCTACAATGATTCTAGTGTCCGTGGCATGATTGCTTGGAACAATGAGATTTTTTTAAAAAGCAGATGTTGGAGTAGAAGGAAGAATGGAATCAGCAGTGTGTAGGCTATTGAAGACCCTGATGAGCTGTTTATGCAGAACAAGGAGGGCAAGAGTCAGGAGCTGCTCCTTCATAAAGTAGCCTGTGCTTTCTGTCAGCCTCCGCCAGCGAAGTGGAACCTGTCCTGTCAGGCAAAAGCACAGTGTTTATGTGCCCCAATCCCTACCTGATTCTTCTTCTATTCCTGATATTGTTAGGGGAAATAAAAACTAGTTATGATTCTAGAACCTTAGTAGGCAAATCCTTTTAAAAAAAAAAATGAGAGTGCTTACTGCTTTTCCCAGAGTGTTTCAGTGTATGGACAAAAACAGACACACTAGAATTCCGTCTACTTTAGAAAATAGTAACAAAAAGAGAGGAAAGTGTATTTGTGAGCTTTTTAAATGAAAATTTGTAGTTTGGAAATAGCTCACAGTGGTTTGAATAAGAATGTCTCCCATAGGCTCAGATATTTGAATACTTGTTACCCAGTTGATGGAACTGTTTGAGAAGGATTAGGGGGTGTGGCCTTGTTGGAGGAGTTGTGTCAAAAACCCATGCCATTCCCCATGAGTGTTCTGCTTCACGGTTGTGTCTCAACATGTAAGCTTTCAGCTACCATGCCTGCGTGCTTGCTGCCATGCTCCTCGCCACGATGGTCATGACTCTAATCTTCTGGAACCATGAGCCCCAAATCAAATGCTTCCTCTTATAAGTTGCCTTGATCATGGTGTTCTATCATGATAATATAGAAAAGCAGCTAAGATAGAGTAAATATTTGTAGGCACTACTCTAGGCCCTAAATATTTTTCTATTATCATTATTCAAGACAATTTTTTAAATGTTTACAGTTAATTTTCAAGTTCAAAGAGCTTTCTGGTATTTATTGTTATTTATACCAAATCCTGAAAAAATACATATAATAATCGTTTGTTTAATACATTTTGTAATTAAAAGCACTTTGCCATCATTTTTCATTTAAATTTTATAATATGATAAAATTATGATAAATTTTTACTCCTGAGGTTAAAAAAAACTGACAGATTTCTAAAATCTGCTCAACCCAATGTGTCCAACTGAGTGGCAGGATCAAAGCTAAAATTCAGGGTTTCAGACTCCTGGGTTTTTATTGTTAGACTTCTGTGGCTCCTGAGCTCCAAGAAGGGTAACAGCCTCAACAAAGGTAAATACACTGGCCCTGAGCTGAGTAAACCTAGAAGCTGCTCTGCTGTGTGACAGAGACAAAGCCACCTACACAGTGGCAGCATCCCTCTGCTTTCCTTGTTCTCACAGTAATGGGCAAAAGTAAGAGGGTTTTTTAAAATACTTTTTAAATTTTAATTATATTCACATGTGAGGATATGTGCACATGAATCTAAGTGTCTTCGGGGCCCTAGGATTCCCTAGAACTGGAGGTACAGGCAGTTGTGAGCTGTCAGTGTGAGCCACATTGGTGCCAGGAACCGACTCCAGTCCTCTGCGAGAACAGTACACACTTTTAGTGATGAGCTATCTCTCAGCCCACATTAAGCACTTCCTACTCTGGTACCTAGGTGCGAAATTCTGTCTGATGGTAAGAAGACATTTCTCCTGTACAGGGTGAAGTGTAACTTCAGTTTGTGTAACTGTTAAGACTTTGAAATGCTTCCCTAAGGTAACACTGCAGGTTTTAAACCAGCTCTAGGAATAAAGAGTTCTCAGAAAATGTCATTGCCGAGGTAGCTAGAGCTCGAGTATAAATTTTACACTTGATCTGTTGTAGCATGAACTTTACATGGTCTAATTGCAAGGCTAACTAACTTCTGGTACTTCCCCTCTTAAGAAATGCAAGCCCAGCACTTGGTGTTGTGGCACACACCTTTACTCCAGCACTCAGGAAGCAGAAGCAGGCAGATCTCTGAGTTTGAGGCCAGTCTGGTCTACAGAGTGAGTTCTTGGATAACCAAGGCTACACAAAGAAACCCTGTCTCAAAAAGCTGTGAAAGGAAGGAAGAAAGGAAGGAAAGAAAGAAGGAAGGAAGGAAGGAAGGAAGGAAGGAAGGAAGGAAGGAAGGAAGGAAGGAAGGAAGGAAAGAAAGAAAGAAAGAAAGAAAGAAAGAAAGAAAGAAAGAAAGAAAGAAAGAAAGAAAGAAAGAAAGAAAGAAAAAGAAATGCAAACCCTGTACAGCCCAAAAATGGTTTGTTTCAATAAGGAAACTAAAGAAGAAAATGGAAATGAGGTCCAAAAGTATACATGATCTGACTGCTGGGAAAGGCCAGTCCTGTGTGGTGAGCTGAGCTCTTCTCCTCCAGAAAAGCTAGTCTTGTTGTAGTTATTAAGCTCTGGTCTTCTTTAGGATAGTTGGTCTGCAGAGGAGAGATCTAGCACCATTCCATGAAATGTTGTTGTTTCCTTTTCTGGGAGTATGGAAATGGGAGAAGAAATGACTTCTCTTCCTACTCTGGTACCTAGGTGCGAAATTCTGTCTGATGGTAAGAAGACATTTCTCCTGTACAGGGTGAAGTGTAACTTCAGTTTGTGTAACTGTTAAGACTTTGAAATGCTTCCCTAAGGTAACACTGCAGGTTTTAAACCAGCTCTAGGAATAAAGAGTTCTCAGAAAATGTCATTGCCGAGGTAGCTAGAGCTCGAGTATAAATTTTACACTTGATCTGTTGTAGCATGAACTTTACATGGTCTAATTGCATCAGGCCATTTGAGGAATTTTCATTAGGAAAGGTTAACGAATAGGGAACTGAACTGTAGTTGTGGCCTACAGTTTTCTTGTATGACTTTTACTTTGTGGGACTTGTTCTTAAAAAGTCAGTTCATGTGCATTCTGATACAAATCATCAGCTCTGTTTCCAGTTTAGTTAATACATAATGAAGATGCCAAGAGGTAGGCCTGAGAATAAAGGTCGGAGGGAGGAAGTTCCATATTAGGCATACATATGACCCGTGTTAACCTGGAATAACTATGTATCATCTTGAAGATTAACTGTAAAGAACAAGACAACCAGACAATTATCCTTTTGTTAACTTAAAATGCAAACATGAAGCCGGGCGGTGGTGCCCCACGCCTTTAATCCCAGCGTTTGGGAGGCAGAGCCAGGCGGATCTCTGTGAGTTCAAGGCCAGCCTGGGCAACCAAGTAAGTTCCAGGAAATGTGCAAAGCTACACAGAGAAACCCTGTCTTGAAAAAAAAATGCAAACATGAGTGTTATAGTAAGACCTACTGAGAACTAACCAGGGCTTAGCATATCTATCAACTTATAAAAGGCCCCTAACCCTAAAACTTACCCAAACATTTAAAAACTAAATTATTTGAGAATGCATGGAGGAACAGACTTTATATACAGTCAGTGTTGCAATGAGAAGAGAAAGGTACAGTCCCTATGGACACCACCAGAAGCTTCTAAAATGCCTACCAAAGAGCCCTGCTTGGATCATCTGCCACACACCCAAGCCACTTTCAAATCCCAAACCCACAGACATTGTGTGAGATAAATCTGCATACCTGTTTTTAGACAGTGTTGGAGGTGTTACCTGGTAAAGGATAATAAATACTACTACCTCTTGGAAGTATTCTATAAGGAAGACAGCTGAGCTAGCAAAAGGGGGAAAGCCCGTAAGCAGCAGTCCTCCATGGTCTCTGCTTCAGTTCCTGCCTCCAGGTTCCTGCCTTAAGTTCCTATCTTGGTTGCCAGGTGTGGTGCCCGATGTTTTTAATCCCAGCATTCAGGAGGCAGAGGTAGGTGGATCTCTGTGAGTTCAAGGCCAGCCTGGTCAGCCAAGTGAGTTCCAGGACAGCCAGGGCTGCACAGAGAAACCCTGTCTTGCAAAACAAAATCAAAAAACAAGCAAACAAATTTCCTGTCTTGGCTTCCCTCAATGAAGGACTGCAGTCTGTAAGCCAAACAAATCCTTTCTTCCCCAGGTTGGTTTTGGTCAGTGATATTTCACAGCGATAGAAAGCAAGCTAGAATAGGATTGAAAACTTGGTGTGGTGTTCTTTTTGCTACTCTAAAATATGATATATCGGAAGGGTAGGGAAGGTAGTCTTACATGGTTATTTTCAAGGATTGAGCAGTCTATGTACACACAGCTTCTGATGCATTTCTTCAGAGTAATAGTCTTCCTTCTCAATTTTTTTCCTCTTTCAGCATTCCTATACAGACTTACTTCTTTTAGGAACATGCATTTCTCGGTGGTAAGGGAAGGATTCAGGGTGGTGCATGGAACTTACATGCTTGACAAAGCTCTTTAAAAATCTGGACGTGAGGAAGGAGGTGGCTCTCTACTGCTTTTTCCTTGAGAATCATTCTTGAATGGTTTGGGGCCAATGCCTAAAATTCTTCCTAGCTTACGGTGCTGAGACTTATCTGAGAAACAGAAATCTGTGTTGTTTCTCACAGTTCCCAACAGAAAGGCCAGACACTCAGTCCTCTTGTTCAGAGTGGCACGTTTCCCTGGCACCCTCTGGTCTCCAGACTCATGCAGTTGGTCAGTGGCGAGGGGAGAGTCACTGGGTGCATAAGAACCCTCTGCGCGTGTCGGAGACCAATGATGGCATGCCTTCTCAGACAAGTCCATCAAAGCTCAGCAAACTTGTACAGATGGTAATAAATGATTATGACCTCTATTTTTATAATCTAAATAAAACAAAGCTTTCATATGTTATAAAGTAGAGTAATCCCTGTAACCTGCATGCAGAGCAATAATTCTGCCAGCCTCTTTCCTTCTAAGAAGTGGCTTTTGTACTTTGTAAACCAAAATAACCCACACTAAATATGGGGCTGTAGAAATGAAACAAAGGAAAGTATTTTAGTCATATTTTTTCTCTGACCAGATTTACCACATTTCATTATTTTTCTGCCTACCATTGCTTTGCGGTCCCTGCGGAAATAATGAGACGAAATTGAGAAGAGCAACAGAATGCACGAAATCTGATACCCCAGGTTGCAAATACCCAATCAGGTCACACAATGATTAAATTTAGCTCTTGTTAACCTGATTTCGAGTGCAGCTCAATTCTGAGGGATGATGAGAAACAGAACGTGTGTTCCACATTATCAGAAAGTATTTTCATCAGAACACATGGCTTTGACTTTCCCTGCCTGACAGAACATGAGCATGACGCAGGCGCGATCTCCATTCAGGGATCACCGGAGGGTCCATCTGTTGTATCAGCCAAGGAGAACATTAACCAGCATTCCTTGCTGCTCTTCTCTCTACACATGCACACATGCGTGCTTACCATCTCTACCTGTCCTGCCTGGGAAGGCACTACGGCCTCCTGATACCGGGAACCATGACATTCTTGACAGGCAGCCTCATCCTTGATCTTGAGAAACTGCTTCAGTCCAGAGGGAGGACTTTGAGACATTCAGAGGTGGTTCTCTAACAAGGCTGTGTAATTCCCAAGGGATGGAAATCGGGGATAAGAAATGGGGATTTCCAAATCAATCTGTTTTACTGGTTTTGATTCATCAGTGATTTTGCTGGCAGCATAGAGATGGGCCAGAGGACTTCTCAACATCTCTCCAAGCTGCCTGGTGTGTATACTGTGTGTCAGAGTGTTCGAGAAGAAAGTGACCTTCCTCACAAAAATCCAGCTCCCATAATTAACTAGGAGGAAACTGAGGGGTGGGGTTACATGGTAACTGAAAATAGATATTCCTCCAGAGTATCATTTTGCTCTTTAAAGAACTAACCCTTTTGTTGTGAGAAAAATCAAGGACTTGAAGAAAGAATAATGTGTATTACAACTCATCAAATGATAGTGAGTGATAATGAGAAATAGATATGAACAAATTAGGAATAATAACAGTGAATAACCTGTAGCAGGAATCTTAGAAGGTCTTATTAATAAAATCAAACCAGGTGCCAGTTATTGGGGTGAATGCTGGAAGATCAGAGAAGCAGAACAAGCCACAGCTACCTCACCTTGCCAATTCCTCAGGTGATCCTGTTTCCTCAGACTGGAAGCCTCTGAGTCCTCATCCAGAATGAATCTCAGCTGAACTGCTGCTCGAAAGCCTGAAAGCTTAACCAGCCAAATGCTGCTAGTTTCTGGTCTCCACGCCTTATACACCTTTCTACTTTCTTCCATCACTCCCTGGGATTAAAGGCTCTCTTCTTGGGATTAAAGGCGTGTGTCACCATGCCTGACTGTTTCCAATGTGGCCTTGAACTCACAGAGATCCAGACGGATTTCTGCCTCTGGAATGCTAGGATTAAAGGTGTGAGTGCCACCATTTTCTAGCCTCTGTATCTAGTGGCTGTTCTGTTCTTTGACCCCAGATAAGTTTATTAGGGTGCATAATATTTTGGGGAACACAATACCACCACAATAACCTATCCAGGTGATGTGTGAGACACCCCACCGGAACTTCAGATCCTTCCTCAGAGCCTCCCCAACAACCACTCTCTTGAGACCATGGGAAAAGCAAGGTACTGATGCCTGAGGATGCCAATGTGGTCCAGCAGGTGGGTGGGGACATCGTTCATAGAAACAGCAAACCCAAATCTCCATTTGGTGAATAGAGTAGGGAAGGAATGTCATATCCTGATGCGTTTGTTCTTGCACAGGTCAAATCTGTGTTACAGCTCACTGAAGAAGGAAGTATTTGGGCTCATGGAACATCCTTGTTCACAACCGGTGCCTTCAGTACATTCATCCTGCTCCACTGCTCCCTCAGGGGGCTCAGCGGCTATCAGCTGGTGACCCCTTCCCTGCACAGCCAGCGTAGATACAGCCATACGCTTTGGAAGGAAAGTATTCCTGGAGCTGGTGAGATGGTGCAGCGTTAAAAACACCCACTGAGCAAGCCTGATGACCTGGGTTCCATCGCTGAAACCCCTGTGGAAGGAGATGACGACCAACTTCTGCAGGCTGTCCTCGGATTTCCACACAGGTGCTGTGGCATGTATGCAAACTCACAGACGGACAAACACAGAGAGAAAGACACACACACATGTATACATATGATAACTATTAATTTAAAAAAATCCTTCATGGAAATCTGCACAATAGTCTCCAAGAATTTCAGTGTACGTCCCAGGATCCATCCATTTCCCAAGGTCTGCATTGTTCCTTTTAAAGTACTACATGAGGTGAAACACCAACAGTGTATGGACCCGCCCTGCCCCGGGCCCAATGCCTCCTTCCCTAGCCCCGCAACCACTGACTGTACTTTTATTTTGCCTTCCCTATTTTCAATTCTCATTTTTCAATATTCTCACTCTTTCTTTTTTGAGTCAACTTTTCCAATGGAGAGAAGCTATGCAGCTGGTGTCTCCCAAAGTCCAGAGATCTCTTTTTAAGGTCAGCCAGGAGGTTCTATGCACCACCTCCACAGAAATAAACAATAAAATAAGTAATAATATGAAATTGATCTAAAAGTTAAAGGCTCACAGTCTGAGAACTGCAGCTCTGACTGCAGGAATTGCAACTTGTTGCTGTGGTGCAAAGATGTTTAGGCCTAAAAGCTGGGGTCCTGAGAAAACTCCTTCCCCACCACCTTGGTCCCTTTAAAGAAAGAACACGGGTCTCAATTCAAACCTAAGCCCCTATCCTTTTGAAGCAAGACACTACCACAAATTAAAGTCTTTCGTCACTGAAGACATAGATATATAAATCTTGGCATCTGGTATCACCCTGGGTCATAGTTTGTTGCCATTGTTTGATGGAGAAGAAAAAAACCACATGTTGACCTGGGAACATGAGCTAGATGATGTGTAGTTCACTTTGCCATCTTTAAGTAGTTGGAAATAACTATTTAATAAGTAGTTAAAAATAACCTGAGTCCCAGGGGTGCTTATCGCTGTGTACTGCTAGCCCCAGGCCCCTCTGCCTTCTTACCGATGCCAGCTTCTAGGAAGGGGTCCTTCAAGTCAGATCTCAACACATCGGAATGGCAAGTCTGAGACCTGTGGGCCTAGTCTCACCACAGCTGTGTTGCAGCACTAGTTAATCATGTTGCACAATCAGCAACTTCAGCCATGCCGTGAGCAACAGTCAAAGCCACAGTTGACGGAAATACAGTGAAGAAATCCTAAAGTCTGTCTGGACATGACATGGCTACTGCTCCCATCAACTCACGGCAGCCATAATTACCCGCCAGCCAAAATTTCAGCATGGATGGGAAGGAGCTCTGGAGGCCCCACCCCTTTGGGGGGAACTATTGGAGTTAATGGCTGCTGAGGGAAGGATAGTCACTCTCCTTTAGAGAGGTGGCTGCCTGCCGGTAGGCTGCTTGTGGCCCAGGAAGTGGCCACACACCAGTGAGCAGATGGACAGTACTAATTGTACTCGGTGAGTTATTAATAACAATAAAAAAGGGCATGAAGTTAGGAGGAAGACAGGCTAAGGAGGCAGTAGGGGGAGATGGAGAGAGGTAGAGGTGGATGAATATAATCAAAATACGTTGAATAAATATCCGGAACTTTGAAAGAATAAAAGTATATATATTAAAAAAATTTAAATACTGAAGTCTGTAGCTTAAATTCCTATAAATCCTTAAAGTCCCCAATTTTAAGCAACTTGGTAATATTTTAAAAGAAGAAACATAGTAACTTTTGTCACTCAGAATGCCATAGTTTGAAATAGGAGGTGGGATGAATTAGGTGCAGCTGTTGAGCAAGGGTAGCAGTCATTTGGTAGTCTGCAACAATTTTAACCTAAAACAGCCTGGAAGCCCTTCCCGTTCTCTTTTGAAGTGCATTTCTTTTTTGGATACTAAAACCATGCTCTCTACCACTTAGCTGGGAATTCACAGCCGCTTGTGTCCCATGTCTGGAATATCACATGTACATCTCTGTCAACATCTTGGAAAGTTCTGTGGTCATGATGCCCTTGTGTTCCATTTCTCCATCCAGCTGCAGCTTTGAATCCCACACATTGTCATTTAGCCTCAGGCTGATGAGAAGAAATGTCATTCCACTCTTAATATTGCTAAAGAATGTAGGAACCTCCATATGCATGACGCGGCCAAGACAGGGCAATGACAATTCACCTTCTCTCTTCATTCTCTCCATTCCTTTTACTCGATGTGAACTGTTGGCACAGCTCCTGTGTAACCAGGCACCAGGTTTGCCCTGGTACAGCCAAAATCCCGTAAGACTTTTATACAAGTTTTCTAAAATAAGGTCACTTATAAATGTCACTGTTTACCACACATGTTCAGAGTTCTTACTTTTCAACAGCATTGTGCTCTGGAAGTTTCCACTGACTTTCCATTACAGACTCCCTCATATTCTCAAAGTGAACTTAGGAGACTTTACTGTGTGTGTAAGGAAAGCATTGAAACTGATGGATAGTTTTATCTAAAATGATTACATGGGAAGAAATCCACAAATGAGCATATTAGAAGGAAGCGATGGGAGGGGGAGGGGAGAATAGATGGGACCAGCAAAGCGTCTGTTGAGGCAACAAAGAGTCTCCCACCAAATTGTTAGCTGTACTGAATGAAGTCCAGAGACCCTGGGTAAGAGACACCATGGATTGCGTCTTCTGCCCATTGCCCACTAAGAGTTACAGGGCTTCAGGGTTGCAGAGGTACAGTGTCTATAACCTAGAGTTACCAAAAGATATGGGCCATTCTACAGGACCCAGGGAATAAATATATATAGAACTCAATAAACATATTAAATAAATATATATGAATAAATATATAAAGAACTCAAGAAACTAGACATCAAAATATCAAATAATCCAATTAAAAAATAGGGTGCAGATCTAAACAGAGAATTCTCAACAGAAGAATCTCAAATGGCCAAAAGACATTTAAGGAAGTGTTCAACATCCTTAGCCATCAGGGAAATACAAATCAAAATGACTCTGAGATACCATTTTACCATTTTATGCCTGTTAGAACGACTATGATCAAAAACACTAATAACAGCTTATGCTGGAGAGGATGTGGAGCAAGGGGAATACTCCTCCACTGCTGGTGGGAGTGCAAACTTGTACAGCCACTCTAGTAATCAGTATGGTGGTGTCTCAGAAAACTGGGAATCAACCTACCTCAAGACCCAGCAATACAAACTCTTGGGCATATCCACAAAAGATGCTCAACCACATCACAAGGACATTTGCTCAGCTATGTTCATAGCAGCATTATTCATCATAGCCAGAACCTGGAAACAACCTAGATGCTCCTCAACTGAAGAATGGATAAGGAAAATATGGTATATTTACACAATGGGGTATTACACAACGGTAAAAAAAATAATGTTATCATGGAATTTGTAGGAAAATGGATGGAACTAGAAGAAATCATCCTGAGTGAGGTAACCCAGACCTAGAAAGACAAACATGGTATGTACTCACTCATAACTGAATATTAGATGCAAAGCAAAAGATAAACAGGCTACAGTCCACAACCCCCAGAGAAGATAGGTAAAGAAGAGGACACTAAGAGGGACACACATGGATTGCTCCAGGAAGGGGGAAGGGGGAAGACTTCCTGGGTAAACTGGGAGGGGGGAGTATAGGGGAGAGGATGGGGGATGGGAATATGAGGGTTCAAGATGGCAGAGTTGGGGGAGGGACAGAGAGGGAGAGCAATGAAAGAGATATCTTGACAGAATGGCCATTATGGAGTTAGAGAGAAAACTAGCGTTAGGGAAATCCCCAGGAACCCACAAGGAGGTCCCTAGTTGAGACTCATAGCAATGGTGGAGAGGGTGCTTATACTAGCCTTCCCCTGTACTCAGATTGGTATCTACCCTAATTGTCATTATAGAACCTACATACATCCAGTGACTGATGGAAGCAGATGCAGAGACCCACAGCCAAGCATTTGGCCAAGATCCTCAAGTTCAGTTGAAGAGAGGAAAGATGGATTATAGGAGCAAGGTGGGGTGGGGGCAAGATCATAATGGGAAAAACCACAGAGACAACTGACCCAAGCTAGTGGGAGCTCAGGGACTCTGAACTGACAGCTGGGGAGCTTGCATGGGGCCAAACTAGGCCCTATGAATGAGGGTTATAGTTGCATGGCTTGATATGTTTGTGGGTCCCCTGGCAATGGGACTTAGACTTACCCTGGGTACATGAACTGGCTTTTTAGAGCCCATTCCCTATGGTGGGATGCCTTGCTCAGCCTTGATGCAGTGGGGAGGGGCTTGGCCCTGCCCCAACTTGGTATGCCAGTCTGTGTTGAATACCCAAGGGAGGCCTTACCCACTGTGAGGAGTGGATGGGAGTGGGATGCAGGGTTGGCGTGGTGGGGGGGAATGGGAGAAGGGGGAGGAGGTAAAAAAAAAGATAACAAACTGTGCTGAGCCAAACAATAGAATGGGGCCTTGATGAGGCTTTGCTTTTCATAGTAAATGATGGAGAGAACATGTACATTTTGAGTCTCTCTTCCCAAACTAATGACTTCATTTCACACATCTGCTGCCCTTTCCTCCAGATGAAAGAAAAACAGACATCCTCATTCTGAAAATAAGAGAGGGTAAGGAAGAAAAGGAAGGCAGATGTTTTCCAGCAATGGGATCTTACAGCAGGTCACCAGATACCTCCACTCTGCCATCCTGACTCATTCAACAAGTATCAGTAAGTACCACTGTGTCCAGAGTCCTTTGAATGTTGGCTTATTATGGAATCATGAGTTTCAGGTAAGAATGAGCCCAAAATACATGTAATCCAGAGAGCCCTAAACAGAGACCTTCCTGAAATCTGGGCAAAAACCAAACCAAAACAACAAAAAACAAAGAATCCTGAGATTTGAATGAGCTACAAGTCTGGTGTTTCCTTCTTGTGGCTTGAAGCACTGTTGCCTAAAGCCATGGTCAGGTTGGAGCCTTCTCCAGCTGTGTCCAAGTGTGTCCAGATGTCTACTGCTGTCATCTTTCAAGTCTTCCAACCCTAGAAACAGTGGCACTGTTGGTGGTTCAGGAAGACATTGCGTGTAATTATGTTCACTACTGAAGCCTCCATCCAGGACCTCTGTGTTCTCCTTTGTCTGTCACAATGACTGGCTGTGGAGCATCAAAATCGGTCATATATTACACCTCTAAGCAAGACTCAGTTTCACTTGACCAAAGAAATAAATGTGAGTTTTCGCCTTCGGAACTATTTAGACAGAGGGCTGTCTATTTGCACCTTGTGAAAAAAAGCCATGTGAAAGCAGTTTGAGTTCCTGCCCTGACTTCCTTCAATTATGAACAGCGATATGGAAGTACAAGCCAAATAAACTCTTTTCCTCCCCGAGTTGTTTTGGGTCATGGTGTTCCATCACGGCAGCCGCAACCCTAATTAAGACAACAGAATAGGGTATAATCTGGCTGCCACAATCACCTCTCTGGTGGACATGCAGTTGATTTGAACTTCGCTTGTGGGTTGCTGTCCCCAACACTGCTCTGCTGAGTATGCTGTCCTCGACTTATGACACTTTCTGCCTGTGGAGCTTCTATCTTGTCTGTGTGACAACTGTGATTGCTGGAAGAAGGAATGGATTCACAGGAAGTCCCTGATGATGACAAAGGACTGACCTTCAGTATCAATACTGTAGGTAAAACTGGAAGGGATTTCCAATCATGTTGGCTGTATCAGGATCCCTAAGAGAGCACTTTAACCATCCCCACACTGGGATCCCATCCTAGCTAGTTCCTTCCACTCTCTAGGAGTGGATTCAGGACTCTACATTGACTTGAAAACTCATGAGAGACCCCAAAGGATGGCCAAAGTTTCTAGCCTCAAAGACTGCCAACAGGAGCAGAAAAATCAAGCTGGAGGTGGGCACTGCCCTCCACTCAGTGTACAGAGAAATGCAAATCACACTAGACACTTCCATCCTCTCTGGAATTAAGGTCATCTCCCAGGGAACTCTGCACCCTCTCCAGTGTCTCTGCGTGGTCACATTCCTCAGACTCCACCTCTCTAAGGAAAGCAACCCTGAGTAAGGCCACCAGAACAGATCTTTAACCCGTCTCATAACTCTAGTCAGGAACTGATCTGTCTGCAGCCCCATGATAAGTGTGAATTAATTCTTGAGACAGGAGGCGGTGGCACAGGCTTTTAATCCCAGCACTCGGGAGGCAGAGCCAAGCAGATCTCTGTGAGTTCGAGGCCAGCCTGGGCTACAGAGTGAGTTCCAGGAAAGGTGCAAAGCTACACGGAGAAACCCTGTCTTGAAAAAACAAAAACAAAAAAAATTCTTGAGAGAGAGATCTATTGGTTCTATTCCCCAGAGAGCTGTACTCATACTGAGATCCTCAATTTCCTCCAAGTTGTTCTCAGAACTCAAGGCCTCCAGCAAGTGATGAAAAGCTTTGCTCAGAAATCTGAAGAGCTCAGGGGGAAATCTCCTAAAGGCACTGCTAGTATCCAGGACGCCCAGCTACAAAGCTCAGCGGATCACAAGAGCTCCATGCTGCTCAAAAACATCCAAATGCTCAGAGCTCCAACCTTAGATCCAATCTCGAGGGCCTGATCTTCAAGATGGAGAGCAGCCTGCACAGAAGACAGCGGTGTAGAGAAGCACACCGTAGAAGGAGGACAACATACACAACACTGTCGTTAAGTTCTCAGAGAGGAGAGAAATGTTTTATTCGTAAACATGAGTAAGAGTGTTTTTCTAAAAGAAAACAGCAATAAAAGAACTGCTGGTGGCTAAAGCGTATCAGCAAAATTCAAAACAGTCGAAGAATTAGAAGGTAGAAGTGAGGACGGAACAGTTTGTGATCAAAGGGTTACCGGTCAATAAAGTCCTGGGAGACGATGAGGAATCTTCCCCATCCTAAGCAGTATTATATACCCCAGATGCAGGGTGTAGCCTATGAATCCAGAAATCTGGTAGTTAAAAGGACTATTCAGTTGCTTAGAAATGGTTCAAAATAAGACAATATCTCTTCCTTCTTTCCCCATCAGTGTTCATAATTTCCATTCCTGCTAAGAGGCAAAAGAAAGGCAGCCCCCAACATCCCAGAACCTTACTGCCTAGTATGTATGACTTCTTTATAGACAGAATGTACTGGAAGGTCAGCCACAGACTATAAAGACAGAGCAGTTCCATGGTTCAAGATGAGGGCGGAGCCTGGGGCTTCTGTCCCATTTCTTTCTATTTCCTTAAACAGTCATATGTTTCACGGAATTTTACATTTTTATTTGCCAAACCTGTACATCTCACTTTCTTACATTATTTGTTTATACGATACTTCAAATTTGTGAAGAGACATTTTATATTACACAATTCATAGGTTATGAAAAAGAGAGGAAAATCAAATTCCTTCCCACCTTGTCTCTTACATATACAGTTTCCTCCCAGTGTCAGACAGCTACCAACATGTTATGGGAATTTTGTCTATGCTGTGGTCTGATGTACAAAGAAGTCAGGCACTGGTTTGAGAGGTAGGGTTCACATTCAGTTAGTTGGAATGGATCATGGAGTTCCCTGGTAGACTCAGAAAAGAGAGGCCCCTGGGAAGAAGAGGCAGGGCTGGAAGGTTGCATGGCCCTTTTGAGCTGGGAAGCAGATGGTGGTGTATGTTGCAGTTGCTTGCAATTATCTCAGGTTTTTATCTTTAATATTTGTCTCTGGGTTTTATTTTATAATGAGCAGTAAAAGGAATCACTATATCTGGCACCCCACATTGGGCACCATTTGTAGATGGAAGTTTTCATTGGGACTGCTAGTCAGGTCTGTCCCACCAGTCTGAGACTTATTATTAATTATAAATGCTTGGCCAATAGCTTAGGCTTGTTACTAACTAGCTCTTACATCTTAAATTAACCCATATTTCTTATCTATGCTCTATCACACAACAGTACCTTTTTTCAGCATGGCATGTTCATCTCCTCCTTCCTCTGTGTTTGACTGGCAACCCCCTGACTCTGCCCTTCTTCTTCGAAGCATCATCTCAGTTTGGCTCTCCCATGTAACCTCTTTCTGCCTAGCTATCAGCCAGTAAGCTCTTTATTAATCCAATCAGAAGATGCCTTGGCAAAGACACATCTTCAGAATGTACAAAAGATTATTTGTGACACTAACATCTTTATAATCTTCTAGAGACACTTTACACATGTACAAGAATATCCCTGATCTCCCACACCCCACTCTCCATAGCAGCATCTTTGAATATCATTCTGATCATCATCTATCAGTAGTCAGTATTTAGAGATCTGCCTTGTAACTAAGCATTATGTAGTATTCCCTCTATAAACATTTGGGAGTTTGGTCAGTCCTCTACTGATGAATATTTTAATCTCATTGTCTTTATTGATGTCTTTATTGTCTGGGTACTTCCCCTCTGTGATGGAGATCAAGCTGAAGCCCTGTGTGTTGAGCAAATGCTTTACCTCAGCTATGACTCCAGCCTTATTTTCACTCTTTGAGCATTACATCCCATAGTGCCAAAATTACTCTCAGAAATATGCTGTTTCTCATATCTGCCAGGTTATCTGCTAAATAAATTATTTTAAATGTAATTTTTGGATCAAAGGAGAGTTTCGTTTTTAATATTGGCAGACATTGTCCAATAAAAGCCATATGTCTCAGTGCTGTTTATCACAGTAGTTTAACATTGAGAAAGTAAAAATAACTGAGAAAAAAGGAGGAGAAATAAAAGCCCAAATATGGCATGGATAGAAAAGAAGATATAGATGAGGACAAGTTCAGAAACTAGACCAAAGAAAAAATGTGAAAAAGGAGTGAGAAAATGTAGGAGGAGAGAAAAGCTGGGGAATTCTAAAATCTGAAAGACAAATGAAAATGATTTCTAAAAGAGAATTATCAAAAGTGGCAAAGGATATTTTGGGAAGTAAGGGGCATGGGTTTTTTGACAGAAGAATAAAACTCTATAGGTGAAGTTTCATAGCACATAAAGGTTCAGAACAGTGGAGAACTTTAGTTTTAACCCTGCAAATTCCCAGAAAGAATACCTAAGCAGCTACAACCGAGCAGGAGGCTGAGCCCCATCACAAGACAACCATGAAGGTAATGGCAGAGGATCCAGTTTTTCATTGCTCTGAGAGTAAAGTGAATTTCTGACTTATAAGTCTGTGCCTAGCTCTGGACCAATGGCTCAGAGCACCACAACAGTGAATCCGACAAGCAAGGTCTGGAATTGTTAATGTCTGTGTTCCCTTTAGCAGGAACAAGAAAGCATGCTCCTCTTAGGGCAAAGGACATTGTTGCCTGGGAACCAGACTACCCTGGTATTTCCAACACTATTTTTATACAACCTGCCATGTGTCCTGGGTGGTCGGGGGGGGGGGGCTGAAATTGGGAGACAGCACACTGGGTGAAAGGTTTCCTTGCAAGCTGCATAACCCTTGGTTAGAAATGTGCATCTTTGAGATCCAGGGGCACTACTAAAACAGGCCTGGCACCCATGGAAGATGGAGACCTTCAGCACCTCCTTCATGGAGAGGAGGCCAGTAGTGGTGCTGGAGCACAGTGGAGCACAGCCCGTGCCCATGTCCACGTGACCCTAGCCTTTCTGATGGCCTACGCATCCATGTCCTCATCTGCAGAGAAACTGAAGTCTTCAAGATCTTCATTTGCACTTTAACACAGGTGTCCAGCCCATTAGCTAGACATGAATTCATTCTCTATTACTTATCAAATCCCATGCTCACCCCATTAGACTAGTTTACACTTCTTTTTTTTGTTCTCGGATCTAATCCTTGATACTGAATTTCATTTAACATGTACAAATACTTTTTTCATTGCTAGAGATCATACCAAGGGCCTTGTACTTCCTAGGTAGGCACTCAGCACGAAGCTGCACCTAGTCCTCATAATCAGGGTTTAGGAGAATTACCATGCAATGAAGTATGCATATAGTCTTACTTTAAGAAACTGAATTTGTGGAGTGACCTGCCTGCCAACTGGACTGCCGCCACCCACTAGATTCTGCTCCCGCAAGTCCCAGTCTGCCGCCCAATCCCACCTACCTCATCATCCTCCCTGAGGTCAGCACTTCCCTGCAACTCCAGTAGACTACACAGGCCCAAGCCCAGCCCACACCAATAAGAAGAGCAACACCCTTCCACTGGGCTCCGTATTTTTTTTTTTTTTTTTTTTTTTTTGGAGCTGAGGACCGAACCCAGGGCCTTGTGCTTGCTAGGCAAGCGCTCTACCACTGAGCTAAATCCCCAACCCCAAGGGCTCCATATTCTGTTCTACAACTTCGAAAGAAGACTTCGGCTTTACAGGAGGTTAGACTGGGTCTAGGCACCCAAGGCCCCACAAACATCCACAGAGACACCCTACTGAAACTGAAGACTTGCCTGTCACCAGAACCCTTGGCCACTTAAGCCAGAAGACAAGAGAGGAAACACAAAACAAAGGAACAAAACACCCATCCAACAAAGACAAATGCAAGAATCAACACTTACACCTTTAATCATCCAAAATCCAGATGCCTCAATACCAGTGTAAGAACACATTCAGTAACAGAGACAGTGATGTGGCACCACTAGAACCCAGTGATCCTATGGCAGCAAGACATCAACATTTCGATGTAGCTGAAGTACAAGAAAATGGTCTTAATAACTTTGTGAAGATGATAGAGGCCCTTAAAGAGGAAATAAAAAATTCCCTTAAAGAAATCAAAGAAAAGACAAACAAAAAAATTGGAAGAAATCAATAAATCCCTTAAAGAATGCCAAGAAAAAACTATCAAACAGGTGAAGGAAATGGTTCAAGACCTAGAAATTGAAATAGAAACAATAAAGACAGCACAAACCAAGGGAATTCTGGAAATAGAAAATCTGGGTAATCAAACAGAAACTACAGATGCAAGCATCACCAACAGAATACAAGAGATGGAAGAGAGAATCTTAGGCAATAGAAGAAATAGATTCAGCAGTCAAAGAAAATGTTAAATATAAAAGATTCTTAACACAAAATATCAAGGAAATCTGGGACACCATGAAAAGACCAACCCAGAGAATAACAGTAATATAAGGAGGAGAATCCCAGGCTAGAGAGACAGCTCAGAGGTTAAGAGCACTGGCTGTTCTTCCAGAGGTCCTGAGTTCAATTCCCAGCAACCACATGGAGGTTCACAACCATCTATAATGAGATCCGGTGTCCTCTTCTGGCCTGCAGTGCAGGCATGCATGCAGGCAGAACACTGTGTACATAATAAATAAATAAATCTTTAAAAAAAAAAAAAGGAGGAGAATCTCAGCTCAAAGGTACAGAAAATATGTTCACCAAAATCATAGAAGAAAACTTTCCCAACCCAAAAAAGGACATGCCTATAAAGGTACAAGAAGCTTACAGAACACCAAATAGACTGGAAAAAAAGCCCCATAACCATATAACAATCAAAACAATAAACATACAGAATAAAGAAATGATATTAAGAGCTGCAAAGGAAAAAGGCCAAGTAAAATATATAGGTAGACCCTATCAGAATTATACCCAACTTCTCAATGGAGACTCTAAAAGTCAGAAGAGCCTGGACAGATGTCATGCACCACACAGAGACCACTGTCGCCAGCCCAGACTACTATACCCAGCAAAACTTGCAATCAACATAGAGAAAACAAGATATTTCATGACAAAACCAAATTTAAACAATATCTACCCACAAATCCAGCCCTTCAGAAAGTACTAGAAGGAAAACTCCAACCCAAGGAAGTTAGCTACATCCACAAAAACATAGGCAATACATAATCCCACACCAGCAAAACCCAAAGAAGGAAAATACACACACACACACACACACACACACTATCAACAACAACAACAACAAAATAACAGGAATTAACAGTCACTTGTCATTAATCTCTCTTTATATCAATGCACTCAATTTGCCAATAAAAAAAAACACAAGCTAACAGAATGGATATGAAAACAGGATCCATCCTTCTGTTGCACAAAGAAACACACTTCAGCTTCAAAGAGACATTACCTCAGAGAAAAGAGTTGGGAAAAGATTTTCCATCAAATGGACCCAAGAAACAAGCTGGTATAGCTATCTTAATATCTAACAAAATCAACTTCAAACTGAAATAAATCAAAGGAGATAGAAAAGGACATTTCATACTCATTAAAGGAAAAATTCATCAAGATGATGTCTCAATTATGAACATCTATGCTGCAAATGCAAGGGCACCCACATTTACAAAAGAAACATTACTAAAGCTTAAATCACACATCAAACTTCAAATACTGATAGTGGGAGACTTCAACATCTCACTCTTACCAATGGACAGAAAATAAACAGACAAATAAGATGTTATTTCTTATTTATAGCCATAACTATCAGATGTTATGACTCAAATGGACCTAATAGACATCTACAGATCATTTTGCCCAAACACGAAAGAATATACATTCTTCTCAGCATCTCATGGAACCTTCTCTAAAATTGACCACATACTCAGTCACAAAGCAAATCTCAACAGAGTTAAAAAATGTAATAACCAGCCGGGCGGTGGTGGCGCACGCCTTTAGTCCCAGCACTCGGGAGGCAGAGCCAGGCGGATCTCTGTGAGTTCGAGGCCAGCCTGGTCTCCAAAGCGAGTTCCAGGAAAGGCGCAAAGCTATACAGAGAAACCCTGTCTCGAAAAACAAAAAACAAAAAAAAAAAAATGTAATAACCCCCTATATCTTATTGGATCATCATGTGTTAAAATTGGGGTTAAACAACAACACAAACTACAGAAAGCCTACAAACTCATGGAAACTGAACAACTCTCAACTGAATTACCACTGGATCAAGGAAGAAATAAAGAAAGACATTAAAGACTTCCTAGAATTCAGTGAAAATGAATGCACAACATACTCAAACTTATGGGACACTATGAAAGCAGTGCTAAGAGGAAAATTCATAGCACTAAGAGCCTGCATAAAAAAATTGGAGAAATCTCACATTAGTGACTTAACAGCACATCTGAAAGCTCTAGAACAAAAAGAAGCAAATACACCTAAGAGAAGTAGACAATAGGAAAAATCCAAACTGAGGACTGAAATCAATAAAATAGAAACAAAGATAACAACACAAAGAATCAATGAAACAATGAGTTGGTTCCATGAGAAAAATCAACAAGATAGACAAGCCCTTATCCAGATTAAGCAAAAGGCAGAGAGAGAGCACCCAAATTAACAAAATCAGAAACAAAAAGGGGGACATAATAGCAGATACTGAGGAAATCCAGAGAATCATCAGATCATACTTCAAAAATCTGTACTCCACAAAATTGGAAAATCTAAAAGAAACAGACAGATTTCTTGATAGGTACCACATACCAAAATTGAATCAAGACCAGATAAAGTATTTAAATAGACCTATATTCCCCAAGGAAATAAAAGCAGTCCTTAAAAATTTCCCAACCAAAAAAAGCCCAGGGACAGATGGTTTCAAAACAAAATTCTACCAGACTTTCAAAGAAGAACTAATACCAATACTCCTCAAATTATTCCACACAATGGAAACAGAAGAAATATTACCAAATTCTTTTTATGGGGCCCCAATCACCCTGATACCCAAACCTCACAAAAATACAACAAAGAAAGAGAATTACAGACCAATTTCTGTAATGAACATTGATGCAAAAACACTCAATAAAATGCTCACAAACCGAATTCAAGAACATATCAAAAAAATCATCCATCATGATCAAGTGGGCTTCATCTCAGAGATGCAGGTATGGTTCAGCATATCTATCTATCAATATAATTCACAATATAAACAAACTGAAAGAAAAAAACACATAATCATCTCATTAGATGCTGAAAAAGCCTTTGACAAAATTCAACAACCCTTCATGATAAAAGTCTTAGAGAGATCAGGGATATAAGGAACATACCTAAACATAATAAAAGCAATATACAGTAAGTTGACAGCCAACATCATATTAAATGGAGAGAAACTCAAAGTAATTCCACTAAAATCAGGAACAAGACAAGGCTGTCCACTCTCCCCGTGTCTATTCAATATAGTACTCAAAGTTCTAGCTACAGTGATAAGACCACAAAAGAATATCAAGGTGATACAAATCAGAAAGGAAAAAGTCAATGGATCATTATTCACAGATTATGTGATAGTATACATAAGCAACCAAAAAAATTCTACCAGGGAACTCCTACAACTGATAGACACCTTCAGGAAAGTGGCTGGATACAAGATAACTAAAAATAAATAAATAAATAAATAAATAAATAAATAAATAAATAACCCTCCTATATATGCATGATAAATGGGTTGAGAAAGAAATCAGGGAAACAACACCCTTCACAATAGCCCAAACAATCTAAAATATCTTGGGATAACTCTAATCAAGCAAGTGAAAAACCTATATGACAAAAACTTCAAGTCTTTGAAGAAAGAAATTGGAGAAGATATCAGAAAATGGAAAGATCTCCCATGCTCCTGGATAGGTAGGATTAACATGGTAAAAATGACCATCTTACCAAAAGCAATCTACAGATTCAATGCAATCCCCATCAAAATTCCAACATTCTTTACAGACCTTTAAAGAACAATACTCAACTTCATATGGGGAAAAAAAAACAGGGTAGTTAAAACAATCCTGTACAATAAAGGAACTTCCAGAGGTAGCACTGACCTCAAGCTCTACTACAGACCTATAGTATTAAAAAAAAAAACCAGTGTGGTATTGGCATAAAAACAGACAGGTGGATCAATGGAATCGAATCAAAGACCCTGACATAAATTCACACACCTATGGACACTTGATTTTTGACAGAGAAGCAAAAATTATACAATGGGGAAAAAAAGCATCTTCAACAAATGAAATGGTGCTGGCATAACTGGATGTCAGCATGTAGAAGAATGCAAATAGATCCCTATCTTTCACCATGCACAAAACTCAAGTCCAAGTGGATCAAAGACCTCAACATAAATCCAGTTACACTGAACCTGACAGAAGAGAAACTGGGAAGTAGCCTTGAACACACTGGCACAGGAGACATCTTCCTGAATAGAACACCAGTAGCACAGACACTGAGATCAACAATTAATAAATGGGACCTCATGAAACTGAAAAGCTTCTGTAAGGCAGAGGACATGGTCAATAGGACAGAACGGTAGCCTACAGAATGGGAAAAGATCTTCACCAACCCCACATCTGACAGAGGGCTGATCTCCAAAATATATATTAGAAAAAACTTACAAAAATAGCCATCTACAAACCAAATAATCCAATTAAAAATGGGGTACAGATCTAAACAGAGAATTCTCAACAGAAGAATCTCAAATGGCCAAGGCACACTTAAAGAATTGTTCAACATCCTTAGCCATCAGAGAAATACAAATCAAAATGACTCTGAGATTTCACCTTACACCTGTCAGAATGGCTAAGATCAAAACCACAAATGACAGCTTATGTTGGAGAGGATGTGGAGTAAGGGAAACACTCCTCCACTGCTGGTGGAAGTGCAAACTTATACAGTCACTTTTGAAATCAATATGGAGGTTTCTCAGATAATTGGGAATTAATCTACCTCAAGACCCAGCTATACTACTCTTGTTCACAGCCAGTATTATTTGTAATAGGCAGAACCTGGAAACAACCTAGATGCCCCTCAACCAAAGAATGGATAACGAAAATGTGGTACACTTACACAATAAAGTATTACTCAGCTGTTAAAAACAACGACATCAAGAAATTTGAAGGCAACCGTATAGAACTAGAAAAAACTCATCCTGAGTGAGGTAACCCAGACTCAGAAAGACAAACATGGTATGTACTCACTCATAAGTGGATATTAGCTATAAAGTAAAGGATAAGCATGCTACAATCCACAGCCCCAGAGAGGCTATGTAACAAAGAGGGCCCCAAAAGGGGAAGCTTGGATCTCCCTGGGAAGGAGAAATAGAGGAGATCTCCTGGGTAGACTGGGGGGCCAGCAGGGATGGGAACATGAGGGATTAGGTTGGGGGGGTTGGAGGGGAAAGTAATGAAAGAGATGTCTCGATGGGGGGGGGGGGGTGGCGATTTTGGAGTCAGAAACCTGGTGCAAGGGAAACTCCCACGAATCTACAAGGATAACCCCAGCTGAAACTACTAGCAATGGTGGATAGGGTGCCTGAACTGGCCATCTCCTGTAATCAAATTGGTGACTACCCCAATTGTCATCAAAGAGCCTTCATCCAGTGACTGATGGAAACAGATGCAGAGATCCACAGCAAGCACAGGGCTGAGCTCTGAGAATCCTGTTGAAAAGAGGGAGGAGGGATTGCAGGAGCTGGAGGATCAAGGTTATCACAAGGGAACCCACAGAGACTGCTAACCTGAGCTCATGGGAGCTCACAGACTCTGGACCAACAGCTAGGGAGCCTGAATGGGACCTAGGCCCTCTACCTGTGTGTGACAGTTGTGTAGCTTGATCTACTTGTGGAGCTCCTAGTGGTGGAAGAAGGGCCTATTCCTGTTGCCTTTCTTTAAAACGGTTGCTGCCTACCTAAGCAAAGACTGTCCTAACCAGCAATGCAACTTTGCCGCTACCAGCAGCCCAGCAGCCCAGCAGCCCAGCAGCGGTTCAGACTCAAGATTCAAAAGTTGAGGTGAAATTCTGCTCCTCAGAGAGTGTGAATAGCAAATAACTCACCTTCTCTCCCAAAAAGCCGCTCCTCCTTCTCCCAGCCTCCACTTAAAAGCCCTTCTCCACCTGGTTCCTCCCTACCACTTCCTGTCAGTTGGTTGCTAACGCAACCTCCTGACCACAGGTTAATTTTATTTAATCAAACAACCGTAACACAACTTTGCTTCATTAAACAAATGTTCCAGAGCATAAACAAAAGTAGCACACCTTAAAACAATATTCCACCACATAGCCCTAATGCTTTGGTTGGCTTCCAGGAACCTATTCCTCATACTGGATTGTCTGGCCCAGACTTAAAACAAGGGGAGGAGCTTGGTCCTCCCTGGACTTGATAGGCTATGCATTGTTGACACCCATGGGAAGCCTGCTCCTTTCTGAAAAGAAACAGAGGAGGAGTGGGGGTGGGGGAAGGAGGGGAGGGATGTGGGAGGAGGGAACAGGAGGGAAGGAGGGTGGGGAAACTGTGGTCAGGATGTAAAATAAATAAATTTAATTAATAAAAAAAGAAACTGAATTTGTTTAAACACAAAGATGGAAATTACACATAACAGTTTTTTGAAACATTGAAGCTTTTTTTGTTGAACAGATGAAACTAAACCAAATCTACAAGCCAGATCGTTACTATAGGTGTATGCACACGTGTATATACACATACACACACACACACACACACACACACACACACACACACACACAAGTGCATAGTCATCATGAATCATGACACAAGAAGGAACATAAAATTCCAGATTACAGCATAATAAAACTAAGCTTAAAATAACTCACTAGGAATTTACAAGACACAAACAAAAATATTTCATGCAATTTGGCTTCTTAAAAAATTCTTGGCCAGGTATAGTGGCTTTAATAACCGCACTCAGGAGGCAGAAGCAGGCAGATTTATGAGTTCTAGGCCAGATAGAACTATATAGTAATATAGTAAGACCCTGCCTCAAAACAAGTTTTGGTAACCTAGGGCATCAGACCTTGAAAGAAACCTGATGTTTATATTTATTTGGGAAAAGTTGTGTATTGAGAACATGTGTGACATAGTAAATTCGGGAGTTGTGTGAGCAATGTCCCCTACGTGCATGCATTTGAACACTTGATCCCTACTGGGTGGCATTGTCTGAGGGTTATAGAACTATGAAACCTTTAAGAGGGGGAGCCTTGCTGGAAGAAGCAGGTCACTGTGGGCAGGCTTCCTGTGTGTGGATGGAATGTGATCAGCCCCTCTGCTCACATGCCTTCTCTGCCATGATGGACTGTATCACCTCTGGAACAGGAGCTAAAATAAGCCCTTTATTCCCCCAAAATTGCTTTGTTTCCAGGTGTTCTGTTATAGCAATAGAAATGGAGTAAGTACAGTAAATGATTCAAAGTGATGGAGATACAGGCGAAACTGTAAAGATAAAAATGAGGATATTTTAAAACAAATACTAGTCTTTGGTCATAGTGATTGATGGCAGGTGTGGCACCAATCTGAGGGTGATGCATTTGCTGGGCATATGTCCGTGCAGAAGAGCCTTCTGGACCAGCAGCCCGGGGCCCTGGCACTCATCTTGGCTGTAACCGCATCACAGAAAAGAACCCTTCCTTTGGACCCTCGAGTTGACATATTTTCTTGTTGGCACCATCCGGTTTGACGCAAAGGACTCCATTTTGATTCTCAACTTTTGCACACCCTTCATCATTGTGCAAAATGGCTGTGGAAGCAATACACACTCTAAGTTTCAAAGTCTCATAGCTTGTGCTGTGAAGTTGAATACACTTCCTTGGTACATTTTATACCCCCTCCTCCAATCTTAGCTACTTTTCTTATCGTGGTGATGAAATTCCTGACAAGAAGGATTCACGGAAGGGATGGTGTATTTGGGTTCGTGGTTTTAAAAAGAATAAAGTCTATCATGATGGAGGAGTCATGGCTCAGGAGCGTGGGGCAACTGGTCACAGTCTAGTCACACTCAGAACTCTGAGAAAGATGAGTGCTGGGGGTCAGTCTGAACTCCCCTGCCCTTGGAATGGTGTGGATACATTTAGGCTGGGCCTTTCTACCTCGAAAGTTCCAATCAAGAAAAACCCCTCACAGGTATGCCCAGATGCTTGGGTTTTAGTTAATTCCAGATGTGGTCAAGTTGACAACTATGAATAGCCATCACATCTGCTAACTTGAGATCACAGGAAGAGCATACCAACTGTATGTTTTGTTTGTCCAGTGCCAAACATTCGGCTTTGAAAACGCAACATTATATGCACTGGACAGGTCAGATTTAGGAATTTAATTGTATGTACACATAAGCATTCAATACCAGTGAAAAAAGAGGCCACGAATTTGAAGGAGAGTGGGGGGAGGTTCATGGGACAATTTGGAGGGAGAAAATGGAGGGGACAAATGTAATTAGAATCTCAAAAGAATTTTTCTTCAAATGAT
Organism: Peromyscus californicus insignis; assembly: GCF_007827085.1. NCBI lineage: Eukaryota > Metazoa > Chordata > Mammalia > Rodentia > Cricetidae > Peromyscus > Peromyscus californicus. The sequence continues at coordinate 73,309,207 of NW_026294469.1, read as the reverse complement.
AGTAATCTTGGGAAATTTTCATCAATTTCAAAAGTATGTGTTGACTAACCATTGTTTGAGTGGTTATGAGAGTGTTTCTGGTGATAGGAGCATCTGAATGAACCCACACTTCAGTGGTGTGCTTCCTGCTGTGTGTCATCACAGCCAACCTCAGAGACCTGAAAGCAGCAAAACTACCAAAGGATTGCCCTCCACCTGACCTAGAAGCTGGGACAGTGACTTCCTTATTTTTTTTTTTCCAGAAAGGGTCTCTGTACACACTCCTGGCTGTCCTGAAACTCACTGTGTAAAGCAGGCTGGTCTTGAACTCACAGAGATCCACCTGTCTCTGCCTCCCAAGTACTGGGATTAAAGCCATGTGCCACCATGCCTGGCACCCCCACACCACCTGCTCGCCTAGCTCTCTAGTTTATAGGCAGCAGGCCACGAAGCATCTCAACATCTATAATTATAGGACTCTGTATATCAGAAACAGATTTGGGATGCCCTGGACATCTTCTTCCAGCATGGAAGTCCCATGAACTTTCTATAGTTAGCCCCAGAAGAGGAAGCCATAAAACAATGCCCTCATCAAAGGCCTTGGTGGTGACATGGACATATTTGTCACTGTGACAGACAGAACACCAAACAAAAGCAGCTTAGGGACAGAAGAGGACATCGTGGCAGTGGGGATGTGAAGGGGTGTGAAGGGGACACCGAGGTAGTGGGGGTGTGAAGAAGGGGATGTCATGGCAGTGGGGGTGTGAAGAAGAGGACGTCATGGCAGTGGGGGTGTGAAGAAGAGGATGTCATGGCAGTGGGGGTGTGAAGAAGGGGACGTCATGGCAGTGGGGGTGTGAAGAAGGGGACGTCATGGCAGTGGGGGTGTGAAGAAGGGGACGTCATGGCAGTGGGGGTGTGAAGAAGGGGATGTCATGGCAGTGGGGGTGTGAAGAAGGGGACGTCATGGCAGTGGGGGTGTGAAGAAGGGGACGTCATGGCAGTGGGGGTGTGAAGAAGAGGATGTCATGGTAGTGGGGGTGTGAAGCAGCTGGTTACACTGCACCCATAGCCTGAGGGCAGAGCGAAGGAAATGCTGGCTCCTTTTCTCTTTTACTCCTTCCAGGACCCCAGCCCGTGGTGCGGCCCACACTAGGGCACGGATTCTCCCCTCATTGATCCTAATGTAGAAACTCTCGGTGACTCTAGACCCTGTCATGCTAACCGTAACACTCGCAGCAGGTGCTCTGGGTCGCAGAGGCTCTTTGACATTCATTACTCTTACCTTTGGGTTGGCAGACGCTAGAGGCCTGAGCATACTTGATATTGTCCAGCCTGACAGTTGAAAGGCTGCTATAGCCAGGTGGTGGTGGCGGCGGCGGCGGCGGCGGCGGCGGCGGCAGCAGCAGCAGCAGTGGCAGCAGCAGCATCAGCATCAGCAGCAGCAGCAGCAGCAGCAGCAGCAGCAGCAGCAGCGGCGCACGCCTTTAATCCCAGCACTTGGGAGGCAGAGACAGGAGGATCTCTGTGAGTTTGAGGCCAGCCTGGTCCACAAAGCAAGATCCAGGACAGGCACCAAAACTACACAGAGAAACGCTGTCTCAAAAAACCAAAACCAAAAACAAACAAAAACAAAAGGCTGCTATATCAGGTACAGAGGTTGGTGATAAATGACTATTGAAGGTGCTAAACATAGCGCAAGATCACTTTGACTTTCTATCTGCAACATTCAAACTCTCCACAATCATGGAAGTTCTGACCACTCCATCAGTCTGTAGGATTTCGACACACCCATGGCTTCCTCATCTTCCATCTGGCTCTATCCTTGGGACCAGCATCCATCCCTTTAGGCCAGGCCGGGTGGTGAAGCCCTCACTAACCTCATGGGTTCCTGAACTTCCAGTTGTCTTCAGACCAGGTGTTGGTACAGATGCTGACCCGGGGCTGCAGCTAGCTTCCCTCAGCTGAAGAAGATCTGTCCCTGCACTTGGGGCCACCAAGCTTCCCTTAGCCAGAAGTAGATTCATGTCCCCACATTAGTCTACAGAGGCCACATTTCCTCATTCAAAATGTATTTCCTGAGCTTTCTCCTATGACAAGCACCCCTGAGCACCCAGGTCCATGCCAGCTCCTCCACCCCTATTCCATGTACACACTCGTGGTATCCCTTGGCCTGTTGTTAGTGAAACAAGCTAGTAATGAACAGTGAAAGCTGAGAGCCAGGTAAAGCCCACTCTTCATGTGCACAGCAGAAAAACAAGGCTTAAAGGAGAAAAACATGACCACTTGGAGATAAGGCAAAACCTCACCATCCAGCCTACTCCAGGAAGCAGCATTGAGACCAACCTGGGCCATATCAGACTCTGACTGAGAAAGAAGAAGGACCAATCCCAAGCCCTGAGAAAACAAAGAAATGCTCTTCCAGACTACAGCTAGCTCAGGAGTTTCCACTTCTCAGACTCAGAAAGCATGTACCCAGAGCCAGATCTCTGGGCACGTTCTCAAGAAAAACTACTACTCACATCTATTAAAAGCTCCCTGGAGAGTGTGGTCAGTACTTAGGATCCCACTTCATATATTATGTTCTCATGTTTCCCAACTTGAAATACCACAGCGAACATATCAGCATTACAGTGCAGCCCTCGGTATTTGCCAATGTCAGATTTAATCTGCTATCTCCCTGGCACCTGCAGAAATTGGGAGCCAGGAGAAAAAGATGCTTAGCAAGTGTGTGGGCCTTAGGCAGCCTGTACCTGCCTAAGAACTTAGAAATGCTTTTAAGGTATTTATTACTCAGCACCTCGCCTATGAGAAGGCAGCTGTGGTCTGGGAAACTCAAAGTGGCCACTTCCAAATTTGTGTCATGTCAAAGTTCATATCTGTTCAAGGTCACAGGGTCATGCGATGTATACAACAAGGGCCAAGAAGTACCTGCTGCAGCCTGTCACCCAACAGACAGACAAGAAAGGGGCTGCTTCCCCCTGGAACTTGACTGCTAGAGTGTCCCTATGACCTGCAATGTTTTATACCAGGGAGCCGCAATGTTTTCACACGTCTGTGTCTCACCACATAACAACACAACTGTGATACCTGTTAAAAGGCCACATTCTTTGAAGTAAGGCCATGAGCCATGTGCAGGGACCACGCGTCTTTGGCTGTGCAGTCGTACTAGCTGATGGTGTGAGAGCTGCTGGAAAAGCCCCATGAAGAGAATGACCAGAGGAGGGAAAGTGCTTCTCGGTTCCTGTTTTGGAAAAGAGAAGGGCTAACATCATAAGGATTGTATTGTTGGCTGTGCCAATGGACACACAGGAGTTAGGGTAGGGTGGGAAGTGAGATCCAGAAGGAACCATAGACTCTGAAACCGGCCCTTGTTAGAAATAAATTCTGAGGGTTCGTTTCCAAAGGTGCCTTGAGGCAGCTTAGATCCAACGAAAAATGATCAGAAAGTACTAGACCTCTGCTAATGGCTGTTGGTCTAGCTTATAACCCTACCCATCCAAACTCTAAGCTACCCTACACACATACCCAAACAGAAGTTTGTAGAAAATTACTAGCACCCAAGTTTGCCTGAAAGGTCAAGGATCTTTAAAATAAATGACGTAAACTGCAGAGATGAGTCCACCATGCATGGCTCTTGTTGAGAAAATGGCAAACCCGACAGAGAAAGACAAACCCAGACAACCTGTAGGACTGTCCCCTCCTGATCATTACAAAAGGGAAGAGAGGCCGTGTGTTAGGGTTCATAAGCTGTTCTCCACACTCGGTCAGCATGCCTGCCATTCTTAAGCTGGCATCCAACTTTGTAAGGTCATAAAGCAGACTCTCCTGAGTACACGACTCTGTCCAATGCTCTTATTATGAAATAATAATGCTTTTATTGTGCAGTAAGGTGTAGCTAGAGTTTTCCTGCCTTGCCCACAGTCAGGGCAAATCTCTCTCACCCACCAGTCCCACAGCCACTCAGACCCAACTAAGTAAACACAGAGACTTATATTGCTTACAAACTGTATGGCCGTGGCAGGCATCTTGCCAACTGTTCTTACAGCTTAAATTAATCCATTTCTATTAATCTATACCTTGCCATGTGGCTTGTGGCTTACCGGTACTTTACATCTTCCTTGTCCTGATGGCGGCTGGCAGTGTCTCCCTCACCCAGCTTCCTGTTCTCTCAATTCTCCTCTCTGTTAGTCCCACCTATACTTCCTGCCTGGCCACTGACCAATCAGTGATTTATTCATTGACCAATCAGCAACACATTTGACATACAGACCATCCCACAACAGTAAGGGTTATTGTTTCTCACATCCTAAAGATGCCTTGTGCGCACCAGGTTCTCAAGTCAGTGCTGCTTCAAGACTATTCTTGACCCCAGGCATCCCAGTCTTTCTAACTTCCCAGGCATGGCTGATAGAAGGCTAGTGCATGAAGGACCACTGGACTGGAGTCTTTCCTGGGTAACAGACCCCCAGGAGGAAGAGGGATGTAGTCAGACTCTGGATGGGTACGGTGGCCTGTATGTGACTCTCCCACCCACCTCCTTATCTTCTGTTACTGATAGTTCAGTCATCGTTGGCTGCTGTAACAGACTACCACAGACTGGGACTCAGAGGATAACCACTTACTGGGCACAGTTCTACAAGCTGGAAGTGGGTTGGGTTCCAACAGGGGTTCTAGAAGGTTGCAGACTGCCCCCTCCTTGTTATATCTGCACATGGTAGAGAACACACTGGAGAGTATTTTCGGCCTTGCTCATAAGGACACTATTCCCATCCAGGGAGGCTTCACCCTTGTGACCGAATCACCTTCAAAGCCTTGAATACCACCATTTAGGGAAATGGCGTCAATCCATGAATTTTGTAGAGGCACAAGAAGCCTTCAGTTTATAACAACAAAGTGACTGAACAAAATCATATAAGCAAAGAGGGAAAGTTTTAAGTGAGAAAATCATAGTATTAACTTAAAAACAAAATTTTCTGGGCTTGAAACTGTCACCTTTAAAACAGAATGGTGTCCAGGAGCTCCTGCTGTAAATATCCAGTATGCTGCTCTTTTCCTGTCTCCAATCTGAAACATATCCCCTAAATAACCAATGTGTCCTTCTAAACACAGCACGTGTGAGCATTGCTGCTGGACAAGGGAAGAGCCGAGGAGTATCAACAAGCCGGGCTGCGGGCTGGAGAGATGGCTCCGTGGCTAAGTGTGCTTGCTGCTCTGGCAGAGGACCGGTGCTCAGTTCCCAGCACCATGTCATGGCTCACAGCTGCCTGCAACTCCAGCTCCAGAGGAGCAGACACCCCCTTTTGGCCTTCTCAGCCACCTTTCCATATATGGCACATACACACACAATTAAATCTTAAAAGAAGAAGAACCCAGTCTAGGGTTAAGGGCGCAGTTCTGTGGGTGGAAGGCTTGCTTTGAGCACACAAAGCCCTGGCTTCCACCTTAAACACCACACAAGCTGGTCCTGGCGGCAGAGTCTATAATCCCAGCACTTGAGAGGTGGAAACTCAGGAGGTCACTGGCATCATCAACCACATAATGAGTTTATGCCACACTGGACAGCATGAGAGAGGACAATGCCAAACAGATACAGAAATGATCTAAAGCTGTGGTATATTTCTGTCCTTAAAATACACCTGTTCTGCACTGCCCCATTTACCTCAGAAGCTGCTCTCCCTCTCTCTGCCCCATGGCAGCACTTGGGGGTGGAGAGAGAAAGGCTACCCACCCCCCCCACCTAGGGTTCTTCTCGTCCCTTTGTTCCAGCAGGTTCTGGAAGGTTTCTTATGCAATCAATGACTACAAAAAAGAGGTGTACAGAGACCAGTATCCGCCAGTCAGTGGGAGGAGAGAGGGCGGGGCAGAGGGTGTGTCTGTGTAGTGGACATGCAGGGGTGACGTTCAGGAAGTATGCCGGGGTGGTGGGGACTCAGCGTTGTCAGCGTGTTGAATTACAGGCCTTAAAATAATTTGATGGGTAAATTTTCTGCTACGTATTTTTTACTGCAATAAAAACTGCTAATGAGTGCGCCCAGCTGCCAGCATTCCTGTCACTTAGCTACAGCAGGCAAGTCTTCTCATCAAGGACCTGCCTTGCACTGCCTGTGGACTTCCTTCACTTGAGAGAGGAGGACACGCATGTCACTGAAGGAACTTTCACCACTAATGTTGTTATTACCATCCTGCTTCTGTTATTATATCTGTTATCATTACTATTATACCATATAAATATCATCATTGCTGCTATTATTACTATTATCACTATTACTATTACCGTCGTTACTACCAACATCAACATCGCTATTATTATCTGTCTTAGGTTTCTGCTGCTGTGATAAATACCATGACCTAAAGCAACTTGAAAAGGAAGGGGGTTATTTCAGCTTACAATCTTTTGTAGTCCATCATACAGAGAATTCAGGGCAGGAACTCAAGGCAGGAACTGAAGCAGAGGCCATGGAAGAACACAGGACCACTTGCCCAGGGATGGCACCACCCACAGTGGGATGGGCCCTCCTCCATCAATCCTTAATCAAGAAAATGCTACACTGCAGCTCGAATGTGAAAAGGTCTTATTAACTAAAAAAAAAAAAAAAAACCCAGTTCTAGATATTGGGGCAAATGCTGAAAGATCAGAGAGACAAAGGAACAAGCCACTGCTCACCTTGCCAACTCCATTAATCCTCTGACTGAGTGTTTCTGAGTCCTCACCCAAAAAGCTTCAGCCAAAAAAGCCTCTAGCTGAAAGGGACACTTCTGTCTTTAGTTCCTGTCTCCTCATGCTTTATATACCTTTTCCCGCCCAGCCATCACTTCCTAGCATTACAGGCACGTGTGCTTCCCAAACATTGGGATTAAAGGCGTGTGCCACCACCGCCTGGCTCTGTTTCTCTCCTAGACTAAATCAATCTCATGTAGTTCAGGGTGACTTTGAACCCACAGAGATCCAGATGAACCTCTGCCTCCCAAGTGCTAGGATTACAGGTGTGTGCCACCACTGTCTGGCCTCTATGTTAGATCTAGTGGTTTGTTCTGTCCTCTGATCTTCAGGAGAATTTTATTAGGACACACAATAAATCACCACACTACACAGACATGCCCACAGACCACTCTGATAGAGGCAGCCCCTCAGCCGAGTTTCCATCTGTGTCAAGTTGATGAAAAAAGTCAGCCAGGACATTACTCTTACTGTTGTTGTTAATATCACTATTACTGTTACATTATTATTACTGATGACTGTTTTATTAGTACTGTTACTGCTTTTATTATTACTATCACTATAATTATTATTACTATCACTATTAATATTGCTATGGATTTTTATGTTTATATAGCCCAAATGGCATCTTAATACAAAGCTATTGCTGTGCCCTAAAACTGTCTACAGTCTAGAAGCCTAGGTACAAAATGTTGGTTTTACTGAATAATCATGAAAAGGTGGAGATAGATATTATACTACATTTTATATATATATATATATATATTATATTTATTATATTGTAATATAATATACCACATGGATTTCTGAAATTCCCCTCCAAACAGTTTTCCTCCTCCAAGATGCCTTTCCTGGTAGCAGCTGTTCAATCTCCATTCTTCCTCTCCCTGCTCCTCCAAATCTCTTAAACTTACTCAGTCTCTCTCTACTCCAAGTTTTGCCATTTTGCACATGATAGCCCAGCAGTCTGCTAAAGAAAACAAGGCCACCACGTGTGATGTTAGTGTTAGTGCCAGCGTTAGTGCTAATAGACAGCTTAATGGGTAGTAGACTTACCTAAGACGCACGCCTCCAGGCACGCCTGCAATGGACTGTCTAGGTCATGTTAGCCTCAGGCTGTGCCTGTAAGGGGTTACCCTTCTCAGATGGATGAAGCGGGAAGACCCACCCACTGCGGATGGGACAGTTCCTTGGGTTAGGATCCTGGAGGGAGAAGGGGAGCGGCACACAAGCACACATTACTCCCTGTTTCCTGACTATGGATGTGATGTGACCAGCTGTTTCCAGCTGCCTCTGTCTGGACTCTCCCAGCAGGATGGATTGTGACCTGTGAGCCAAAATAGACCCTTTCTCCCTAAATTGCTTTTGTGGAGATGTGTTAGCACAGCAAGAAGAAAAGAAACCAAGACACTGAGTGTGTCCCCCACGGGCTTCAGGCAAGTGTTTGTACTACAGACAGTCCCCGAGTCATGGTTTTCTGACTCGAAGGTGGTTTTAAAGTATGCCACGCAATCATTCCATCACTTTCAGGACCGTTTCCAACGAATCTCAGAATATACTCAGTGTTTTCTTATAAAGGGAGGCTTCATTCTGGATGATTTTGCTATAGCCGTAGGCAGGCGACTGTGTTTTGAGCAAATTGGAGGAAGACTACGTTAACTAAACTGTAGTGTTCTGTAGGGTAGGTGTAACGAGTGCATTTCTGACTCATGATATACTCACACTGTGATGGCTTTATCAAGACAGTCCTGGTATTAGTCCAAGAAGAGCTGTATAACTTCACTCATATACTTTGAATGGCCGTCGTTCCTTCCTTCTACCTCAAATGAGTGCCCTGACTGCCTGGGGCATCTTTGTGTCCCTGTCACACAGCCCAGCATCTGGCTCCCTGGCACCTGGGGCTTGTTGAATGAACGATAATGGGTAAAGCTGACCCCATAATTCCCCACCCTCTTTCTGATTGCCTCCCTCTCCTTTGCCCCCCCAAAGTCAATGGACTCTCACAGCTCTCCCTCCACCAGTTACAGTATGGCTGCACCAAGGCCACACAGTAGAGCGTCACCTCCTTTCCTTCTAGACAGGGTACAGGACAGGAGGGACTGACCTCGAGGCAAACGCATTTCTAGGTTTCATGTTTCTGTGGCTCTGTTCTATGCTTTCCTTGGCTTTAACTCAAGCCTCTGGGGCAATTATTTTTGGCTCATTTAGAAATGGCTTTAAGCCAAGTTTTTGTGTCCTGAATACTTGATGTAGGGCTTGTCTGCATGTAGCGTTTGTGGCATTACTGCTGGTTTCTTGGTAGTAAGTCTTTTCAACCCTAGCCCAGTTTTCTACTGTGTTCTGAGCAGTCTGCTGGCCCAGCAGGGAACAGGAGAGAGGTGAGTTCTTCAGTGAAGACAAGTTTCTCAGATCACAGATCTGGAAAATACTGTCTGAAATGCCCACAGTGTTTGATCTGTCCAGATTAGCAAAAGCCCTTTCAAAACAGTGTGGTCAGTGTGAGGCTAGAGAATCCAGTATGTGTCCACTTTCTGTCTCCAGTGGCTGCAGAGTTCACAGAAATGGAACTGGAAATGCATTGCCTTCTGTTTCTGGGCTCTAGCACTCTGCGCATTGGCTGATATCCTGGGCTTTTTTCTCTTTTTGTTAATAAGAAAACAAAGACACAGGAGGCTGGGGAGATGGCTCAGTGTGTGACTGAGTGGACTCACTGAGCAAGCATAAAGACCTGAGTTCTAATCCCGAGTAAATAAATAAACAGCCTAGTATGGCCACTGTGCCTGTAACCCATCAGTGGGGGGTGGAAACATTCAGATCCCAGGATCTCTGCTTTGCACACAAATGCATAGATATGCACGTGCATGCACACACACACACACACACACACACACACACACACACACACACACACACACTATACCACACAAAATACATACATACATGCATACATAAAATTGAAGCATAGACAAATAACTTGCTGTACTGGCTAGCTTTATAGGAACTGGACACAAGCTAGAATAGTCTGAGAGGAGGGAGCCTCAACTGAGAAAACGTCTCTGTAAGACCAGACTGTAAACAAGTCTACAGGGCATTTTCTTACTTAGTGATTGATGGGGAGGGCCCAGCCCACTGTGGATGGTGCCATCCCTGGGCTGGTGGTCGTGGACTCTATAAGAAAGCAGGCTGAGCAAGCCAGGAGGAGCAAGCTGGTAAACAGCACCCCTCCATGGCCTCTGCATCAGCTCCAGGTGCCTGACCTGTTTGAACTCCTGTCCTGACTTCCTTCAGTGATGAATAGTGCTGTGGAAATATAAGCCAAATAAACCCTTTGATGTTTCATTTCAGAGACAGTAACCCTGACTGAGACACCACCTAAGTCGCATAGCTCTGCAGAATTAGAATTAGGCTTAGATTCCAGTGGAGGGTACCCATGGGCAATCTCATGAACAGTGGCCTAAAGTTACTGTTTCAACATGAGGTCAACTGGAGGAAAACTGATTTAATCTAGGTCGTTTGTTTCCTTTTGTGTTGAAAGGAAGTTAAATCTCACTTTAAGAAGCCTTTCTCCAATAGAATGTATGTTTATCCCAATCTTAAAGGAAAGACAACTGCATGATACCCACTAACGACAGTTTTGCAACAAGTCTGGACTTTCTGGGTCCAAAACAGAGGACTAGACTCTCTGCCTCCAGGAAAGGCAAGGCTTGATTCTATTTGTGTATTTCCTAGACCACTTATGTGCTTTCTCCATAACTGAAGGAGACTCAATGAGAAGCTCAGAGCTACCTGTGGCCGGGGACATGTGCAGTCTTGGCCACTCTTCACTATGGAAACAACACCATTTTCTCTCCAGCTGCTTTGAGGGATACATGCTGTTTCCCACAGCAGGTGATAAACACAGTTTGGGTTAAAGTTATAATTGAACTAATAGATAATACAAATGTGTTCTCAGGGTTTGCAGCCCACAGACATCTATTCACCTAGAAGGGGACAGCTAACAGTAAAAACAGACAAGAGATCACAGGCACTTATCCTAAATAGGTCAATAGATAGTGACTGCCATGACCTGTGACCAGTATAAATAGGGCATTTTCTCCTGCCATCTAGGACTATATGATGGTTAATCTTGGTTGACAATTTAACTGGATGGGGATCAACTAAGAGGCATATCTCTGGGTGGATCCATAAGGTCACTGCTAGGAAGCATCCACTGAAGTGGGGAGCCACACCTTGCAGCAGTGGCCCAGATATAGAGGTCCCAGAGAAATGCAGCGTTGTCTTTGCCCACTGGTTCATGCACTTGCTGGTGAATGCATCCATGCTGTTGCTGCTGCCGCTGACGCCACCCTTTGCTGACATGAGAATCCACCATCTTCAGCCTTCCAATGCAACCAAAGGCCAGCAGATTCTACGAATCTTCCAGTCCTTTGTGCCAGACTGGAACTACTGAGACCCAACCTCGTGGACCAGCAGCTACTGAATTCTTTGTCTTTCCCATATGCAGATGGTCATTGTTAGACTTCCCAGACCATATGATGTAAGCCAATCCAATAAATCCTCTTTGAGATTTATCTGTTGGTCCACAGGTTCAGTTCCTCTATTTGACTGATACAGACTGATTTTTTTTTCCCATTGAACCATTTGGCTGCAATATCAGTAAGGAGACTTGGAGTCAGATGTGGTCTCAGGTTACTTCTCAGAACCCCATGTTTTCTAGGCAGACACTAAACTGGCATTTGATCTACAGACTCCAGTGACTGCCAGCTGGCCAGAGTTGCAAACCAGCACAGATGAAGAGCCAGCTGATGGAGGACAGCCGTGATAAAAGCAGGTGCTCTGCCCCATCCTAGCCAAGCCAGGAGGAGGGTCATTGTACTCTGGTCTTTCCAACCTTGCCCACAGATTCCATGAGCCTGGTAAAGATGACTAGCAGTTACACCACCATATTCTGAGCCATTTCCATGAGGACTCAAGATGCTTTTATAATATATTTCCAGATACCCATGTCTTCATTGCAGGTCTCTGCACTCACCACATCTCCTTTCTGTCCTATAAAATTAGGCAACATTCTTCATAAAGGGTGCACATATCTTTGGTTTGATTGTTCCACACTTAGTTTTGTTCCTAGTGCTATTTTAACAGTATCTCTATGAACTGTATTTTTTAACCACTTACTATTTAGAGGAGGAATTCTAAATCCCTTATTAATTTTAATTGGTATTTCATCTATAGATACTTTTTAGTCTTCGGTTGTGTTGTGGGTTTTTGTTATTGTTTTAAGTTGATTCCTTTTGTCTAACTGTGCCCCCATCCAGCATCTTCCATCTCCTTTCCGCTTGCCCCTTGTCCTACTTTTCCTTCCTGTTGCTGTGTTAAACCACTCTGGGCAAAAGCAACTTGGGGGAAAGGGAGGTTTATTTGGCTTAAACTTCCAAGTCATAGATCATCATTGAAGTCAGATCAGGAACTCAAGAGGAAACTATGAAAGAACACTGCTTTCTGGCTTGCTCTCCAGTTCTTGGCCTGGCTTATGCTCAGCTAGCTTTCCTATATAGCCTAGGTCCAACTGTCCGTGGATGGTGCCACTCATAGTGGACAGGGCCCTCCCATATCAACCATTAGTCAAGACAATCCCTCAGAGACATGGCCACAAGCCAGAAGACAACTCTTCAGTTGAAAGTCTCTCTTCCCAGGTGTCTTAGTTAGGGTTTCTATGGCTATGAAGAGACGCCCATGATCACAGCAACTCTTATAAAGGGGAACATTTAATTGTGGTGGCTTACAGTTCAGAGGTTTTATCATCATGTGCTGTGGGATGGTTTGTATGTCAAGTGTGTTGCTGATTGGTCAATAAATAAATCACTGATTGGCCAGTGGCCAGGCAGGAAGTATAGGCAGGACAAGGAGGAGAATAAAGCTGGGAAGAGGAAGGCTGAGTCAGAGACACTGCCAGCCACCGCCATGACAAACAGCATGTGAAGATGCCGGTAAGCTACGTGGCAAGGTATAGATTAATAGAAATGGATTAATTTAAGCTGTAAGAACAGTTAGCAAGAAGTCTGCCACGGCCATACAGTTTTTAACCAATATAAGTCTCTGTGTTTACTTGGTTGGGTCTGAGTGGCTGTGGGACTGGCAGGTGAGAGAGGTTTGCCTTGACCGTGGGCCAGGCAGGAAAACTCTAGCTACAATCATGGTGGGACACGGCAGTATGCAGGCAGACATGGTGCTAGAGAAGGAACTGACAGCTCTATATCTTGACCCATAGGCAACAGGAAGTGAACTGTGTTCCATACTAAGCATAGCTTGAGCAAAAGAGACCTCAAAACCCACCTTCCCAGTGACACACATCCTCCAACAAGGCCACACCTCCTCTAACAAAGCCACACCTCCTAATAGTGCCACTCCCTTTGGGAACCATTTTCTTTCAAACCATCACACTGGGTAACTCTAGATTGTGTCAAGATGACACCTCTATAACTACTTCACCCCTGCTTCTGGGTTTCACTTTTTAGATGCCACATGTAAGTGGGGCCACATGCCTGGTTAACGTCACACAGCACAATGTCCTCCAGGCCCATCTAATGGGCCTGTTTCAAAATAACAAACTCTTTGGGATTTACTTCTTAAGACAGTCATATGATTGAAAAACAGCTGCAAATTTGTTTTTCTTCCTGTGTTTGTAACCCATTTAAATTTTTTCTTATATTTGTGCCTTGCCATGACCTGCATCCACTACCAAATAGATTCCTCCCACCACAGTATTTTGTTTATGTGCCTTGCTCTTTATTTAAGCTTCTTTCCATTTCAATTTTTTTTTAAAAAACTGGTTTATTCAACTTTCTTTAGGCCCCCTTTTCTGTCCTGGCTCCATTCTGACTGGCATGCTAACTCTTAAGGCTCCAAACATTAACTCCTTGTTCACAAGGCATCTGGGAACACTCAGGGCTCTGGAATATTCTACCAGCTCTCAGTCAAACTTCCCTACTTGCCAAAAGCTTCTCATTGGAACAGCAGGTTCAAGGCGTCTCAGTCCAGAGACTGTCCTCTCGGACTCTTTCTGTGCAGTAACGCTTGAAGAGACGAGAAGCCACTGGTTTTCTATCGTGTGTTGTCCCGGTTAGGGTTCCTGTTGCTGTGAGGAAACACCACAACCAAAAGCAAGCTGGGGAGGAAAGGGTTTATTCGACTTACATTTCCACATGGCTGTTCATCATTGAAGGAAGTCAGGACAGAAACTCAAACAGGGCAGGAACCTTGAGACAGGAGGAGCTGATGAGGACATTGAGGGGTGCTGCTTGCTGGCTTGCTCCCTGTGGCTTGCTCAGCCTGCTTTCTTATAGAACCCAGGATCACCAGCCCAGGGATGGCACCACCTATAATGGGCTGGGCCCTCCCCCATTGATCACTAACTGAGAAAATGCCCTACAGGCTTGTCTACAGCCCAATCTCGTGGAGACATCTTTTTAATCGAGACTCTTTCCTCTCCAATGACTCTAGCTTGTGTCAACTTGACATAAAACTGACCAGCAAAGGTGTGACCTGTGGTTGAATGGTTCCACCTACAACCACAGCTGTGCAGTGCCTACCAGTGGTTTCCCCTTTCCTCTTTAGTGGTCACACTAGTGACAGTGGCTGGTAGACACTGGAGTCTAGATCATTGCTGCTGACCTTCCAGTTTTAAAAAGCATCTAGTAAGTTACTCATGCTATGGCCCACTGTCTCCTAACGTGCAGAGCACATGAACATGGATATTGGCATGCTATGTAGCCAAGTTAAGTGATGTGGTTCCTGCTGTCCTAAAACTTGCATCTATATGGTCAGAATCCTTTGGAGTACTTCTGCTGAAACAAAATTTCTGTGACAAGAATGGGATTTTACCAGACTGAGATGACCTATTCCTGTAATCCCAGCACTCGGGAGGCTGGGATAGAATGATCTCAAGTCTGAGGCTAGCCTGGGCTACATGATGAAACCTTGTCTCAAACAATAAAAAAAATTTTAACTATGCAATGGAGTTACAGGATAATATTCCATAATTTCAGTATGGTGAGTCCAAGTGTGGACCACGGTTTTGTTTGTTCAGGTGCTGGGTATTGAATACAGAACCTTGTACAAGCTACACAAGTGTTCTACCACCAAACTACACCCAAGCCATGAGGAGTTGTATCTATTCTGCTGACCAAGACATGTGCTTTTTTTTCAACTCATAGATATGTCTCTTAGATTTTCTGCCTTTATGTCCTTAAATATGTCACCTTTCCTGTTCTCTGCATTCCTTCCTTCTGTAGGACCAGTACAGGTTGGATCACTTCTCAGCCCACATATATTTCTCTCAGGTGTGTGTGCTGAAACTTCTCATTCTACGTGTCATGTTGATCTCTCCCCACTCTGTGACTCTGTGCTGTGAAGCTCCTAACTTCTCCAAACCCACCTTCAGATCAGCTAATAGGCTCTTCTGTAGCATGTTGCCTATTGTACAGTTTATGGATAGAGTTTATCCTGGTTAGCTTTAATTGTAGACTCAACACAACTGAGAACTACCTGAGAAGAGTCTTAACAAGGAATTGGCCCTTGAGCATGTCCTTGGGGATTGTCTTGATGGTTAATTGATGTAGAAGGGCCAGAGTATTTCAGATGTCAGCATCAGTGTCAGCATTCCCAAGGCAGTGGTCTTGAACCATAGAAGAAATCCAGCTGGGCACAAGCCCACCAGCCAGTAGGCAGCATCCTCCATGGTTCCTGCCACACTTCTTTGGCTGTGATGTGTGTTTTCTGGTAAGAGATAATTCCATGTGGACTAGCATACAGATCATCCTTCAAGTTACCATCTTGATTTGCCTCAAGGATGGACTGTGGCCTGGAAGTATAAGCCAAATAAACCTCTTTCCCCCAGTGGTTGCTTTTAGTCAGGATATTTGTTATAACTAGAGACATGAAGCTAGAACACAGCTCTATGTCTTATTTCTATAATTTCTACTCACTAGAATAGACAGGCGTGTTTTTCATTGCCTCTTGTCCATGTTAAGATTCAAGGACACGGGGTTGGGGATTTAGCTTAGTGGTAGAGCACTTGCCTAGCAAGCACAAGGCCCTGGGTTCAGTCCTCAGCTCTGGAAAAAAAAAGATTCAAGGACACATATAAACAATTGATCCAGATAGACTCTGTCTTAGCTGCTGAGTCTAATCACTTGTTCCTGGATGTTTCTTTATTCACACAATGTGTGAGATCAACAGAAGTGTGAGCCATTTCCATACAACCCAGCACCTACCCTGGCAAACGTAGAAATCTCATGGCATCCCCTGGGTTCAGCACTCCTGGACCAGTTTTATGCCTCAGTTTCTCAGCTTACACAGCACCCTTAACAAGAGGTATCCATTCAGTTCCTGTAGTTGCAAGTCTCCCAAGACAAGAGGCATGCTTTGCTGTGGGATGGTCTGTATGTCAAATGTGTTGCTGATTGGTCAATGAATAAATCACTGATTGGCCATTGGCTAGGCAGGAAGTATAGGCGGGACAAGGAGGAGAATAGAGCGGGGAAGTGAAAGGCTGAGGAAGAGACACGGCCAGCCGCCATCAGGACAAGGAAGATGTAAAGTACCGGTAAGCCACAAGCCATGTGGCAAGGTATAGATTAATGAAATGGATTAATTTAAGCTGTAAGAACAGTTAGCAAGAAGCCTGCCACGGCCATACAGTTTGTAACCAATATAAGTCTCTGTGTTTACTTGATCGGGTTTGAGCGGCTTGGGACTGGCGGGTGAGAGAGATTTGTCCTGACTGTGGGCCAGACAGAAAAACTCTAGCAACAAATGGCGTCCAACGTGGGGCAAGAGTTTCCACCTAAAACCTGAAAAAAAAGATTCTAAAACGGAGCTAAAAACAGCTTCCTAATTGTCTCTCTCAAATGAGCGGCAGCTGCCGGTTTGAGCTACTGGCAGGTTCCTAGCGTGCGCTCGACCTGCCCCCGTATGGCGGGAATGAAGCCTCTGCAAGTGGCACATTAAGCTGCATTGTGGATTTAGCCTTTGCTAGTACAAAACAAAAAAAGAGGTTTCTGGGCTACACGCTGCTTGGATAAAAGCATAGACCCACAATGGCTCCCAGAGCTGGCGGTAAGCATACTGCCGCCATGTTGGGAAGCTGAGGTGGGCGGAGCCAGCAGCCACAGCTGCTGCAGCTTAAAGCAATAGATTCACAATAAGACAGATTCAGATGTAATAGTTTAAAATGTGTGTAAAATATACGTAGGCTTAAAAGAGACAAAAAAAGGTGATATATACAGTACAGAAACAAATACATGGTTTTAAAAAATAAAGTCTTTAAAGAGACAGTAAAATTAATATAAAAAATAAGCCACGTAGAGATGACTATTACACAGAGAGTCTGGATTGTGTTGTCTTTGGGATTCCTAACTACAGAGAGATATTTGATTGTAAAGGAAGCTGAGTTAAACCAGTATGTATATTTTAAAGATACTTTAACTTCAAAATTTGGATGTAAGGATATGTTGCTTTGGAAAAGAGTCTCTTTTGTTTCCACAGAAAGCCAGAGGCTATGGATTTGCTCAAGATTAAGACACATCAGGTTTGACCAGCCAAGACCACCTGAAGGGTCTCCGATGACACCATGGCCCAGATGATCCAACATCCAGAACCGTTTCAAGGCAACTGGCTCAGATGATACAGCCTCACGGACTACTCCATGATCCTAAAATTTTCTTTGTTTCCCCAGAAGATACAGCACCCCCCTCCAGCAGGAAGTAGTAAGAGAAGCTACGCCCAAATTCCCAAATATACCAAGCTGACTTTGGAGATGTGTAAAGGTTAAAACCTTCCTTTTTAAGAAAAGAAAAGGGGAGGTGCTGTGGGATGGTCTGTATGTCAAATGTGTTGCTGATTGGTCAATGAATAAATCACTGATTGGCCATTGGCTAGGCAGGAAGTATAGGCGGGACAAGGAGGAGAATAGAGCGGGGAAGTGAAAGGCTGAGGAAGAGACACGGCCAGCCGCCATCAGGACAAGGAAGATGTAAAGTACCGGTAAGCCACAAGCCATGTGGCAAGGTATAGATTAATGAAATGGATTAATTTAAGCTGTAAGAACAGTTAGCAAGAAGCCTGCCACGGCCATACAGTTTGTAACCAATATAAGTCTCTGTGTTTACTTGATCGGGTTTGAGCGGCTTGGGACTGGCGGGTGAGAGAGATTTGTCCTGACTGTGGGCCAGGCAGGAAAACTCCAGCTACAATGCTTCTGACCCTATTCAGATATGCAGGTCTTGTTAGCCCCAGGATCCCAGACAGGCAGTCCTCTGGACTCACTGATGAATGTGAAACCCCAGCTCTGTGCTAAGCATGGTGTGGTCAGTGGAGGAGAACATATACAGACACCCCATCTTTCTTCCTGCAGGTAAAACAAGGAGTCCTGAGCATTCACAAGCCATGGAATTTTCCATTCTCTTTCTCATCTGTGACTTTGAGTCTGTTTCGTCTTCCACCAGGGAGTTCTCAACAAGGTCTTAATTCCTACATGTTTTGGGTCTTTATCAAGCATCTTCATGGGCTTGGAAGGGGCTATTATGTGAAAGCCTGTCTCCCAACAAGCTCCATCCACCATGACATGTTGACCAAAGTCTCTATCATGGATAGTATCTGCATTTCTAATGGTAAAATAACCAAGTCAGGCTTAAAGGAAAAGGCTGGGAATGGCTGACTTGTGCCAACAGTTCATTCTTGTGGGGGCCACAGAGGCTCCCTAGTAAGGCTTTACTCAAGATCAGAAAGTCTGAGCTTGCTTTGCCCAGCAAGGCTGCATAATAGGATGATTTGGACAAAGGTGTGGTTACCAGGTGTTTTGAAGGGTCTTCACTTTATACCTCAACCTTGAAAGGGGGAGGTCTTTTGCCCCTCCCCTTGCTGATGTATAAAAAGCCCATCATGAATAAACTTGAGGTGACTCGGTGTTGACCTAGGGCCCTCCCAAAGCTATCCTGTGTCTCTGTCTTTTTCTTTGTCTGTGTCTATATTTCCTCCTATTATTTCTCAATTCCTCACTCCTCCATTCAGGAACTCTTCAACAGGTCGGGGCTGGTCCCTGACACATTCTCCACTCTGAAAGTTGCCACTGTCCCTTTTATAGAGGGGGAGTTTTTAAACCTCCCCAGCCTCTGTCTTCCCTGCGGGTAGCTGCAAACAGATGCCTGATTTTCTCTAATCAGCTGTATAACCTTTTGAAGTGTTTTATTTTTTATTTTTTTCATTGTGGTAAAATATGCATGTCATAAGATTGCCATCTTTTTTTATTTTATATAAGAGATTTTCTAGTTGTGTTACATATCAGCCACAGATTCCCCTGTCCTCCCTCCTCCCACCCTCCAGCCTTCCCCCCAATCCACCCCCATCTTAACCATCTTAAGTGCAGTTCAATGTCATTAAGTTCAGCATAAAGTGATGCCACCATCATGACCCTCTACTTACACATCTCCTTTCAGCCTGTACCTCTTAGACCCTATTCCCACTGAGCACAGGCTAGCTCCTTATGCCTAACCCATGGCCAGCCCCAGCAACCGTGGTCCTACTTCTGTCTCCCATACCGCTTTACCTAGAAGTGTTTCCAGATCCAGCTTTGAAATGCAAAGATTGGTACTGGGGAGAAATTAGTCCCTCTGCAAAGTCACATGCTACCTGAAGTCCTTCCCAGACTTTGAGGCTCCTGCTGTTCTATGGATCCTGCCCACTGAACACATGCACTCAGGAGGTAGAGGAGAGGAGAGGGCCAGGGAGGGGAGGAGAGGCATACCCCACCCCCCATAATCTGGAAAATGAATACAGAGAATTTCAATGGAAATAGAATAAGAAATGTCATAAGACATTTTTGTGGAAGAGAAAATTGGGAATGGATATGATCGAGATACACTGCATATACATACATTGTCAAAGAATAAATAAAAACATTCTTAAAAGAATGTTCAATACCAATTAAAACATACAAAGTTGGTCCTGGGAGTTAGGGTGGGGAATGGGTGGCCTGGCAAGGGAAACTTCTAGAGGCAGCCTGCCTAGCTGAACAGGTCAACGCAGATTTTCCCACCCTCCACTCTGGGACTCTGGCAGGACTGTTTTCCCATCTAGTCAAAGCCTCCCATTCATTGGACTACAATGCCTCACTTGATCTAACTGATGACCCAAATAGCTTTAAGTAGCTCTCCATGGGTGGCCAACTAATTATGGAGGGTGTCTAGTTACAGCTGTCCATACCAGGTGCCTTTTCTATCCCATAATGGCTCCCTGAAGGGGGTGGGGGTGTCCTGATTAAGAAGTTCTTCTGATACCCTCTCTGGGGAGGAGAGGGGAGAGGCCCGTTTGTCCATGCCGTGGGCAGTGCACGCAAGGGGAGGAAACAGAAAGAGAAGCCACGGAGCAGGGTGGCAGAACACCTCTGCCAGGTTCGCCAGCCACTGAGCTGACCAACCTTCATGTTTCCAGTCTGGAGGGGACAGTGCATGCAGTGAAGGAATTCATCCAAACCAGAGAAAGGCAGAAATGGAGAGTTAATTAGACATACTACAGTATATCCTGGGGAGGGGGGGCGGGGAACCGCGACACAGAGACAATTCTAGGGGGAGCTTGTACGGACGGGAGCTTCTATGTTGGCACTCAGCGAGTATTTCAGGGCCACTGTGCCCTGGTTGTTCAGGTATTGTCATGTGAGACACCTGTGTGGGCTCTATCTGGATGGCTAGGTAGACATTTCATTGCTTTTATGAGCAATGTTTAGTAGTGTGAGTTGTTTCTTCTTAGGACTAGCTATCTGTAAAAGGCAGGACAAGAACCCAGAGAGTATATTCCTGATGGTTAGAGCCTGTCCAGGGGCATGCTTAGGCTGGCAAGATGGCTCACTGGGTAAAGGTACTTGCCACCAACCCTGATGGCCTAAGTTTCATCCCCAGAACCTACATAATAGAGAGAACCAACTCCCCGTATTGTCCTCCGGCCTCCATACACCCACCGTGACGTACGTGTGTGTGTGTGTGTGTGTGTGTGTGTGTGTGTGTGTGTGTGTGTGTGTGTAAATAATAAATGTGATTTTCAATAATTAAAAGTGGCTTCACTACACCATAAGATTGTATAAGGGTTTTTTTTTAACTATTTCTGGTTCTGCCCAGAGGTTAACAGTAGCTCTGAGCCCAGCCTGCTGTGAGGCAAAAGCAGTCTTGTTCTGGGGTTAGGGTAGCCCTCATGGCCATTCTAGGAGAGCATCCACATTCCAACCACTTCCACAGGTGCTGACGCTAGGACCCCATTGCCTTGATGACACACCCTTCCCTGGGCCAGAGGGAAGTGTCCTCCTTCCTGAGGTGTTACCGGAATTCTGACACTGGTCAGCTCGCAAATTGTAAGGGGCGTCTTGGCCCAAAGGGCAGAGACTTTAATTAGGTACCTGACTCGAATAAAAGGCGGGGGTGGGGTGGGTGGCACGGGCCTCTTGGAAGGTGGAGGAGCTGGCAACCAGCCACGCAACAAGCAGCTACGGCTTGGTTCAGGTTCCCCATCCTCCTTTGGAAGGAAGACGTGGTGGTGTCAGCTGGACCCCCACTGGGAACAGAGGAGCACCCGGTGGAGCGGCCCAGATTCTTCTTCCTCTCTTGTAATTATTGTGCACGGATTTTGCCTATTAATAAAAGGTAACGCATTCCCCTGAGTTCCTTCTTCACTGAAGCCTGTGGGGCAGACAGTCTTCCTGCCTCGTGGCCACCATGTGCACTGCCCTCTGCTCAGGACAGTAGGTGTCAGATACAGAGCAGCTGCTTTAAGTCACATATAGCTCAGGTGCCCGGGTCAGTATGACAGGAAGCCCAGGCCAGCCTCCCAGCTATCCCTGCACCTCATAAGACTAGACCTGACCCGGCGGGCGGCTGCGGCACACGCCTTTGATCCCAGCACTACGCAGAGGCAGGTGGATCTCTGTGAGTTTGAAGCCAGCCTGGTCTATAGAGCAAGATCCAGGGCAGGAAACAAAACTACCCAGAGAGACTGTGTCTCAAAAAACAAAACAAAACAAACAAACAGACCAGACCTCGCTGAGCAGCACCCCATCCTCCATCCCAGCTTTGTGTCCTCATTGCTCTGTAAGCCTTATCTTAACCCAACAACCCTGCCCTCGTTCCTCCTCTCCTGCAGTTGGACTCCATCCCATTTTAGCGCCCCTGACCTGGGAGTGCACCCCTTGGAGGCAAACACCCATAAGGCCTTCCGCTCCTTCCAGGATGATGTCTTCCCAGGGACCTGAAAGAATAAAGAAACTGAAATGATTGCCTGAGGCTCCTGGTGTTCTCACTATCTCCCAAAGCCTGTGAGCAACTGGAATGAGCTTCCTTCACTTCTACAGCCTTGGGGAGGCCTGTTCCTGAAGCTCCCATCTCAGTTGGCTCTACCGTCTCCTAGACCAGTAACAAAGTGGTTCTGCCCCCTGGCTTCCTCCCCACCACCCCAGAGGTCTCCTTCCTGAAGAGGGTTCATGGTGCTTCAGGGACTGGCAAGAGGCAAGCAGCCAGCATTGACTGAGGTCACCGTGCTCCCCCACTGTGCTCTCCAGAGGGGCTCCTCCATGAGTGCTGAAGTTGAGCATTCTCCTGTCATCTACCTAAGAGCTCTTCCTTAAAACTGGCTGATGTGCTCTGCAGAGGTCAAAATGCTGGTACCAACTGGAAAGAAAGTGCCAGCACGTGCCAGCACGACACAGGGTTCCAGAGTCGTGAACATCTCAAGAACTAACTGATGTTGGCACCTTTGAGGAAAAGAAGGAAACACACACATTCATCCCCAGCTGCATTACTAAAGGTTACATCTGATCTGAGGTCACACCTGTAACAGGCTTTTTCTTTAGGGCCACCAACTAGCTCTCAAATCATGACACGGAGACTTATTATTAGTTATGAATAATAAGTCTTATCTTATGCTCCTTTCTTGCTACATCATATAACTTAAATTGTCCTGTTTCTCTTCATCTACATTTTTACCTCAGGGCTTTTTTACCTCTCTACCTACCTATCTATCTATCATCTACCTACCTATCTATCTTATTTTCCTGCTTCCTCCAGTGTCTGGCTGGTGGTTGTCTGGCTTCTGGCCCCAGGCATGTCCCTCACTTCTGTGTAGTTACTGGCTGTTCAGTTGTTTATTAGACCAATCAGATGCATTAGGCTGGCAAGGTGAAACAGGAACACATCTTTACACAATTAAACAAATGCAGCATAAACAAATGTAACACATCTTTACATAGTTAAATATTCCACAACACACACCTACCTGGTTTCCAGCCTTCCTGTCATCCCAGAGCTTGGGAGGCCTGTGGAATATAGGTTCCCATAGAGTCAGTCGCCTTGTTCTAGTGCAGTGGCGTCCATTGCTCTAGACCTGAAGTTCTCAACCTGTGGGTCAACACCCCCACAGGGACACATCACATATCCTGCATATCAGACACTTACAGTACAATACACAACAGTAGCAAAATTACAGTTATGAAGTAGTAATGAAATGATTTTATGGTTGGGGATCACCACTGTAGCAGGAATCTTAGAAGGTCTTATTAATAAAACAAACCTGAGGCCAGTTATTGGGGTGAACACTGGAAGATTAAAGAACCAGAACAAGCCACAGCTAACCTCACCTGGCCAGCTTCTCAGCTGATCTTGTCTCCTCAGACTGGAAGCCTCTGAGTCCTCATCCAGAATGGGTCTCAGCTGAACTGCTGCTCAAAAGCCTGAATGCTTAACCAAGTCAAATGCTTAACCAGGCCAAATGCTGCTAGTTTCTGGTCCTCACGCCTTATATACCTTTCTGCTTTCTACCACCACTTCCTGGGATTAAAGGCGTGTGTCACCATGCTTGGCTGTATCCTTGAACACATGGATTTCTGCCTCTGGAATGCTAGGATTAAAGGCGTGTGCTACTGCTCCCTATCCTCTGTGTTTAATATTGTGGCTGCTCTGTCTCTGACGCCAGATAAGTTTATTAGGGTGCACAATATTTTGGGGAACACAACACCACCACACACCACAATGTGAGGAACTTTGTTTAAGGGTTGCAGAATTACGGAGGTTGAGAACCGCTGCTCTAGACACTGAAGAGGGCGAGGAGGCCACATCTAGGCTGTGATGTTTGAACAACATCTGCTTTAAGAAAGCCAGAATGTGGGTAGTAGAGATTGAGGGAGACCAGCTCCCACATTTTCCCCCAGGGTACTCTTGAGGAGGAAGAAGTGGGAAATATTTAGATAGACAGATAGAAACACAGGATAGCCTCGAGAGGGCCTGGATCAAAACCCACCAGCCCCTTCTGTCTCTTCTAAAGGGCTTTTAAAGGAATGCCAAGGAGTGGAGCAAAAAACCTCCCCCCAGCACAGCCAAGTGCACCTGGTAACCCTGCCGCTGTGGTCAAGCCATCCCCTAATGCAGCCCTGCTGTGTAAGGCAAGCTCCGCTCTCACTAGGAAACCTCTGTTGGCTCCCACAGGGGAGGACTCAGTCACTAAAGTGTGTACTGTGGAAACATGAGGACCTTGATTCAAGCCCTCGTAGTCCCCATGAAAAGCTCCCTGGTGACAGCTCTGAGACCCAGGACTTGTCACCCTAGTACCGATAGTTTGATCTGCCCTCTGGAGCCATTTACAGGGACATCACCCAAGAGTCAGTGGCATGTGGTCCACAGCTGAGGTATTCCAGGACTCTCGTCTCTGTATGAATGTGATTGAGCTCTGAGCCACCCCTACTCTGAGGCAGTGCCCAGGCTGCTTCTCTAGAAAGCAGCCCAGGGCTGGGCACCAAAGACAGGAGGCGTGGCTCTTCCAGGGCAAGTGGTTGTAATCACCAGCAAGACACAGGCCTAGGCCACGGGGGCCACGTAAGAATACGGCAAGGGATATGAGCACCCAGAGAAGAAATCTGTCTGATCTCTCAGATGTCATCCATTCCTGTCAGAAAGGAATTCTCACCTGCACGTCAGACCGCGGAGCTCTGCAGTGAGGTCCTGTTACCATCTACTGATCTTGATCAGGTTCATTTTTTCTACTAATTTAAGAATTACAAAGCAGGAAAATTCTCAGACGCAACAGGCAACAGACTTATTAAAAGTGAAGATGTGTAGACAGCAAGACACACAGAGAGGAAGAGTCCCCCAAAGGGCAGAGAGGACAGCCGGCTTCCCCGGAGGGCTGGGGGTTTAAGTGGCTTTGGTGACCTGGCTTAGAACCACCTCCCCTAAATCTGGATTGTTCAACTTAAACAAAGAAAGGTTTGTTTAGAACATGTCTAGAACCAGCTTCAACACGGGTGACCAGCTAGGACCCATCAGCCAGAAGGGAAGCCCTTGCCGGAAGAAAAGCCCACCAGGCCTTTATCTCAGGTCAGGAAGGCAAGAAAAAAAGCTGGAAGTTTGCCACGATTCTTACCTATCTGTGGCCCCTTTCCCTCTCTGTCTGTCTGTCAGGGATCTATCAAGTGCCTAGACCCCAGTCAGTGTGTAAGTGCAAGCAAAGATTACCAAGGAAAACCGGAATGATCCAGCAAGGCCCCACTATTATGAAGAGCTCACAGTAATGTGTATGCTGGAAAGAAATCAAATTGTACAGTGGAGAACGATCTGTAGTACACTGACATTCTTTCCAGCCAGAATCCCCAAACAGTTGGCTTTGCACCGTGGAAAGAGATTTTGAGGCACAAGCAGCATTTTAAACAGGCACCTTCCACCCACCTGCTAAAGGCTCTAAGGTTTAGCTTCCAACAATTTCAACGTGAGTGTGTGTGTGTGTGTGTGTGTGTGTGTGTGTGTGTGTGTGTGTGTGTGCCTGTGCATACGTGTGGGTGTTTTCTTCAGTCGGGGTTTCTCACTGAACCTGTAGCATTTGGCTGGACTGATTGGCCTGCCCCTCCTGTCCCTGCCTCCCCAGCTCTGTGGACCCCACACCCAGCCCCTCCTGTCCCTGCCTCCCCAGAGCTGAGGACCTCACACCCAGCTCCTCTCTGCTTTTCTAACCTCCACAGAACTCTGGGCTGAGACGACAACCATCCTGTCCTCGTGTTCAGTACAGGGGGAACTATCCACCCCAGCCACAGAGACAAGATTAGAGTGGTCATTTTAAGTAGGAAAATCAGGCTTGGGAATGTTAACTGAATTTTTATGGAGTGTAATCACCCTCCTCTCTCTATTCACTGAGCTCGCTAGTTAGAAATACTGTCACATTCAATAAACCTGTGTGAGAGCCGCAGCTATGAGACAGGCACCACGCTGGATGCTAGAGACATAGGAGTCCCGGGCTGAGTGATGAGAATGAGATCTGCGATAATCATTTCTGACAGACGGCTACATCTGACTCACAGACAGGGAAGACAAGGGATGCTCCAATCTCTACTTTTTTTTTTTTTTTTTTCAACAACAGGCTACATTTGACTCACAGACAGGGAAGACAAGGGATGCTCCAATCTCTACTTTTTTTTTTTTTTTTTAACAACAGCCTGTATGACCTGCCAGTCTGCAGCCTTCAAGACTAGCTGTGCCCTGGATCTTTTCATCAGCACAGCATGCTGACACCCAAGACTGCAAGCCAGCAGCCAATCTTGCACGTTAAAGAGCAGAGTATGGGGCGGTGCAGCCAGGACAGGAGCTGTCTTCCAGGGGGCCACTGACACATGTCACCATCCAGCCTTTTCCTTTCCAACAGAAACTTGAGCCGTTCCCTGAGACCCTGACTTTCTGCAAGGACTAGTGTGGCTTTGCCCTCCCTGGGGCCTCCTCTTGGCTACCCTAGTCACACAGATTCTTTTCCCTTTGGGAAAGCTTGCAAGGGAGAGAACACATTCCCACACTCAAGAGGGAACCCAGAACTGCATTTCCAAGCCATTGCAAGCACTGGCAGCTCACAGGGGTTTTCATCTTAAATGACTTTATTTGGTGTGAAAGACAAATGTGTTATTCACCCTTTCCTTAAAGAAAAGAACGCCTGTTTGTAAAAACAATCTAGTTTTAAGTACCTTTCTATTCACAGTCTTGATGCACATTTAAAAACCTATCCTCTCCACCTTCCACCCAGCCCTTGTCAAGGCTTGTAGTGATTTGTAATCTGTGAGGCTGGGTTTCAATAGCTGCAGCTGGGAAGTGGAGAAACGCCCCCAGGTTCACTTTAGGGAGCTCTCACTTCACAGGAGAATAAAATTTCTCAGAACAATGTGACTTTGGGTTAAAGGGGAAAAATAAGCATGTGAAAATTGTTTCCTTTTGAGTCCATGATGCTTGAGTGTAGACATGACCTTTGGGGCATGGGTGACAGCAGTAATTGACACAGGTCTCAACTTCTGTCACTCTGGGCCTCTGGATTAGACACAGAGGCTGTGAGCCAGGCAGATGGAGACTCCGCCTTTCTCTCAGGTGACAGTCACATGAGCTTTGGTTTCTCAGGGGAGTCCACTGATATCAGAGGATGAAGCTGCCTCACCCTTCACGTAAGGGCTCGGTGGTCTCCTCGGCTTTACAGTGATCTCACTGAGACCACAAAACTCCCCTGCATGACCTGTATGCAGTGTGCACAGCTCATCCTGGTTTATGTCGGGAGGTAAACTTGCCCATGGTGCGATTTTTTGTTGTTTGTTCAGACAAAGGTGTGCTGCCTGCTGATGAATGACCTCAGCAACGATGCCTGAGTCCTAATCCCATGAGCGAAGACTTACACAGCAAAAGACACTTTGCAGATGTGATTGCAGATTCTTCTTTTATGTGTTCAATAAATATGTATTGTTTATAATAAGCTGGCCTAGTCTGCAGCTGGGTATCCAGCCATGAACAAAGCAGACATTAATTCCTGCACTGATGCGGCTCTTTGCAAGTGGGAAAAGAGACTGTAAAAATACCAACAGTACTAGGAAAAAAGTAAAGCAGGGACAGGTGTAGGGAATGATGGGGAGACTTGAGAACTGAAATAGAGCCACATGGCCACACTTTACCCCAAAACTATAGTTGAAAGTTTCCAGCCCCGTGGTCCCGCAGCCACTGATAAAATAATCACTCAGAAGCATATATTAATTATAACTGCTCGGCCATTAGCTCAGGCTTATTACTGACCAGCTCTTACACTTAAATTAACCCATAATTCTTATCTATGTTTAGCCACGTGGCTTGGTACCTTTTCTCAGTTCTGCCTTGACATCTTATTTCCTCTGTGTCTGGCTGGTGACCCCTGACTCCACTCTTCCTTTTCCCAGAATTCTCCTCCTGCTCGCCCTGCCTATACTTCCTGCCTGGCTACTGGCCAATCAGCATTTTATTAAACCAGTGTACAAGAGCATTATCCCACAGCACAACACACTGAAGAAGACATTGTTTTGTGAAGATGTGAGAAAGAAGGAAAAGGATTGTAGAAATCTCAAGGGAGGGGAACACTGTAAGCTTGAGAAGGTGCATGTCTGGCATATTCAGGAAACAACGAGGAAGTGGCCAGTGTGACCAAAGACTGCAGAGACAGAAAGCAGAAGGAATGAAGGAAGAGGTGTAAGAAGGCCTTTAGGTCATGGAAGACATCTTTGCCCTTTCATTCCAGTAAGCCAAGAAGCCGATGGGGTTGACTTTTCAATATATAGTATTCATTCTTTGAGATTTTCATACAGGTAGACAATGTATTTTAGTCAAATCAACCCCACACTCTCCTCTCAGATCCCCTTGCCATGTCCCCTTCCCAACTTGGTGCTCTCTTTTCACAGCCCACTGAGTCCAATCAGGGATGTCCATATTTGCATGGGCAACAATAGATACCACTTCTCTAAAGAAAACTGGCTCTCCCTACTCCAGGGGCCTTCAGTTTCCAACACTTCTCAGCTAGGGGTGTGGAATCATGAGCCCCTCACTCATCTATGCTAGATTTTTGATGGGCTTCATCTTCTGCAGGTCCTGTTTGGACAACCAGAGCCACCATGAGTTCATGAGTGCTATGACCCTGTTGTGTCCAGAAGACAGCTTCATAGCCATTCTGCCCAGCCTCTGGCTCTGGGTCTGTCTGCCTCCCTCTTGCTCAGTGTTCTCTGAGTCATGTGAGAAGGGGTGTGATACAGGTGTTCTATCTAGGCCTGAGCAGTCCACAGTTACTCATTCTCCAAACTCTGACTAGCTGGGGCTCTGTATTAATCAGTGTCTACTACAAAAAAAAAAAAAAAAAAACTCCTCTGATAATAGTTAAAATTTGCACTAATCTATGGGTGCAGAGATAAGTACTTAAAGGCAGTTTTGATACTGTGTCAGTTCAGCGATAGACCAGTAAGTTCACCCCTCTGGTCTGTGGCATCCAGGCACCAGTTTTTGCAAGGCTTACAGTACCAAGCATGAGCTCCATGCTGTGGAGTGCGCCTTACATTAGAGCAAGGATTTTGAGACAGACAGACTATCCAGACAACAGGGCTGAGAGTGGGTGTGGCTAAAGCAATCACAAGTGAAAGGGATGATAGAGCAGTGGAAACAGACCTGGGAGCAGTAGGACCACCATCCTAGAGACACTCGCTACATCCAGAAGCTGGGGAGGCAAGGAAAGAGGTTGATCCCGCTACTTCACAAAGGAGCCAACCCTGTGACCCTGTGACCTGTGACCCTGACCCAGTGATTCTGACTTTGGACTTGTGACCATCAGAATGGTAAGAGTCACTTATGCCGCTTAACGCTCCTAGATATGTGGCATTTGTTCCGTCAGTCATGGGAGGTGTGGTAGTTTAAATGTAACTGGCCTTCATGAGCTCACAGAGAGTGGCATTATTGGGAGGTGGGGCTTGGTTGGAGTAGGTGTGGCCTTCTTGGAGGAAGTGTGTCACTGTAGTGGTAGGCTTTGAGTTCTCCTGTGCTGAAGCTACTTCCAGTGCCAGAGACCACTTCCTGTTGCCTGCAAGATGTAGGACTCTCAGCTACCTCTCCAGCACCACGTCTGCCCGCACTCCGCCATGTCCCACCATGATGATAATGACTAAACCCCTGAAAATGTAAGCTGCCACCTCAATTAAATGTTTTCCTTTGTAAGAGTTGCCATGGACACGGTGTCTCTTCACAGCAATAGAAACCCTAAGACAGGAGGCTAATACAGAGCATACATATTAGTTACTTTTCTGTTCCTATGACTAAGTATCTGACAGAAACAGCTTAAAGAAGGAGGTTTTATTTGGCTCACAGAGTGAGACATGGGAAGCAAGCCAATAAGCAGCATTCCTCCTCGGCCTCGGCTTCAGTTCCTGCCTCCAGGATCCTGCCTTGAGTTCCTGCCCTGGCTTCCTTTAATTATGGACTATAAACTAACTATAAATAAACCCATTCCTCCCCAAGTTTGATTTGGTCAGTGTTTCATCACAGCAATAGAAACCTAACTGAGGTACGACATTTATCCCTAACAGACTTCAGGGGCCTTTTGGCCCTGAAGATTGGGGGCGGGGACATGATTCTTCACATGGACCAGCCCTACTGGAGTGACTGGAAAAGACAAGCCATCTCCTACAAAAGGGTCCAGTGCTGTCATGGGTGTGTACTTGCCCACTCTATCTTTGCCAGTGTCCATTTTAATAGTTGTGGCTTTTCTTTCCCAACTAATGTCTTTGTTTAATCCTCAATAAACCTTCTTTTATTGATTCCCATTTATTTCTTGCAAGGAATTCAAAGGCGGAATGTCAATTTCAGCTTCCAAAGCTGGTAGCAATTGAGAAAGAAGCTTTCTTCAGATCAATACTCCTTCTCAACTTGATGCTGAGCAATTAATAATGACTTGGCATATGATTTCTTTATGAAGAAGCAGGAGCCAATAGGGCTGGAACATGGAGATATAAAGCTAGTCATTCTTCCTTCTACCAGGTCTTTACGCAGAGGCCACAAATGCTGAAAGGAGCAGAAAGCTGCCCTCGCCCCTGTATCCCATTAGCTGTGGATGTCATTATCGCTTTGCCAGTAACTAATGAAGCCCATTTGGCCAGAAGCACTCCATCGCCTCCTTCTGCCAGCTGTGGATCAACATCTCATTTCCCTCTCGTTGATTGCAAATTGACATCTCCACTGCCCACCTCAGCGATTTAGGAGCAATTCACAGTTGCAAGTTGACTTGCTAAGATCCCACCTTAGTTGACCAAGGAAGTCTTAGGTGGATTCTGCTCCAAATGTGAAACCCAGTGACTCTTCCAGGACTTCCCAGGTTCCTCTGTTAGTGCTTTTCTTACCCCGCATTATAACCCCTTCCTCGCTTTAGGGACCCCTTCACAGGGGTTTGTGATGACAGCCTGGAACTCTCACACCACCAGCACATGGAGATGAGTAGGTTTTCCTAAAAGATTAGAAGAGAAAACAGGGATTGAGTGCAAATGGGGCAGGGTGTCTTTCCAGGGTGCCGTGCAGAGCTACCTCTGCAGGGCCAGGAGGCACTAGAAAGAGGCCAAGACCTTAACAGTGTCACTCACTCCCACCTGGAGACAATCAGGTGTTTTCTACACCCTTCCTGCAGCTAGAGTCCCCTTCAGAATATACACCTGGTATGCCATAGTGACCCGGGCTGTGTGAGCTCCCCATACATGCCTGTGGCCTCTTCCTCTACCCCAGATGTTTCTTTCCATCAAAACCGCAAGCTGGCACTGGTAGAAAATGCACGCTCACACACTCTCACATTCTCTCACTCATTCACACATGATCACACACTCAAGCACATGAAATTTAACACTTTAATACACATTTACACGTGCACGCATACACTCTCAAACAATACCCCACATTCATATACATGCTTGCTTACCCACACATATACACACCATGAAACGTGTGCTTCTCTATACACTAGTAATCAATTTTCAAAGAACAGTTACAGCTTACCTCATATTTCAAACTAAAGTAACTGCAACATATGATTTTTTTTTCAAGGAACTACTACCATGGGAAGAAGAGATGGAGGGGTGGGTAGATGATAGGTAGATGATAACTAGCTAGATACAAACAAATCGATGGGTAGTTTGGATGAAGAATAGACGGGTTGGTACACAACCCATCAATGCATAAAGAGTTAATAGTTACTCTCTCCAAAGCTGACATACTTGAGCCATTCTCTCAGAGCAGGAGCCCGAGAATTCCTGTCTCCATCCTTCACTCTCACACAGCTGTTCTTCCAGCAGTGAGGAGAAGGCTTCCCTGACAACTTTATTAGGGATCTCAGACCTATGTGTTCCAAGGCAAGTCTACACTAGGATTTGGATTATGGTCCCATTTGGATCCTGAGGAACAGCAGAGGGAGAGGCTGCCTTCTGAGGCCCTTGCCAAGGACCTGAAAATCAGCACATCCCTGACCTGAAGTAGCAGCTTCTCCATCCCCCAATCCCCACAGGAAGTTTTCAAGTCGCCATCTGGCACTTCCTGTCCTCCCTGGGCCCCTCCCATCTGGCCCCTGGTAGGGAGCTCACAGTCCTGGGAAGGTCTGAGAACACAACAGAAGACAGATCCAAGAACAAAAGGTAGAGCCAGGACACAGATGTGCTCAAGCGCACGTCCAACAGACTCACACCAGCTCGGTCTGGATGCAAAAGATGTGCGTGCTCACACCTCTCCTTAGAACAGAAAGGATATAGGTCAGATCGTAGTCACAGCTGTCCTCAGAGTTCAGAAACAAACACATTGTCTCAAGAGTCCTCGGGGGCAATAAACCAAAAGCAAGCAACAAGACTCCAGCAACGACCTCAGCGGACCACCATCAGAAAGTCCACCTCTTGCTTTCTTTGCCTGACACTACCCATGTCTTCTGATTGTTTCTTAAAAGCCTGAGAACAAGACTTCAAAAATTCCATGTCCATCATCAATCTCTCTGTAATAGCAACCACCAACCACAAGCTTGCTTCATCTCTGAAGAGAGAGGAAGGGAATTTAAAAGCCATGTCATGTGTTTCTACTTATACTTAGCTTATATTTAAGGTACAGCCCTTATTATTATTAATCTCTGTTTTAAAATTATATTTATTCATTCATTTATTTATTCCGGAGGATAAACATGGTGTTTGTGAGAATGGATGGACTCATGTGCGATATGTTGTATGTATTGGAACATGTATGATACAGTGTGTGTATGGAGGCCAGAGGACACCTTGTGAAAGTCAGTTTTCTCCTTCCACAACGTGGGTCCTGGGGACTGAACTCAGATCGTTAGGCATGGTGGCTAGTGCTTCTATCCACTGAGCTATCTCGCAGGCTTCCAGCCTCACTCATCTTTGTTACCCAGTTTTCCTTGCCTCAAAGAAAAAAGAGTAGAAGACAAAACTGTGTAACAGGGACTTGAGAGCTGGCTCAGCCATTAAGAGCACTTGCTGCTCCTGCAGAAGACCCACGCTCAGTCCCCAGCGAACACATGGTATCCACAGCTGCCTGAAACTCCAGTTCTGTGGAACCTCATGCTCTCCTCTGGCCTCTGGGGTCACTGCACATGTGTGATACACATACATACACTCAGGTATACACATAGGACACATAAATAAGTAACTCCTCTTTAAAAAGAAAACTACTTAAAATAATTTAAAAACAATAGCAGAAGGCAAGTTAAAATCGAGCTAGATGACATATTTGGGCAGGTTGGGTAAGTAGGGCCTTAGATATTACACCGTCCAGAGAATGAGTGCTTGGTTCAAATATGGGGGTTTTGTTCCCCCGAGGTGAGCATCGCGTGCCAGAGAAGTTTTGTTTCTGAAGGGTCACTCACACAAGGCTTTTCACAGAAAGCACAGGTAAGAATCATTCCAGGCGAGGTGCTCACTTGCATGTAGGGCAGAGTTCTTGGCTTCCCACACAGGACAGTTCTACACTGATGACCAGAGCAAAAATAACCTCGATTTTTATAGACTAGGATGTTTTTCCCAAGGCCTTGGCCCATAATCTTATTAAACAGAATAGTTCAAAATAAGTTTCCCTGGGAAACTGAGAACTGGGAGAGGCCAGAAAGTCTCTGCGTTAGTCCCTCTGCCGGCCACCTCAGAGTTCAATCCCAGCACCCCTCTCCAGGAGCATCC
This sequence comes from Peromyscus californicus insignis, assembly GCF_007827085.1. Lineage (NCBI taxonomy): Eukaryota > Metazoa > Chordata > Mammalia > Rodentia > Cricetidae > Peromyscus > Peromyscus californicus. Next base: position 73,275,470 of record NW_026294469.1, on the reverse strand, counting down.
ATTTCCTGGAAGTCATGCTCCAATGTGGACAGCCAGCTGCGCTTAGCTTGTTGAAGACTTAACTAACTGCTGCTCCACCCAAAGTCCGCATCTTCAGGAACAGTAGCCCCATCCTCCAGTTCTGGTGGCTGGAAAGCTTGGAGAGGCTCCAGAACTTCTGTCTGCCCACCACCACCGGCCAGAAGACTCTCCAGAAGTTGTCCATTCACTGGGCATGCCTGGGAGTCCTTCTAAAGCCTCCTGTGGTCCTCCTGGGGCCTCCAGCTCTGTTCTCCACAGAGCTCCAAACCCTATCCCCTGGCGTTTCATAAAAGCCCAGTCCCCAGAGGAACCCTTGGAGCTTCCTCCAAGTCCTCTCTCTGCTCCCCACTGGCTACATGTAGTCCCCTCCCCCATTCCTCTCATGCCGTGATGGGTCAGCTTCATGATCCTCACTCTCTGGACACCCTTCCTCTCCAACATCTCTGGCACACTATTGCTTCCTGGCCAATGGCCACCCATTTGTCCCACTCTGCTCCTTCCCGGAGTACTCAGCATGTCTTATCATGCATCCCCTACTGCTAATACATAATTCACTACACATTATGCTTGTTATTTATTATCTGCCCCTGGGTGCCCAGCCCTGTGAGTGAGAAATTCTCTCCTCGGAGCCAGAAAAGCCAGTGAGCTGGCCCAGCCTGGGGTACACTTTCTCTTAGCCACCTTGGTTGTAAATGTCCCCCAAACAGTCTAAAGTTCTGCACTCATAAAGTGGTTCATCATTACGCTATTCAGGAATTGAATTTGGACATTTGCCTTTAAGAGCCTGCATAAATTACTTTATTGTAAAAAGAACATCCTGATGGTTTCCAGGCTCCAAACCACTTAGGGACGATGTAGCTTTTGTGATGGGCTCCATCTCCCGGGGTTCTGAGTCACCCAGTGAACTGAGGAACGCAGGTCTTACAACCCAGGCAAGAGTTTAACTTTGTATCAATAGCTTTGCACCTTCGCCTTTCCCCCACATGCTCTCTTGTTCTAAACATTCGTGACATTCCTCACTATAGAATTAGGGGGGGGGGGGGTTGGTGTTTCTTTCCAAGATGATCCCTCCCTGGGTTAGGCAGAGCTTCACCTCTGTGTAGCATCAGCTCCTGGCTGCTCAGGTCGTACATGGAGAGCAGTGGGTTGTAGCGTCCAGAGTGGGGTCTCCATCAGGCATCCTGAGTCCACTCCTGTTGTTATACCCTGGCTGGTCCTCAGTCTAAAGTGTTACTCTGCTTGTCCATGCCCTCTCCAAGGACATCTTCCATGCCCTGCTTGAGTAATGAAGCTTTGCTTGCCACCAGGAGAAACCGGTCTCTTCCAATACTACCCTGGCTCCAGGCTCTCTGGTATCCTGGCAGATTCTGTCTAAAGTCCTGTTGATGGTGGATTTGTTCTATGTCCTGAGCTCCCAAGCTATGGGCTGACTGATCTGGTACCCCAACCACGGTGCCTGGAAGCTGGGACAGCTGCCTGTTTGTGTGATACCCTCTTCTGTCTCTGTAGTAGCAGAGCCAGAGGCTGCTGAAGACAAAGGTGGTGGTGGGAGCTGGGTGGTCAGAGACTCCAAAGAGCATGAAGGGGCTACATAGGAACTCAGTGTCTCTGGTTCAGGACTCAGAACCAAAATACTTGTTTCCAATCCATTCATTTTTCCAAACTCTGGCTTTTCCTCCTGGAAAAGTGTAAGATTGGAGGAGAGCGCTGGGCAGAGTCACCATTTCACTATGACCTGATGGCTTAGGGAAGTCACCTGACTGGGGGGGACAAGGGAACAAAGAAGGTCAAACCTGCTACAGAAAAGCTGGGATCAGGTGGGCTGCGCACTCAGATGGAGACACATCACCAACGACAGTGGCCCAGAAACTCAGGCAGGGAGGTGGATTTGCTGCACACAGCTGAACAGGAGGCAGGTTTAGCTGATCTGGTAGGAGGTCTCTGTAGGGGAGTCATCTCGGGTTGTAGTCTTCCAGGAGAAGGAAGCTGTGGTTGCTAGTTTCTGCACATACTGATCAACTCTTCACTTGGACCAGAGGAAGGCTTTGGCATTCCATGATTCTAAGGCACTGGAGTCTCTGACATGGCTGTGCTCCTGTCAATACACATTTACTCAGGACTTCATCCCCTCCTCATAATCTTTGAAAGGAGCCTGGTGGTGGTGGTCTATGATGTGGGGTGGGATGGGATGAGTTGCACCTTTAAGAGCCTTATAACTTTGACTTGAACTATGTGTCTTAGTCAAGGTTTCTATTGCTGTGAAGAGACACCATGACCACAGCAGTTCTTATCAAGGAAAACATGTAACTGGGTCTAGCTTACAGTTTCAGAGGTTTATTCCATTATTGTCATGGTAGAAAGCAAGGCAGCATGCAGGCAGACATGGTGCTGGAGAAGGAGCTGAGAGCTCTACACCTTGATCTGCAGGCAGCAGAAGTGAATGCCCCACTAAGCCTAGCTTGAGCACCTGAGACCCCAAAGCCCGCCTGCACAATGTCACACTTCCTCCAAGGCCACACCTACTCCCGCTCTTCTAATAGCGCCACTCCCTATGGGCCAAGCACTGAAACACGTGAGTCTATGGGGGACCATTCCTATTCAAACAACCACACCATCTCATGAACAGTGCCTCAGCCTTGGAAAGCTACAAGGCAGAGTGAGTGGGTAGGGACAACTCTGATACTTAGAGTCCATGACTTCAGGCAAAGAGATACAGTTGCTAATGCCCTTGGAAACCTATGTAAGTCACTAATCTCTCTTGGACAAAACCGTGATTCACAGTGGCAGCATGCCTATGACATGCTCACATGTCTAGCCCATGCTCAGTGCTTTAGCCATGTGAGACCGTGTGCTAACATTCCCAGGACCTGTGATGCCATGAGATGCCAAGAACTTGGTAGAACACTGGCTTTTAAAGAGTGGGGGTGGGGTAGAGGCAGGACTTTGCCAAGCCCCACAGCAGCCTGTTAAGCATGCCCAGTCTGTGAGTAGTGATATGCAGGCACCCATGCAGAAAGAGGGCTGGGAATGCCTGCCCTCTGTGCCCTCAGGCCTCTGAGTGCACATCACCGGGTGGTCCGGCTGCACTGCTCCCTCAGATCGCTGTCTCCCCATGCGCATATACTTGCACACACCGAAGCCTGCATTCCTGGCTGCCAGGAGCTGAGATTTGCACCAACAGTGCTTCTAGATAAGTAATCTCAGCAGCCTGAGCCCCAGGGATGTTTCTGGTGGTTCCTCCTATGATCTTCTGCCCCGAGGGGAGCATGATGAGCCGGGTAAGAGGAGAGGAAAGTCAGAGGCAGGCTCAGGCCCAGGGTCCGTTCATTTCAAAGAGTCAATGAGGAGATTGTGTGTGTGTGTGTGTGTGTGTGTGTGTGTGTGTGTGTGTGTGTGTGTGTTAGCATGAGTGCATACACATGTAGGAGTGTGAGTGTGAGAACATAGATAATACAGGTCTTTGGTTTGATCTCTGTCTATTGTTTATGACAGAGACTGGTGGATTAGAGGCTTAAAGTCTCCTGTTACATTTTGGTTTGCTTTGCTTTGTTCAGACAGGCTCCCTCTATGGCCCAGACTAGCCTGTCGTTCACTCTGTAGCACAGTCTGTCCCCGGGTATTCTAAGTGCTGGGATTAAAGGCACGAGAGTCCACACCCAGCATTTCAATGTTGCCACTGCCCGAGATCACAGACATGGTTTGTTCCCAGGGCACTGTTTACTCCTCTCCCACAGACAGCCACCCTGAGAAGTCAACCTCTTCATACCCATGCAGTCACCTGGTTGCTGGGTGAGGGTCTGGAGTGTTTCTTTGTGCCTGGAACAACTAAGATTTAGAGAAGAATTGGCCTATAGATGATTCCAGCAAATGTTTTAAGAAAGATGTTTTAGCCAAGCTTACAATTCAGCAGAAGGAATGTTTACAATAAGAACACTGATCAAAAGCGCCAATTTAGAGGACGGTGCAGCTTTCTCAAAATTATACAACCTCTTATTACGCTGCTCACTCTGGTTTCATCTCTCAGTCTTCAAAGAAATGCCAGGACACTGGACAGGATGAAAGGGAGAGTGATTAAAGAGAAGAGAATGGTACCACAGGAGGACTCAGAACACTGGGAGAGCCTGAAGGAAGGTCTGGGGGTCAGAGGCTAGCCTGCAAGTGCACAGACTCCGTATTCCTATATGTTCTCTCAACGGTGAGCGCAACACCTGGAAAATGTGCTTTTAAAGAGGGGAAACTGTGACCCTGCTCTACTAAAACCTTCAGGTCTTCTGTGCTGACCCGAACAGAGTCCCAGTCAATGCCTGCCCCAGAGAGAGAAGCAGGAACAAGCACGGGAATTCCATCAGCACTGCTTGAGGGTCAGATGGAAACCCTGGGCATCCTCAGCAATGCAAGGGGAGAGATGCAGCAAGAAGAAGCACCGGGCTTCCTGAAGGAACCCTGGAACTCCCGAAAGGATGCTGCAATGTTATGAAGATGCATGATGGCTTCTGGATGTGATAGAATCCTGTGGCCTAGACCACAGAACTCTACAACAGGACCCAACCTTTTGACACTGTGACACAACATTGTCACCTAAACTGTCCATTCAAGAACCAAGCAATCCAGTTATCAAAAAATACAGAAATAATCTCATAGTTTTTTAACGTAAATTTATTATTCTCATTGACACTGATCTTGGTCCAGCCCCTTTTACATTTTCAGGGGGAGTGTCTTTAACAAACTGCTGAAGCTGAGGTTCATTAGAAATGCTACAGAAGAGCTGGGAAGATGGCTTACCTGGTAAAAGCCCTCGCTGTCCGTATAAACTGTCTACAGGACTGTTCCAAGGCATGGTTAAAGGGAAGGTTTTTATCGTAGATATGAGGGAGAGAATATCCAGAGGTATCTGAAAGAGTCCAGAGCAAAGAGAGAGTAGTAGACTGCACATGGCCAACTGGACCTGGCCAGGAGAGAAGCAGAGTAGAGGCAGGTAGGGTAGGAGTGAGAGATGAAGGCAGAAAGAAGACTAAGAGGACAAAGGGAGCCACAGAGGAAACAGCGGGGTTATAAGGAGAATGAGAAGCTGTGAGTTCCAGGGAGATCAGAGGCTGGTGGGCAGGCTTGGTAGTGTCAGGTCCAAAAGGAAACTCCATTTCCCCAAATTCTGACAGTTAAACAAAAGCCAGCATCCTCCGGCTTGGTTCTCTTGGTGGTGGTACTGGGAGGAGGTGGTACTGGGAGGAGGTGGAAATGCCAGCAGGTAGAACCAGTTAGTGGAAAAGGTCACTGAGTGCAAACCCTTGAAGGCTGTATGGAAACCTTCTCTCCCTCTCCTCCCTCCCTCTGGCTTCCTGGCCCTCAAGCATCTTCCCTCTGCCCTGTGCTCCCGCCATGCTGTGCTGACCTGTCACAAGCAACCAGACCTAACAAGTGTGAACTAAACCAAACCTCCAAGACGACAAGCCAACCCAAGCCTCTCCTTCTTTTCCAATCTCTTGTCACAAGGACAGGAAGCTGACTAAGACGCCGTCATCTTCCGTTGGGAAAATGGGCAGGCAGGGCTGTACCCTGAAGGTCAGCATTCACTAAACACTGAAATAAAAAGTACCTGTTCCTAGCAAAGAGGAGCCACTTCATTCATCTCCAATGACAACAGGTGAGCAGAAGTTTCTCAGAAAGAACAGCGCAGAATACATGCTACACTAATTATCCTTGTGAAAGGGCAGTCTCATGAGGCCTGGGAAGAGGGCTCAGCCGATAAACTAATTGCTGTGTGTGCCTAAGGACCTGGGTTCTGTTGTTAGCACCCCAGTAAAGGCCAGGCATGCCATGCATGCTTGCAGCTCCCGCACTGGGGTGGTGGGAAAGGGAGAAGCAACCCTGATGCCCGCTGGTCAAACAGCTCGGCTCAGTGAGTTCAAGATTCATCGAAAGACCCTGCCTCGAAAAGCAATGTGAAAAAGCAATTGAGATGGGAAAAACCAAATCCTCTTTTGGTCTGAAAAGTCAGCTGTATGACATAGAAATCAATAAATCTTTACCTCTGGGGAAAAAAAAAAGCAATGATACTGAATGTCAACCTCTCTGGCCTCCACATACATGTGGATGAGATCACACACACACACACACACACACACACACACACACACACACACACACAGAGAGAGAGAGAGAGAGAGAGAGAGAGAGAGAGAGAGAGAGAGAGAGAGAGAGAGCAACTCCATGAACACTGGGCAAAGTATATGCACAGCACAGTAACCAAAGAACTGACACAGAGCTACTATGAGGACTTGGCCTCACCTGTACTATATAGGAAAGAAAACTTGTATTTAAAATAAATCTCAATCTTACGATTTTAGCAATAAAGACTCAGGAGTCAGATGCTGGGGTGAAAACCTGCTACCTCAGAGAGGCAGAGGAGCAACCAGCTGACCTTCCTCCTTTGCCAGCATCTCAGAAAGACAGCTTCTCTTCTGCTGTCCCAAACCAAAAAAGACCACCAAACTCAAAGGTCCTCCCTACTACTTCCTGTGCATTTGTCTGTTTTCCAGACTCCCTCTACCTCTCTGAGGCTACTTCCTGTCAACTAATTGCTGGCTCTGCCTCTTGACCCAAGGTTGATTTTATTTAATTAATGCAATCTTGAGGTTCACAGTGTGATCAAATATCCCTTAGTAAAAACTAGAGACCTGAGTTTGCCTTTCCTACCCAGCAGATAACAACGATCAACTAATAATTTATAGTCTTGGTGAGAATGAGAGGAAAAGTAACATTTTTAACCTTTGTGGTGAAAAAGGTAAATCTTCCCAGAAGAGATTATCTACCCTCAGTGTGCACTGGGCACAATGTCAGCGAAGGGATGGGCTTGCCCGTGAGATTGAGGGCAATCAGGCAAAGAGCAAAAGCTTCCTTCCTCCATGTCCTTATATAGAGGCTGCCAGCAGAAGGTGGGGTCCGGATTAATTGTGTATTTTCCCACCTCCAAGGACCTGGATTAAAGTGGGGCCTTCAAATGATTTAATTAAGAAAAATCCCTCACAGGTGTACCCAGCCACTTGGGTTTTAGTTAATTCCAGATGGAGTCACATTGACAACAAAAAATGGCCATCACAGGTAGTTATTCTCACTGAAAGCAGATAGCCTGACGAGAAATGAGTGCAGTCTAGGTACAGGAAATCCACCAAAGAGATGGACACAAGGCTGCTGTGAAGGACGCATGGCTGCTGGGAAGGACGCATGGCTGCTGCGAAGGACGCGTGGCTGCTGTGAAGGACGCGTGGCTGCTGTGAAGGACGCGTGGCTGCTGCGAAGGACGCGTGGCTGCTGTGAAGGACGCGTGGCTGCTGTGAAGGACGCGTGGCTGCTGCGAAGGACGCGTGGCTGCTGCGAAGGCATCTTCACTCCCCTTCCTCACTAGTTGCCAGAGGAATTGTTGTTCTGTTTTGGTCTTTGGTTTCGTGGCTGTGTGTGGTTTGAATATGTAGCACAGCTAGTCTGGAACTCACTGTACGGCTCTAACTGGCTTCACACTCGTTGTGTAGCTCAGGCTGGCCTCAAATTTGCAGCCTCTCACCTCTCCTTCCGAAGTAATAAGATCCACCACCCCCACCTGAGAGGCATTTTTCAAATCAAAGTGACTTCTGGCTCCATCAGCCTCTGCCCTTGGCACAGGCTGCATCTTCAAATGTCAGGAAAGGGAAGCCGGGTGTGTGTGTGTGTGTGTGTGTGTGTGTGTGTGTGTGTGTGTGTGTATGCATGCGTGTGCTGTGGAGACACACGTTCTTTCCAAAGCACTTTTCTCACGCGCACCTGCTGGATGTCGGAACCAGAGCGGCATTTGCTTACCGACTGCGGGACACCAGGACAGCAATTTGAGCCTCTTTTCTATGTTGGTTTTAGAAAATTTCAGCCAAACTCCAGCACATCCAGCTGTTCAAGGAAGAGCTTCCCAGCCAAGTTTTGGAGTAGCTGCCCCTTCCCGTACCTAGGGTGACGTCCTGGTCACGGGTTCTGGGTGCTCCAGAAGGACCAGCCAGTGGGGTGGAATCACAGGGTAGGGCCCTCGGGAAACAAGTCTGCTGGACATCGAAGGGGAGGCCTGCCTGTGAGCGGTTAGCGCCTCGATCTCCGTGAGGAGCTGAGAGTCCAGCAGTGTTTGTATTTCCACTATTATGTGATATGGGCAAGACACCCACTCAGGGACCCGCTCCGGGAACTCAAGTAGCCTGTGATGTTCATGCAAGAGAACAGGGAAACTGTTCATACCAGTCAGCCGTAAGTTAACAGGCATGTGAGTCCAGAATCCTTTCATCAAAAGACCACGTTAGTGCTAGCCAGGATAAGCTCTGAAAACTGATTTGTGACGAAAAGATTCAGAGTAAAATAAGCCGGTTTTAATTAGGATAAAACTCTTGAAGACAGTGTTTTGTCTGTTACGAGTGTTACTAAAACAAATATTTTCTGCTCATCAGTATGGTTGTTGCTCAGTCGGGTTAACAACAGCTAGTCTCATTTGTCACATTAAAAATATTAAACATGGGGTGGGTGCATAGCTCAGTGGTATAGTGCTTCCCTAGCTTGCCCGAGGCTCTGTACTCAGCCCCCAGTACTGAAAACAAAACAAAAACCTGAACACTGATAATACCATATTTGTTGTATTACATAAAAGCAGTATTCTGAAAGGTTTAAACATTTTTTAAAAAATGAATTTCACCACAGTTTAAGAACCACTGCCTTAAAAGGAATCCTCAGGCAGGGAGCGTGTGTGTGTGTGTGTGTGTGTGTGTGTGTGTGTGTGTGTGTGTGTAAATGGGTAGCTAAAAACAAGCAGAAAGAGATGCTACTGTGTTGGGTGATTATATATCGCATAGTCTCCACAGTCAACAAAAACATTTATTTCCATTCGGAAGTAAATGGGAATAGCTGCTGGCCAGGAGGCTCGGGGCCACGAAGGAAGACCCCCGTTCCCGTCACTCCAGGGTGGCTCAGTTGAGTCCCAGCACAGAGGCAGAGCATCAGTCCACAGGTAGCTAAGCCCGGAAAGGAATCCCGGAGCTTCAACCTCCATCTCACACCATCCTCCTGCCTCTGACTCTTCCACAGCGTGGAACCCACCCAGCCCCAGTGGAGGAACAGCTGCCTCAGATCCTGCCGGGGAATGGGAGCCTTGCTCAGCAGCGGCAGGCCGGGCCACCTGTGAGACCCTGCTAGCCTGAGCACCTTGGGGTTCCACTTACTTCCGCCACAGAGTGACCCACAAACTGAAAGCAAGACTTCGGGTACGGGGTGGAGGACATCCTTTGAGAAAGTCAGCTTTGTCTGGCAAATTGCTGGTGGGTGGGATGAGGAGGTGGGAAAGGCCTTCAGGATCATAGATAGCATCGGGGCTGGTGTGACCTCTGGGTGTCCTGGATCCTCTCAGGATGCAGCCTGGGCGCACAGTCCTGAGAAGAGCATCCACAGGAGTTAGAGCGACAGTTCTCTGGGTTGGAAAGGTGTTGTGTGAAGAGGAAAAGGTGAGGTGTCTGTCATTTTGTACATGTTTAAAACTTCAAATTTTGTCTGTTTCTCCTTGTAAGCCGCTGGCACCCCTTCCAAGTCCTCAAGACACCACATCTTTCTTGAGCCCCCTTTTACTGTGACTTGTAGAGGTTGGGTTCACTGTGAAACCAGAGGTCCCTGTTCTGAGCAGAAGCAAGACCCTGCTGGGTACAAGGCTTGCTAGTTCCACCTGGTACTGTTGGGGAGCAACACAGTGTTTGGCCTGCTTTGTGTGAGTCAGCCATTGCAGAAGACCTTCACCAAGTCCACCGAAGAGCATACGGCACCACAGCAGAGCCTGATGCCCGTGGCCAGGTCTTCAGTCCGTCGGCCCAAACACACTGCTCCCCAGTTGTTTGTGGTCGGAGATCACCCCAGCACTCTATTAAACTGTCTCTGTGGTGGCAAGACACACTGCTTTCTGCAGACACGTGGTCCCTACTTAGAAGGAAGATTATAATGCGTGGTAAAGTGCTCCTAAAATTCTACAAAATGAAAAGCACTAAAAGCTGCCACTCCACATACTCTCCAGTGCAAATCATGCTCCTGAAGACACAACTTTTTATTGCATTTAATTACAGGAGAAAAGTAACACTTCTCTGCCAGCAAGGTTCCTAGAGGGCACATTTAGAAAGCCACCCCCCCACACAGGCTCCGCATGCCCACACACTTACTCACCTCCATATGTATACACCCTCGTATATGCACACATGCCTGGGTATACTCAACATTGACTCATCCATGAGCACAGATTCACAGGCAGACTGACTCATTCATGTGCGTATACACACACATGCGGGAACACTCATAACCGTGGGACTATTGTGCAATCCACCCATGTGCACACAAGCCCATGTGTATTTACATACTCATATATACACAGTACACATTCATATATGCAAACACGTTCACACACTCATGGGTGCACATATATGTACACACTTATTTGCAAACACACTCATCTGGACACTCACATTCACACTTTCGCTTGCTAGTGGCTAACAGGGGGCAGCTGCCTTTTGTCCCTAATGGCCAGGTACAGAGGATTGCACACTGGCCACTCCACAAGTCAAATACTCCGAATCTCCTCCCTCTGCTCACTTTTAGGGGGTGGCAGGACAGAAGTCAGCACCAACCCAGATCGAACCACCAAGCTGGGCAGGAGCAAGGGTGGTCCACATCGCAGCCACAGAAGGGAAAGTCGATCCCACACTTCGGAAGACCGGGTCAATGGCGCAGACAGCGCATTTGCATAGCGACAACCCGAGAAATCACTTGAAGGTCACGTCCTCTGTCCACTCTTGATGACTAAGGCAAGAAGGCCAGCCGCTACATCTCCACCCCCTGCAGCTCTCTCAGAGTGGCCTGCAGGAGCCATCGAAGCTTCCAGAACACACTGGAGGAGGCAGTCCAGGAGCTCCCAGAGGGGCCCCCATGGCGAGCACACTCCTGAACAGCCTGCTGTAGCTGCAGCCGCAGCTGCGGGGAGACGGCGGGACTCCTGTGAGTTGAGGAGAACCAGTGTCGAAATATTTTATCGCAGATGACCTGAGGGGGGAAAGTGAGAGGTTAATTCGGGGAAGCGAGTCATTCTAAAAGAACTAAACGTATTTCCAAAGACACAGCAGAGCCGTGTAGCTGGAGTTTTCCTGGTCCTGCCTGGCCCACAGTCAGGACAAATCTCTCTCAGCCACCAGTCCAGTAGCTGCTCAGACCCAACTGAGTAAACACACAGATGCTTATATTAAACTGTTTGGCCTAATGGCTCAGGCTTCTTGCTAGTTGTTCTTATATCTTAAATTAACCCATTTCTATTCATCTATAAGTTGCCATGTGGCTTGTGGCTTATCTGTATCCTAACATCTTCTCATGACGGCCCAGCGTCTCTCTGCCTCAGCCTTCCACTTCCCAGAATTCTCCTCTGTCCTTGTCCCGCCTATACTTCCTGCCTGGCTACTGGCCAATCAGTGTTTTGTTTATTAACCGATCAGAGCAACACATTTAACCTACAGAGCATCCCACAGCAGAGCCGAGTCTCAGGCCGCCATCTCTGTGTGAGGAGTTGGCCCCTCTGCAGGTCAGAAAGGACTGAGCACATTTCCGAAAAGAAATCACAGCAGAGTCGTACGTAGGCAGGAGCTGTCCAGTAAGGAGCTGGCCCATGGCAGGGCAGAGGGCAGCCTGCTGTCTGTCATCTAGATGGACTGATCCCCTCACAGCGGGGTGAAGCAATAGCTGCCTGCAGCTGTATCCTGAGAGTCAACAGAACACTAGTAAAGAGTAGCATGCAAGTGTGGGCTTTTATCTTTACAGTCCTCCGAGGCCCAGGAGGAAACGAACATTCCAGGGGAAAGCTGTGCAGGCACCAGGCCCTGGAAGGAGCTTTTGAACAGCTTTATTTTCGGGAAGGAAAAAAAAAAAAAAAAAAGCCGCAATTTCATAGGCTTTGTTGCTAAAAGGCCATGAAATCCAGTGGGGAACGAGAGCTCTTCAGACTCCTCACACATTATTTGCCTACAGGTTTCCAGGAGGTCCCCAACCCCACGGTGGGGACCACTGCTTGGGAGCTGCACAGAGAACATGCTTCACTTTCCTTTACCAGGCCTCTGTCAGCCTCATTACCAAACACCTTCACATTCAAGAAGCACCGTTATACAAAGGGAGTTCCAGGACAGCCAGGACCGTTACACGGAGAAACCTTGTCTCCAAAACAAACAAACCAACCCTTGATTTTTATGTCCCTCTCCTGGCAAAGGTGTTATTTAAAAATCTATATATTTTTAATTCTCTTTTGACTAGAAATCACCCTTTTCCTTTGCAAAAATTTTAAATTTCTAGGAAAATACACCATAGCTCTGTCCTCTCCAGCAGAGTCACCGGCAGGAGCTTCTGAGCAACAAGTAAACCCCAACACTAGGCTCCCCTGAGAGGGCATAGCTCCTCCGAATGTCCTCAGAAACTGAATCGGAACCCATCAGACATGTAAATGGAGTTCATCTTAGGTGTGCCTCAAAGGCCCACACGCTGAAGGCTTAGCCACCAACCTGTGGTGCTGCTAGGATGTGGTGGGGATCTGAAGAGGTGTGAGGGAGTGAGGTCACTGGTGTGTGCTTTGCAAGGGATCCTGGGATGGAGGTCTTTCTCTTCCACTTGGCTTCCCTGCCTCCTTGAGGTAAACAGCTGTTCTTTGCCACACGACCCAGCTAGGTTGCTGTGCCCCACCACTGACCCAAAAGCAAAGGGGCTATCAGACTGTAGACGGAAACCTCTGGAATCATGACCCAAAATTAAATTTTCTTCATCATAAGCAGATGGAGTCAGGCATTTCGTCACAGTGACTGAACGCTAATACAACCAAGCACATCTGTCTTTCCAATAAAATACTATTTAGTAAACACAATATCGTAGTATAAATGCTCGCTTATAACCTGACTTTTTTTTTCTGTGTAGTGCTCTATACTACATCACAAAGAAAGCACATTTTGACCTCTGGATCTGTATTCAAAGACAATAGTCACACTCAGTAATGAGTGTGTGTGATCCAGAGCCACAACGCAGTATCACGCTAAGGGTGGAGACAACTCACTTAACTCCCTGAAGCTTCAACTATTAATTAATGGCATTTTAGCAACTATTCCCCACTGGCAAAAGCATATTGTTGTTGAGTTTTAATTATCATAATTTTAATTATATCTTTAAATGAGATGAAATAATTTCCTAAATCCTTCGGCTGTTTGGATTCTGGCCTCTCCTTCCAGTTTTCTTTGGTTCAAAGTCCAATTGCTTCTTAATAAGAGCCCTCTGTGTCCTAAGGATATAACCTTAGTTCCTCGCTCTTTGTTTAAATTTATTTATTTAATATATGCAGTGTGTGTGTGAGAGAGAGAGGAAGAGAGAGAGAGAGAGAGAGAGAGAGAGAGAGAGAGAGAGAGAGAGAGAGAGAACAGTTTGCAGGAGTCAATTCCTTTTCCTGTGTGAGTCCCAGGAGTCAATACCAAAGAGTTGGGCTTGGCAAGTCTCTGTACCCACAGAACCATTTCTGCTAGTCTGTAGTTTCTCTCTCTCTCTCTTTTTTTTTTTTTTTTTTTTTTTTTTTTGGTTTTTTTGAGACAGGGTTTCTCTGTGCAGCTTTGTGCCTTTTCCTGGATCTTGCTCTGTAGACCAGGCTGGCCTCGAACTCGCAAAGATCCACCTGCCTCTGCCTCCTGAATGCTGGGATTAAAAGCGTGTGCCACCACCACCCGGCTTTTTTTTTTTTTTTTTTTTTTTTTGGTTCTGTAGTTTCTCTTAACACAAGATGTGTGGATGAGATCAGAGACGGTGTGGACACAGGTGAAAACCATATTGTCTGCATGACTCAAAGACAGGGCCCTCAGATCCATCAAGGGGTAGCTCCATATGGAAGGGGCTGGGATAGCACCCCAAAAGCCTACATCACCGATGAGCCTTCCGAAAGTGGAAACACCCAGTTATTCTGGCAGTTGGTGTAGCAGTCTGAGTAGACCATGGTGGTAGAACCAGCGTTTTTCCCTGACCTCGGCAGATTCACCAGATTGATCTCTCTGCTGCCCGGGTCTCATCTTGATGGCATGAAAACCCCACACTGTGCCTTCCTGAGCACCCAGCTTAAACTGTTTTGTTTCAGGTTGGATCCCATCAAGTCCTCCCTACACACACACACACACATACACACACACATACACACACACACACACACACACACACACACGCACGCACACGCACACCGAGCACCTTGGGAGGATGGACTAGAGGGAGGTATGGCTGGGGGAGTGGGCTGAATGATAAAATTAATAGAATTTATAAGGCAAGAGCACAGAAAAGAGAGTGAACGTGGCAGGCAGCCGTGAGGTAGCCCACCCTCGGGAGCAGCTTGGACATCCTCTGGTTACACTCAGCACCTGGGCACTGGGGGGCCCAAGTTCACACCCACCCACCTGAAGGCATCAGATGAAGTCAGAAGGGGACAGTTCCTCCAAAGAGAAAGGGCAGTTTCCAACTGATGGGAGAGAGATTCAGCCCTGGGATTGCAGTCTCCCTCCCTGCAGACGCGCTGTGACTGACAAAGCTAGAGGCAGTTCCTGCTCCTCATCTCTGACCTCCTGGATCCACATCTTCACTCTCCCTGCCACCTGTCCTGCCTGTCTGTGATGATGTCTGTCCAGCCTCCCCTGTTGACCCCCTTTCTCGGGACTGCCTTGCATCGTGGGTCTTGGCCTCCCTGGCCTCAGCTCTGGCTCCCATTGTTTCTCTCTGAGAATTTACAGACCCTGGCAGAAAGATCACATCGCCTTCTGTGGGAGGGCCAATGGGCTGAGGACGTTCCTCCTTAGGGGTCACCAAGGCTGACGTGGCTGCTGGCTGGCCGGGCGAGTGTGTCCTTTCTGTTTCAGCACCTCCACAGGCATCCATCCTGCCGGCTGCTGCAAGCTGGTCAACCGTCCCAGACAGGAGGAAGATCGTTCTTTGACCAACAGCTTGCAAGTAGCTGCATCGCCCCACTAAAACCTCCAAACGATCTCTCGGAAGCAGCCTCAGGAGGAGCTGCAGAGAGCGGGAGCCGCCCTCTGGGGGCTGTGCTGGGACCTCCACCCATCAGACCCCACTGGTCACTCGGGCAACCACCACCCAGACAGTAAGAAACAAGGAGTGGTGAAGAACTCTCCATCCTGCCCCGGGGGAATACAACGAACCCAGAGACCTGCAGACACAAACATCATCTCCCCGGCTCTCAGGGCTGCTCACCTGTAGGTTGCTGTTCACACGCTGAGCTCCACACCTGTTCACCCTCAAATCACACTTAGAAAAACAGTCAAAGAAGTTGCAGTCCTCGTCTCCTGTGCAGTTTTGCTCAAGGATTTCCCTCATCTTAGGCTCAAAAAACGCCATGTCTACGTCGATAGCTACCACCTGAAATGGAAGAGGCACAGGTCAGTAAGGACAGCAATCGAACAACAGCGCAGGCCCTGTGGGAGAACCCGTTCACGGCTCCTTTTCCTGTCCTGATGTCGAATGGGTCCACATGACTGTGACCACGGAGTCCACCTGTTGGGAGGCCACGCCCAGGCCCCCAGCACCTTCACAAGTGCTTCCTTTGACACAAGCTGGTATCACCAATCATGTCCCACAGTTTGACTGTAAAGATCCTTGGTGTCACTAACTTGAGCCTAGGGTTTGGGACTGTAACCACCCATCCAACATTCATCTCTGGACCTCCCTGGACTTTAAAGGTAGAATATGTACAATAACTTAATGGATTTTCTTTCTGTTGCTTTTTTAAAGTTTGTTTTTATTTGTACTTAATGTGTATGTGTGTGTGTGTGTGCACATATATGCCACAGGTGTGCAAGTACCTGTGAGGCTGAAAAAGGGCATTGGCTCTCCTGGTGCTAGGCTACAGGTGGTTGTGAGTCACCTGACCTGGGTTCTGGGAACCAAAGTCAGGTTCTCCAGAAGAGCAGCTGGCACCCTCAACCACTGAGCCACCTCTCCAGCCCCCTCCTTCTGGTTCCTTTCTAACCATCTATGACATTTGTCAACATGAATAACAAAACAATCAGAGAAGTTCTCCAGACTGCTAAGTTTCACATTTCTTCACACCTCTGAGGGTAGGGATTATAAATGCTATGAGAGACAGACAATTGAGCCCCAAGATTACGAACAATGGCAGGATGCTCTGTTTATGGCACATCTGGTATCCAAGTCAACTGACCAATCAGATGAGCCTCGGGAAAATGGCAGCTGAAATCAGATTCAGCATGCATAATTCAACAGCATCAACCACGAATTCCACTGTCAGAGGAAGAACTTGGAGACTGCTGGAATTTCAGATGTATCCTTCTGGCTTCCAACCAAATAGGCTTCAAAAATCAAAAAAAAAAAAAAAAAAAAGAAGAACAACTTATAAATTATGCAGATTTTCCTCTGCCACCTGGATAAAAAAAAAAAATGAACTCAAATCCTCTTGAATCTGGAGTCTGCCCAAGTTCAACAGCTGATAGCCTTGAGATAAGAAGTCATTACAAAATGTGACATCTTTGAAGGAACTGGCGCCCCACAAGCCCTCACCCCCATAGCATCTCAGAGAGGGCTCAGTTGCTGGTGTCATTCAGCTTCAGAACGCATGTTCATTGATTCTACTTTCGTTTTCTTTTTTTTTTTTTTTTTCCACTCAGGATCGATGCTGGAAGTGGACTGGCTTCCCAGGGACTATATCAGTAGAACAGCAGGGAGGACATAAATTATTTTAAAATGTGTGCAGAATAATGAGAACAAAGCACAGAGAACTCCCTTTTTGATGATCTTTACCTAATGATAAACTCAGGCATGGCAAACAATTCATTGTTGTTGCTTGTTTTGAGGGAGTTGAATTTTTTTTCAAATTTTTTATAAAATCTTTTTATTTTGTCTTTGACAAGTTCATACATGTGTACTATGTGTCTTGATCATATCTACCCTTCCCCCACCCTTCCACTTATTTATGTTTATGGTGAGAATTCCTTTTGACTGCTAAGTTTCACATTTCTTCACACCTCTGAGGGTAGGGATTATAAATGCTATGAGAGACAGACAATTGAGCCCCAAGATTACGAACAATGGCAGGATGCTCTGTTTATGGCACATCTGGTATCCATTTCTCTCTTCCTACACACACACACACACACACACACACACACACACACACACACACACACACACAACCACACACTCCAACATATCCCCTTCCCACCTGGTGTCCTCTCCTTTTGTTGCTATTTTGGGGGAGATACTGGGGAGCCCAGGGGCAGCACAGAAGCCTGATAAGCATTCCACCACTGAGCCACACCCCTAACCCTATTAAAAGTGGGTGTTTTGCTTTCCTTTTTTTTTCTTTTGTGATGCTGAGAATTGAACCCAGGGCTTTGTGAACACCAGGTTGAATTCTACCACTGAGCTACATCCCAAGCCTATACAATTTATCAATCTTTCCTGTCATTATTTGGTCAACATTAATAATTAATCTCACCACTTAGCTTGGTTAAAAACACTGAAAATTACTAAGAACTAGGGGCTGGAGAGAGAGCTTGTCAGTCAAGAGAACTTGATGTTCTCTCAAAGGACTCAGGTTGGTTCCCAGCACCCACATAGTAGCTCACAAACATCCATAACTCCAGTTCCAGGGAACCTGATGACTTCTTCTGACTTCTGTGGGCACCAGGCACACACATGGTTCACATACATACATACATGGAGGCAAAACACTCATACACCTAAAATAAACAGTGAAAGATTTTAAGTGGTACACAGACATACATCAGGCAAAACACCCATATACATAAACTTGCAACTCAAATTCTAAATGGTCTTTTAATAAAAACCCAGAGCCAGAGTATTAGGGCAAATGCTGGAAGATCAGAGAGACAAAGGAGCAAACCACAGCCACCACCTCTTACCTCACCAGCTCCTCAGCCTGAAAAAACTCTAGTTCTGTCTCCTCACGCCTTATAGACCTCTCTCTGCCCAGTCATCACTTCTTGGGATTAAAGGCATGAGTGCTTCCCAAACAAAGGCATGAGATCTAGATCTCAAGTGCTGGAATTAAAGGCGTGTGCCACCACTGCCTGGCTCTGTTTCTCTCTTAGACTGAGTCAATCTCATGTAGTCAAGGGTGGCTTTGAACTCACAGAGACCCAGACAGATCTCTGCCTCCTGAGTGCTAGGATTAAAGGTGTGTGCTATCACTGCCTGGCTTCTATGTTTAATCTAGTGGCTTGTTCTGTTCTCTGATCTTCAGGCAAATTTATTAGGGTACACAATATATCACCACATAAAATAATGTAATAACTTAATTTTTTAATTAATGAGAGCTGTGCTAGTGAACCTACTGTCTTTATAATTTATTGTCAGGGCAAGGACCATTCTCTCCTGATTTCTGGCTCTCTCTCCAGCCTCTGTGTTCCTCCTCACCCCCACTTGTGACACGTTCTTCTCATCTCCCAGTGAGAGGCAGATTTATTTTTTTAATTTATACTATGTAGCCTAGAATGGATTGCAGCTCCTGTGTACCTAAAATAAGAACAGCAGCAAAACAAACAGGGGACCCTTCCTAAAACTTTTCAACATCAAGAGAATCACAGACTTCATCCTGAACAAACGACCCAAGTAGTGTCCTCTGCTCACACCTCCTCCTCCTCCTCGGGGCACCAGATTGGAAACATTGGTGACAATCCTCTCTTGAGCAGGAAGCATCTCACCGGCTTGAAAGGCAGGCCTATGTGATTTGGGGTCACCTTCATTTCTCAGTTATTCATTTGCAAGTACTGCATAAGGCCTGAAGGCCTGCGCTGCGAGACTTGGAATCTTCTGTTCCCTTGCCTCATCTATAAGACTCCCTCCCTCTCCTCAGGGCAGGGGGTCAGCCCAGGCTCAAGAATAAAACCGACCTTCTGGAAGCAGGAGTGGGGGCAGGGTCTCAAACTTGAACACAGACCAGAGCCGCTGGGAAAGTGTTAGCTTGCTTGCATGTTTTTGAGACAGGATCTCATCATGTAGCCCAGGCTGGCCTTGAACTCACCATCTTCCTGCTTGGTCTTCCTGCGTATTGGATTGGATCACAGGTGCTGCCTCAGCCCTCTCCAGTGTCTCAGATTCAGTAGGTCTGAGGTGCAGTGTGAGAATTTACATTGTGGGGCTGGTGAAGGCACTTGTTACCAACCCTAGGACCTGAATTCACCCTACCTACATGGTATGAGGGACAGAACCATTGCCCACAAGTTGACACTGAGCCTCTCTGCATATGCTGTGGCATTCATGACTCCCACATACAAAATAAATAGGTAAATGTGACAGAAAATGGAATTTGCATTGCTAACAAGTTCTCTGATAAGGATAACCAGTAATAAGTCTTCAGGGAGGAGTGGGGACTCACAGTAACAGTGTTATACCTCACAAGCTCCTCCCTCCCCTCCACTGTGGGTCACAAATGGACCCAACATTGTTCTCTCATGCAGGTAAACACAGCTGTTGAGGAGCTCAAGGAGACAATGGCTATGTCATGCCCAGAGTGCAGCATTCCACATTACGATGTCCCTAAGACGCAGGTGGTTATATGCCCCATCTCAGGTGGCTATGTCCCCAGAACTCATAATGGCTATATCCATACCTCAAGTGACCGTGACAAGACTTTTTGGAAGCGGAGGGCAACAACTGCTCATCTTTCTACTGCAGGCTTCTGCTCACTGAGCTGCTCTCTTCCCCACTAGGACGGCAGAACTCCACATGCCTCTCTAGACGTCCTATTGCAGACTTGAAACTGACTAGACTCTCTCCCAAAGAACACTGAAGGCAGTGACTATCTCAGCATCCAGGTGCTGTGGACCCAGAATGCCTGGCCTGGAAGGGGCTGTTCTCCCCATCTGCAGTCCCGGAACCTACCCTCCGCAGCCCACACAGATCCTGTACTGGCACTAACCAGCCATCATAGCTGCCCTCAAGAAAATGAGGCACTTCCTCTGCTTCCTGCCTGGCCTCTGCCTCCTGTGGGCTCCTTCACTGACAATGGGGCTATTTAAATCCTCTTGTCTTGCCTGGCAAGGAAGCGGTCTGGAACGGGAGTGACCAGGAGCCACAAGGCTGCCCACAGTTGCACTGGCTTCCTTCTGGAAGCCCACACCTCATTCCCTCCCACACAGACAGACCAGAGCCTCTTCTCTCCACCACAAACATGGCAGCCTGCTTCCACTTACCGTGAAGTCCCTCTTGATGGCGAAGTTCTCAGGCTTGACATCACAGAGGTGGAGGCGGTGGGAGAAGTCGCTGTCGAAATGGCTCACCATGTCCAGGAAGCTGAGAGCAATGTGGCTAATAGCCTGTGCCTGGCCAGCATCATCCAGTGGGAAGAGAGCCCTGTGGTGAGGGCTACCAGCAGCCAAGTACTCCACTGCGTAAAAGTGGCCACAGGATCCCAGCACGGGCAGGATGTGGCGGCTCAGATCTGGCAGCAGGCTGAAGTACACGTATTCCTCTTGCTGGAGCAGTGACCACGCACTGGCCAGTTGTTGCCGCCAGCCAGGGCCCTGCCTGGCAGGCCACAGGGGAACTATGCTGTTGTTGGGCAGCTCCAAGCCCAGGGTGTTCTTGACTTCCCCAGCCACCATCAGGAGCAGCTCAGCCTCGGGGATGCTCGGGGCACCTGGCCCCGTTTCCTCCTCCAGCAGATGGAGGGGTGGGAAGCTGGAGAAAGCCTCCCTCTTGGATTTGAGGACCACAGTCCGGCCCCTCCACTGGGCCTGCAGCACCTTCTTGCCACGCTCATAATACAGGCAGCGCTGGTACAGCAGCTCCCCGGCCACGCACAGGTCCTCGCACAGGGCGCCTGTGAGCCAGCCACCGCGGTAGTCCTGGCACTGGAACGGAGGAAACAGTGGGTCACAACAGGGCAGGGATAGGGGACAAGGGACAACACATAATGACATCCTGCACTCAAGGCTTTGTAATTAGTAGAGGAGAGAGACTGTCCAGGTGAAGAGTGCTGGAGCCCACTCCAAAAACATCTACATTCACCTTATTCCTTATTCGGTCCTAAGACAGGAATAAAATCCCACAGTGTCTTTTCTCCCTGCTTTGCTTATTGTAACACCCCTGAATGATCCACGGTGGACACTATGCAGTGTGGCACTGTGGACAAATCCCTGGACCAATAGCCATAAGCCTGAAGTCTGACCTCCCCCGGCTGGGCTGCGGTGTGCCCAGCACGCCGCCTCCCTGGCCAGGGCCTCACACCCCCTCTGTATCTTACTGCTCTGCCTCCCTGGCACAGTGACTCTACAACCCAGTCAGAGGCACATGCAGAGAGTGAAAAGGTGTCCCAAGGCCAGGCCTACAAGATGGCCTTTGAGCCACGGTCAGACATGTCGGCAAGTTCATCAGCCAGCTTCATTGTTCCTGAGTTGCTTATAAGATGTGCCTTAAAGTCAAGAAAATAAACTTCTAGTGCTTAGACACAATTTCAAAACCAGAAACTGTCTGGAAACCACAAGCTTTCCTGACTCATTTGGCCACATGTGGTGTCAAGGAGGCTGAGATGATGAGGCATTTACAGCCCCTGTTTGATGCTGTGACTGTGTACATCTGGCTAAGAATTCCTAATCTGCCTGATGACGGCTGCTACCCTGTCCCTGTACCATGCAAAGAGTGTGAATTCCAAACCCTACAGAACCACTGAGCACTCCGTAAGAATTGTGGACTTTCATGAAAACTGAAGGTGAAGTGTTCAAAGTGCCTGTTAACCAAGAGCACGTCTGTGTGTTGGTCTCTGGTTTGTTAGGCCATCTTATCACCTGAAGCCTCAAGGTCTGAACTGCCCTCCCCAGTGGCCTCCTGCTGAGAGATCTCTCCTGCTACGGTGGACTTTAGAACTCTCTGGACCACAGAGACTGAAGATCAGGCTAGTCGAGCACCAGCTTACTAGCCTTCTTACAACAGTTCTGCAGATAGAGAGTCTGGGACCCAGGGCTGGAGCGGTGGCTCGAAGTCCACCCTTTGCCTTGCCGAGGACCTGGGTTCAGACTCTAGAACCACACGGCACCTCACATCTGTGACTTCAATTCCAGGGGGTCTGACACCCACCTCTGACTCAGACATCAGACACACACGGAGCACGTGCATAAATGTAGTCAAAGCTCTTACAGATGAAATAAAATTTTAAAGCAGAAAAAAGCGCTGGCCCTGATCTCCCAGCTAGAGAATGGCACCATATGCCCAGACTTTTGTTGG